>NC_090266.1:793007443-793637443 GCF_040414725.1 Anabrus simplex
ACTCCATCTATGGAAAATTTATGGAAAATGTACGCAAACATTGCGACATCCATTTAATTAATCAATGGGATGGACGGCGTGGGGCACGCAAGTACATCTCTTATCCGAATTTTAAAACCTATCGTGTCATTGATCGTGACATTATTACTGTTGAAATGAAAAACTGAGGTAGTTTATGCAAAGCCAATTTATTTGGGAATGGTCATACTAGATTTCTCAAAACAAAAAATGTATGATTTTTATTATGGATTTGCAAAGCAGCAGTTTACAGATCTTTCACTTTTGTATATGGATACAGAGAGTTTTATTTATCATATTCGGAATACGAACGTCTACAATGTAATGCGTAACCATTCCGAATACTTCGACACTTCTTCTTTTTCACCTTGTAATCAATTTGACATTAAACCACTTAATAAGAAAGGCATAGGTCTTATGAAAGATGAATGTAGTATGGATATTATGACTGAGCTTGTTGCTTTAGCACCAAAAATGTATGCATACGAGACAGAAAATTCACAATCTGTGTAAAAGGCAAAAGGCGTATGTCCAAGTGTAGTTAGGCATTTACATGTCCAACACTATTGTAATGTACTAGCATTTAAAAATGCTGTCCGTCTCCATGGCTGAATGGTTAGCGTGCTGGCCTTTGGTCACAGGGGTTCCGGGTTCGATTCCCGGCAGGGTGGGGAATTTTAACCATCATTGGTTCATTTCTCTGGCACGGGGGCTGGGTGTTCGTGTTGTCTTCATCATCATTTCATTCGCATCAATACGCGCAGGTCGCCTACGGGTGTCAAATCAAAAGAGCTACACCTGGCAAGCCGACCCCATTCCGGGATCTCCCGGCGCTAAAAGCCATACGCCATTTCATTTCCATTTCACCTCAAAGTGCTGCTTTTTGTAGACAGATGTGAATAATTTCACGCTGAGATCATGTTTTTACTATTCAGCAGAATAAATATTCATTAATTCCCTTTGATAATAAATGTCAGTGGAATAGTGATTTTCTTATGAGTGTACCATGCGGGTACACAAACATATAGCTGTTTGTTATGCCATGATTTTTTAATATGTGAATAATATTCATGAAAAATTCATTTTTGTAAATATAATGATTATGTGTAAAAGGGGAAGATTATCTAAAAATATTGAAAATAGAATAAATACAAAAGAAAGATAATTACGTCATCATTCATTTTAAAATCGTATTCTTATTTCTATATTCAAGATGTAAAATTATGTACAATATATATTCTCTACTTTTTATTTATTTATGTGCACTATTTAAAGATGAAATTAGATTTTTTCATTTCTAAATTAATTTATATGTTTGCAATATACGAAAATCACTAATAATAATGTTTTTCAATTATTTTTTAATTTCTAATTTCATTTACATATTAAATATATAACATTATGTTTATTAAAGTATGAAGGCTTTCACGGCCGGTGTCAATATAATAAAAATCTTCCGGGCTATTATGCCGTGGTCCACTCCTCTCGTTTCTTCCAAACGTTTCGACTACTGCAGCGGTAGTCATTTTCTGTGGCGTCGTGTCGATACACTCTCCTGTATCCCACTGGCGACTGAACGTAATTTCGGCCGCTGCGAGCTATGCTTGCAGGTAGACCGGAAAGAGTTAATAATTTGTATTTTCCATTCTGGAGGGCAAACAAATACGTTAAAATGAATTATAGTTATGAATATAATATCATTGAATTGGCGGAAATTGTTTCTGAAATGCTTTTTAACAGGCTAATAAATCCACTGGCATGAGGCTCTTATTTGGGCGTGATTAAATGCCCACAAACTGTGCCAGAATTCGATTCAGAAACCTTGATTACAGAAGGTAAACTCCTAGCTGGTATCGTCAAATTCTGGTGAAACCTTCCGAACGGATTTTAAAGTGCTGTCAGACAACTTTCCTACACTGAGGTGATTGATTACAAGGTGCTAATGGTGTTGGATTGACTTCACTGTGTCATGTCTACTTGTGAACAACTTCCTACTTGAAACGCTGTTAATTATTGTACGCGACAAGTGAAGTTGTAAGAAGGACACGTAAAAAGCCGAAGAGTTACTGTGCAGTCTACTTTTGACCGCCCTCTCTCTCGTTCTCTGCTCCTCCCATTCTTTCATTTTATGTTTATCCCTACTTCTCCTCCTCGTGATGCTTTACAGCTATCACTCGGCGAGGGAAGTCATGGAGCTTGGGAGCTATTTGGAGGCGCCACTCTCCCAAGAGGGCGTGGCTGCTGAGAATGTTGAGCATCTCCTAACACACAGTGTGGGAGCAGAGCGGAAACGACCCCGAGGAATTATAAAGGGAGAAGATGAATCGAAATGGACAATTTTCCAAAGAAAGTCTATCGATCATGAGAATTCCGTAGGTTACTCTTATACTTCTGCATGTAGGCATTCATTTCTTCATATTACCTTGATATCATCAGTTACCTATTAACTTTAATGAAATCCACGAAAACCTAGAAAGCCAAAATTTACATATGTGTATGAATGACTTACATTTTCAAATTAAATGTTTCTGCAATGTACGTGACTATACAAATTGTAAGATTCTTTATTATACGATCAATGAAAATTACTATTTTAAAATGAACTATTCACTAGGAAGTCCAAGTCATCATGCCATGTTCCGTGCCTAATAAAATTCTTCAGTTCCTGTGTCAAAATAATCAAGGAAAAACTTCGTTCAACACCGCATTAATCTACGAAGTGATCAACAAGAGAAATTTGACAGTGCGCATACTGTGTTTTGCATTGTGATAACTGATCTGGCAAGAAGAAGAGGCATAAGCATTTTCAACATGCTCTCACCCTACAAGTTCGCAATGACTTCAGTGTCTCCCTCTCCAGATGACGGATAAAGCTTCTTTCAGATCAAGCCAATACCTGATACCTATTGAAAAATATTCATATATAAGTATGTACAATGTATGTCTCATATAGCTAAAGATCGAAGAAGCAGTAAATTATGGTGAAAGGAACAAAAGAGATTACTCAGGATAGTACGGTATGTCGATGATAGCTGGAAGTCCTCCCTAGCAGTCCATAACTGAAAGAACTGTATACACAATTTCAAAAATGTACAATATGAAAACGAGCCCCTCGAAGGCAAAGTAGATGGTTATATTTCAGACCCTTCCTTACCAGGCCAAGGGACTTTAATTGTCAATGGTCCAGAGACTGAGTGTTTGTGTTCTCTCCAATAATCCTGCAACTCACACACCACACGCAATACGTCCTCCACCACGCTTTCCTAAGAATGGCAGGCATCGCCCACCCTCGTCAGTAAATAGCCACATGCAATTAATTGTTATTGATATGCTTCCTTTGACACACATAACCTTGATTAAGTCACTTATCTTGATATCCACAAAACGTTAGAGAAGTACAATGAGCCTGTGTACCCAGATGAGTCAATATTAAGGAAACACTATTACCGGTACTCAATATGTATTCCAGTACCCTGAAGAGACTTAGAAGGTAAATTGATGATTGTTTGTAAAGATGAAGATTGTCACAATCAGAAGAGAGTACGCTACGTCGTCTTCGAAGAGGTGAATGAGGAACAGTCACTGCACTCTGTACTGACATGTGCAAAAGTGTGGAACGAATATTTATATATACCAGGTGGCTCCCGAACACCGTACTTTCTACATATAAATGTCCCGCATGCACAAATGATGAACGGAACGTCTACCAACTGATTTTCACAGGGGAACTACTGCCAGCGGGTCGGTGACGTCAGAATATGAAGAGATAAGGATGGGAGTGTCGCTCGCAGCATGTTACTCAGCACCACCGATCTAATGCACCCCTTGCATTAGTAAACCTCATTTTCCACCGCATACTTCTAGGCTGGTGTATGGTACAGCCGCACTATATTTGCTGTCTGTATATCGACAATGACTAGTGTGTTCAGCAGCGATGAATAAACAGACATTACTTTAAACTGGACAACCAGGTCGGAATGCAACAGAAGCACCAAACAGACGCATGCATTCTCCACACGTATTTCGCCGAACGGTATTAGTTTTTGTTTCATACAAGCAACACTCTTATCGAGTGGGATGTCTACACGCTCATGTTTGCTTCCTTCCCATAAGTTCTATCTGTGTCGGTGCGACGTAAAGTCAATTGTAACAATATATATATATATATATTTAATTAATTGCAATTTTAACGCGAGAGAATGCCAACTTTACTTTCACCGGACTAAATTCTTTCGTTTGTATTATGTTATGTGATATGTAAATGTAATTAACCTTCCTTGCGGATTATTCGTAATAATAGTTTTTTGAGATTTTGATTCAATGCTGTAGCCTACAATGAAATTTTTACCGGGTCTCACAAACATACTACGGGGCAGGTTAAATACACTTACTTAATAAATAACATAACACAAAAAAATAATTTAGCCCAGTCAATGGAACGTCGGTATTATCTCCCGTTGAAATACAATTAAAACTGAATATTTTTTGTACAATTGGCTTTACGTCGTACATACGTAGCATTTTTGGCGACGATGAGACAGGAAAGGGCTACGCGTAGAAAGGAAGTGACCGTGGCCTTAAATAAGGTACATCCTCAGCACTTGCCTGGTGTGAAAATGGGAAACATCGGAAAACCATATTCAGGACAGCTGGCAGTGGGATTCGAAACTACTATCTCCCGAGTGCAAGCTCACAGTTGCGTGCCCGTAACCCCATGGCAACCTCGCCTGGTACAATTGAATAGAAGTACGGCATGATTCTGCAATTAAAAATCATTTAGTATTTGAGTACACACTAAGAAACTAACAGACACTAAAGAGACTGCCAGACTGATGAATGCACGCGGCAAGCGGATGAATTATAACTCAGTGGCCACGACCTTGGCAAAAAAATATGTACCCCTACTACCCTTGCTCACAGCACATGCAAAGTGTCCACTACATTTATTAATTATTTTATTATTAAATTTTTTAAATTATATACCAAATATATAACACAAAAATACTTCCCTTCTCCCAAGCATTTTGTCAGATTTTCAAAAGAAAACTATATTATTTCTAGTTTTTGTGCCATCACAAGGTTAAAGTTTGTAGGCATAATATTCCACCGAAAACGCAGCTTTCTGGCATTAATAGAAACATGATACCTCGGAAACAAATATTTTCTTCATCAAAGCATTAAATGTGTTCACTGGCATCTTGGAAGGGAGGGTGCGATCAGTGGTTAAGGGGAACATGGATGAATACCACTGTGATTTCAGACCCCACAGGGGCTGTCAAAATTAGATTTTCAGTATGCGGCACGTAACTAAAATGCTACGATTGGACTAGGTAGTTATGTTTACTTTTCGTAGATCTAGAAAAGGCATATGACAGAGTACCGAAGGAAGTGATGTTCGACGTGCTGGGGAACTATGGGATTATTTTACTTGATTTGACTTAATACCTCCCGTTCTCCCTGGAACATAGGGCATCCGTGAAACGCCCCCATTGTGGTCGTCGACTTGCCAATGCTTTAACTTCCTTCTAAGTCTTCCATGCTTCAAGAGCCTTCTCCTCTACAGTACTCTTCCAGGTCTTGCTAGGACGACCCCTCCTCCGTGACCCTTGCGGATTCCATTCCAATGCTGTGCGTTCTATAGATCCCGTTGGCTTTCTCAAATATGACCTATCCATTTCCATTTCCTACTCTTGATTTCCACTGCGACTGGAACTTGGTTTATTATTCTCCATAGCTCGTCATTGGTATAATTTCAGGCCATCTGATATTTATGATGCGCGGCAAGCAACGGTTTATAAATGTCTGCAAGAGATTAGTGATTGCTCGTGTAACCTTCCAAGTTTCACAAACATGCAGAAGGCATGATTTAACATTTGTATTGAAAATTTTTATTTTCGTTTTCCTTGAAATGTTGTTATTCTTCCATACTGAACACAGCTGCATGAAGGCTCAATTTGCTTTCCTTATTCTGGCTCTCACATACTCTTCCGCCCCTCCTTCTCTTGTCACTACACTTCCCAAGTAGGTAAATGTTTTAACCTCTTCAATCTCTTCTCCTGCTACAATCTTTCATCCATTTTAGCATTTACTCTCATTTCCTTGGTCTTAACAACACTTATATTGAGTCATGCAGCCTCTGCTTCCTTCCGCACTCCTTCTAATTTGTGTTTCATATCACTAATTCTTGAAGACAAAAGACAAATATCATCTGCAAATTCTAGATCTTCCAGTCTTTCCCCCATTCCTCATTGTATTCTTCGTTTCCTTCCACCCAACATACTTTTCATAACATTATCGAGCACCACTACAAAGATTGTTGGTGAAAGAACGCATCCCTGGCTGACTCCACATGTGATATTCACATAATCTTAGTGTTTTCCCTCATGTACTACTTTACATCTATACACTTCATACATTGTATGGGATTAAGGATAGATCATTAACAACGATCGAAGGCATTTATGTTGACAATTTTGCTGCAGTGATAATTGACAGTAGAATGAGCTCTTGTTTCAAGTTACTTACAGGGATTGGTCAAGGCTGTAATCTTTCACCTTTATAGTTTACATGGATCATCTGTTGAAAGGTATTAAGTGGCAGGGAGGGATTCAATTAGGTGAAAATGTAGTAAGCAGTCTGGACTATGCTGATGACTTGGTTTTAATGGCAGATGTATCGGTAGACGGGCTAAAAAGTTCTCACATTGAGCCGCTGCGAACAGGGGGATGGCAAGCATGCACACTAATATTTTGGAACTTGAAAACAGGTCCAATGGGTATGGTATGAAAATTAGCCTTTCTAAGGCTAAATTTATGTCAGTACGTAAGAAATCCAAGAGGACTGAATGTTAGATTGGGGATACAAAGCTGGAAAATGTAGATAATTTCAGGCATTTAGGATATGTTCTCCCATGATGGCGGTGTAGAGAGATTGAATCAAGGCGCAGTAAAGTTAATGCATTGAGCTCACAGTTGAAATGAACAGTATTCTGTTAGAAGGAAGTCTACTTCCGGACGAAACTACATCAGGCTTTTTTCGGACCAACTTTGCTTTATGGGAGTGAAAGCTGGGTGGACTCAGGACATTTTATCCATAACCTAGAAGTAACCGACATGAAAGAAGCGAGAATGATTGAAGGTACAAACAGGTTGGAACAATGCCGAGAAGGTAATCGGAATGAGTAAATAAAGCTTAAGAATGAACTCAATGGATGAAGTTCTACGCATAAATTGACTTATGGTGTGTGGTCATAACGGACGAAAGGAGGACGGTAGGTTACCTAGGGGAATAATGCAATCTGTTACGGAGTGTAAGAGGAGTAAGGGGAGACCAAGACGACGATGGTTAGTCTTAGTTGCCAACGATTTACGGATGACTGATATAGAACAAAACGAGGCTATAGAACTAGTTACAAATAGAGGATTGTGATGGCGAATAGTAAATTTGCAGAGGCTTGCAGAATGAATGCTGAAAGGCATAAGAGTCTATAATGCATGTGTATGTATGTTAAATAGAAAGCAATAATATTTATAGCTATTGCGCCACCACAATATATTTTGGTGAGATGATTAAATGCTGGAAATGCCAGGTCCACGGAAGGAGGAGCCAACTTGCGTTATCAGATAAGATGCACACCATCGTGAATTCTGGTCGACTGGGGGATTCTCGAAAGTGTATATTATTATTCAACAGAGTAAATGTAGGTGGCAATGGTGAGAATGTATTACAAATTTGTTTCCGATTCTATCGTTTGTTATATTTCAGGCACTGTTGACTTTAGCTAGCGTCATGTGGACAAGTAAAATATTGGCTTCAGTGGAAGTGGCTTCATATCACTTGAGGGCGACGCATTTCTCATTCACAGAAAATTAACATTCGTCAATCTCCACGGAGTCAATTACGAATTTCCAGGTATAAATGGTCTATTTTGTGGGATAGCATATCTATATCCGGGATGAAAGCTGACAGCTACGTGACCCAAAACCCGTCTAAATCATCTAAGAAGTTTCTCCCAATAGAGTCCAAAGAGGGAATTCACCGAACAGTATGGTATGAAATGAAGTCTCCCAGCATCAGTGCAGGATATGATGACTGACCAAAGCCTATGAATATCCTGCTTGGAAGTCTGCACGTCTGGCGAACGGTATACGGAGACCAGAGTAATAGGCTTACCATTAATTATCAGTTTAATAGCACATGCTTCCAAAATATTGTTTGTTATGTAATGAGGGGTCCGCCTCTGTGGTGTAGTGGTTAGCGTGATTAGCTGCCATCCCCGGAGGCCCGGGTTCGATTCCCGGCCCTGCCCCGAAATTTGAAAAGTGGTACGAGGGCTGAAACGGGGTCCACTCAGCCTCGGGAGGTCAACTGAGTAGAGGTGGGTTCGATTCCCATCTCAGCCATCCTGGAAGTGGTTTTCCGTGGTTTCCCACTTCTCCTCCAGGCGAATGCCGGGATGGTACCTAACTTATGGCCACGGCCGCTTCCTTCCCTCTTCCTTGTCTATCCCTTCCAATCTTCCCAACCCTCCACAAGGCCCCTGTTCAGCATAGCAGGTGAGGCCGCCTGGGCGAGGTACTGGTCATACTCCCGAGTTGTATCCCCCGACCAAGAGTCTGAAGCTCCAGGACACTGCCCTTGAGGCGGTAGAGGTGGGATCCCTCGCAAAGTCCGAGGGAAAAACCGAACCTGGAGGGTAAACAGATGATGATGATGATGATGATGTAATGAGGGATACAGTCTCGTAGCAGTGTTCGTCTGATGAGTAGGGTCTGTTCCACCATACCATCAGCCCGATCAGAGCGAATGAAATACCTGATAATGGAAGGTGGCTGCTGAATGCCGCCATGCTTCTTGCACACCATAGATAGACAATGTAAACACACTTTCTGTGTTTATTCGACAGTGCAGACCTAGAGCTCCGTTACATCATACGTCAAGCGTTACGTTGCGGCGCCATTTTTGTTTTGGGATAAGATGGAAGTGATAGCGTCACGAACACTGTTAGAAATCCCGGTTCTATCAGATGAATGGCGTTTAAATCGAACTCTGCTAATTTATTTAGAACTTCAGTACTGGGTGCAACGTATGCAGATACTTACAAGTTATATCCTAGTAGATGACGAGAGAAATTTTTGTCCACTGCAAGAAAATTTCATGGATTACAAACTGATGGACATATTAAGCGAGTTACGTTTGGAGGGTGTAAATTACACTTTATGATGTTTGCGAATACCAGTGTACTAACCCGCTGTGAGACCTTCATTGCTGCGTTCGTTAGTGGGATCTGAGAAGCCAAAGAATGAGCCTGTGAGACCAAATATGGCAACTCGTGAACTAAGTCTTGAGTTGAAGGTGGAATATTTCACCGAGTAGTGTTGGCGTATTACCTACGTAAGCCAGTTCCACTATTATGGTGAAGT
Source organism: Anabrus simplex (assembly GCF_040414725.1). Lineage (NCBI taxonomy): Eukaryota > Metazoa > Arthropoda > Insecta > Orthoptera > Tettigoniidae > Anabrus > Anabrus simplex. The sequence continues at coordinate 793,016,884 of NC_090266.1, forward strand.
GAGCCATATTATATTAAACGCGCCCCTGACGTAGGCACACGGAAAAAGAATGGTCAGTAGACATGTGAGGTCCTGAACAGTATATGCATCTGGGGACATCAGATTGAGGACATTACTGAGAAGCATGGTTATCGACGCACGACGCTCATCTTGTTTTACCATTGCATGTTCTGAAGAAGTTACCGTCACGGTAGTAAATGCACCTGGAGGTACACCTCAACTCCGCGCATTCAAAAAAGTGCCTTAAAGAACACTATCTATTAAACAAAACGTGAAATTGCTACCGCATGGAGTTGGGACATTAATCAGAAGAAGTCATTACTAAATAATTGAGAAGTTTGTCATTTCTAAGTTTCCTAAACAGAGTGGATCTATTTGCTTTGTGTTTGTTTACTTCAAGAAGTTTAAACTTTCCTCCATAGATGTCATTACAAAAAACCTGAGTTCATGCACTATGGCGTAAGGCAGAAGAATGAGTGATTTGAAGAAGTTTTTTGTTCTCATGTTTCCCAACTAAATTAATGTTCATATATTTGGTTATTTCAAGGTTTGGTACACTTCTTTCTCATTCCGCCAGTTTTGAATCTGGCCAATCATGAATTTTCTGTAATTAATTTTCAATGAATCACACATTTCTTGTTCATTTTGAAGTTGCCAATAAAAATGATAGGGCGTATCCAGACTTTGTCCAGAAACCTCTCGAACCGTCCACTTGGGTATATAAGCTGCGGCTTTTCTGGCTACCTTGTCTTTGGATCGCCGTATTTCTGAGAGTGTGTGTGTTAAGAGAGGAGACGGGGCGCCCAATTCTTCGCCAGGCAGTCCATCAGCCAAGGTAATGACCATCAGTCTTTTCTTTTTCTGTAGCTACCTCCGCAGACTTACACGAGGGGAAGGTACAAATTTCTAATTATGTTACCTCCTGTTTTCTAAAATGTAAAACTTCTTTTGGGCTAATGTAAAATTTCATAAATTCTTTAAACTGTAAATTGGAGATAGAGAGTGCGTTACCCTCTAGAGATCCCCTTCAATTTTATTTCAGGTGACGATGATTTTGTAACCTCTTTCTTTTCTGTAAAGTGTTAGATTAATCTCCATTCTAGTCACCTCAGTACCTTGGGAAAAGCCTCTACATCATCGGGCCGAGAGCCCAATTAGGGTTTTTAATTTTCTAGGAAGGCAAGTGTACGCTTCCATTCATTTTGTGTTCGGGCCAGAAATTTAACCTGTTCTTCTTTCCACGAAGGCCCAGTAGTTTGGGTAATTGATACCCCTGTGTAAAAATTTTAAATTGTAAATTGTGCCTAGATAGGACAGACATTGTAAGGTTTTGTGTAACGTTGCCTTAAGAGGGCTGTAAGAAATTAGTTAAAGTGGGAGAGCATGTAAGCTATTTTCTGTGATTTCTAAATTCAACTGTAATATTGAGGGGTGCCTCTGGAGCAAAGTGCTCCTGTTTTGGAAGTTTTCTCCTTGTCTATGTAAACACTTATTGGCGATGTTGTAAAGTGTAAATTAGGGGCTTGAAGCCCAAACCTGTTAAATTCGCTAACCTTGGCTTTTCCAATTCTTGTTTCAATATTGATATTTGTACTGGTCACGTTATTATTTCACCAAGTGAAAAGTTGTTAAGTTTGTTTTTTGAAAAGAAATATAACCTATGTTAAAGTCTTAATTACATTTTTGATATCATAGATAGACCCATTCCATCAGCACCTTCTTTCACCTCTTTATGCGATCCACAAAAACAAGGCAATCTATATATATAAAATAGCTTGTCCTGACTGACTGACTGACTGACTGACTGACTGACTCATCATCGCCGAGCCAAAACTACTGGACATAAAGGAACGACATTTTGGGGACACATTCATATTAAGATGTAGGTGCCCGCTAAGAGAGGATTTTTGTATATTCCGTCGCTAAGGGGGTGAAAAATGTGGTGAAATTTTAAAATAAGTATATCTATATCTCAAAACTTAAAAGTTTACACATGTAAAAATTGGAATTTAGAATCATCATTAAAATTAAGGAAATACGTATTTTTTTGTTTTCAGAAAATCCCAATAGGAGGAGTGAAAAAGGGTGAAATAGTGGTTGAATGCCCTTGATCAGGATACCGCTACTTATATCTCAGAAACTGGAGATATTACAGACTTGAAAATTGGTATTTGGGATCTACTTTAAAAATAAAAGGAAAGGTATTTTTTCGTTTTGTTAAATCCAAATAATGGGGGTGAAAAGTGGTGTAAATTTTTAAAATGAGTGTATCTTCTTAAATATTTAAAAGTTTACACATGTAAAAATTGGTATTTAGAATCTCCTTTAAAAGTAAACCATCATGCATTTTTTGTCTTTGGAAAATCCCAATAGGAGAGGTGAAAACGGGGTTGAATGCCTTTAATGAGGATAATTAAATCTCAGAAACTGAAGATATTACAGATCTGAAAATTGGCATTTGGGACCTCCTTTAAAAATAAAGAAATATTTTTTCGTTTTTGGAAAATCAAAATATTGGGGGGGGGGTGAAAAGGGGGTGGATTTTTAAAAAGATTGTATCTATATTAAAAAACTTAAAATTTACACATGTAAACATTGATATTTAGAAGCTCCTTTAAAAATAAAGAATTTTTATTTTTGCTTTTGGAAAATCCAAATAGTAGGGGGGTGTGAAAAGGTGGTGGATTTTTAAAATGAGTGTATCTATATCTCAAAACTTTTAAAGTTTATGGATGTAAAATTGGTATTTAGAATCTCCTTTAAAAATAAAGAAACACGTATTTTTGTTTTTCGGAAAATCCAATAGAAGGGGTGAAAAGGGGTGAAAAGTGGTTGAATGCCTTTAATGAGGATACTTATATCTCGGAAACTGAAGATATTACAGTCTTGAATATTGGTATTTGGGATCTCCTTTAAAAATAAAGAAACATGTATTTTTTTGTTTTTGGAAAATCGAATTAATGGGGGTGAAAAGGGGGTGATGTTTTAAAATTAGTGTATCTATATCTCAAAACTTTTAAAGTTTATAGATGTAAAAATTGGTATTTAGAATCTCTTTCAAAATAAGAAACACGTATTTTTTTGATTTCCGAAAATTCTAATAGGAAGGGTGGAAAGGGGTGAAAATTCGTTGAATGCCTTTAATGAGGCTACTTATATTTCAGAACCTGAAGATGTTACAGACCTAACAATTGGTACTTGGGATCTACTTTAAAAATAAAGAAACAGGTACTTTTCCATTTTGGAAAATACAAATAATGGGGGGTGAAAAGGGGTGTGAATTTTTAAAATGAGTGTATCTACTTCTTAAATATTAAATAGTTTACAAATGTTAAAGTTTGTATTTAGAATCTCCTTTAAAAATAAGGAAACATGCATTTTTTGTCTTCGGAAAATCCCAATAGGAGGGGTGAAAAAGTGGTTGAATGCCTTTAATGAGGATAATTGAATCTCAGAAACTGAAGATATTACAGACTTAAAAGTTTACACATGTAAAAATAGGCATTTGGGACCTCCTTTAAAAACAAAGAAACATTTTTTCGCTTTAGGAAAATCCAAATAGTGGGGGAGGGTGAAAGGGGGTGGTTTTTTAAAATAAGTGTATATATATTTCAAAACTTAAAAGTTTTCATATGTAAAAATTGATATTTAGAATCGCCTTTAAAAATAAAGAACCATTTTGTTTGCTTTTGGAAAATCCAAATAGTGGGGGGGGTGAAAAGTTGTGGATTTTTAAAATAAGTGTATTCTTATCTCAAAACTTTAAAAGATTGCACATTTAAAAACTGATATTTAGAATCTCCTTTAAAAATAAAGAAACACGAATTTTTTTGCATTTGGAAAATACAATTAATGGTGGTTAAACAGGAGTGACAAATTGGGGTTAATTTTTGAAAGACTATATTTACAGAATATCTGAGAAACGTAGAATGTTACAGACGTAAAAAGTGGTATTTGGAATCTCCTGTGAATGTAAAGAAACATAGGTGATTTGTATTTGGAAACTCCTCGTAAGGGGAACTAAAAAGGGGGTGAATTTTTTAAATTAAATTTTGTGCAATATATCTCAAGAAAATTAATATGTCACAGAAGTGAAATGGTATTTTTATCTATATCAAAAACAAAGGAAGTGTATTTTTAGTTTTCGGAAAAACCACTTGGGTGGAGGGGGGGTAAAAGTGACTGAAAATGGTGTTTAATTATTTTAATGAGGCTACTGTTATCTCAAAAATGAAGATGTTACGGACGTGAAATTGATATTTGGAAATTGCTTTAAAAGTAAAGAAACACGTATTCTCGGAAAATCCAATGAATGGGGGGAGAGGTGATTGAATTGAAAATTTAATTGATTTAATTGTATGAGAATACTTATATCTTATAAAAACTAAAGTTGTTAGGGCCTACAGACGTGAAAATTGATATTTAGATCTCCTTTAAAAACAAAGGAAAACACGTTTTGCGGAGGAGAATAATTTTGCGGGACGGGAGTGAAACGGAGTTGAATTCCTTTCATGAGGACACATAAATCAAAAACTGAAGAAGTTAATGTCGTGATAATTGGTATTTAGAAGTTCCCTTACTATTATAGAAACAAGTACCGGGCGAGTTGGCCGTGCGCGTAAGGCGCGCGGCTGTGAGCTTGCACCCGGGAGATAGTAGGTTCGAATCCCACTATCGGCAGCCCTGAAAATGGTTTTCCGTGGTTTCCCATTTTCACACCAGGCAAATGCTGGGGCTGTACCTTAATTAAGGCCACGGCCGCTTCCTTCCAACTCCTAGGCCTTTCCTATCCCATCGTCGCCATAAGACCTATCTGTGTCTGTGCGACGTAAAGCCCTTAGCATAGAAACAAGTATGTTTTGCAGGAAAATTCACTTATGGGGGGGGAGTGTGAAAGTGAAAAAATAGTTAATTATTTTTATCTCAAAACTGAAGGTAATAGACGTGAACATTGGGGTTTTGAATCTCCTTTAAACATAAAGAAAAACGCCTTCTTTTAGTTTTTTGGGGGGGTGGGTTAATAAATTGAACGGCGGTGGTGTGCAAAAGGGGGTGAGACCAATTGATTTTACTGTTTTAATTTCGTATGGCTATTTGTAGCCGAGTGCAGCCCTTGTAAGGCAGACCCTCCGATGGGGGGTGGGATTTTACTATTCATAATGTACTTATAAGGAGCCTCCGTTGCTCAGGCGGCAGCGCGCCGGCCTCTCACGGCTGGGTTCCGTTGTTCAATTCCCGGTCTCTCCATGTGACATTCGTGCTGGACAAAAGGGAGGCGGGACAGGTTTTTCTCCGGATACTCCGGTTTTCCCTGTCATCATTCATTCCTGCAACACTGTCCAATATAATTTCACTTCATTTGTCATTCATTAATCATTAACCCAGATGAGTGCGACAGGTTTCGGCTGCCGGCACAACTCCTATTGTCGCCGCTAGATGGGGGCTTTATTCATTCCATTCTTGACCCAGTCGAATGACTGGAAACAGGCTGTAGATTTTCGGTGTACTTATTCTGATCATAAACCGATCATTTTTAATCTTTCTTGGGTTCGTTTTCAAGAGTCATCTTTTCCTTCCGATAATGATCTTAGATTACAGTAGATTCTCCTGGCATATAAATAAATATTTAAACACATTTGAAATAAACGATAGGAATGAGAATGACCGTCCAATTGTTCACCTGTATAATAAGGTCAATAATGCTCGGAAGTATGTCATTCGTATCGCCAGAAATACCGCACACTTGCCTACGCGCGACAATGGTGCTGGTCACACTCTCAACAATGACAGCAGATATATTTTACCGCCAAGTAGCGGTCTTGCATCTCGCTGTGGAGTCCAGAATATCTATAATAATAATAATAATAATAATAATAATAATAATAATAATAAAGTTCTGGACTGTCGTCAAATGTGCGGACCGCGCTGGAAACGGGTCCTGGACGGGTACTGACTAAAAATGCAGTCCGGCGGCGGGTTCATTATCGCCAAGGCACCCAAGACGACACCACGCTGTATCTCCTGAAGGATTTGATCCATATTAAAAAAGCTTATAGGAAAAGATGGCAAAGATTTAGGGATCCAACTGACCGGGTGGAATACTTGGACCTAGCCCGGGGAGTACGAAATCGATTGCTGGAAATAAAGATTGAAAAATGGGAGGAAACTTGCCGTAATCTATTAGAATACGAGTCAGATCACGAAATTTGGCGGATTCTCTCAGAAAACGAGTCAGTTCGCGAATTTCGGCAGATTATATATAGAACAATAAGCATTCAATTCTAAATTTCAGTATAATACCGTAGCGAAGCACGGGTATCTTGCTAGTAGTAAATAAAACACTGAATTGCATTTTCAATGCACGGTCCATCAGTACACGTGTGAGACCTGCAAATACAATATGTACTAGCTGCCTACGAACAAGATATGGTTTTTCAGCAGTTATTATTTTGCACTGCAAGCTATGAACTTTAAGAAACATGATACCAGGCTGAATTTCGGATTTTAGTTCTTCTTCCTTGATAGTGGTGTCTAGCCCTTGTAAGCCACCGCTTCTGCCAGACAAGCGTTTTGGAATATAGAATTTCAAAACTTTGAACTGTCATCTAGGAATTCAGTTAGTTCTCTAGGCGAATGATGATTTTATGTGTACACGGTTACAAAAATTTGATTGAAGTATCTAGTACGTCAGATAGATGATCAGATATTAATGAACGATTAATAGGGTGTATCTACCCCGATTCTGCGGTGCTACACCTGATACAAGGGTGCAATACTCTGCAAAAACAGCGAATGGTCCAAGTTCGTGTAGATTTTAGTACGAACAGCTGCTAACAATAGTTGATAGTGACCGTTGTTTCTGTGCGGCCGCTGACGAAAGCAGGGCTGGTTGTGCTGGTTCGATGTGTTGATTCAGAGGCAGACTGGAGTCTGTAATATGAGGTGCGCTCTAATCGTCCTCATTGTAAATAGAGTGGCCCCTTAACTGGGACTGAAGTTTCTTTGCACAAGTACCTTCATTCCAAAGGTCACCTCAATGATTAGGGAGGCCACTCTTATGTAAAATAATGGGTTGAGTCGGAGTGCCATTAACGTGTAGAGTTTCACTTTCATCTGAATAACACAACCGGACCAAATTCCCTATTAATTCACTCGTACTCAGCGGCTGGTGATTCGTGCCTCATGATGTGGCCACCATGTTTAGAATTACAGGAAGCAGGCTCTCATATCCTTATTACAATGTTCCACTTAGTTCACCAACAAACACTACGAAGTCCCCGGAGGTATGAGTTCATTCTCTGGAGAATATTTGGTGAAGAATGAATCTTAAGTAGTTAGGAAAGTAGTTTATTTACTGAGTCAAAATCCTTAGAGAAATCAAGAAGAGCTAGGATTGCAACTTGACTTTTGTCCATCAAATTGCTAATGTCGTCTGTAACCTGATGTAGTGCCGTACTAGCGCTATAATTGCGTCGAAAACCTAACTAGTAGTCGTCAAGAGTATCTTGAGTTTGCACGTAGTTGGAAACTCTTTGGTTTAAAATTTATTCTTGGGCTTTTGAAAGAGACGATAATGTACTCGCTAGTCGGTAGTCAGTTAGTCTTCAGGTGGTGATATTTTAGAGTGTGGGACAATGATGGCAGTTTTCCGTAAGGAAGGATATATGCCAATCATTAGTGTATGATTAAATATGTAAGTTATAGTAGGAACATTATATCAATTATTCTCATAATAACTTCTGTTTCAATGTTGTATAGCCCGTTAGACTTCGATTTTATTCGAATTATCGTATGGCTTGTTTAACTTTCGAGGGAGTCACATGAGAAAATTAGACTTTTTGTGTGTGAGGCGGAGGGGAAATGTTGTTGCCGTGATCTGTTCCATGAATTTTCTCTCTGTCATTTGTACGTCCAGGAGTGGTGACATATTCATTGAGTGAGTCCAAGGGCATGGCAACAGGAGGTTCTTTGTTTACCTTACCCCAGGTTTCCTAGACCTTTCCACGCCATAGAAGATGTAATATCTTGTTCTAACAGGATGTGTGCATGTCTGATTGTAGAGTTGCGTTCCGCTTGCGATGTCTTATTTCATAGCCATTCATATGCCCCAAAATTAGCTTCCGTCGTTTGTCGTTTAATCTTCCTGTGTGCGGCATCTGATCTTGCTATTAGTTCTTCATGCTCCAGGTTTAGCCAAGGCGCTAGGACTCTTTTTGTCCATACTGTTTTCAGCGAGGTGTGTCGGTCATAGGACATGGTCAGATATTCGTTAAATTTATTTATTTACATAAATGTCACAGTCATCAACTGTCAGTACATGGTGCCATGGATCAGATAGAGCGACTGCAGTAAACATACTGTAGGCCTAGTCAACTGCAGTGATAACTGAATGTGCTAGTCCTTGGTTTAGTCTTTCGGGTCATTAAGGAGTAGGACATGTCATGTCGTTCCGTGTTGTAGTTGTAGTACCTTATCACTATTCTTTACAATCATTAGGGCAATAATCGTGTGTGGCGTGGTGGTGTGGTGTACAGGGAATTTTTTCAGAACATTAGTATCGAATGACGTTGTCATGTTTATAGACCTAATCGATAGTTGTGTAATATATGGATCTATTTTCTATGTGTATGTGTGTTTATAAACAATATTATTTCATACTAGCTAATGTACTGTATAATATCTTAATGACATTGTAAATGTGAGTGAGAGCGATAGCGTGTGTTAGCATAATGCAATTCTAATATATTATAAGGAAATATATCTGCACAAAAGTATTTTAAGTGTGGTTAATTGCAAGAGAGGACCATGTGCTCTAACTTCGCTACTTGAAAGAAGACAAAGAAAGAAAGAAAGAAAGAAAGAAAGAAAGAAAGAAAGAAAGAAGGAAAGAAAGAAAGAAAGTCAGTAGCTGCCGGTATTCGGAATTGTTATTTCCAGCGTCCGTGTTTGTCGCCCAGTTCGTACAGTGGAAGAACTCGGTACGGTGCGATCTCTACGTCCTCCAAATTCCCAATCGCAGGTGGTTTGTAAACCACACAGACAGCGCATTTCTGACGGGATACGGTTTCTTGGAAAATCATAACTCGCGTCGTCCATTGAATTCGCAATCCGAATTTGAACAACCCCTCTCCTCTTAACTTACTTGTTCTGACGTTGAGGAGTAGACAGTAGCCAATAATCCTGGGCAAAGCAATTGATGTTATACAACGGTTGTCACCGAAAGAGTTGCTCGCAGACAACCGCCACATAAAATGGCTACAAAATGACTGTTTATGCTACCCCTATTTGTAGATATGAAGCGATGCAAAAATGCTGAGGACATCAGCAACCTAGTTATATAACATTAATTGGGTTCCGTTTTGACACTTCTTCTGATTGCCTATAGGTCTACATTGTTACCTGTTCAGACAACTTGAAAACTCAGTTTACAGAAATTTAAAATTACAATGTGCTTGAAATAATAACATCTCATTTTACAGTGAGTAAGTATACTTTGCACAACATATTCTTATTGACAGTAATGAAAATATAAACGGCAATACACAGAACAAGCGTTTAATGTTTCAACATTAAATATGCGAGGATTCGTAGAGAGAACCCTCCAGTCATATACAGTAACAGCCAGCAACGCGATAACAACAATAGTAACTGCATGCTGCTGTAAAAGTTTCGTCCGGCTAGTGCAGCTACGAGCGGATAAAATGTCCAGGGTCAAGAAATGCAACGAATGCAAACGACGGTTTTTACATTCACTGAATCCGAATATGAATTGCGAAACGTCACTTGATCGCTACCAGTGCAAAACACAACAGCAGAGTGTCACAGAGAGCAACTGAGGCAAAGTGTTCATTCTACAACAGTTGTGTTACTGAAACGGTCGTCATAAAATGGTTGCGTTTTGCCTGTCTCAGCGCTAGTTGCCAGGTATGTTGGAAGTCCTCGAAGGGATCAGATCATGAAGTCAGATTTCAACGAGAAGTCAAACGTGAGATACGTCTGGGACAAGTACTTGAAGTTCGTGGAAATGAACACACATCAATGAACATGTATTTGTGCTTGGGAAAGAGGAAACTTTAGCTTGGAGCTGGATTATAGTTGAGAGAGAAGGAAGGGGAATAATTCCATTAGGGATCAGTGTCTAGTTTTCCCGCGCTCATGTTATGTTTGTGTAGATAGGAGGATTAATGGAGGCCTTGAAGGTGATTGTGCCCGGGGAAAGTATTTGGTACTGTCAGAAGAGAGTGATCCGTCAGTTCTCGCAGCCAATTTACGAAAAATGAATGAATCTAACCTACAGTGAAATAATCCATTAAATTACACTAAGGTGGTAATTACATCAAGTGCAATGAGATACATGGTGATCATGTGAGTTAAGTGAATTGCCCATTGAACTGTTATCCACATCCTTTTGTAAGTCACACAGCCGGTTAATATGCACTTGGCCCCAATGATAGGCCGAGTTTTCCCCTATTAATTTAGGCCTGACATGGTAGATTCTATCACTGTTATTGATATTCACTTTTATGTCTACCTCCCAGAAGAAGTTTGCGGCCAGTTATTCATTGTTCTCTAGTGAGCTCTCCTGCATCGCAAAAATTCGAAGATTGTGCCTCCTACTGTATTGTGTGAGAGAGTAACTTCTCGCACTCTAAGTGGCAGTTGCGTGCATGCAGCGTAAGAATAACTACGGTTAATGTTGTGAAGGTTACTTCATTTATCCCGACACTCGAGTTTCTTGTTAAAATCCGCTGCAATTTCAGCGCTGAACTCCGAGAATCTTCCTATTCGTTTACAAATAGTGTGCCCACTCACTCCGATATCGCCTCTTAATTTTCTCCACGAAGTTACCCGAGCTGAGGGGCTAGTTCAGCGTACTCGCGACAGTCTCTACAAGACCCTGGACTACTTCAGGTGAATTGTCAAAGCGTGCAAAACAAAATTATTGAATTTTAGAATCTCACTGAAAGATGCAATATGGGTATTGTCATTTGTGCATAGTCATGGCTCAATGGAATATAAATAGTAACGAAGTACATCAGAGCGACTTTATTATAGGCTGTACTGTTGGGACAGAGAGTCTACAGGTGGCGGAGTACTTATATGTGTGCAAAAGAACATAGGTAATTGTTTAAAATGGGTTGATGAGGATCATGAAATTCTGTGTGTGCAAATTATGGATCAAAGGAATGCCAACGTTTTTCAGATAATAGGAATAAGTAGTAGGGCTAGGGGTATTTGAAGCCAATTTCAAGGTCATCCGGTCTCCTGAGCCAATGAGAGATCCTGCCGTTGATCACGTGACTGCACTTAGTCAATGGGAGAGCAGCGCATCAGGGAATGCTGAGGATGGGGTCGTGGTTTGGAGTTCCTGCTATGCAGAAGATCTCTTGGTGACGGGGTGGGGCTGTTTCTAGGGCGATGGCCATCGGTTCCCGCCATATTGATCATTGGCCCTCGGTTTCCGCCAAGGCGCCATCTAGAGCCTAAACCATAGTTCACCTTGTCGTTGCCTGTCGGTTTCATCTAAGGCACCATGTTGGGCTCCCTGAGCCTATCAAAATTATCTGTAGTCTAATTTATCTCCTAATTTGCCCTAAACTTCAATAATGAGGTTTTGTATGTGCAGTAGTTTACCCTTGTTTCTGATAAAACCTAAATAAGCACCACCCTTCTCAAACCCCTGTACCCTAGATTTCATAAAGTATGATTTTCAGCTTGTTCCACCCCACTTTTTTCTTGAAATTAAGCAGTGAGCTTCGCCAATAGAGTATATGTTGTTCCGTTCTGTTATGATGCTGTTAAGCACAGCTCTTCGATATGGCAAACCTGCTGTCATAAGAGCATTACTGTTTCCTTAACGTGGAATGACGCACAGAGGAAACAACCTTTTAGATGTTTTTCTTTTAAGAACCGATATCTTACATATTATCGGTATGGCAGTACCAGGAATTAGCGACCACTTCGCTGCAGAATTAAATATTAGATATCCCTTAAACACTTATCCCTTAATGAATAGAAAATAAAAGTATACCAGTATAGTGAGTATAGTGTAGCCGACGTCCTTTAAATTCCTAGTTTTTCTTATGACAAATACACTGTATAACCAAAAAACGACGCATCTGGAAGAAATTGTCCGATGGCGGTAAAAATCGGTGGATGTTAGGAACAATCATAGAAAAATAAACGATCAAACGTGCAGAAAAATATAATGATGTATTGCAGAGTTAGAGCGTCAGGATGTCAATAAGGTGTTGGTCCACCCCTGTCCTGGATGCAACCTGTCACTCGACATGGCATAGACTGATAAAGTTCACGGATGGTGTCCTGCGGAATTTCGTGCCAAATGGTCTCCAACTGTTTGGCTAAATTGGCGACATTCCGGGATGTTCGCAATCGCCGCCCCATGCCATCCCAAATGTGCTCTATGCCAGGGAGATCCGACTACAGAGCTGGCCAAGGAAGGACAGGGCAAGCTTGAAGACAGTTCATAGCAACGCGTGCCGTGTGCGGCTGGGCATTATCCTGTTGGAAAGTAAGGCCTGGATGTCGCTGAAAGAACGGTAAGACAACCGGCCGTAGAATGTCATCAACATACCGCTGAGCTGTCAGTGTGCCAGGAATGACTACTAGAGGAGTCCGGCTATCAGAGGAGATGGCACCCCAGACCATCACCTCCTGTTGTGGGGCTGTGTGGTGTGCGATAATCAAGGCAGGATTCCCACGCTGGCCTGGACGTCTCCAAACACGTAAGAATGCCAGGACCTCGAGGGCCAAGGGCCAAGACGCTGAGCACTCAGCGACGTAGCCGTACTACAATGCATCAATTATACAGGCTACCTGAAATAAGTTACGGAAAATGAATCGGCATAATACATTCAATAAAGTAATACAGGATCCATCATTCGTACTTCCTAAACCGTTTGGTTGTTCGCCAGTGGTAACTGCTTCATATATCTTATATCCTGTGACAATGAGCTCTGAATTTTGCAACAAACCGTTAGCGGTGAAGGGTGTTCATATCAGCATTCTAACTTCCCAAGGAGAGTGCATGGGACATGCAGAAATTATCTCAAACTTTACCAATGAACGGAGTGTAGACATGAATGCGAGACTAAGGAACGCACGGTGTCGGCTGTTTACAATCATGTGCTGTACTGTTGGAAAGCTATCCAGTAGCATGTACTGCTTGGTTCAACACATGTAGGGGAAGGGAGAGGACACACGGAGCATCGGGAAGGAGAAATTCACACTAGCAATTACTGTAAATATTCGCGGTTGTGTTCTACACCGAGTATAACGCACCACAACATTGAAATGCAAAATACTGATGTTCACAGAATTTACAGTACATAAAGAATTAAAAGAAATCGATTATCAGTACTTCGCCTCTGTGGTGTAGTTGTTAGTGCCATTAGCTGCCACACCCGGAGGCGCGGGTTTTATTCCCTGCTCTGCCACGAAGTTTGAAAAGTGCTACGAGGGATGGAACGGGGTCCACTCAGCCTCGGGTGGTAAACTGAGTAGAGGTGGGTTCGATTCCCACCCCAACCATCCTGGAAGTTGTTTTCCGTGGTCTCCCACTTCTCCTCCAGGCAAATGCCGGGATGATACCTAACTTAAGGCCACGGCCGCTTCCTTCCCTCTTCCTTGTCTATCCCTTCTAATATTTCCATCCCCCCGCAAGGCCCCTGCTCAGCATAGCAGGTGAGGTCGCCTGGGCGAGATACTGGTCATCCTCCCCTGGTGTAAACCCCGGCCCAGATTCTGAAACTCCAGGACACTGCCGTTGAGGCGGTTAGAAGTGGGATCCCTCGCTCAGTGCGAGGGAAAAACCGACCCTGGAGGGTAAACAGATAAATAAGAAAATTGTTTTATTAGTCTATATCCTATACTGAAGATAGCCTTTAATTCATGCCAACACCGAAGGATGAGTTATCAATGTTTACTTTCATTACATAACTTACGTTTCGTGGCCATGTCAGTTTAATCATTATTTTGCACACGCTTCTAATTTTCGAACTTTCACATGCTTGAAAAGTACCGTATTAACCGATGTGCTTCATAAATCAACTGCATTATGCTCACCCAAATCTGGCATGAGTTTTACTACTTGGACGGAAGTTCTGCACGCCAGTCAGTTCAAGATAACTTAGCTCTTGATAATGAGAATGAAGATGCTGCATTATCTCAGCTCTGCGATACGCTGCTATTACTAGCAAGGCTGCATTTCAGTGAACGATACATCAGTGCGCTATGGTTCCACACCGCCAAAAGTTATCAAGCAGGACAGCTCGTCAGGCCACACATTGCACAGGCTGACGCAGAAGTAGCTCACGACTTGAACTTGATTGTCTGTGTAGATTTTCTCGAGAGCTGTCTCTCGGAGGAAGATAAAAAAAGCTTAAGACCGATTTTTCGTTCAGAGCAGTATTTCCTCTTATAATTTCTGTAATTTTTTTCAGACGCACTGCATGTCACGATATAAATGTCAGTTTGTTATATTCTATTTGTTACAAAGGCATCTTAAAGTAAATGCCATGGGAGGTCTTCTTAGGAGAAATTCGTATTTGATAAGATTTGAATAATACATCAGTTTGGAAAGTAATTAATTAATGGCATATGAATAAAGTATTGACTACCGGTATATATTTACACACAAAAGTTCAAAGCAACAAAAGTGAGTAAGAGGGCACAAAATATACCGCACTTAATAAGTTATGTAGACACCTAAGATCGTATAGGGATTAAAGATATGTTGATGTCAGTTCTGTGTGTGGAACATATCTCAGAGGGTATATTGTGTAGTTTTCACTAATAGTAATGGTAGAATGTTTCTCTGCGGTAAGAACAACGAGTTTTCCGCAAAACTTTGGGCCATGAATTAACCATCTTCACCGCCTGATCCCGTGTACATTCGTAGAACTAGATACTGCAGTCTTGATGTTTCCATTGCCAAATAAGATTCCTTGTCAATGAGAACAATTAAGCCTGGGAGTATATAAATTGTCCGCCTCTATGGTGTAGTGGTTAGTGTGATTAGCTGCTACCCCTGGAGGCCCAGGTTCGATTCCCGGCTCTGCCACGAAATTTGAAAAGTGATACGAACGTAGGAACGGGGTCCACTCGGCCTCGGGAGGTCAAATGAGTAGAGGTTGGTTCGATTCCCACCTCAGCCATCCTAGAAGTGGTTTTCCGTGGTTTCGCATTTCTTCTCCAGGCAAATTCCGGGATGGTACCTAACTTAAGGCCACGGTCGCTTCCTTCTCTCTTCCTTGTCTATCCCTTCCAATCTTCCCATACCCCCACAAGGCCCCTGTTCAGCATAGCAGGTGAGGCAGCGTGGGCGAGGTACTGGTCATCCTCCCCAGTTGTATCCCCCGACCCAGAGTCTGAAGCTCCGGGACACTGCCCTTGAGGCGGTAGAGGTGGGATCCCTTGCTGAGCCCGAGGGAAAACCCAACCCTGGAAGGTAAGCAGATTAAGAAAGAAAGAAGATTTCACTTCCTTTCTAATCTGTCTTGTTGAGGAATAATATCGACACTTCATATACGGTAGGACATATTTAGGGATAGCCGCTACATGTTCATCAGATTACCTTCATTCTTTGGAATTAGTTGTGATACTGTGCAAATGTCCAATGTCTGAGTCCTTGGCTGAATGGTCAGCGTTGAGTCCTTTGGTTCAGAGGGTCTCGGGTTCGATTCCCGGCCGGGTCGGGGATTTTAATCGCGACTGATTAATTCTCCTGACTTGGGGACTGTGTGTCTGTGTTTTTTCCAACACATTCCTCTTCATATTCAGACTACATACCAACAACCACAGTGATTGCATCCCTCCATATAGGGTTGGCGTCAGGAAAGGCATCCGACTGTAAAACAGGACAAAATCCACATGTGCGATACAGATCGCAGCCGCGACCCCACAAGCGTGAGAAAAGCGGTAGAAGAAGAATACGAAGACTGCGCAATTATCCAAACACTCGTATGATTTGGCACCCGTTCAGCCGAATAGAATCATGAAGATCCACAAGAGCGGAACGTTCGTGAGTCATCACTGATCATAATGTAGTCCGGCTCCTTAGCTAAATGGTTAACGTGCTGGTCTTTGTTTCAAGGAGCCCCGGGTTTGATTCTCGGCCGGGTCGGCGAATTTAAACGTAATTCGTTATTTCTACTGGCCCAGAGAATTTTGTGTGTGTGTGTGCCGTCCTTAAAAAGCGGAAAGTACAAGGAAAGAAAAAGAAAGAATTAGAAGGATATCAGTAAAAAATATCTTAAATTTAAAAAATAAAATAAATAATATACAAGGGATATGCTGAATTCCTTTTAACTGCACGTGGAAAAAGCATGTGTCTTGCCTCCATTCAACTCGCGCACAACACAGACTGTCATTCTACCCCGCACCAGCCGCTTCAATTAGTGCCTCCCTCGCTTCTCAACCGATCATCCTACGTCATCATCTGTCAACATATGTGACGTGCTAAGCTGACCTAACTCTTGCTCTCTCCAGATGTTTCCTTTCTTAACATCACATTCAGCGTATAAATACGGATGTCGTTAGTCCGAGTCTCACAACGGTTATCGAGGTGGAGAGTGCGTTGCTAGGAGAAGGCTGTTCTCATATTTTAGCTGCCAGTTCTCTACACCATGTAGGCGGAAAGGAGAGGGAGGTTGGCCATGAATACATTTAAGTTATACTTCTGGAACAAGCACTACATAGGGTTGTGAGAGAATGCCTTAAGGAGTCTTAACTCTTTATTCTAATTCTGCAGTTAAATTTTTCTGATGTGAATGGTTTTAAGTGAACTTGGTGTTAACATTGGACTGAAGGGACAATCCTTCCATGTGTTACATATCTTCTTCAAGAGATATGCTGAGTTATTAACCTTAAATTCTTAACTGTTTTAGAAGTGATAACGTGAAAGTGGTTTCATTCGTCCTCAAAAATATAGTGTGATTCAAAATGGCCATTTAATCTGACTTCAGTGCTCTTTAGGAAGAAAGGTTTGACTCCTCATTCAGATCAGCAATGCTAAAGAAAAGCATACCTATTCCCCTAGTGTGCTTTACATATACTGCAACGGACTTCGTTTATATACTGTACACTCGAAAGTGAGCTCACGTCTTGATTCTTCGCTAAGAACCAGTGTGCAGCCTAGGCGCTTATTCACTGCCAAGCGTTTCTCCCACCGTAGTTAAACTCTAATATTGCAGTTTAATTACTTTTTAAATTATTTCTTTGAGGTCAAGGGAAAGCTAAGTGATTCCAGTTTATGTAAGTCCTTCTAATCACAGGCTGTACTCCTGAAATTTCTTTAGTACTTCGTAATAAGCTGTTTTATAACCGTATTGTAGAACTATCAAACCTGTAATGAATTAATGCTCTGACAATTCTAGTAGTTTTCATATGTGTTCGAAATGTTACACAAATGTTTGCTAAGTAAGATTTTAAACTTCCCCTCATGATTTCTTTCACAAAGCCATATGTCTGAATTGTTAGTTCACTAATTCTCCGATTAAAATTAATTGTATTAATTGAATTATTGCGCTTTGCCTTTGTAAAATGAAATACGAGTTAACCTAATATAAAATTTAATGTTATTATAGTCACCACGTTTGATTAATGTATTATTGAAGTGAACTCACTTTTGTCACTGGTTAATCTACTTCCTTCGCTTTAATTTTTCCTTTAACCCACTGGTCTTGATCATAACTCCCGGTTGGATACTGGCTAAATTACTCCCGCTTACTTTAAATGCACTATTCTCGGACAACCACTGAGTGGTCTTAAGCCTTCAAGATTTCTATAGTGTTTATATCGTAAATAAAAGAACAAGGAAAGAAATATTTTCATTGCGAAATATTTAGATAATGTCTCTGCGATTACTATTGTCTTAGCCAAGATTTCGTCTGGGTTCATGCGTTGTCTCGTCGAATCTCCCTCGTCTTATCATTACGAAGTCACCACAAATCAAAAGACGTGAAAAAGTGTTCAAATTTATATATATATATATATATATATATATTGCTATACGTCGTACCAACACAGGTAGGCCTTATGGCGACGATGCGATAGGAAAGGGCTAGGAGTGGGAAGGAAGCGGCCATGGCGTTAATTATGGTACAGACCCAGCATTTGCCTGGTGTGAAAATGGGAAACCACGGTAAAGCATCTTTAGGGGGTGCCGATAGTGGGATTCTAACCCACGATTTCCCAAATTCAAGCTCGTAGATGCACGCTCCCAACAACACGGCCAACTCGCTCATAAAATTAAATGTTACAAAATCAAAATTTCTATATACACAATAACATGTCCTGACAGACTGACTGACTGACCCATCCTCGCCGAGCCAGAAATACTGGACACAAAGGGATTAGATTTTGGGGATACATTTATATCACAGTGTAGGTGCTTTCATGGGAATAGGTTACTGCCTGAAAAATCGTATTTGAAATCTCCTTTGAAAATAAAAACACACTTGTTTTTTGTTACTGGATAATCTTTTTAAGGGTGTGAAAACGACCGAAATAGTGACTGAATTATTTTTATGAGGAAACATATATTCCAAAAACTGAGGATGTTACACACGCGAAAATTGTTATTTGGAATCTCCTTTCAAAATAAAGAAACATGTATTATTTGTATTCGGATAATCCACTTAAGTAATGTTGGTGAGTGGGGAGAAGGGGGTGGGGGTGGAGGGGAAAAGTCAGGACGAAGTTGAATTCTTCTTATGAAGATACTCACATCTCTTACCATGCGACTTAGCCGCGGATTTAGGGCAGGTAGTTGTGAGCTTGCATGCGGGAGATAGTGGGTTCGAGCCCCACTGTCGGCTGCCCTAAATATGATTCTTCGTTGTTTCCCATTTTCACACAAGGCAAATGCTGGAGCTGTACCTTAATTAGGACCACGGCCGCTCCCTTCCCACTCCTAGGCCTTTCCTATCCCATCGTCGTCATAAGACCTATCCTTAATTTAATTTCGTGTGGCTATTTCTAGCCGGGTGCAGCCCTTGTAAGGCAGACCCTCCGATCAGTGTGGGCGGCATCTGCCATATGCAGGTAACTGCGTGTTATTGTGGTGGAGGATAATGTTATATGTGGTGTGTGAGTTGCAGGGATGTTGGGGACAGCACAAACACCCAGCCCCGAGCCATTGGAATTAACCATTGAAGGTTAAAATCCCCGACCCGGCCCGGAATCGTACCCGGGACCCTCTGAACCGAAGGCCAGTACGCTGACCATTCAGCCAACGAGTCGGAGAGGAATACATAATTGAAACAAATTTATAACTTATTCTTCAATGCACATCTTCAAGTTATTAACTTTAAAAGATTATTTGGAATAAAGGAACTGAGTAAAATTTCAATACTTATATAACCAAAATTTTTTGTTCATGAATTAAAATGGAGTAAATAATCAGTATTAAAGCTTCCTCAAATTTAATGTTGTTATGGCCGCGCCAAAGTAAAATTCTCAACATTTAGCACCAGGGGAATAAATTTAATCGTGATAAAACTTTTCTCCATTTCTTTGGAAAAAAAGTACAACGATGAAACAACATGAAAACGATGACATCTCGAAACATGGAATCAAAATCGTCATTGCAGAAAAAGGCATGTGCTGAAATGAATTACACATGTCATCCAATCACTACACAAACTGAAGTAAAATACACAATATGTACACGATATTTATGTAAATTACATTAAATATTCTAACTTGATATTATTATTATTATTATTATTAATATTATTATTTTTATTATTATTATTATTATTATTATTATTATTATTATTATTATTATTATTATTATTATTATTATTATTACCATGTTTTGGTGGATCAGCAGAGGTGAAGGAAGGTGCGGGCTGGAATGGGTCTAACTACAAGTCCGAAAGATGAATTTAAAATATAAATAAAGGTTATATTTTCAAGAGATAAGAAGATTTAACAATTTTTCACTAGGTGAAATAACAATGAATATTCAGGTACAATAATAATTTTAGAAGCGAAAACACAAGTTAAGGTGTCTTTACAAATCCTGGGCTTCGAGCCCCAATTTGACAATCCTTGAGCTCTCGGCTCACAACCACAATGTACCAAAGGGCAGAAAACCCCTAATTACATGGAACACTTGCTCCCACCTCGTAATGTCAAGCCTCCTAGAGGCACCTTTCAAAATACCAGAAAGAGCTGACCCGCTCTCAATCGTCCAAGCCTATTAAAGGCAATAACAGACTATTACACTTAACTGCCATCAAGGCAGAAATTATAATGGAACAGTGGTATCTCGTACCCTATCTACTGGGCCTTGGCAGGAAGGAAAACAAAAACGGGTTAAGTTAATGGCCCAAAATACAAAGCAGAATGGAGGCGAGTACTTGCACTCCTACATGAAAGCTGGTTAAAACCTAAGGGGCACTAGGCCGATTACACAGGGGCTATTCCCACACTAGGGAGGTGACTCGTATAAGAAAAATAATTTAACACATTAATGAAGAGAAGAAAATCGGTTATGAAAACGTAGTCACCTCAAATCCAAATTGAAGAGGAGCTCGAGAGGGTAAAGCACTCTCTATCCCCGAATTACAGTTGAAGTAATAAGAAAATGTTTACATAAGCCGGCACTAAGTTACATTTTTAAACAGGTAGGATACTTTGAAAAGGTTTCTAACCTTCCCCGGGGGTTAAACTGCTGACCAAGAAAGAAGTAAAGATGTTAAAAGGCCATTACCTTTGCTGAAGAGCTGCTGCTCGAAGGAAGAGGCGCAACCCGCCCCCTTATATACTTCCATTCACTAAGCAAGATGTTGTTGAAGTGGCGACGAGCCATAAATATCAGCAGTTTTTAAATCCTCATGGAAGATTCGAGACTTTTCATGAATAATTAAGACACACCCACAGGCGTTTATTGGTTCCCCAAAAGTTACAGATCAAAAATTGAGGAAGAAGGACACTATTGGTGCAAAATTAATTAAAGAATTTCGGAATTGGTCAAGTTCAAAACTGGCGAAAAGAAAGATTTATATTGCCAACCTACAAATGGAAGAACGAAATTTAGTTATAGGAAAACTTATGAGTATAAAATATCTTCAAGAAAAGTTCCATCACTTCACACAAGGGTGCATGATCATAGTTTTTCGTAGAGACATCTGTGAGAGAATGTCCGCTCTTCTTGATAATTAGTAAACAAAAACAATTCGAAATTAACACAGTGACATCTTCAGATAAACGGTTGAATTAATTCAGTTTTAAAGTTCAGAGTTTCAGCTGTAGACGAGTAATTTAAGGCGGAGAATTCATATGTGCGGCGTATAGGTGTACCAACCGGTACAATTATTATTATTATTATTATTATTATTATTATTATTATTATTATTATTATTATTATTATTATTATTATTACCTTTCCTTTTGTCTTCCCATGTACCAATTACTAAGGGAAAATGTTAGTTACGATGAGCTGGCTAACGACATTTGACACGGTGTAACATGTCCACGACGATGACATTACTCAAGTTCACTTCTGCTATTCTTAAACATGAAAAAAGTAACATTCGAATATATTTTAATTCCATTAATTTAAACGGTTGAGTTCATGATTGTAAAGTTTCAAATATTCCCATCTCACGACGTTGCTCATGAGGATAAATAATGTCGGAGGATATTATTTACACTGACCGTTCATTCAAGAAAGAGAAGAACATGACCGCTACGATGTGAACGTCAAATAGGTAATCGAATGGAGAGAAAAATACTGTACAAAGGCATGTCTACAAAAACCACGTTACACTACCCTTCTACTTAGAAAGGTGATAACATTTACAAGGTGGAAAGTACAACACTCCAGAAAATTAATAATTAAATCGGTACTCATTTTCATAAATTTCCCATTAGAATGGCCTCTGATGTAGATAATTTCAACGGTCGGCTCCATCTTTAGATCTGGGCATTGCGTACATTTATCACTGCATTATCAACATGAATTTTCACATAAAAATTCAAATTCTTGTGCATCCAGTGTGAAAATTAATTCTGGTCCGAACGGTTACTCTGTCCGTAATGTACTGCGTTCTCCAATAAATTAAAACTAAGAAAATATTCAGGTATATGCGCAACTTAACGCAGCACTCAAAAGTGGTTGAAAACGAGAACTTGCCTTTTAAAGTAATGAGTCAGTATCACTTGCAGCCTTAGTTCTCACTGCAAACTCATATCCTTTAACCAACGCGGCTCACTCGGAAGACGAAACATGAATGAGAGTGAAATTCATGCTACCACTGATTTTAAAATACACCTCCGTTCGTGATATAGGACTGGTGACTTGATCGTGGTCCCCGTATGACATACACTGACTGACAGAGCAAATGCAACACCAAGGAGGAGTGGTTCGAAAGGGATGAAAGTTGGGGAAAAAACAGAGTAGGCACGGAAGAATAATTGATGTTTATTTCAAACCGATATGCAGGTTACACAATGCGCACGGCATCGACTCAGTAGGATGTAGGACCACCGCGAGCGGCGATGCACGCAGAAACACGTCGAGGTACAGAGTCAATAAGAGTGCGGATGGTGTCCTGAGGGACGGTTCTCCATTCTCTGTCAACCATTAGCCACAGTTGGTCGTCCGTACGAGGCTGGGGCGGAGTTTGCAAACGGCGTCCAATGAGATCCCACACGTGTTCGATTGGTGAGAGATCCGGAGAGTACGCTGTCCACGGAAGCATCTGTACACCTCTTAGAGCCTGTTGGGAGATGCGAGCAGTGTGTGGGCGGGCATTATCCTGCTGAAACAGAGCATTGGACAGCCCCTGAAGGTACGGGAGTGCGACCGGCCGCAGCACATGCTGCACGTAGCGGTGGGCATTTAACGTGCCTTGAATACGCACTAGAGGTGACGTGGAATCATACGCAATAGCGCCCCAAACCATGATGCCCCGTTGTCTAGCGGTAGGGCGCTCCACAGTTACTGCCGGATTTGACCTTTCTCCACGCCGACGCCACACTCGTCTGCGGTGACTATCACTGACAGAACAGAAGCGTGACTCATCGGAGAACACGACGTTCCGCCATTCCCTCATCCAAGTCCCTCTAGCCCGGCACCATGCCAGGCGTGCACGTCTATGCTGTGGAGTCAATGGTAGTCTTCTGAACGGACGCCGGGAGTGCAGGCCTCCTTCAACCAATCGACGGGAAATTGTTCTGGTCGATATTGGAACAGCCAGGGTGTCTTGCACATGCTGAAGAATGGCGGTTGACGTGGCGTGCGGGGCTGCCACCGCTTGGCGGCGGATGCGCCGATCCTCGCGTGCTGACGTCACTCGGGCTGCGCCTGGACCCCTCGCACGTGCCACATGTCCCTGCGCCAACCATCTTCGCCACAGGCGCTGCACCATGGACACATCCCTATGGGTATCGGCTGCGATTTGACGAAGCGACCAACCTGCCCTTCTGAGCCCGATCACCATACCCCTCGTAAAGTCGTCTGTCTGCTGGAAATGCCTGCGTTGACGGCGGCCTGGCATTCTTAGCTATACACGTGTCCTGTGGCACACGACAACACGTTCTACAATGACTGTCGGCTGAGAAATCACAGTACGAAGTGGGCCATTCGCCAACGCCGTGTCCCATTTATCGTTCGCTACGTGCGCAGCACAGCGGCGCATTTCATATCATGAGCATACCTCAGTGACGTCAGTCTACCCTGCAATTGGCATAAAGTTCTGACCACTCCTTCTTGGTGTTGCATTTGCTCTGTCAGTCAGTGTATTTCACCTACTACCGGAATAGTAACGAAATATATACATGTAACACGCTGGAAAACAAGGGACAATGCAGTTCTTCAACGTATAGAAATTAATACAGACACACGCACGCTGTTTCTACAATTTATAAATGAATTATACAAGTTACCTTTCGTTTAAGGAACACGCGAAGAAATGTAAACAAAGAAGCGGGCCCAGACCTGTTGTGTATTCGCGTATCGTATCTCCGTTGCGTATCAATGTGGATGGTATCCCGTGCCGTCATTTCGTTGCGAATATTGATACGGTGATACGCAACGGCTTGTTTGCTCACTATGTGGTCTTTTGCCGTCGCATAAATGGGATGACAGAGAAAATGTGCCAATCTTGACGTGCACACGTTGCATCACACCGTTGCTACTCAGTTCCACACAAGGAAGGACAATTGGCGTACGCACTCTCCGCCGGAAAGCGTAACTCGTATTTTCGATTAAGTGTTTATATTCGTAGTGGAGTGGAATAAGGAGGAGAAGGATGTGATTCGGAACCCCCAAAACACAGAATATTTTCAAAAACGAAGGAAAAAATGATTCACGAAATGCAACCTTTTGAATATTTTGTATATTCCACTGACTGATTGATGGGCCCAAATGTTATACTTCCCTACCAGCATAAATATATGATATTCACAAACGTCGTTATTTCTTATTTCTTCTTTATAGTATAGTTAGGATAGATGTATGGGGCCACTGCTACCTTTCAGTTAGGTGAAGTAACAGTTAACTGAAAGCTGGAGCGAAACTGAGATTCATCTCATTTATTCCTGTAGCATGGATTTGATACTGGTTCTCGGAGACGGATACGCATGGATGGTACGGTAGAGAAAAATTCTCGCGTTGTATCGTATCGTATCACCGGATGTTACGCAACGGAGATACGATACGATACGGGAATACGCAAAAATATGGACCCACCTTTATGTATCTCCGTCGCGTGATAGTGTGCACCATAAACCGTATCATCATTCCGTTACAAAATTCCACGGTGATACGGTGATACGCAACAACTTGTTCGCTGACTTGCCGGTCTTTAGTCGTCACATCAAAGGGACGACACGCAGTACAAACGTGCTAGTCTGGACGTGCACGCGTTGAATCACACCGTTGCTACTCAGTTCCACACAAAGGACAGCTGGAATGCAAACTCGTCTCCAGACAGCTTTATTCGTATTTTCGATTCAGTGCTTATATTCGTAATGGAGTGGAACAAGGAGTACGTGATAAGCTAATCGATGAGAAACAGAACATTTTAATACAGTTTGAAATCAGGACGGATGGGAGGAGATGGGGAAGAAGATAAAACGACAAATTCCAATACTTTGGAATAATGATCGCCTGCAAATTGAGGGTATACGATGAAACGATTCGGTGTGCTATCCAGAATGCTATGACGAGTTCTTTAGGGCAAGCAGTGGGTTATACAAAAAATACAACACTGCGATATTCGGAGCAGACCCAAATTCTTTCCTCAACTACAGCGAGCCACTAAATGACCACTATCGGACTTCTTTCTTGGTATTTGCTTTACGTCGCACCGAAACAGATAGGTCTTATGGGACGGGAAAGGCCTGAGTATCGGAAGGAACCGGCCGTGGCCTCAATTAAGATACAGCGCCAGCATTTAGCTTGTGCGAAAAAGTGAAACCACGGAAAACCATCTTCAGGGATGCCGACTGTTGGGTTCGAACCCACTATCTCCCGGATGCAAACTCACAGCTGCGCGCCTCTAACCGCATGGCCAACACGCCCGGGACTCTCCGACTTATTCCCCTCAATTCTGTTTCATGATTTGAAAATTTAGTGTCATACAACAATCAGCAATACAGCACCATCCACAGTCTCTTCCCCTCAAGCCACTACGGCCCCAGAAGATGACTTACTTTTTCAGGACCTTAAATAAATACGTTGTTATAACAATTTTACATAAGTGCCTTTAATGTAGAAATAACTACCTTTTTAAAATCCATATTTGGTTTTGCTTTATTGCACAAGGTTCACTGCTCAGACAATCAAGTTCCGTTGGATTTTGTCTTCTTCTTATTAATCTGTTTACCCTCCAGGGTTGGTTTTTCCCTCGGACTCAGCGAGGGATCCACCTCTACCGCCTCAAGGGCAGTGTCCTGTAGCTTCAGACACTGGATCGGGGATACAACTGGAGAGAATGACAAGTAGCTCGCCCAGACGGCCTCACCTGCTATGCTAAACAGGGGCCTTGAGGGGGGATGGGAAGGCTAGAAGGGATAGACAACGAGAAGGGAAGGAAGCGGGCGTGGCCTTAAGTTAGGTACCATCCCAGCATTTGCCTGGAGAAGAATTGGGAGACCACGGAAAAGCACTTCCAGGATGGCTGAGGTGGGATTCGAACCAACCTCTACTCATTTGACCTTCCGAGGCCGAGTTGACCACGTTCTTAACTTCGTACAACTTTTCAAATTTCTTGGCAGAGCCGGGAATCGAACCCGGGCCTCCGAGGGTGGCAGCTAATCAGACTAACCACTACACCACAGAGGCGGTGGAATTTGTCACCGTATTTTATTTCCATATTCAATTGCTTAAAAAATATCAAGTAAAGTAACTTAGAAACAAGAAGTCATATCAGCTGCTTCATTCATTGGTTAATAACGGATATTAACTCACCGAATTAAATCCTGCAGTGTTTTTACAAGACCGCCGCAAACTTCGGGAACAGTGGTGCTGATCGATTTTGAAGAGGTATTAAGGACTGACGTATGAGTCCCCAGTTGCCAAAAATAACAGTACAAACAATCGTTCCTGAACCAGAATTGATTTTCTGAACATTCTACCCTTTTTACCAATTTTCGGCCCGAATATTGTATCAGCAAATTAAATCTAAAGGATGCGTCCTTTCAGCCATTTTGTACAGTCCGCTGACTGATTGAAAATTTGTGTCGTTAACAGATGGGACGCATTGTATACTTCACTACAAGCATAGATCTCTGATATCCACAAACGTCGCGTTTCCTTACCAATTTTTAGTAACAGAGTGAAGATGTATGAACGCGGCCGCTGCTACCTTCAAGTTAGGTGTAGTTATCGCTGACTGAATGCTGGCGCGAAAATGAGATTCAGTTCATTTGTTTCCGTTGCATGGATTTGGTACAGGTTCCGATACGGATGCACATGGATGATACGATGGAGGAAAATTCTCGCATTGCATCACCGAATGATACGCAACGGAGATACGATACGAGGATGGGTGACAAAAAATATGAACCGGCCTTAACATCACTCCACACACTGGTGATGTTCACCTTCGACACAGTTCCTGGCCTACGGCAAGCACCCTTGCTGTTCCAAAGAATTCCTAGCGGTGGTTATCCCAATCGATCTTCTTATCTGATAGCGGGCAATTTTCAAAGACTTCAATGGGAACAATATTTCTCCTCACAGTCTATGTTCAGAGGAAAGTTCTTGTTCCACTACATTTCATCTTGTACAAAAACGTTAAAACGGTCTATTGAGGAAAGTGCTGTCAATGCTGAATTTACTGCTATAATCCCTAATTAATTTCGAGGACAGCGGTAGGTATTCCTTCTAAAGGCTTTCCCTGAAACAGACTGGCACATTTTTGGCATTTTCTAATCTTGTGTGAGTTACGTATTTGACCGGGTGGTCTACCAGCCCCCTTATTCCTTTTAGAGATATGCAACCCAACGAACGTTTTTATCATTTGCCATACCAGAACATTTGTACCTGATTCGAAATTGTCTTAATATAACTACACTTTTATTCATGCTCGAGAACACAGATCTAATCATTAGCACCTTTGTTATTTCAATGACATAATCTATAATGAATATTTAAAACGATCACAGCTGCAAATACCACCACATTACGTTTGAATAGGAAGTGTATATTAGGACTTTCTACAGATTTCATACGTGGCAGTCTTATGACACGACTCTCCGTAGCTAAGGTGGCTAAAATCCGCGCCGCTACTGTTGTGGAGATAACTTACCAGGAATCAGGTTCAGTTCCTAGTTTGACACAATTGTTGGATGTTTCGCTTTAGGTCGTTTGCTGTGGATGTGATACGGCTACATACCTATTATCTGCGCACCTTTTCTGGATAGATTTACACCCTAGTGCTGAATTTGTCGACCTCGCCAATCTTCGAAATTCGTACTGGCAACCTTTGAAACACAAACTATGAATCGCTTATTCATCGCTGTGCGACATCTGGCGTTCTCTTTACGTACTAGTACTGTTGTTATTTACGCAGCAAGGCCAAATTATAGAATTTACTCTAGGAATAAGATTCGCATCGAGAAATGTTATATAATGTGTGTGTGTGTGTGACACAGTTGTTGGCTTAAGATAACAAAGGTTTAGCAAAATTCATATCGATCGATCATATTATCGATTCAATTCTGATTTCATTTCCATTCAGTTGGCAGTACTACTGGAACCGGAATTGTTCCCTCCTTACTTCTCAAACCCGTACACAAATCTATCGATAAAAAGTGCGCAGATAATACTTGTTCCAATAATTCGAGTTTTATGAAGAGGGCTGTATTTATTGGACGTTACGTGCCCAGAATGGACTACGACATCCTGACATGTAGGAAGGAATACCTTGCATATTCAGCGCAGCAAATGCTCAAAATATTGACCACTCTGGTTTATACAGATTTCAGCACGCTGTTGTGTAGATATCCTTGCTCTATTAACATCTTAGGTGAACGAGCTTGGAGCGTCTCGGTGAACAGTTGCCCGTGAAATGAGGTCACCCGTCCAGTTGAAACCGCATTTGTGATCGGTCGAACAGTGACACATTTTCCAACAACTATGTAATTTGTGTGTGAAGAAAATGAAGGTAGCGTGCTCCCGTCAGATGGCCGTCGAAGAAATACGATCCGATTAGGTATTCGCCCAAGATCACGCAGCAGACATTTACTCTCCACTGAACTTCGAAAGCCTCCTGTCTTGCCCAGTGGGGTTATTCGCTCTCCAATAGTGCCGATTCACAGATGTCACGTTCGTGCAGCTGCTGATGTAACTGCAGATAGTACTTGACTACCGGCTGATGTTAGTATGAAGGCCTACAGCAAGGCTTATATCAATATAAGTATTATTCCGGACTGTGTCAAAAACAGCCTCTTCATTTGGACTAGACGGTATAGGAACATCCCTAACAGGAGGTACATTTCCAAGTGCCCCAGTGGACCGCAAACGTCGTTCATGGTCTCAGATCGTATTGGTAGTCCGTGGTCTTCTGTCAGAAAACCGCTCGTGATACAGGCATTGCGACTGGAATGCGTTCTGCCTTGTTTCTCTATACATAACCAACAAATCAACGCACTCGTGTCCGGCTTCATGGTTAGCGTGCTGGCCGTAGGCCAATGGGGGCCCGGGTTCGATTCCCGGCAGGTTCGGAAATTTTAACCATAATTGGTTAATTTCGCTAACACGGGGGCTGGGTGTATATGTCGTCTTCATCATCATTTCATCCTCATCATGACACGCAGGTCGCCTATGGGTGTCAAGTCAAAATACCTGCATCTGGCGAGCCGAACTTGTCCTCGGACACTCCCGGCACTAAAAGCCATACGCCATTTCATTTTAACGTACTCGTCTCTGGAATACATTATAAGTGAACGAATACCTGCTATGATGTGGCCTGGTAGGTGTAGATAAAATTTATGTCTCAGTTACAATGGGGAAAGTTCTGTCTTTCGAAAAATTATTGCGTAATGTCAGATTCGAACCATTGCACTTCCGATACTGACACCAAACGCGACTGGCACATTAATGACTCAGCTACGAAAACAGCATTCATAATACTGTATAAATGTTAGTCTAAATGACGACTATTCGACCTGGAAAGTTAATATCCGTGCCAGGGTTTCCAATCATGGTTTACGGCGCTCACTTAACTTTCTACCATTACAGATCACGTACCATTACCTATTAATTCTATCGTATTACGAGTACATTTGGTAATTCAGGGAGAAATAAATCGCTTGTTTATACAATAGTCCGTACAATTGGGTGGGGAAATTGTGCATAGTAGTCTTTCATTCGCTACTGCTACGCCACATTTACATTGCTGACACGCGCGGGATGTGGAGCAATATCAATCTTCAGGAGAAATTTTATTTTTGTTGGGTTTCATAAAACTAGTAAATCGGGGGTGGGCGGTGCACCCAGTATGGTAAATCCTCCTAGAAACACTGCTTGGTAAGTAAGTGAGCGTCAATATAAAGTAGTCCTAAATAGTTCTCCCAGTCCGGTAAGAAGTCCAGCGTGTTTTCGGTAGCTAGTGATTTTCTTATTTTATTCTGTGGGTTTTCTACTACAAACTTATTTGTCCCTTCTGTCTTCTTAGCCAGTGTTCTCAATTTCATCATCATCATCATCATCATCATCATCATCATCATCTGTTTACCCTCCAGGTTCGGTTTTTCCCTCGGACTTAGCGAGGGATCCCATCTCTACCGCCTCAAGGGCAGTGTCCTGGAGCTTCAGACTCTTGGTCGGGGGATACAACTGGGGAGTATGACCAGTACCTCGCCCAGGCGGCCTCACCTGCTATGCTGAACAGGGGCCTTGTGGAGGGATGGGAATATTGGAAGGGATAGGCAAGGAAGAGGGAAGGAAGCGGCCGTGGCCTTAAGTTAGGTACCATCCCGGCATTCACCTGGATGAGAAGTGGGAAACCACGGAAAACCACTTCCAGGATGGCTGAGGTGGAAATCGAACCCACCTCTTCTCAGTTGACCTCTCGAGGCTGAGTGGACCCCGTTCCAGACCTCGTACCACTTTTCAAATTTCGTGGAAGAGCCGGGAATCGAACCCGGGCCTCCGGGGATGGCAGCTAATCACGCTAACTACTACACCACAGAGGCGGACGTTCTCAATTTATTGATGAATAATATTAACGGCAATTCAGGCTTGGTACTACGGTACCTGATTAGAGGGCAAGTTTGTTGCGATATAAATATACTGCAACATTTGTGAATTCAGAAAATCTATTATTGAAGGGTGATCGCACAACTTATTCAATGTGATATTCCAACGTGTCGTTCTAGCGTACCTTTATTTAATTTTGCTGTGAGCATATATCAGAATTCACTATTTTATAAATACTCGGGCACCCGTATGGTACTCTCAATTGTTACTCTTGGAGATTCAAGAGTTCTTTCTGGAGTAGAAGTATTCTTGCTCCGACTGAGGTAATCTCCGCATTTAATTAAGGTTTGATGCTCTATTGGACCTTTATAAAGCGTTGCCGCTCGTGTAGAAGTATTTAAAAGTTCTATTACGTAATTTAGTTCCCTCGTGGAAGTTTCTGTCAGTTCACTGTCTTGAAATATCTCTGAGTTTACCTGTCTAAGCGGCAGCCCTAAAAATGGTCTTCCGTGGTTTCCTATTTTCACACCAGGCAAATGCTGGAGCTGTACCTTAATTAAGGCCACGGCCGCTTCCTTCCCACTCCTAGTCGTTCTCTGTCCCGTCGTCGCCATAAGACCTATTTGTGTCGGTGCGACGTAAAGCAACTAGCAATATATATCTGTCTAAGACTTTTACACGGTTTGCTTCAGAAACTATGTATATAAAAGAACATGTCCTGACTGTCAGATTCATCAGCGCCGAGCCAAAACTACTGTACATAAAGAAATGAAATTTTGAGAATACATTTATATTACAATAAAGGTGCTCGCTAAGGGAGAATTTTTTGGTTATTCCGTTGCTAAGGGGGTAAAAAGGGGGAGGGGATTTTCAAAATGTGTGTATCTATACCACAAAACTTTAAAGGTTTACAGATGTAAAATTGGTATTTAGAATCTCCTTTTAAAAATAAAAAACACGTATTTTTTGTTTTCGGAAAATCCTAATTGAGCGGATGAAAAAGGGTAAAAAATGGGTTGAATACTTTTAATGAGGATAGTAATAGTAAAATAGTAATATGTTTTATTTATCCTGGCAAAGTTAGGGATGTACTCCCTTTCTTACACTTAACCAGTCTTAACCTAGAACACTTAATAATAACTACTGATGACAATAATATGATAATATGGACAATGGTAACAGTAATACCATTAACAAAAGTAACCACACTTAAAAAAAAAAATCATATCATCTATATAATATAAATCGTACGTAAAGTGCAGAATATAATTATCAATAATGAGTACTAAGAGTATAATTATGAATAATGAGTACTAAGAATATAACTATGAATAATGAGTACTAAGAATATAATTATGAAAAATGAGTACTAAGAATATCATTATGAATAATGAGTACTATAACAACTACTTAAGAAAAAGTTTAGAAAATATATACATTTCTACAGTACACCGAAATATCGCCTTCAGTTGAGAGGTGAAGAGAAGGATTAGTAAGAAGTAGAAGAAGAGGAAGAAGAAGAATATCTGTGAAAGGAAGAGGGAAATGATGATGAAGAGGCGGTAGGAGTAGGTGTTTCCAGGTCATAATTTGATGATTCATGCATGTTTACCTAGTATTTCGACACAGGCATGTTTAAAAGCTAAGCTGCTGGACATGCTTCTGACGTCCACTGGTAAGAGATTCCATTGTCGGGCTGCGGTAACGGTGAATGATTTCGTGTAGATTGCTGTTCTGTGTACAGGAAGGGATAAACACATGGTGCTGCAGGATCGGGTATTTTTGTTATGGTCTGTGGAGAGGAGCTTCATTCGATCACGGAGATAGGCTGGTTGAGAACTTTTAAGAATAGTATGCAAGAAGCAAAGAGTATGAAGTGTGCGTCGTTCTTGCAGGCGAAGCCACCCGAGCCGCATATAAGACGGTGTGACATGGTCAGCGTAACGAAGTCCACAGATAAATCTTACACAGGCATTCTGAGCGCACTGTAATTTCCTTCCCCAGTCTACTCCTAGGTTGTTGTAAACTATGTCGCAATAATCAAAATGAGGTAATGCGAGTGATTCAACATGGAAGCAAGTAAATCGGCTCTCCGTTTAAGCGAATTTTGTAGGTGAACGGAAGCAGTGTGTGGTGTGTAAAAGTGCAGATCTGTGGAACGTGTGCCAGGGTTCAAGTTGAGACCAGTTTTTAATCGATATCGTTGTGTATATCAGCATAATATTAAAAATGGGCCGTCATCCTAATAAAGCTAGCAGCGGTAGTGCCAGCAGTGGTGCCAACGAAATCGAACAGGCGGTGAGAAAGGTACTGGACGAGGCCGTGCTCTCCGAACGCTTCGTGGAAAGTATTGTAAGTGCAGTGGCAAGACAGGTGACGGAAATTGTGGTGAAAGAACTTGAGCGTAGTCTCCAGTTCAATGCTGAATTGGTGAATGACCTAAACAAAAAACTCGAGTGCCGCGAAAGAGAAATAAAAAATCTCAAAGAAGAAGTTGAGGCGAAGTGCGACTCCCTTGAACAGTATCAAAGGAGGTCAAGTTTACGTCTGTTTGGTATTGATGAAAGTGAGGGTGAGAACACAGACGACATTGTTGTGAGCCTCTGCAATAAACTGGACGCCAAGGTAACCAAAACTGACATTGACAGGAGCCACAGAGTAGGACCGAAGGTGCCAGGAAAACCTCGACCCATCATTGTGAAGTTCACGTCCTTCCGCTCCAGGCAAGAGGTTTTCACACGGAAGCGCCAACTGAAAGGAACACTTACCACGATACGAGAAGACTTGACTGCAACTCGTCTAGCAATTCTGAAGGCAGCCATCACTGTTCATGGACTAAGGAACACTTGGACTGATCACGGGGATATCATAATTAAATTGGCAGATGGTACAAGGCGTCGTATCAACCGCATGTGTGATATTCCTAGATTGTAATCTGCAAACATCACCACATCAGTACAGAACTACATTCGCTTTTAATGTGAGTACCGAAATATTGTCTTCCCTTGCTTTCATAGTAGGAATTCACTACAGTTAAGTTTCACTTTCTCTTTCTCCTCTCTCTCTCTCTCTCTCTCTCTCTCTCTCTCTCTCTCTCTCTCCTCCCTCCCATTCATCAATCTCCCATAACACACTTCCTATCACATCTTTTACTATATCAGGTATCTGTTTTCCAAGTATAACATCGCTAGTTAGAACCCTCTAATTTAAAATTAGATTCATTTGTGTAATTTACCTTGTATAATCTGTTTGTAGTGTGTTCTGTCATTGTTATTAGCTTTGCACTGTCTTTTATTTCTCCAGTGATCAGTATTGCTTGAACTGTATTTAACGGTAGTCCTCCCGTTAGTACTGTTTTAGTTTTAATTTTCTGTTCCGAAGTTGGCATACCTTTTAACACAACAAGGGCATGCTTCTGACGACAGCAGGTCTAAGCGCATTCCTTTAATTCCATCCCCTTGCTCCCCTCTTCCGTTAACCACTCCCTTCACTCACATAGGTGCTACAGCAAACCCAGGTCCTATTTCAGCCGCTACTATCTTGAAGGAAACCGTGGACCAATTTCCAAGAGCTCTTAATGTTTACCACTGTAATGTGCAGTCTTTGCTCTCCCAAACGCGCATGGATGAAATGCATAACCTGTTTTCTACGCGCCAGTTCCATGCAATTCTTATGTCTGAAACGTGGCTGAGCAGCAAATGCCCCAGTTCAGCTGTTGACATAGACGGGTACGTCCTTCTACGAAATGACCGCGAGGGGAAAGGCGGTGGGGGGGTGGCTGCTTATGTTGCCAGAGACCTCAACCCTCAAGTAATTAGCCATTCACCTTCACAGTATGAACGTAAACCAGAGTTTTTGTTTATAGAGATAACACTGTCTAGAACGAAATGCTTGCTGGGAGTAGTTTACAAGCCTCCGAAAGTAGGGTATTTGACCGACCTTGAGACTGAAATACTAAACCTTCTGCCAGACTATGAACACGTTATTGTAATGGGCGACTTCAACACAAATTTGTTAGACAGTACCGCAGCTTCAACTCGACAGTTTCGCAACATTTTCGAAGCATGTAACATGACAATTTTACCTCTCGGACCAACCCACCACACTAATAGCAGTCACACCCTTCTCGATCTAATAATAACAAACAATTCAGCGAAAGTCCTGCAACATGGACAGACATCAGCCCCGGGGCTATCTGGACATGACATAATCTACCTGTCCTACCAATTACAAACTCCGAAACCAAGGTCGAAAATATTATCATTCAGGGACCTCAGACGAATTGACGCAGATAAATTAGAAGAAGATGCTCTTTCCGTGCCGTGGATGGAGATAAATCGCGCCAATAATCTACAGGAAATGGTCTCAACATTTAATAACCTAGTAACGCAACTCTACGATCGGCACGCCCCAGTGCGTACGGGAAAAGGTTCCAGAGCTCCTAAGCCGTGGATAAATGACGAAATTCGCCACTTAATGGCTAAACGAGACGCTGCTCATAGACGATACAAGCACTACCCAACGGAAGTGAACCACCAGACTTATAAAACACTGCGTAATAAAACGACCTCTAAAATTCGAAGCGCTAGACTACGTTACGCCCATAACTTGATTAGACCTGACGTACGCCCTGCGACGATGTGGAAATCTATGAAATATTTTGGTATCAATAACCAGAAATCTAACGATGAACTAAATGTTAACGTAGATGAATTAAACGACCATTTCATCTCGCCAACGGGAATTAATCCGGTCGTAAAGGAGAAAACTATTAATACATATGATAATACGCCATCTCCACAGAGAGATCAATTTTACTTCAGTCACGTCACACCGCAAGAAGTGATTGACTCAATAAAACGCATCAAGACCAGGGCTAGGGGCGTAGATAATATAGGCCATGAAATGCTCATGAAAATTCTCCACCACATCATTTATCCATTGGTGAATATTTTTAATTACTCACTGCAACAGGGGACTTATCCGGAAATATGGAAAATGGCCATAGTTCGCCCGCTTCCGAAAATAAGACTTGCGAAGGACGTCGGTGACTATCGGCCGATTAGCATCTTATGCATATTGTCAAAAGCTTTAGAATTCATAGTTCACAAGCAAATTACCGACTATCTTATTCAACACAATCTTCTTGATATCCACCAGTCCGGTTTTAGACCGAAACACAGCACCTGCAGTGCATTAACACATGTGACTGATGACATAAGGCAAGCTATGGACAACAAACAACTGACAGTTCTAGCGTTATTGGACTTTAGTAAAGCTTTCGATACTGTTGACAGGGACATACTTATATCCAAATTAAATAGTTTAAATTTCTCCTCGAGTGCACTCCAGTGGATCAGATCCTATCTCACCGGTCGCCAGCAGTGTGTACTTATCAACAATGAATATTCAAATTGGCGTACGGTCGACGTAGGAATACAACAAGGATCTGTACTGGGCCCCCTGTTTTTCTCTTTGTATATAAATGGCATATCTTCCGGATTAAAACACTGTAAATACCACTTATACGCTGATGACCTACAGATATATATACACAGCAAACCCGAAAACCTGCACTCAGAAACACGTTACTTGAATGAAGACTTGATGACCATAGATATATGGGCCAGAAATCACGGTTTAAAATTAAATCCATCAAAATCCCAGGCAATAATTATTGGTTACCCTAAATTACTTTGCAAGCTCAATCGAACAGCGTTACCACAGTTGTCCATAAGTATAACCAGTATAACCAGATTGGTATTTGGAATCTTCTTAAAAAATAAAGAAACACGTATTTTTTGTTTTTGGAAATACAATTAATGGGGTATGAAAGGGGGTGAATTTTTAAAATGAGTGTAACTATATCTAAAAACTTTAAAAGTTTACTGATG
Source organism: Anabrus simplex (assembly GCF_040414725.1). Lineage (NCBI taxonomy): Eukaryota > Metazoa > Arthropoda > Insecta > Orthoptera > Tettigoniidae > Anabrus > Anabrus simplex. The sequence goes on from NC_090266.1 coordinate 793,053,460, forward strand.
TAAAGAAAGGTAATTAGAATCTCCTTTAAAAGTAAAGAAACACGTATTACTTTGTTTTCGGAAAATCCCAATAGGAGGGGTGAAAATGTGGTTGAATGCCTTTAATGACGATACTTATATCTCAGAAACTGAAGATATTACACACCTGAAAATTGGTGTTTGGGATCTCCTTTAAAAATAAAGAAATACGAATTTTGTGTTTTTTGGAAAATCCAATTAATGGGGGTTAAACAGGAGTGACAAATTTGGGTGAATTTTTAGAAAGGATATACCTATAGTACATCTGAGAAACGTAAAATGTTACAGACGTAAACATTGGCATTTGGAATCTCCTGTAAAGGTAAAAAACATAGGTGATTTGTTTCTGAAAACTCAACTTAAGGGGAACTAAAAAGAGGATCAAATTTTAAAATGAGCATTATTTTCTAGAGTATATCTCAAAGACATAACATGTTACAGAAGTGAAAAACTGGTATTTTTTATCATTATTAAAATGAAGAAACAAGTATTTTTTCGGAAGAAACTACTTAGTTGGGGGTGGGGGGGAATTGACTGATAATGGGATTGAATCCTTTCAATTAGGATACTGATATCTCAAAAACTTAATATGTTACAGACGTGAAATTTGGTATTTGGAATATCCTTTAAATATAAAGCAATACGTATTTTGTTTTCATAAATCCACTTACAGGGGGGGGGGGGAGGATTGAAAATTTAGCTGAATTACTTGCATGAATATCTTATCTCAAAAACGAAATATTTTGCAGACGTGAAAATTCGTATTTGGAATCTGATTTAAAAGTAAAGAAACACGTATTCTCGGAAAATCCAATGAATGGGGGAGGGGTGAGGTGAAGGATTTGAAAAATTAATTGAATTAATTGTATGAGGATACTTACATCTAATAAAAGCTAAAGTTGTTACATACGTGAAAAACGGTATTTGGATCTCCTTTATAAACAAAGAAAAAGGCGTTTTGGTGGGGAAGTCATCTTGGGGGGGGGGGGGATGAAAAGAATTTGAATTCCTTTTATGAGGACACATACCTCAGGAACTGAAGATGTTAGAGTCGTGATAATTGGCATTTAGAAGGTCCTTTACTATAGCAGAAACAAGATTTTTTTTTTCCGGAAAATTCACTTAAGGATGGGGAGTGAAAGGAAGTGAAATAATGTGAATTTAATGAGGATACTTATATCTCAAAACAGTTGGTAACAGACGTAAAATTTGGTAATTGGAATATCCTTTAAAAATGAAGAAATACGTATTTTTGGTTTTCGAAAATCCACGTAAATGCGGGGGGGGGGGGGCAAGTTGAAAAATTAGTTGAATTATTTCTATGGAGATGCCATTATCTCAAATCGAAAGATTTTGCAGAGTTGAAAATTGGTATTTGGAATCTGCTTTAAAAGTAAAGAAGCATGTATTCTCGGAAAATCCAATGAAGGGGGGGGGGGGGGAGTGAGTTAATTGAAAAATTAATTGAATTAATTGTATGAGGATACTTACATCTAATAAAAACTAAAGTTATGACAGACGTGAACATTGGTATTTGTAATCTCCTTTAAACATAAAGAAACACACCTTCTTTTTTTTGGGGGGGGGGGGTAAATCAACTTAAAGGCTTCTGGGTGAAAAAGGAGTTATGAACAATCGATTTGACTCTTCGTAATGTACTGATTCTGATCATAAACCGATCATTTTTAATTATTCCTGGGTTCGTTTCCAAGAACCATCTGTTCCTTTGGAGAACTTAAATTACAGTAGATTCTCCTGCCATATAAATAAAAATTTAAACACATTTGAAATAAACGATAGGAATGATATTGACCGTGCAATTTTTCACCTCTATAATAAGGTCAATATTTCACAGAAGTACCTGTATCATTCGTATCGCCATAAATCCCGCGCACTTGCCTACGCGCGACAATGGTGCTGGTCACATTGTCAGCAATGACAACGGCCGGAGATGTAATTTACCGCCAAGTAGCGGTCTTGCATCTTGCTGTGGGGTCCAGAACATCAACAAATATATATATTTCTATTTACTTTACGTCGCACCGACACAGGTAGGTCTTATGGCGGCGACGGGAGAGGAAAGGCCTAGGAATGGGAAGCAAGCGGCCGTGGCCTTAATTAAGGTACAGCCCCAGCATTTGCCGGGTGTGAAAATGGGAAACCACGGAAAACCATCTTCACGGCTGCCAACAGAGAGGTTCGAACCCAGTATCTGCCGGATGCGAGCTCACAGCTGCGCACCCCTAACCGCACGGCCAACTCGCCCGGTACATTAATAATAATAGTATTATTAATAATAATAACCTAATTAAAACTAATATCACCCATCATATTAATAATAATACTAATGTTCTGGACCGTCGTTAAAATGTGCGGATCGCGCTGGAAACGTGTCCTGCTCGGGTAATGACTACGAATGCAGTTCGGCTGCGGGTTCAGTACCGCCAAGGCACCCAAGAAGACACCACGCCGGATCTCCTCAAGGATCTGATCCATATTAAAGTGCTTATAGGAAAAGATGTCAAAGATTTAGGGACCCAACTGACCGGGTGGAATACCTGAACCTAGCCCGGGAAGTACGGAATGGATTGCTGGAAAGAAAGGCTGAAAAAGGGGAGGAACTTTGCAGTAATTTCTCATAAAACGAGTTAGATCATGAATTTTGGCGGATTTTCTCAGAAAACAAGTCAGATCGCGAATATCTGTGGATTATAAATAAAAAATTAAGCATTCCATTAAAAATTTCAGTATAATACCGTTGCGAAGCACGGGTAACATGCTAGTTATTAAATAAATGAAAAGCAACGTTCATGCACTGAAATGAAGTGTGGCCTATGTGCAGACGTTATTTTTCGGCAAACTTTCAAGCCTGTAAATGTATGGCAGTTATCCATTTCGAAAACCTGTCGAAAGAATTTTAAGTCCAGAATTCCATAATAATTGTGATATAATTCCCTATTGTAATGCAAATTATTCATGATGCAATCAGTTATATGTACAGCCTCCGAAAAGGTCCGAAGTCTCCTACTTTCATCAAATGGGTTAGGAATAAAGCATGTGATCTAAACCTATTTCCCATTTATTCCTAAATATATTTCCACATTTTTTCATCAGAGTGACTATCCGACTTTGGTGAAACCAATAATTTTGTTGGCAATTTCCACCAATTTAAGACCAATTGGATTAATATTTGTGACAAAATGTCACCAGGTGTAGAATTTCTGCTTTTATAGCTGACAACTGGTTGGACACAGTTATATAATAGGAGTACAAACATGAACACCAATGCAAGATTTGAGAGTTTATTTCTCCCGTGCTCTTGGGCGTGTTCTCCCTAAATTCACTTTTCTTCCTTCTTTCTTTCTTTCTTTCTTTCTTTCTTTCTTTCTTTCTTAATCTGATTACCCTCCAGGGTTGGCTTTTCCCTCGGACTCAGCGAGGAATCCAACCTATACCGCCTCAAGGGCAGTGTCCTGGAGTGCGAGACATTGGGTCGGGGGATACAACTGGGGAGAATGACCTACTGCCCGCCCAGGCGGCCTCAACTGCTATGCTGAACAGGGGCCTTGCGGGGGGATGGGAAGATTGGAAGGGATAGACAAGGAAGAGGGAAGGAAGCGGCCGTGGCCTTAACTTAGGTACCATCCCGGCATTTGCCTGGAGGAGAAGTGGGAAACCACGGTAAACCACTTCTAGGATGGCTGAGGTTGGAATCGAACCCACCTCTACTCAGTTGACCTCCCGAGGCTGAGTGGACCTCGTTCCAGCCCTCGTACCACTTTTCAAATTTCGTGGCAGAGCCGGGAATAGAGCCCGGGCCTCCGGGGGTGGCAGCTAATCACACTAACCACTACTCCACACAGGCGAACCCATAAACGTTTAATGAGTTGATATTAAACAGAACCTCTTCTCTTACCGTTTCTTGTTTGCACACTTTTCATCTCGAAATAGTTATCAATAGTGCTAGAAACATTGGTGTTCATCCCATAAGGGCATTAAAGACTTTTAATTAATTTTTGCAGAAGAGCCTCGGAAGGAAGGAAGGAAGGAAGGAAGGAAGGAAGGAAGGAAGGAAGGAAGGAAGGAAGGAAAGAATTGGCTTGAAATCTCTTAGTTGTTTTTTTAGAAAACAAAATATTATAATTAGCTATTTCCCAACCATTCCGGATACTCAATACGTTCTTATCCCTTTAGTATTTTTATACGTGAACTCATTGTCATTTTAGTTTTGTCTGAATCTTCTTACTTGGCACTCTTGCAACATGCATCGACATTTAGTTCGTGTTGAGGCCAGTGTGATTTCTTTCTTGAACTGTACTCCGTCTTCAGAGGCTGTCTTTTGCGTGATGATTTACGTACTTTAATTGTCTCGTGAGATACTGTGGCAAACTCTGGAATGCATGATGGACAGCGCCAGTTTCTGTCTATATGTCTAGGAATTTCCAACTACCAAATTAGTGTAATTTAACCACAAATTCATCGGAAAAATGCGAATCACGCACAAAACTAATCAGACATACTTACTCTTTTCTGATAATTGCCTTTTCTCATTTTGAAACTGATACTTCATCTTTAGGTGGGTTGAGGAAATGTCCACCTCCAGAAATTTTGTAATTGGGCTTACAGCATGTACCGATTAAAATGAGCATTTTCAGTCCTCGGTATGTTTGTGTTGCATTTGCTTTGTAAGTCTTACAGCTCAGCATTATGTTTACACTAACTAAATGAGTAAATCATACGCATGGCCAACTTACAAGCTACTCACTTTCGCTTAACAGTAACACACGACTATTAGGTTCTTGCCTTCACAGAACAATGAACATTAGTGACCAAACGTGGCAGCATGGTGTGTCCCATTAGAAAAAGGTCGTGTATGACCCATGAGCGTTGCGGTTAGCTGCGGCGTAGCTGAGAAATCTGTCACAGACACCAGTGTCGTGAAGATGGCAACACGTCACGAGTTAACCGACTTTAAACGTGAGATGATCATCGACGCACGGCGCACGGATCATAGCATTACACACGAATTCGGGTTTCAGATGTCAACGGTGTCAAGGGTGGATCATCAATAAGGCAGAGAGAATATTACCACCCGCGTAAACCGTCGCACGAAAGACAAGTGTTAAACGAACGGACAAACGTCACCACCGCAGAACCATACTGGGCGATCGACGGGCTACTGTGATTCAGATCACCGCCCAGTTGAATGTTCGGAGTCAGTAACCCATTCGTAGCAGGACTATAAGGAGGCAACTGTACGGCATAGGCTTCACCAGCCGACGACCAACTCGTGTCCCTTCGCTGACACCTCGACACAGAGCTTAAGGACGTGCATGGGCGCGCGAACATCGGCAATGGACCATTGGACAATAGCGGCGTATGGTATGGTCCGATTAACGCCGGTTCCAGTTGTGTCGAGTTGATGGGTGCGTGAGAGTGTGGCGTATGCCCCATGAAGCTATGGATCCTGCATATCAACAAGGTTGTGTCTAGGCGGGAGGTGGCTCAATTCTTCTTTGGACGGCGTACTCATGGTTGCACTGAGGCCCCATTGTCCACCTGTATGGAGCGCTGATAAGCGCACGTTGTGTGGACGTTCTTTCAGAATATCTTCAACCCTTTTTGGCCCTAGAGTACTCTGATTGTGATGCCACGCTTCATCAGGACAGTGCGCCGTGCCATCACTCTATGGTTACGACCCTGGATTGGCCTCCAGATCCCCCAACCTTCATCCAGTCGAGTATTTATGGGATCCTGTCGATGCTGGTTTAAACTTCATGGACCCCGCACCAACTACACAAGACCAATTGTGGGTAGCACTGCAAGAAGGTTGGGTCCAGATCCCTCCAGAACGATTTCAACACCTTGTATATTCGATGCCTAGCCGTATTGCTGCCGTTTTGAGGGCTCGCAAAGGAGCAACTCGTTATTAACTTCACATGACTTTTGGCCACTCAGTGTATATTATAGCTACACATGCCAACCCTCAAACAGTGATGGTGCTGTCTCTGGTGGACAAGTTAATGCAGTCCCTATGCTACTAAACAACTTATAGAGCTCGCCCTTTCTCTTCTACTTTCTATGATACGTGTTTACACATGAGGGGAGAGCTGGAGTGGTCCGTACGAATCATTGTCGGAACAGGTGTCTTATGAAGCGAAGTTACCTAGAGAACTAGTGGTCGTCACTTTGGCGGATAAGAGAATAGAGTGAAACCTATGAGACGATGGCTAATGGAGGTGGTGGTGGTCGTCGTGTTAATTGTTTTAAGAGGAAGTGATGGTTAAATTCCAAAGCTAGCGATCCATAGTTACGAGGTGTAAAGACCAATGATTTTCCGGGTTTTGTGTAAATAAAGGACTTTGTATTCGTTTAGAAGATTATACGTATGTATAGAGGTTTACAGACCTAATGCTGGAAAGTAAGAACATTTCTATTGAAAATATACGCGACATCTATGAAGAACGAAATTAGGCCAGGGTATTAAGGTATAACCAGACTTTGTCGTAGAATCGTAAGATGAGAAGAGCCTTTCCCAAATATTCGCCAAGAAGACACCTCACAAATGATGGTGCTGAAGATGAAATACATATAAGTAAAGAAAGCATATCAGGTATAAAGCATGAAATTAACTCAGTCTATTAGGTCTCGTTTTCCTGAAGGATTAGATAATATTTTTATATAATTTGTTTTACGCCGCACCGACACAGATACTGTAGTTTTTATGGTGACGATGTGATAGGAAAGGCCTAGGAGTGGGAAGGAAGCTGCTGTGGCCTTAATTATGGTATAGCCCGACCATTTGCCTCTTGTGAAAATCGGAAACCACGGAAAACATGTTCAGGGCTGCCGAGAGTGGGGTTCGAACACTCTATCTCCCAGATGCAACCTCACAGCTGCGCGCCCCTAAACGCACGGCCAACTCTCCCGTTCAATATTAGAGAAGAGTCCCTATTTCCAACCTGACATTTATTGGGAAATATGGAACGAACCTATGATACCACTCATACTGTACTTACTGTAACACTCGAGTACAAAATTATAACTTTTTACAGATTTACGTAGTCGGGTCTGCGAGACCCTCGTTTTGATTATGAATGAAATAATGCTTTGAGACTAATAATAATAATAATAATAATAATAATAATAATAATAATACATTACTACTTTTATTTAAGATTCAAATAATAAATTTAACATGCGTATCAGAAACTAAATGAACTGCAGTGCAATTGTACTTTAACATAGTCATTTTAGAGCAAATATATGAAGCACATGGGACACGTATTTACTCACATATGATCATCACATATTCACATATTCTTCGCAGAAGGGTTTATGGAACGTCAAATATAAGGACCTGCACCAGGCAAGCAGAACATGTATACTGACACATCCGCCACTAAAAGTCATACGCTAAGTAAATGAGTAAGGTCGATCAGTATATTTTGGGCATGTTCTTGACAGGTTGATGTTTGCGTCAATTCTAACGAAGGGAGTGTTGAATATTTCATGTAAGAAAGAGGTTCATGTTGTATGCTGGTACGTTCTATCAATATGTGCGTCCCATGATTAACATACTATGTAGAAATGTACAAAATGACTTCTAACATTGAAATAAAGCGTTTCAGAACCCTGCCTTTATAAGGTATTGTCTTCTTCTACGTGCGAGTAAAGAGTCCTGAAAGTTTGGTCCTTTCGTATTGCTACACCCTCTATAAGATTTATCAGGTAAATCCACATCTTCCCTTTCCATCATGTGTTGAAGACTGGGTGTTGAATTGAAAAAATACGGAGGCATTCAGATAGGTGACATCAAATATGTACAAGGATAAAACTAAAGGCCACCGGTTTGTTTGGCGTTCGGTGGCATAATTGCTGGTCGAGAGATTCCATGCCACATTTTGTGTTGTTGCAATAGAGAACCGTTTTTGTCTTATTCTTTGTTTATTTGGATAATAGTTTTATCGCGACGGACGGTAATCATCACAGTTCCGGAACGCAGTTCATTGTAGACATTTCTTCACAGAATCCGAACTCACAGGAGTAATTTTCTCTATTTTATCTGGTTTCATTATGACAGGGACATGAGGCTTGTTTTGCATTATAGATGTTTTCTTGCAATAGACTATGAGCAAGTGGAAAACTTGTAAAATATATCTAATGTAATGTTCCTTCCGTAATTCTCTACATATTTTGTTTTTGAGCCGACTCGCCTTTCTTTCAGCCTATATATTTCATAAATGCAACCAAATCGTATGATTGTTTGGCATCTGTGAACCAAAACACTTTTGTGCTTAATTTGGTGGGCGTTTAGGACATTTACTTTAAAAAATCTCAACATCGTCTAAATGAGTCAAGCTGTTCAGGAATGGAAAATAATAATATACATATATATTAGGGTTATTGAGAAATGTTTTTCTAACGTACCTTATAGGTGCAATTTTGTTCGCTTCAAGTCGTGAGAGTCTGGTTTTCATAACACCGAATCTAATCATACGTTTTATGTTTCAAATCAGCTGACAGGAACAGTTACCGTACTGCAGCATTTGAATGATTTCCTACACCAAATTACCAACAAAACCTTGAAGTTCTGCAATTGTGACATCTCTTCAAACTTTCATATTTTCCCTGGACCAGCGTTTACCCTCTTTGTACATACATACGTACATCTTCATTATAGACTGTTATTCCTATCACCGTTACTTTTACTTTTATTTTACCTAGCTCTGGGGCCTCGTCCGTCCACGGCACTCAGTAGTGCTGAAAACAGTGAAATGGAGGCTTCAAAAGAAGGGCAAATTGGTGTAGTGCGTTTTATGACAGTGGAAGAAGTGTGAGGATCGGAAGTTATTCGAGGAAAGGCACAAGCGTACGGAGAACACTGCATGTCCGTTGCAAGGGCCAAATCGTAGCACAAGTGATTCAGGGAAGGACGGATATCTATGGCTGGTGATGCAAGGTATGGAACGTCACACCGCATTTCCGATGCCATTGTCCAGCAGGTGGATACCCTCATTAGTAAGGACCGGCAAGTTATGGTAGCAGCCATTGCCGCAGAGCTAGTAGTTAACGTCGGAATTGTTCATGCCATCGTCATCTCTTCTTATTATCATTATTATCATTAACTCCTAACATACGATTGTGGACACAGGCAAATGCACTTTCTTTCTTCCATTAACCACATTAGTTTTAATAGCTTCCCATCGAATTCCATTTCGTTAACCAAGTTGTTTGCAAGGAGTGCCCCTCCCGTCAAATGGAAGTGGGACTCCGTTTTTCTCATAGTCCGAGACCTGCTTAAAACTTTCTGAGCGTGCTCGTAAAACATTAGGTGAAGTAATAAGCTACCCTACTAACGCATAATCCCAGTGATAATCTCTTCTCTAAGGGTTAGAGACCTTCGAAGGGTTAAATATTCCTAGACGCCTGAAAGCATGGAGGGCCATGACTCAAAACATGTCTGAGTTGCCCACTCCTTTTTCGTACCAACTGGTATTCCGACTCTTAGGACCACTTACTAATATCCAACACCGGCGTTGCTCATGGGTCACGAACTAAGACGTGAAGATAGTAACCTATTTTCGTCCCAAATTTCCCTTGTAAAAATAAATCTTAAGTGCGTTCTTAGAAACAGTCTTTAGCACTCTGAGAGGTCCGTCAATAAGAATTATGACGTTTCATGTGGAGTTCCTTGATGAAGCCCTGTGCTCAGCTTTCTTTTCTCTGCCTAATTTAGTGAGAGTGTGATTCAAAACGGGGTTGTAAGGAACCGATATCTGTAACGAATGTTGGCCTCCTCCACCTCTCAAAACTGTCATTGGGTTTTCTATCTCATTATCAGGTAATGCAATTGACTAACTCTATTTACAATGGTATGGTTCTCCACTAGCAAGATTTTCTCGTCATTCAGCAGCCGCCATACGCCCTCTATCTTTAGTGCGTCGTTCGTTTTGCAATTTGTCAAGAAAGTAAATTTAAATAAAAAGCTTATGGTAGAATATATTCCTATACCACAATTTCACAGTAAATAAAAAAGACGTTATCGTGGTTAATCAATAATGTTCCGTATTGCATGTGACAAGTCATAATCGAAAACGCAACACACTGAAATGCGCCCATTATTTCAAGTGTTGTGGCTGAAGTGATCGACACAAACAGTTTTATTAAAAAATTATTGCTCAAAATGTAGCTACGTTTAATACCCTTATACCATTATTCATCAACGCAATACTTCGACGACTGCCCTCCAACTTCAGTAAATTGACACTGAACTCCTAAATAATTTCAGTTGCTGTTGCCCTGTCTTTAACGTAACTCCCCCTCTTGGTTTAACTGAGACCTCAAAGGCCTGGCTTTTATAAATACGCGGTAACTTTAAATAAAGTGACATTGCTGATGAACTATCAACAGTAACGGATTAATGATGCTCTTGTTGTATTATACGCTAATTGGGGGGATAATACTGGGAAACACATGCGAGGGAACTAAACACCTTAACGCAAATGAATAACAAAACTGCAAGTTTATGCATTCAAGCGTTCAATCCACGCGTGAGTACTGCTATAGGTCGTAAACATTTTGTAACATATATTTTATTCCACTATACTTAAGTTAAACTTTATACGAACTGGAAGTGGAGTTCTTTCATTGCAGTTCATTAAAACATGTTGACTACATTAAAGTGAACGTAACTTTCTCCAGAAGTTTCCTTCTCTGTGGGACTTGAAGGAAATAACTCACATTCTTTCGCTTTTAACGAGGTTAGAAATGATATGTTGATGTTTTGAATACCACTCGAAGGCATATCCTCAACAATGGCTTTCATTGCGAAGACTAACAGAATGTTCGGTGTTCTTTATTTTGTGCAAATGTAACATAATTAACGGTATGAGGATTAAATCATTATCTTTTGCACGACACTTTATTTCTTCCTTGACTTTAGTTTAACAATGCAATAATTTTAGAATTATGAATGTTGAGGAATTGAAATCTCACCACGCAAGAAACACAGAACATGAGCGTGGACAGTTGGCAGTCGTTTCGGTGATTCGTTAGTTTGACGAGGGGTTGTTTCCCAGAACAATCCAGTACCAACTTACACTTATTATCGTTTGAATGCAGGCCTTAGTAATTTGTTGCAGTATCAAATAAGCCGTCCACTTCCAACAGGATGTGTATCAGTCAATCACTACTTATATGCATTTAAGGCAGTCGCCCAGGTGGCAGATTCCCTTTCTGTTGTTTTCCTGGTCTTTTCTTGATTGATTTCAAAGAAATTGGAAGTTTATTGAAGATCAACATTTGTATGTTATTCCAATCCCTAACTCCCCTTCCTATAAACGAATATTTGTCCAACTTTGTTCTCTTGAATTCTAACTTTATCTTCATACTAGCAAGATACCCGTGCTTCGCTACGGTATTATACTGAAATTTATAATTGAATGCTTATTGTTTTAGGTATATAATACGACGAAATTCGCGATCTGACTCGTTTTCTGCGAGAATCCACCAAAATTCCCGATCTGACTGGTTTTCTATTATTTTACGGCTCGTTTCCTCCCATTTTTCAATCTTCCTTTCCAGTTATCAATTTCGTACTTCCCGGGCTAGGCTCAGGTATTCCTCCCGTTCAGATGGGTCCGTAAATCTTTGCCATCTTTTCCTATCATCATTTTTAATATGGATAAAATCCTTCAGGAGATCCGGCGTGGTGTCATATTGGGTGCCTTGGCGGCACTGAACCCGCGGCCGGACTGCATTCTTAGTCATTACCCGTCCAGGAGCCGTTTCCAGCGCGGTACGCACATTTGACGACGGTCCGGAATATTATTATTATTATTATTATTATTATTATTATTATTATTATTATTATTATTATGTGTTGCTAGAATGGCTGATGACAGGGAAAACCAGAGTATCCGGAGAAAAACCTGTCCCGCCTCCGTTTTGTCCAGCACGAATGTCACATGGAGTGAACGGGTTTTGAACCACGGAACCCACCTGTGAGAGGCCGGCGCGCTGCCGCCTGAGCAACGGAGGATCCTTATAAGTACATTAATAACAGTAAAATCAATTGGTCTCACCTCCTTCTACACCCCACCGCCGTTAAGTTTATTTACCGCCACCCCCCCCCCCAAAAAAAAATTAAAAGAATGCTTGTTTCTTTATGTTTAAGGGAGATTCCAAACACCAATGTTCACGTCTATTACCTTCAGTTTTGAGATATAAGTATCCCAATAAAAATAATTTACTTTCTGCACTTCATATCACAATACTCCCCCCCCAAGTGAATTTTCCCGCAAAAAATACTTGTTTCTTTAATAGTAAAGGATCTTCTTAAATACCAATGATCACGACTCTAACTTCTTCAGTTTTTTATTTATGTGTCCTCATGAAAGGAATTCAACTCCTTTACACTCCCGCCCTCCAAGATGGTTTCGCCACCAAAACGCGCTTTTCTTTGTTTTTAAAGGAGATCCAAATACGAATTTTCACGTCTGTAACAACTTTAGTTTTTATTAGATGTATGTATTCTCATACAATTAAGCCAATTAATTTTTCAATTCTTCCCCCCCCCCCCTTCATTTTATTTTCCGACAATACGTGTTTCTTTACTTTTAAAGCAGATCGCAAATATCAAATTTCACGTCTGTAACGTCTTCATTTTTGTGATATCAGTAGCCTAATTAAAAGAATTCAACACCATTTTCAGTCACTTTTACCACCTCCCTCCACCCAAGTGGTATTTCCGATAACTAAAAACACACGTTTCTTTATGTTTAATAGAGATAAACAATACCTTAACTTCTATAACATGTTAAGTTTTTTTAGATATACTGTAAAAATTCTCATTTTAAAATTTCACCCATTTTGAGTTCCCCTTAAGTGGAGTTTCCAAAAACAAATCACCTATGTTACATTTACAGGAGATTCCAAACACCCACTTTTTACGTCTGTAACATTTTACGTTTCCAAGATATTCTGTAGATATAAAAAACCAAACCAAACCCCATGGCACTACAGCCCTTGAAGGGCCTTGGCCTACCAAGCGACCGCTGCTCAGCCCGGAGGCCTGCAGATTACGAGGTGTCGTGTGGTCAGCACGACGAATCCTCTCGGTCGTTATTCTTGGCTTTCTAGACCGGGGCCGCTATCTCACCGTCAGATAGCTCCTCAATTCTATTCTGTAGATATAGTCTTTCAAAAAATTCACCCCAATTTGTCACTCCTGTTTAACAGCCATTAATTGGATTTTCCCCAAAACTATGAATTACGTGTTTCTTTATTTTTAAAGGAGACCCCATATACAAATTTTCAGTTCTGTAATATCTTTCGTTTCTGAGATATATGTATCCCCATTAAAGGCATTCAACCCATTTTTCACCCCTTTTACACCCCTTCTATTAGGATTTACAGGAAACAAAAAAATACGTGTTCCTTTATTTTTATAGGAGATTCTAACTACCAATTTTTACATCTGTAAATTTTAAAGTTTTAAGATGTAGACGCACTCATTTTAAAAAATTCACCCCCCCTTTTCACCCCCCAATATTTGGATTTTCCAAAAACGAAAAAACTACGTGTTTCTTTACTTTTAAAGTAGATCCAAAATACCAATTTTCAGGTCTATAATATCTTCAGGTTCTGAAATATAAGTAGCCTTATTAAAGGCATTCAACCCATTTTTCACCCTTTTACACCCTTCCTATTGGGATTTTTCCGAAAACAAAATAATACGTGTTTCTTTATTTTTAATGGAGATTCTAAATACCAATTTTTACATCTATAAACTTTAAAAGTTTTGAGATATAGATACACTCATTTTAAAAAATCACCCCCTTTTCACCCCCCATTAATTGGATTTTCCACAAACAAAAAATACGTGTTTCTTTATTTTTAAAGGAGATCCCAAACACCAATTTTCAGGTCTGTAATATCTTCAGGTTCTGAGATATAAGTATCCTCATTAAAGGCATTCAACCCATTTTCACCCCTTTTCACTCCTCCTATTGCGATTTTCCGAAAACAAAAAAGTACGTGTTTCTTTATTTTTAATGAAGATTCTAAATACCAATTTTTACATCAGCAAACTTTAAAAGTTTCGAGATATAGATTCACTCATTTTAAAAATTCACCCCCTTTTCACCCTCCCATTAATTGATTTTCCAAAAACCAAAAAATACGTGTTTCTTTATTTTTAAAAGAGATCAAAAGTACCAATTTTGAGGTCTGTCATATCTTCAGTTTCTGATATATAAGTACCGGTATCCTGATTAAAGGCATTCAACCCATTTTCCCCCATTTTCACCCTTTTTCACCCCTCCTATTGGGATTTTCTGAAAACAAAAAATACGTGTTTCCTTATTTTTTAAGAAGATTCTAAATACACAATTTTCACATCTATAAACGTTTAAAGTTTTGAGATATAGATACACTCATTTTAAAATTTCATCCCCCCTTTTCACCCCCTTACCGAAGGAATATCCAAAAATCCTCTCTTAGAGAGCACCTACATCATAATGTGAATATATCCCCAAAATTTCATTTCTTTATGTCCAGTAGTTTTGGCTCGGCGATGATGAATCAGTCAGTCAGTCAGGACAAGCTATTTTATATATATATAGATTGTGATCTTTCCTAATTTTAAAGACACCACTCAAACTTATTCGGCTACTAATGTCATCCTCGCCATCTCTTCACTGACGGCGTGGAACATACCACTTAGTCGAGCAGCTCGTCTCCTTCCTCCCAAGTCTTCCCAGCCCAAAGTTTGCAACTTTTTTGTAACGCTACTCTTTTGTAGGAAATCACCCAGAACAAATCGAGCTGCTTTCTTTGGACTTTTTCCAGTTCTCGAACCAAGTAATCCTGGTGAGGATCCCATACATTGGAAACATACTCTATTTGGGATCTTACCAGAGAATTGTGTGCCATCTCCTTTACGTCAATACTACTACTCCATAACACCCTCATAACCATTTGCAGAGTTCTATACCGTTTATTTACAATCCCCTTTATGTGATTATCCCAATGAAGACCTTTACTTATACTAACACCTAGGTACTTACAGTGATCCTCATAAGGAACATCCTCCCCATCAAAAAAAATAATTAAAACTGAGAGAACTTTTCCTATTTGTGAAATTCACGACCCCGTTTATCACCATACCAGATCATTTCGAATTATAGAGGTCATTTTGCAGTTTCTCGCAATAATGTAATATATTTTTTACTCTATGCATAATATTATCATCCGCCAAAGAGCCTCATCTCAGATTCCACTTCTTTACTCATATCATTTATATATATATATATATATGAAAATATAAAGGTCCAGTAATACTGCCTTGAGGAATTCCCCTCTTAATTACTACATGGTCAGATAAAACTTCGCCTATTCTAATTTTCTGGGATCTACTTTGTAGAAATATAGCAACCAATTCAGTCAGTCTTTTGTCTATTCCAATTTCACTAAGTTTAGCCAGTTGTCTCCCATATCCAATGCCTTGGACAGGTCAATTGCGATACATTCCATTTGACCGACCGAATGCAGTATATCTGCTATATTTAGTTTGAATCGTACAAGTTGAGCTTCAATGGAATAATATTTCCTAAACCCGAACTGCCTTCTATCGAATCAGTTATGAATTTCGCAAACATGTCTAATATAATCAGAAAGAATGCTTTCCCAAAGCTTACATGCTGTGCATGTCAAACTGACTGGCCTGTATTTTTTAGCTTTATCTATCACCCTTTACTTTGTACACAGGGGCTACATTAGCAACATTCCATTCATTTGGTATAGCTCCTTCATGGAAACAATAAGCATATAAGTAGGGGAAGGAGGGAGGGTTGAGACAAAATTAACATTGTATTTTTTAAACAAATTTTCTGAATGTATTTTAATATTCAGCTGTTGGATTCTGTTCCCTGTACTTTCCTCTTGAGTGTGTTATTTCTTAAACTGTTAGATATTCAACGAAAGCTAAAAATAATTCCTAAATAGACACACTACATTATGTCTCAGACCACCCTTAGTAAGGGAGGTTTGAGACATATATATGGTAGGCTTGAGACGCACGTGAAAATTTACATAAATGCAGTAAGTACAGTAGTACAAAATTATATAAATCATTCGATCGGAAACTATGAACATAAAATATATTTATAGTGCACAATATTCATATACATACTTTGCCAATAGAGACCTGAAATAGAAATCTGATGAAAAGTCTGCATTGGATATGAGTTGCTTACGAGCACGCTGTGTTCGTCCAACAGTTACTAGCTTTTCCAGTTTCATAACTACATCCTCAGCTATAAAATAACTCACGTCTTCAGTTTCGGGATAGATGAACATCCTAACACCTGCACAATGTTTCAGAAATTTAATTTTGTATTCATCGTCACTGCGGTTCACAACTACTGCCGATCCAACACTATAAATCACGTTCCTCTTGCTTGCAAATTTAACGAGCACGAAGTATCCAGTTTCAATGCTTTCAGGTGTGGTATTAAAGTTATCGACTGCCAATACCTCCTCTCTGAATGTAGTAAAATCTAAGGAGTCTTCTGTCACCATATTAAAATCCCCATCTGAGCTGGATGATTCATTTTCTTTTGAATATTCAAGCGTAGGATTCTTCACAATTTTTTATCATTAAGCGGATTGAAATTCAGCCTCCATTTCTTTGAATTACGAACTTCAAACTCCTGGTGTACTTTATTTTTTTACTGGAATGTCTGTTAAATTCTAGATATTTCGTCCTTCCCTCCCACAGTTTCCTTCCCAGGACCTGCCTTCGGAAAAGGCCGTATCTCTTCTGGTGTCACAATTCTTCCGTTGCCTACACTTCCTGAAGGCTGAGGACTAGATTCACTTGCTGGTGTAGGCCGACACTTGGCTAATTGTTGCATGGTAGGACTATTTGCAACATATTCTTCTCTGCTGGGGGCACCTTCCTGACGATCAGTGACATATGAGCTTAAAAACTCATCGTCACGAAATATGTTCCTATTTAACAGATAAATTCCAGTATTTTGTAACCCGTTCACTACATTTTGTGGGGTGGATAGCAAGGGATATGATCTTCCCAAGTATTTCCCCTATTTCGTCTATGGGAATTGGGCGTCCTGGGTGATTCATCTGCTGCTGTTTTATAATAAGTCTTCAGCCGCCCAAACACTGTCCTGTCGAGCGGTATAATTCGTGGCTTGTGTGCGGTGGTAATGTAAGGAGGAAAATTCCATTATCCTTACAATAATCTAGACCCTTCGGTTTCACATTATTTTCGTGATTGTCCATAATAAGCAGCACTTTTCTCTCTTGAGAAAATGAAAAATGAAATAAAAATTGCTCAAAATTTTCCCCTGTCATCCACCTACTAGGATTACAAACAACTTTAGTATCAGGGGGTGACTCTTTACCCATGTGATCTTTTACATGCGCCCTAGGGAAATCTAAAAACAGGGAACACTATTCCCTAGTGCATTTACTGTAGCACACAATGTGACAAGTGTTCCTCGTTCGATAGACGTAAACTTAACAACTTGTTCCTCCCCTTTACATGCAATGAATTTCCCAGGTTTATGCACCGTTATAAGGGCAGTCTCATCTACATTAAACGTATGTTCAGGTCCAACATTTCCCCTTTCTATCACAATGATTAGATTATTGAAAAATGAATCAACATTGGCGTGAATGAAACCTGTATTCAATAAAATCAAATCAAATCAAATCAAATCAAATCAAATCAAAATCTCTTCATTTGCAAATGAGGTGTCTACCTCGGTGGCAAATGGTACACTAAAATACATTATTGTCAAGCACTAAATTTTAAATTAACAAGAGACGAAGAAAATTTGCCTGGAATACAATATTATACAATTTACGCTAATAATTTGTTCTATTAAACACACACATCATCCTTAATAAATTTATATTGTTTAAAAAATTCTACTTATAATATCTTACAAACATAGTCAACTCATATACAGTATGTGAAATTACTTCTAATAATAATATACAACTGGTATAAGATTAAAATTAACATTGAATTTATTTACTTTTTCTTTTCTTTACCCATTCTGGAACCTAAGTAGCATAACGACCTGCTGCGTCTTAACCAGAGCCCCTTTTGCCACCACTTTTCAGAGTTCCTGAAGGGCCTTCACAGCTACGGTAGCGGTCCCAGGGCCCTCGAAGTCCCCACTGTACTTCACCCCTACAGGCAGTCCCCTACTTGTACTGTCCAAACTCTATAGACCAGGGGATGGAATTAATTTAATCACACCCATTTTTTATTTACAATACCCTGCACGTAATAGATTTACTTTTCCAAAAGAATGGCATACTGTAAAGAAGTACAGGAAGTGTAAACCAAGGATAACAGGTAACTAAACTGGCAAAGGACTATCATTAAATACCATTTACAGTGCTATACTATACACTCAGTTCTGACCGTGTGTGACGAGGAGGCTTGAGACAGTGTCTCAAGGCACCCTTAGATATTCTGTCACAAGGTTCCCAGCAACTCATGTATATGTAAATTGGCGTGAATAAACATAACCCCAAAAGCTAAAGAGTTCATTATATGTTTAATTATAGCTTACCTCTTAAGTCCACCGATAAAAATATAACATATTTTAATAATATGTTCACTTAAACAAATTCTCAAAATATATCACGTGACAATAAGTACTTCTCGTATCTCAAAATACACTTATCACTCTAAATTAAAATCTTCAACAGAAATCACCATGAAACTCAGCGAGGTCACTCGAGTGGCACATTGCTACAACTGTGTTGCCAAAATCCAAAATTTCTAGGAGATATCATTGGTATCTCAAGCCTCCCTCCGTCTCAACCCTCCCCTCCTTCCCCTACTTCAGATATCGTACTATATCCCGACCCATTGTCTTTAGTATAACCACAGAAATCTTATCAATTCCAGCCACTCTTCTATTTTTCAACTTTTGTATCTTATTGTAAATGTCATTTTTATCATTGGTAAATTTTAATATTTCTTTAGCATTAGTCACCTCCTATAGCTGGATATTACCATTGTAACCAACAACCTTTACTTAAATAATAGAATCATAATATGAGTACCTATACAGGGTTACTCTAAATGATTGTCGGGTTTTCGTGATTTTTTTTAAAACGTGGAAAACTTACCATTTTATTGTTGAAGTAACGGTTAGACAAACTCTCAAAGTTTTGTTTTGCATCAACTGTAGTACAGAAGTTACCACCAGATGGCAGTAATAGCAGTGTTTTACAAAATGGCGGTTAGCGATAAGAAGAAAGTTCTTTGTAGTCTTGAATTTCATCAACACCGATCCGTTACCAGAGTCCAGCGCCATTTCCGAACAAAATACGGGAAGGAGCTTCCTTCCGACAACTCTATTAGCAGATGGTACGCACAATTTGTGGATACAGGTGTTTTGTGCAAAGAGAAAAGCAGAGGGCGTCCCGCTGTGTCAGAAGCGGATGTGAATCGGATTAGGGGCGTTTATCTCCGTAGTCCGAAGAAATCAACTAGGAGATGTAGCAGGGAACTGCAAGTTCCTCAAACCACACTATGGCGTGTGTTACGAAGGCGCCTAAAGGTAAAGCCATATCGCCTACAATTGCGTCAAGCTCTAACAGCTAATGACAAAGCCCTACGTTTCAACTTTTGCATGGCACTGCGGGAACGGATTGAAGAAGATGGTTTTCTTGACAGAGTAGTTTTCAGTGACGAAGCTACTTTTCATGTAAGTGGAAAGGTAAACAAACAAAACGTTCGCATTTGGGGTGCAACGAACCCCCTTTGTTATGTGGAACATGTGCCAGACTCTCCTAAGGTAAATGTGTTCTGTGCCGTTTCAAACACGAAGGTCTATGGCCCGTTTTTCTTCAATGAACAGACAGTAACAAAGCTGACTTACCTGGACATGCTCACAGAATGGCTGTTACCCCAGTTGAGTGACGACAGGGATTATTACGCGCTGCAATAGGATGGAGCACCACCTCATTTCCACAGGGACGATAGAGCATTTTTAAACAAAGAAATTCTACAACGATGGATGGGACGCGGAACGGAAGGTGATGTGATGCTCTTACCCTTTCCACCACGTTCACCAGATCTTACACTATGCGATTTCTTCCTGTGAGGATATGTTAAAGATCAGGTATTTGTTCCTCCTCAACCGGTGGATATTCGGGAAGTGAAACAGCGCATCCAAGCCGCCTTCGAAAGCGTCACCGCTGCCATGTTGACTCGTGTATGGAAAGAGATGGACTATCGAGCAGATGTGTGTAGAGTGAAACAAGGCGCACATATCGAGCATTTGTAATGTATGTCAAAATAACTTTATGAGTTAGAATACACAATAAAACAAGATTCATATTCCTACGTCAATTGCTCTGTGAGTTATGAATTTTTGTAACTCCGACAATCATTTAGAATAACCCTACATTTCCCTAAATGTTCATGAAGTGTAAATTTGAGCATTTTTTAGGTCTCTACTACCTTCTTAACTGCGTTTTGAAGACAAACGCGAGTATCGCCTAAAGAGTGGGGAACACTTATTGTTGTCAATGTAAATCCTTCTAGCTAGCAGGATTGGATCATTTGAAAGGAAAATTCTGAATGTCTTGTTCATTGACGTAAAAATCATCAGATAGTCACTCTGGAACTCCTTCATTACACTGAGAATATGCACTGAGTGGACAGTAGCGTGGGACATGAGACAGAACTCTCATGTTTCTAATGTACAGTACATTACTTTTTACCATTTTCTTCGTGATGCCCTAGGTCAGTAAGAGCTGAAATAGGCGCAAACCCCATAATAAAAGGTTCATGCTTTAGTCGGAAAGAAATGCTTCTGTTATGTTATTTAGAGATGTCTAGCAGGCTAACCGGACATTCTTTAGACTTTGTGTTTGCACTATGGAGTGCAGTGTAACATAACGAAGAAGTAACGTTCGGGGTATTTTTGCATACGGCGGGTGGTTCTCTCAAACATCCATGTTACAGGAATCAGCTTAAAATAAATAGCATGATATGTCTAAAGACAAATCATTGACGGTATTAGAGAGCAATTGGTATCGGAAACAGGAATATCTGTTGTGAAATAGTGTTAAATATCAAAGGTCGCGTAACCTAAAAAGGAAGGAGGTAGTGCATTAGTTGACAGATGGCACTGTTTGAGTTTATTCACCTAAAGGGAAGTGTAGCATTATTCTTAACCTAACCATAATTCATGGCATAGTAACGTTATTATCAGTAATGGTGCCTAGTCTTCGTAGTTGTTTAAATAAAAGTTAACCACTGTATTATGATGAAAAATCTTAAAAAATAACTGAACGAAATGTTGTAACGTTAGTGGTTCACCAGAATTTAGTAACAACACTTAGATAAACCTAGTCTATTACACGTTTTACTTCCTTTGGTCGCTTAAATCAGCTGTCTGTCTTTTACAATGCTTTCTTGGGTTATATAAACACATCAACCTTCCTAGAGACAATTTCCACAGGCAGGCTTTCTTCGCCATATTTCAGTTCATGTAACTCCATTTTTTCCTGTTTCAAATTTTCTTTACATATGAAAAAACACCTGTATTACACTTTTTAGGACACGTATCTATTAATATCGAAGATTACCTTTGTTCATACCAATGGTTTTGGTGATGATCAATGATGATAATGACGTTCAGTGTTAACTAATTCGTCGTATCATCATCATCACAAATTGTTCTGCATTTCGGCAGATCCAATCATAAAATCCGGGGGGAAATTCATTGAGGTGGTTTCTCGTCGCTTTCCTCAATGTCAGTTTAGGCTATTCATCAGCCACACTCAACGTGGGGAACAGTCATCCTTCTAGCCGCCTCTCTGGTCGTATAATACAATGAATTAGTTCCTACTGGGTACCACGGAGTAAGACAATGCTGATATATGATTTGTATTTTTCTAATACGTTTGGTCAATGAGAGGTAAATCTACATAAAAACGTAGAATGTGAAGCGGGTAAATCGAACTGCAGATGAAGAGGCAGTGAATCAATTTGGTGGCAGATGAACGATTTGGCGGAGATGGGTCAGAAGGACACGGGATACATCTTGAGATATCCCATGATTCTTTACACATATTTACAGGAGAGTGTGTGAGGTAAGGATAGTAGGTACGGACCTTTTCTCCCGACTTTCATGTCGAAGACTAATATATTTACCTTCTGTCTCTACAGGAAGGAATGAAGAAGCAGCTCTGTAAATAGGAATACAACACTGAAGATGTGTAAGTGAGAATGTCCAATTCAAAAGAGTATTTTAAGTTGTTTGTGTTAAATCGCATACTGTCCTTATTATATGTAATCAATTGCAACCCATTCTACGAAATACATCAGTGAATATGAATGGAAGACTCTTGAAAATAACACTAGCCTGCAAAAAACATTTTTTGTGCTTTAAAAACGAAAATAGGTGGGTTTTATTAATTTATTAACTCAGAATTCGGGAAAGAATTAGTTTTGGCGTATCACGTCTGGTTTAGTGGCAATTTTACAAAATGTTATTCTGTTCTAACGTAAAATTGTTGATACTTAGTATTGATTAAATGTGATGTATTAATGTGAATTTCAGCTTGCAAAACATAAGCATACTTTTCGTGCATTAAATACATATAAATGCTGCTTTGTAAGCAAGTAGTTGGTTTGTATTATATTTTTAATGTATATTGAAATTGGTGAAACTGGAGCATAAAGCGCCTATTTAGTTTCGGCTGCACAGTTGCTTTCAAATTAATATAATCGTACCTTGAATAAAAATTACATGGTTAAACATACATAGATATTTTACTTACATTATGTGCAGGTTAGATTCACACCTCCGTCTTTTCCCGTTTTCCGTGGAATTTCCGGGTTTTTGAAGTTCCCGAATGATCTCTAGAAGGGTCGTCTCGTGCAATCGACCAACAGTAATCGGCCATCATATTCACATCCCAACGTCCCTGATAGCGTTGTTCTGCATCTGTGAGATCCTGGTGAAACCTTTCTTCTTGTTCTTCACCGGCAGCTCCTAAATTTGGAGGGAAATAATCCATATGCGAAACTAAGGAGTGAGGCTTAAGGCTCATATTACAACTTAGTTCCTTAAATTTTACCAACATTTCCCTTACAGTTTATTTGTACTGAGGGTCCTTAATATTGCCAAGGAATTTAGTCACTACATCTTTTAATGTGTTCCATGCCTCTTTCTCAATTTTGGTCATCGTGTCCGTGAAATATTTTTCCTTCATCAGTTTACGAATCTGTGGTCCATCAAATACGCCTTCTTTGATTTTTTCATCTGATAATGAGGGTTTTTTAGTGGATAAGTATTGGAAGCATAGGCTACTTTTATCTAATGCCTTGACATACTGTTCCATCAATCCTAATTTGATGTGCAAGGGTAGAAGTAGACTTTTTCACGGTCAATAAGACTTACATTCAAGACATTTTTGGATCCTGGTTGTAGTTGTTTCCTTTCTGGCTAATTCACTGTATCCCAATGTTTATCCCATGGCCTGCTATCCCATTCGCATAGGAAACAAGAACATTTTATATACCCTTTTTGTTGTCCCAGCAACAATCCAATGATCTTCAAATCACCGCAAATTTGCCACCCATGCTAGTGATATTTAATTTTTTCAAGCACCAACTTTAAGGTCTCGTATGTTTCAGACATTTTTGTGGAGTGTGCAAGTAGTACGGATGCCAGAACATTTGTATTATGAAGCAAAACAGCCTTTAAACTTATTTTGGAAGAGTCAATAAAAACGCACCATTTACTAGGGTCATACTCATTCTCTCCCAAGTGACTTAGAAGATTTGAAACCTCCGTACCAAATACAAGTTCATCTTCGTGAGTGTAATACTTTCGGACGGTTATCTTTGCAAGGAAACTGCTTTATCAGTCCATCATAAACATTGCTTTTAACACGACTGTTTATTCAAGTGGTCTAAGATGAATGACAAACGTTCAACTGTCTTATCTTCAATCCTACATACCTCGCGGTCTATTGCGTATACGAGGAAGTTTGTTATGAATTTACCAGGAAACCCCCGACTACAAAATGAAAATTTAGACAGCAATAAACCTATAATAAAATGCAAACAATAACAAATCAAATCACATAATTGTATTCTAAACAAAGTTGCGCGTGGGCGTCTCTCAACAGTACATCTTACGAATTCATGCAGATACTAAAACACTGAATTGCGTCAAAACTAGACGTGATAGGAAAAATGGCATCATTTTCGGAATCAAAGCAGCGATTTCCATAAGAATTACATATTTTCCATTTTACCGCAAAATCATGTTGGCTAGTGTAATATATTAATTCCATAAAATGAGAGATTAATTCTCTGAGTACTTCGACATTTGTACACACAGGATGTCTCCAGATAAAAGGTGCATTACTTCTTTTGCGATCCATAAAACTCCTCACGTGTATCTGGTGAAGAACTGAGGGGCTCGGTGGAAGGACTACCCATCCCAACTCGAGCATATTTCGAGTTATTTAATTTTTTATTAAACAGTATACAGCATAAAACGATCACGTGGTGTATAATTGATATTAATAACTAATATTTTATGTACTCTGCCTGATCAAAAGTATCCGTACACACCTGTGTACCGCGTAGTTGAAACCTAGATATCACGAGAGGCGGACCTGTCAGTATAAAGACAGGAAGCGGGGAGTATTTTGTTGTCAGTAGAGAAGCAGTAACACCAGAATGGGTCGGTAGGAGAGCTCAGTGACTTCGAACGTGGACTAGTCATTAGATGTCACCTGAGTAACAAATACATCAGATACACTTCAACCGTTCTAAAGTTGCCCAAGTCGACTGTTGGTGACGTGATTGTAAAGTGAAAAGGCGAAGGAACAACCACAGCAAATACAAGACCAGGCAGATGTCATTTATTGACGGAAAGGGAGCATCAAATGTTGTTGAGGATGGTTATAAAATATCGCAGGAAATACGTGGAACGAATCACTCGCGAGATCCAAATTGTTACCAGTGGTCCAGCCAGCACATTGTCTGTGCGTCGGGAGTTGAACGAATGGGGTACAATGGTCGAGCTCATAAGCCAAGTATTTCTCTAGTCAATGCGAAAATACGCTTTGTTTTGTGTAAGGAAAGACGCCAATTGACAGTGGATGACAGAAAACGAGTGACTTGGAGTGATGAACCACGCTATACCTTGTGGCAATCCGATGGGAGGGTTAGGGTTTGGCGAATGCCTGGTTAAATATACCTGCAATCAATGGTGGTGTCAACAGTATAGCACGGGGGTGGTGGTTTTATGGTATGGGGGTGTGTTTCGTGGTTAGATTGTGTACCCCTTATAGCGCTTAAGAAAACTCGAAATGCGGAAGGATATGAACACATTTTAAATCATTGTATACTGCGTAGAGTAGAGGGCCATTTCGGAGACAATGAATATTTGTATCACCATGGCAATGCAAGCTATCATAGAACTTCATGTGTCAGGCAATGATTTGTGGACAATAATATTCCTGAAATGGATGTGGCCTGTCCAGAGTCCCGACCTGAACTCAATAGAACACCTTTGGGATAAGTTAGAATGTCAACTTCACTCCAGATCCTAGCGTCCTACATCACTACCTTCTCCGGTTTTGGCTCATGAGAAAACATGTACTGCCCTTCCTCCACGCACATTCAGACACTTCATTGAAAGTGTCCCCAGTGGAGTTATTTTTTTTTTGCTAGGGGCTTTACGTCGCACCGACACAGATAGGTCTTATGGCGACGATGGGATAGGAAAGGCCTAGGAGTTGGAAGGAAGCGGCCGTGGCCTTAATTAAGGTACAGCCCCAGCATTTGCCTGGTGTGAAAATGGGAAACCAGGGGAAACCATTTTCAGGGCTGCCGATAGTGGGATTCGAACCTACTATCTCCCGGATGCAAGCTCACAGCCGCGCGCCTCTACACGCACGGCCAACTCGCCCGGTCCCAGTGGAGTTAAAGCCGTTATAAAGGCTCAGAAGGTCCTTCCTCATATGAATGTCCAATAACGGGGAAGGTGACACTGGCAAAATATAAGTGCAATTTCAGATATATGTCCGGTTACGTTTTGATCAGGTAGTGTAATTCATGGTTTTCTCCCAGGAAATGACGGGTCATGTAACTATAAACATAATAATAATAATAATAATAATAATAATAATAATAATAATAATAATAATAATAATAATAATAATAATAATAATAATAATAATAGAACACCTTTGGGATAAGTTAGAATGTCAACTTCACTCCAGATCCTAGCGTCCTACATCACTACCTTCTCCGGTTTTGGCTCATGAGAAAACATGTACTGCCCTTCCTCCACGCACATTCAGACACTTCATTGAAAGTGTCCCCAGTGGAGTTATTTTTTTTTTGCTAGGGGCTTTACGTCGCACCGACACATTAATATTATTAATAATATTAATGTGTGCTAGAAAATAATAATATTAATATTATTTACGTCAAAATAAAGATGAAAACTAAACAGAAAATGTCACTAATCCAATTACACACCATAATACAGAAAAGATCAAAAAGTGAACCATGTATTACTCTACATCTTCAAGATAATTCCTTTTCCTTGTTTGTGCTTTGGAACAATACATACACTGTTACAAGATCTACCCGCGGCTCACATTGTTTGTGCTTTGGAACAATACATACACTGTTACAAGATCTACCCGCGGCTCACATTTCTCAGCAACTAGCCTAGTGCGGGGCTGTATTACTTGAGTATGCGGGCAGTGGACAGTCACTTGATTGGAGTTGGGATGCGGATTTCTCCCATTCGCGCACAGCATTGAAAAGTTATCTGTCAAAGGAACCTGCTGCCAACATATAACGTGTAAGATTACAAGTATAAGCTATGGATGTTTGCTAGAAAATGGTGCTAGAAAACTTATACTGCATAGAGCTAAAAATCGACTGTAAGTAAGAATGTGGGGTTCTTCAACTGAGACACCCAATTAAGGTTGAGCCTAATCAACATTCTTTTGTACCACTCCTCTACGACGTGAACGAATGAAGCTAAATGTCAAAACCTAAGCAAACATAGTACAAACGTCCTGTTATACAGGTTGTTAAGGGTATACGTGCAGATAATTCTTGTAGAAATAGAGAACGATGTGACGAACCCCAATATGTGAAACTTTCAGTAATCCTCGGAAGTTATTTTCGAGAGTAAGGGGATAAAATGTTTTTAGAATAGGTAATAATCCTTGTTCTTCTGAATGAATAGCTTTCCTTCGATAACAGGAAACTTACGCGCCATCCATGCCAAACTGGTTTCTGTTTCTGTTTAAGAGCACATGTACTACTGTAACAGCTGAACGCTACCAATGCAATGCCACGAGATGTTACGTAACATACTTGCCAAACTGGTTTTGTGTTTAAGAGCAACTGAACTACGATAACAGCTGAAGGCTGCTAGTACGGTATTCCATGTTAGGTAAAATTCTCGCCAGACTTGTTTTGTGGTTAGGAGCTTCATACAACCCTGGTTATCGGTTTCGGACCCTGGAGATGTATCGAATTGTCGGCGTTAATACTGGTTCTTTTGCTGTTACGTCCTTTAGGGAATTGGGATATCTGTGGTCATCAGCCCAATGGTCTATTGAGTGTGGAAATGACCTGTGTCGGTGCGGGATCTGTACGAGCATGTGATATAATTATTGGGGCCTAAAGTTGGGATAGGCGCGCCAGGACGTGAAATACGCTACGATTCCCGTTGTGCATTGCGTAAAGACAGAAGAAAGAAGCAAACTCCTGTTAACGTGTACGTAAACAATGTTCTTTACGTCAACGAAAGCATGCATGAGATAGAATGTCCAAATGAGTAGTATCGGAATTGAATTATCGAAGTACATCGAACGTTTTGCTTCATACGAATAATGAACATGTTAAATATATAAATAAATTAATCGTACCTACATTTAGTGCTTCCTGCCGAGATGAGTAGCTCAGACGGTTGGCGTGCTGGCCTTTGACTCCAACTTCGCAGGTTCGAACCTGGCTGAGTCCGGTGATATTTGAAGGTGCTCAAATACGTCAGCCTTGTGTCGGTAGATTTACTGGCACGTGAAAGGAACTCCTGCGGTGCTAAATTCCGGCACCTCAGCGTCTCCAAAAACCGCAAAAGTAGTTAGTGGGACGTAAATTTATTTTTATTATTATTATTATTATTATTATTATTATTATTATTATTATTATTATTATTATTATTATTATTATTATTATTATTATTGACTACCCGCCAATAATGTCTGCCCAGAAAATACCTATCATCGTTTATAACTATAAGTGCAGTTGTATATTGTCCTAAATATGATGACATTTTAAAATTTGTTTTATTCGCACGGACACATACAGGTCTCATGGCGACGATGGCTCAGAAAAGGGATAGAAGTGGGAAGGAAACGTTCGTGGCCTTAATCAAGGCAAAGCCCAGCATTTTTCTGGTGTGACAATTGGAAACCACGGAAATCAATCTTCAGGGCTGCCGACAGTGGAGTTCGAACCCACTATCTCACGAATGCAAGCTCACAATTGCAGGCCCCTAACCACAGACCAACTTACTCTAAGCTCTAATGCCGGGCTGAACCCTAAGGTACCGGAATTTTCTTCCGCAAGAGTTCTTTTAGGTGCCAGTAATCTACCAATACCCCCTGTGGACAGGGGGATGTAGATGAAGAATACATCCACGGTATTTCCTGTCTGACGTAAGAGGTGAGTAAAAGGGGCGAGCAAGTGATGAAAGAAATGGAAACATGAGATTACTTGTGATTAGTACCATTAAGCGAAGAACACCATGGTTCGACGTTACTTGCGACTAGATCCATTATGTGAGGAACACCATTGGTTTGGGCGTTGCCTATGATTAGTACCATCGTGTGCATTCCACCGAGGCGGGGGAGCGGGCGCGCGACATCTCGGACTGGCGTCCTTGCGGGAGGAGCTGCCGTGCGCCACGCTGAATTGCGTTACCTATTAGTATTACCACTATATGAGGAGCATTGCCTGTGAGTAGTGTCTTTCTGTGATCAACACCACGGGTCTGTGTTACCTGTTGGTGGTACTATAATGTGCGATACACAATGGATGTAGGCCAATATTGCCTATGATTAGTATCACTATGTGAGCAAAATCATAAGTATACGTGGCCTGTGATTAATTCCACTATATGAGGAACACCACGGGAATTCCGGCGCCCGTGATTAGTCCCAATAAGTGGGGAACACCATGAGTCTGGGTTGCTTGTGGGTAGTACCATTATTTGAGGAACAACATGGGTCTATGTTATGTGTGAGTGATGCCATTGTAAGTTTCATACCATGGGTCTACATTGCCTGTGATTTGTACCATCATGCGAGGATCAGCACGAGTCTACGTTACCTGTGATTAGTACCACAATGCGAGGAACACCATGGATCTGCATTACCAGTGATTAGTGCAATTATGAGTGGCCGGTGACCTAAATTTTGGACCCCTGTGGTCAACAAGCGCCAATCCCGCGGTGTAGGGGATGCGTGCCTGCCTCTTACCGGAGGCCCTGGGTTCGATCCCCGGCCAGGTCAGGTACTATTACCTGCATCTGACGGCTGATTCGATGTCCACTCAGCCTAGGTGATTACAATTGAGGAGCTATCTGACGATGAGATCGCAGCCGCGATCTAGAAAGTTAAGAATAATGGCCGAGAGGATCTGTCATACTGACCACACGACACCTCGTAACCTGTAAGCCTTCGGGCTGACCAGTGTTCGCTTTTTAGGCCATGGTCCTTCGGGGCTGTTGTGCCATGGGGTTTGGTTTTTGGTTTTGGTGGAGAACAAGCATCATCTCAGAATATGAGGCATTGTGAACTGAATCCACTGATAGTTTTAGATTGATGGTCATTTTGTCATCATCATTCGTTTTAGAATTTAGTTGGTTGACCATTTTCAAATTTTAATTGTCGTATCATTTCGTTGCACCTCGTACCATTAGGGGCCGATGATCTAGCTGTAAGGCCCCTGTAAACAGCAGCAATCATCATCATCATCATCATCATCAAATCTACAGACAGGAGGCTGAAAACCTTCAAATACCACCGGACTGAGCCAGCATCGGACCTGCCAAGTTGGGGTCAGAAGGCCAACGCCTCAACCGCCTGAGCCACTGAGCCTGGCGCGGCACTTTCATAGTAGCTCTTTATCCTTCTAGAAATTTTCAAATGCATTGATGCAACTACGGTCTTTGATATTTGTGGCATGAATAACAATTTCATTGAATTTACGGATAGTGTTTCTTTTTCAGTGTTGTTGGGGTCAGAAGGCCAACGCCTCAACCGCCTGAGCCACTAAGCCTGGCGCGGCACTTTCATAGTAGCTCTTTGTCCTTCTAGAAATTTTCAAATTCATTGATGCAACTACAGTCTTTGATATTTGTGGCATGAATAACAATTTCATTGAATCTACGGATAGCGTTGCTTTTTCAGTGTCCACCGTTCTTTCGTTGACCTGAAAATATTATGAAAATAGTATAGACAACTCGCATTGACTGTTATCAGAATTTCAACATAGACTGATACATTAATAGCACTGATATCGTGCACCTACTCACTTCCTATTTCCCTTCATTTTTGTCGGCTTGTATAACTGAGTAATGTCACTGACGTCTTATCAACCACACACCAGTGCACAACAATTGATTCGCGTGTATGCACTGGTACGGATACTCAGCGTCACATACTGTTTTAATTGTCGTAGCCCTCAGTAAAGACTGAATATATACCGGACGTAGTCCTGAAGTTCGACAATTTTAAAACGAATTAACCTTAGGTATTTTTCATGAATTACGTTATAAGCTCAGTTCCATTCCAACCAACGAGTATGTCCATGCAAATCCGAATAACACAATAAATAAATTTATAGAAAAAGGTTTGCAAGAGTACAAAACAGCACTCGGCGCGAATATTCGAAGGTACAAGAGTAAATACGTCGGCAAGGATTACGTGTACTTTTACAGAGTACCCTAGACCGGTTTTCGAGTACATAAAGTGGTCCGGCGTGACTCTACTATACGACGGAAGTATAACATTACCGGCGTTTCCAACTAAGGCCGTTCATAACATATTAGGTCCTGAAATATTCGCCTCATTCACGGGGAAACGAATAGGACAAGGTAAAAGTGCATAGCATTTGTTCTGAGATGTATTTTTCTTTACCGACTAGGTAAATATATGCACGTACTCTCCTAACACATGTATATAGGCAAAAGTATAATTGAAATTATTTGTGACCGAGCTAGATAGCTGCAGTCGCTTAAGTGCGGTCAGTATCCAGTAAACGGTAGATAGTGTGTACGAGCCCCACTGTCGGCAGCTCTGAAGACGGTTTTCCGTGGTTTCCCATTTTTACACCAGGCAAATGCGGGGGCTGTACCTTAATTAAGACCACGGCCACTTCCTTCCACTTCCTAGGCCTTTCCTATCCCATCGTCGCCATAAGACATATTTGTGTCGGTGCGACGTAAAGTAAATAGCAAAAAAAAAGTAATTATGTGTCATACATTAGAGAGTATAACCAGCGATCAACGTTATGCAACTCACATGGAGCGGTGATTGATTTAAAGTGCTTAATCTGGATAGATTCTTTTACTTATGCCTTAAAAATTCACCCAACTCTGTGCAGAGGGAGACGGTTATGTGAATGAATCGTATTCATTGAATTTCATAATAATTTTTGTCCTAAATGGAGGTTTATTAATGCCTTCATGCGAGTAAACATTAAAATTAGCGGTAAATTAATAAATGCCATTATTAATTATGACGACTATTTCGTTGTAGAAATGACACTCTTCTGTGGCATTACGTTTCATAGTGCCGCCTTTTGTTTCCTTCTTGGGGTCCATGACTAGCACCTATGAATGGGAGTGGTGTTCAACATTAGATCTTAGGATGATATTTATGTTAGTGTGGTTATGATGTTCTAAATCTCGCATCTCAGCGACTGCCAAGATCCCTAATGTCACCAAGCATTGTGTGGTCCAATTCATCGAGCCAACTTTTGTTTCATTCTTGTAAGTCCTGGGCTAGCCATGTCCGTGAATTCTCAGTACCATTGTCCATCATGACCAGAGCGGGCAGTTCAAAGGGGAAGATAAAGGTGAAAAGTTTATCATAACACAAAATTAACTTTCGTCATTTCAATCATTAATGAGTTATGGACACATGTCAACAACTCACGCTAATGAAATGTCATAGATCAACAAGAATAGCAAATGAATTTCAACTTCAATTGATAAAACCGAGCAACGTCAAACGAAGCAAAGCAAACCAAAGAAGTTCAAAGGAGCTAAGTGAGAAAAGACTTCACACACACAAGGGGGTTATCTGAATAAAAGACATGGGCCTACAGAAGCGCTGTGACGTAGCAAACGTTTATGGTCGTAATGTAGCAAAGTATGTATACATTTCTGTAATAATAATAATAACAGAATTTACTAGTATACCACAAATATTAACATTGATTTGTGTGAAAGCAATTATTATCTTCCATTTAAGGCAAAAGTGGTGATAAAATTTTTCGAATACGATTCGCTCACATAACCTAGGGTGACAGATCTTCCCAGTTTTGTACACTTCGCAAAACAAAAGCCGAGCGGACTCCTGTACGGAAGAAATCTTTCGTAAAAAGCTTTCTTTGTCTTAACTTCTCATATGCGTTTGTCCAACACACACTGTTCCAATAAATTTGAATACGAAGGTCGTTGAAATATAAACAGCTTTCTTGTTCCTGAATATCAACAGTTTGTCGACTGGCCCCGTGCTTCTGCTATGCTTAGGCGGGACCGTTAGGAGTAAGAAGAGCGTGCTGCTAGATATTTCCCGCTTTTCCGTCAGTAACTCTTACGATGTCGAAGCAACAGGTGCACCCCTCCACTGCGCAACGCATGATTATATAATTTCTTGCTCGTGCAGGAGTTATAGTGGCGGAAATTTGCCAGAGATTGACTGCACGTTTCGGTGATCAAACATTGTCAAGAATGCGTGTGTTTGCCATGCATAGAAAGTTCAAGAAAGGACGAAAACATGCGGAAAATCAGCAACACGATCGCCGTCCTCGGACCAGTATTACAGACGAACAATTTGAAATCAGTTATGGGACCTGTCAAGCTATCATCACAAACGACCTACAGTTACGTAAAGTGTTTTTCATATGGGGCCCTCACCTTTTGACCGAAAATCTGAAGTTGAGGCGTTTGGAGGTTTGTCAGAGGCTTTCAGCAAGGTTTGCGGTAGAAGGTGATGCATTTTTTAGTCGGATCGTCACCTGCGACGAAATATGGGTCCACCAGTACACTCCCGAATTCAAACAAGCCAGTGAGGTGTGGCGGAGGAAAGGGGAGGCAGCACTAGTGAAAGCTAGCGTGGTTCATGCAACCGTTTCTTCGATCGGCGAGGCATTTTGCTGATTGATTTTTTGCATGTGCGACTCACAATCATTGCTGCTTACTACTGCGAGCTGCTGCAGCGTTTAGGGCAGTTTGTAGTGAATTTTATCATTTGATCTGCTTCTAAAACACAGACCGAGTGCGTGGGTATATGGATTGGGTCACATAGCTGTCATCTTGGATTCGGGAGATGGTGGGTTTGAACCTCATTCTCGGTAGCCGTGAAGATTGTTTTCCCTGGTTTCCTATTTTCACTCCAGGCAAACTAAAATGCTTAATATGCACTGTACTATACATTAATTAAGGCCACGG
Source organism: Anabrus simplex (assembly GCF_040414725.1). Classification (NCBI taxonomy): domain Eukaryota; kingdom Metazoa; phylum Arthropoda; class Insecta; order Orthoptera; family Tettigoniidae; genus Anabrus; species Anabrus simplex. Next base: position 793,087,281 of record NC_090266.1, read on the forward strand.
ACGCTTCTTTCCGGCTCTTAACCCTGTCCTATTCCATCGTGGACTTATCTGCGTCGGTGCGACGTAATACAAACTGTAAAAAAAGAAATACAGATATGCACCCTTCTATTGGAACAGTGTAGGTAAACCTTCGCCTATTTACGAGCCAAAACTTCTCTGTGATGGTGTGTTCATTCGTTGTGGTCGTGCTTGTATTTGATGACTTCAAATACTTCCAGTCGATCACTTTTTATGTCAGGAAGTATGCATAAAAATCAACAAAGTTCAGCTGAAAGTCAGAAATGTTTCAAAAATATTGCAACATTAGACTGTACTGTACATAGCCTACTTATATATTTTCAGATGTGTAGCAAGATAACAAATACCTTTGCGTAGCTTTTGAATGCACCTGTCAGCTATATGCAGGGAAGGGAGTGTGATGTTTAATAGCATACCGTGTGCAAGGTCGGAAGAGGCCCATAATTCAAGCTAGAAAGGGAACGAGGTTTCTATGTTCCGGAGAGATGAGCTCGTGCGGAAAATTCAGTCAACCTACTGTAAATTGAGTAACTGACACCTTTGTTCCAAATTATGCTCATCCGATGATTATACATAGGCAAATCTCTCACAAGCTGCCTTCCGCTCCCTTGAGGCGTCGTGTCATCCACGCTGTTTTATTTATTTATGTGACAGGCTAATTTTATTTTTAGAATGTCGTCTATTCTGACATGGTCTCCATATCTCAGTAAATTTTGACATTTAATCGATAAGTAACATTACCTTAAAATATTACTGATATGCTGATGTCTATAAAATATTCAATTTATGTCTTCCAACTGTTACACTCCCACTTGCCAGTAATGAAATAGCAGTTGGATTACCAATCCAATATAAAGAATATTGTTGTCACTACAAAAATATGGATAAACTACCAATAATGCAATATTTGATTATGCTGATTCATGGAACCCGAATATGTGTTTCAGTGGAGGTCTGAACAATTGTTTCTCTATCATAGGTACAAAATAGTAATCGTTTTCAGTTGGGTTTGACAAAGATGTAGATAGGCTTGAAAGAATATGCAATTCGTTTCCCTACTGAGTCAGAAATGTATGGCAATGTTAATAGATGTAAGTTTGCAAGACTGGGTATATACTTCGGAACACCAATTATCGTCAGTTAGACTTTTCAACCTTTTGAGTTAACTCACATTTATTTCTGAACAATCACCCATGAAAGCAGGTAAATTTAATAATATGGGTTCAAGTTCCTCTAGAATCAGTTCATGAATGATATTGAATCCCAGTGTACGTGGCAAGTTACTGTATCCTCGTTGAAACAGCGAATCCTTCCAGATCCCCCTAGTTGAACAACACTGGGTATGGGTCAGTGGCTTCATGTGTAACTCACCTGATGGTGGATGAAGAATAAGAGGAAAGAAATTGGCAATCCTATCGCACTTAAACTTCGGCACAGGAATCCTGATCTGTTATTCTGCAGCTTAGCACCAACGTTCAGGTTGAGATAGAATTGATGCTAAGAGTTTACAGACATCATTTCCCTTATCTCATGTTTTGGTTCAGGGACATGGTGCTCAACAATCCAGTGTGCTTAGAGCTTGTGAAATCTCTTTTTACATTGGTGTATTTGCTAATAATCTATATTAAAAACTCGTCAAGTTGGTAGAAAGATCATCTTCGATGAAATTCCTTTTTAGTGTCCATATCGGAGAACTATGTGGTAAAACCTCCTCGATCATTTGCCCTTGATATGACGTAGATCGCTTGACTTGATCCATCCAAGTATGCCGGTCTGATCCTGTCTGGCTCGTCTCATGGAGAGATTACCCCAACAGGGGCTGCAGCTCGTCCATCCATCTAATTGGTAATCATCCCCTGGGCCTATTGGCAATGACCTTTCCCTCTAAAATTACCATCTCCATATTATATCTTTCTTCCTATTATTCAATCTGTGGAAGGTCACCCTATTATATCGCCGAATCATAGATATTTACTAGAAAATAAATCCCAATTTCAACAACAGAATATCGAAAAATCAAGTTAATCAAGTAAAATTCGACTGAATAATGTCTTTCTCAATGAGTTATATCTATTATAACTTTCATGGCATAAATTAATAATAAAGCATATTGTAAGGAAGTAAGAAATCCTAGTCTTTTCTATTCGCACTTGCGATTTCAGATTATGCTCTCTACATAAATTAAATAAAGTAAATTTGGTAATTCCTTCTTGTGAACACATCAAACTCAAATATGAAACACTTGAAATTAAATCTGAGCTTCTTGTACAAAGTTCTGAGTACTGTCCTAATTTTGTTTGTAAATTATTGTACACATTACGTAAATATTGTAAATTGAGAGTTTATGATACACTTCCACCATGAATGAAACACTCAATTGATATTTTAAAGTTCCAATAAATGAGAATATACGACATTACGAGAGCACACTGTTATTTGAATGTCTGTCTTTACTTAAGAGTTGTAAAACGTTAATTTTCCCAGTAAAATATTAAGTAAGTTAGCCTTTAATGTTCTTTGTCAGTAATGACACTGTTTATAAAAGTTCTGTTCAAAGTTGGAATTATGTTTTTGAATGGAAAAAGCACTGATATCACCTGACATACGCCTTCTTGTTGAACTCGAACAGTTGAATACTGCTCTGCAAGTAGCAATCTAGAACTCAGCTATCAGCAAACACTACGATGTTCCATAGTACCACGTCCCTGGAACTGTCCCTCGTAGTACCATGTACGTTGATCTGCATCAAATCTCCGTCGATATACGTCGATCTACGTCGATCTCCGTCATTCTCCGTCGTCTCTAGTCAGGATTTCTCATGTTACTAAAAGAGTTGCTTTAACACGAGAAAGTCCAACTGACTAGGTTGAAATGTGCACCATTTGATTTTGCACTGTTAGAACTGATTATCACTGTCTCATGAATAATCAACATTCACTGGATGATAAATACGTCGGAGCACTGTCTATTATCGTAAATTACGATGATGAAAAAATACACTTCCCTGCACAGTTCATCTCGACACTTACTGCACACTGTTCGTATTGTCAAAATTAACTTTCGTTCGAAGCACAGTTTATCATGCCTCACTTTCACAGCAAAGAAATAAATAAATGGCTCTCTCTCGTAATATCTCGTAATGTTCTTTGTCACTATCACAGTTCTACAAGTAGTCGTGCATGAATTCTATACTTCACAATATCAATGAATTACGAAGTTCATTATACAGTCTACCCATACGGGTTGTTTCAAATGGTACAGTCTGTTATGACGATATGCGAACAGTCTTTTTACAAAACATAAAGTGTTCTAGGCTTTGATAATACTAAAAATAGTCAATGTGTTGCGGCCTACACTCACGATATTCTGAGCTGAGACAGTCCAAGACCATTACAATGTAAAGTAGCAGTGCTAACTTCAAGTTTGTTATGGTTATTCACAAGAAAATTAGGATATTTGTCAAGCTCAAATGTTGGTGAAATATTACAAGTCTTATGACTTTGATGTTATACACACGTTAATTTCCTAAGTTTGAATGTCTGACGAATTGCAAGTCCCACAATTTATAAGTTACTCACTGGTATTCACAGTAACTAAGTGTCAACTTGCAGTCGAAGTTATACAAGTATTACGATGTCCGGCAGTATGAATACTGAGTTCGACTCGTCGCGTGCAGCATGACATGCGAGCCAGCCGTGAAGAATGCGAAGTGAATTGCTACGGTCTGGTCCGCTGCTTATATTCCGTACGACCCAAGGCTGCTTGCCACGTCACTGGGGGAAGTGTGATTTCTTTCTCGCTTATATCTCTTGAATGCCTTGATGGATTTTATTGGAATTGACATATGTTTACGTTCAGAACATGAGCTACAAGGTGATGTATGTCTCATTACCGTGTCTTTATCGGATAAAAAGTTAGAAATTTTCCTTTCAGAACATTCGGGAGAAAGGCGAACAACATGTGGCAGTGACGTCACCCGCAGGTTCATTGCTCGTGACGTATCCAGCTCGCCACGAAGAGCTTCGTATCGCTCTCGTAAAAGATGTCGGACATACGAACACATATTATCGCCGTCCCTTTTCCAAATATTTCGTCAATTATAAAATAATGTTCCGGCCTGAAACAGTTCCTGGTACAGTATAGATCTAGTTTCCGAGTCCTGAAGAATTTCATAACTTGGAAGCAATTAACTTTGAGCTTAGATTATTAATGTCCCTCCAAAAAGCAAGCTCCCTTGTAGTTTTAGGAGAATATATATCGTGATCATAACAACGGGGCCTTCAGCTTGACGTGGAACACGAACCAATTGACTCCCTATTTCTAAAACCCTACAAGCATCGACCAGAATTCACACTATGGCTACCTTTGTGGGAAGCTCCCGACGATGCCACTTAGGCTAACACTCCCCTTGAAATTGCTTTCTTCTGGTTATATTAATATAGTTGCGCGTTAGTCTTAAAATGCTTTGGTTTTGTTTATCATAATATATTTGACTTTAGTTAAATGTAGCCAACATATTGCACTGTTCCGGTGTCAGAATGGTTTCTAACAGTTCTGTAATATTATGGTACCCCTACAAGAGAAAAATCGACGTTGAAGACATGGAAAGCTTCCAATAATATATTATTTTAAATGTTACACGTTTCATGACAGCACCAGAAATATGTGTAGATTTATCTTTTCTGGCATTCAGTTAATTTACTGAAGTGACCAGCTCCATATGAGGGGTTAGTTTGAAAGGGATGAACGATTGAAAAAGTCTTGTATGGGCGAACATATAGTTAACTGTCATAAAAATATAGCGTTTGTCAAAAGTGAAACAAACCTGAGACTATCCCCTAATATTTCTTTCTAATACTGTACCTGTGTAAAAAATTGATAGTCGTGGGGTCCTCCAAGGCGACTGGAGGAGGATAGGCTACAAGGAATTTAAATGAATCGGTTATAAAAATTTAGAGATATAGAGGGAGACAAATGTGACGTTGGTTAGACTCAGTATTTAATGATTTAGGGACAAGAGGTATAGACCTCAATATGACCAAAGAACTAGTTGCAAATAGAGGACTGTGAAGCCAATTAATTGATTAAGAGAAGCTTGTAGAGTGAACGCTGAAAGGCATAGTTGTCTATAGTGAAAATATAAGAGGCATGTGAAACATGACAAAATGAGAGGTTAAGTTCACAAACAAGGAGGGTTGCAAGAAACGACAAAGAGAAGCGTCTAGATCTAAATGTTATAAGGTTGTAAGCTCCCTTTGGCTAGATTGGGGGCTTGAAACCCGTCATCAGTAACTGTGAATAAAGATCTCAATGGTTTCCCCATTTTCACATCACACGAATGGAGGGACTGCACTCAAGTAAAACAACGGTGTTACCTTCCCACTTCTAGCTTTTCTACTTCAGCGACGTTGAAAATCTATGTTATAGTGACCTTGAATCGATAAGATGTAATATAAAATAAATAATACATTAAACACCCGCACAGTGATGCAATCTCGGTTTATAAAGGAATTTACGAAGAGAGGTGGGAGAGGAAATGTGAAAATGATCAACCCAATCCAAGTAAATTGAAGTACGTCTGAGCCACTGTGAGTTCCTGGGAGGACGTAAAATCATATATATAGAAAAAAAATTACATGTGACAGCAATTCCCGACCACTATATTCATTTGGGGAGTCATGTGATCGAATCCACGGCCCTTTGAACAGGAGGCCATTCCGCTTACCATTCAGATGAGGAGTAGGCCTGATTACTTCCACATGAATACTGTAGTGTTGATTACGCAGTACGGAGCAGTTATAGTATGAAAAGCTGCGCGCGTTCAAACAAAGGAAGTAATTTCCTTTCAGTACAGATTTTACCACGTATGTTTATCCATGAACGTTAGCGTGTGTATGATGGAAAGAAAGAGGGATAAAGTTTTGTTGCAAAGTGGTATTACCTCAGGATAGGAACGGTGTAGCTTAGGTTGGTTTATTAAACTTTACAGTTTTATTTACAGTTTTTTACGTCGCTCTTGTACAGATAGGTCTTATTGCGACTATGGGAGAGGAAAGGGCTAGGAGTGGGGAGGAAGCAGCCGGAACGTTAATTACGGTGGAGCTCCAACCTTTGCCTGGTGTGAAAATGGGTATCCACGGAAAAGATATTCAGGGCTGCCGACATTGGGGTTCGAACCCACTATATCCCGAATGCAAGCTCACAAATGCGCGACCCTAACTGCACGGCCAACTTGCTAGGAATCTATTAAACCTATACAAACTGCTCAAACCTCACGGCTATGTATGTCAAAAAGAAATGTGTTATCGACCGAAAGTGTCAGTGTACTGTTTGTACGTGAGGAAGTAATGCGACTAGGTACAGTTTTGCCATGAATTCGTCCAGAATTGTTCAGAGCCCGGTGCTCAGTATATGGCGAGATATGGTGTTAGCGGAACCGGCACTTACCGTCGTATGAATGATGTGTGTGGAAATGAGTGCATATCGTGCTGCTCAGTGTTCAGATGGTGTAGGGAATTTCATCATGGATGAAGAATGGCGTATAGCAAACTGGTGGGGCACAATGGACAGCCTGGTTTGAAAAATGATAGAAAGAAGCATCAAGGGATGCCAGTTCGGAGGCTATGGTGAGTCAGAGTAGGTGGTGAAGACTAGTTCCTCCGTAAACCACAGACGTTGTGCGCTCATGGTATCCCATCAACCGACAAATCGATTATATTTAGGCAAATACTGCCAGTGTGTTCACGTATTCCAAACAATGAACCATTATACAAATCATCAAAAGTCTTAGTTTCATTTAGGAAACCTTTATGAAAGAAGTATCCAAGATATTTTGAGCTACAGTAGTACTCTTGTTGTAAAACTTTAAGTACCAGTCGGTGGATATTCATTTCTTTAATTGTAATTCAGTTTGCTTGTGTTCATTTGTTTTCCGTAAATAATACTCTATTAAAATCACTTGTATTTCATGTTTGATGGACCAAGCTCTCACTATGGACAGTCAACGGGAGTGCTTTTCTCCATTTTTAATGTTTAAATTTCAAAAATATAATTTTCTGCAACGTTCATTGGAAATAAATACGCAATTCATTTAATAATAGAATATACAAAGTAAAATATACCAGTATCCCCCACCATGGAATAAATATGACTTCAGATGAAGAGGATGGGTATAACCGGACATTATACTCTTCCTTTAAAAATCGTAGCTATACAGCCACATCACTATATTAAAGCACTGGCTCAGATGTTTCGGAATATTCACCTGCCAACAAATATCGCATCAGTAACGTACCGCTATTTATTTCAAACACTAAAATATTGGGTGGAGATTGTAATGGTTACTCACGTCCGTCATCCATCTGCAGTCTGTCCCGTTCGACACACCTCAAGTTCCTTGGGCGACATCTACATCGGTTCACAGTTTATTCCACCACCGTGAAAAAATATCCATGTGAAGTTTCCACGCATTTATAATAAAACTAGCATTTGTATCCGTTCTTCACACGGGAATTTTCAGTGGATTACATGTTACGTTCAGGAATTTATGCGATGTAACATGGCCCTATTCGCACGTTGAAATGCGGCATGTTGAATTACATTTTCCTACGAAATCGCGTGGCAGGTAACGTGAAACGTGATGAAGCTGAACAAAGTCGAGAGAGAATGAGGCCGCCTTGTTTGGGAACAGAGGACTTGTCGTGAAATATTGGAGGCAGACACACGGTCCGGTGGTGTCTCAGCCTTTTCTTTGTGCGGGAGTGCAAGTTTGGATTCTGTCGGTACGCTGTAGTAAAGACTATTTTCGAGTTTGAAGATAAACCAAGATTACTGAATATTTGTGAAAATTCAACTAACAGACAATCGTATCACTGTAAAGACGATCGTGGGACTGCATCGTCTTTATAAACTATGTGGGTGAAAAGTTAGGTAGACTTCACCATGTATGGCCTTTATAATTTGTTTGGGTGAAAGGTAAAGTAGATTTTACCACGTATCGCCTTTATAAACTGAGTGGGTGATAAGTTAACAGATTTCATAAACTGTGTCGAGGAAATTATAAGTAGAACCCACCATAATTGAATTTTCATAAACTGTATCGAAGGGAGACGGAATATAATTGAACGTCATTTACATTAGCATGATTATAAGATAGGGATGGATGTCTAAATTTTTGTGACGTGTGACATGCCTGGACTCGAACATACGTCCTCCAAATTTAGATAGGGTTTTCCTTTCCTGTCAAGAAGTGTATTTTTGTATTTTAAAGTTAATGGCTACGTTCATATCAATTTGAGGTTTTTGTTTGCGTAGTGGATAAGATCCCAGGACTATGAAGGTGCCAAGGAGGAGCGCAAGAAGATTTCAGCCAATGTTACAAGCCAACGCTATGATAGCCTAAACGTCAACTAGAGGCCTCTCCGAGGTTCGGGCCATGGACATCCCAACATGACGATAGGAACACTGATTTGAAACATTATGTAGTCTTGTAAATGCGGGGATTAATTTTATGTAAATATAAGTTATAAATTATGTAGGATAGGATTGTAAGAGTGAAGTGCATTTGTTTTAAACTAGGGAGCAGCTTTGTAGTAGTCTTTGTATTTTATTAAGTAAAGTTAATCTACAAGGTAATGGAAAGTGTGGAATATGGGATAAATTTCAAGCATATAGAATTTTTAATCGAGAGCAAAATATGCGCATGAATTAAAAATTACATATCCGGAGGTTGAGATAGCTTTAGATCAAGAGCGTGAAGTGTAAATTCGTCTTCGGGATTTCAAACGGTATAATTAATATTTTTGTTTATATTGGAACATTCACATTATATTTGTAATGCTTGACGGTAGGATCATCTATGATTTTAGTATTGGCATATTAATTGTGGAAGTAGCAATGTACTTTGATTTTAAAGTAAATTTGCATGATTATAAGATAGAGATGGCTGTCTAAATTTGTGTGACGTGTGACATGCCTGGACTCGAACATACGTCCTCCCAATTTAGATAGGGTTCTCCTTTCCTGTCAAGAAGTGTATGTTTGTATTTAGACTAAAGTTAATGGCTACGTTCATATCAATTTGAGGTTTTTGTTTGCGTACGGATCTTAAGAAAAGCGTAGGTTGATTTTCTGTGCGACCGGCTAGTCGTGAACTCGGGTCCTCCATGAGTAAAGGATGTGACAGTGATAAGATGAATAATGCCTTGACGAGATTTAAAGAGAAGCAAATATGCAGAGAATATGAAGCCTTTGAATGTGATATAATGAGTTTGGTTGAAATGAGATTTACCACGATGTTTCTCAAGGAGACTGAATACCTCGCTTTGAGAGGGTTTAGATAAAAGGGTCACCAGCACAGCTCGTTTAGGCGGAACCATACGATGACTGATTTATGGTCGTTTGGGCTAGTGCGCCCCGACCGTTTTGTAAGAGAGAACTCTGCCAAGATAATGCTTCAAGCCTGCACACAAATACGAAGAAACACTGTGGCTCATGAAATAAGATAGCAAACTTGAAAATGTGCCAATTGTTTTAAAGACATGAGTAACTGGAAAGCCAGATTAGTATATTCGGTAATCTTTATGACGAGTGTAGATCGGGATTTTCAGAGACTCAACTTCGGTGGCGTTCTGGAGACCACCGGTTCGAGTTCCAGGGCAAGCCCAGGATTTTCCGTCACACACAAGTTACCTTTCCCATGCAATACAGCCAGTCATATTATACTTAGTGTTTTTTATGCTTTCGCATGGACTTTTTTAGTGCGTGTACGTATTTTATTTTGTATGTTGTTCTTTGAGGATTATTTTATGTTGTATGTCAGAATTCGAGTGCGAGGTCCGCCCCCTGGTTTTGATCCTCGTGTTCAGTGCAATGTGGGTTCGATTCCAGACCCGACATCTGTTTAATATTGTTGTTTGTTGTGTCATGTCAACTATCGCTGGTTTTATTTTTGTTTGTCAATTAGGAGTGTAGTTAATTAATTAATTGGGCCACCGCCTAAAGTTGCCTTCGATTTTCGGAAGTAGTGTATTTCTTCGAATGGTGAAGAAAGTGTTTGATGAAAAACTGCCGCATTTACAAAGATATTCTTATATTAATCTATATTTCAAATCAGTGTGTTTTTAAAGATATCGGTGTATTTATCGTCAAATCATAAAAGATAGGAACGATCAAATCAGTATTAACTTTTAAATGAACGGAGTGATATCTCCAAGATTATGTATTCAGTCCATCCGACATTGTAGAGTTTTGATTTTATTTTATTGCTATTCAGGATTTCATTGGGTAGAATTGTGTGTCCAATTTAACAAGAGAGATTAAATTGTGTTAAAATGTTTTTCTGCTTATCATTTGCCGTATTTAAATGCATCGAAGTTTCCTCCGTTCTCTTACGACTATGAGGTAGTTTTAGTACTTTATTTGTCAATATACTGCTTGCGCACTACGGCCCTGAGAGGCGGTTGTCCGAACGAAGGGATCTGCGGTCGATCCTCGCACGGTCGGAAGAGCGTTTGTTCACCCATCAGTATGGATATATTTTATGGCTTTTCCAGATGAGGTGGCTTTTGACTCTTCTCTTCTTATTCTTATTCTTCTTGATCTGTATACCCTCAAGGGTCGGGTTTTCCCTCGGACTCAGCGAGGGATTCCACCTCCACCGCCTCAAGGGCAGCGCCCTGGGGCTTCAGACTCTGGGTCGGAGGATTCAACTTGGGAGGATGACCAGTACCTCGCCCAGGTGGCCTCACCTGCTATGCTGAACAGGGGCCTTGAGGGGGATAGGAAGATTGGAAGGGACAGACAAGGAAGAGGGAAGGAATCGGCCATGGCATTAAGTTAGGTACCACTGCGGCATATGCCTGGAGGAGAAGTGGGAAACCACGGAATACCACTTCCAGGAGAGCTGAGGTGGGAATCGAACCCACCTCTACTCAGTTGACCTCCTGAGGCTGAGTGGACCCTGTTCAATCACTCGTACCACTTTTCAAATTTCGTGGCAGAGCCGGGAATGGAACCCGGGCCTCCGGGTGTGATCGCTAATCACACTAACCCCTACACCAAAGAGGCGGATGGCATTTGACTGTCGACTGATAAGTTCCCATACCATCAAGCGCCTTGGCGTATGGTCCGATATAACTAAAGTCCAGTTTGGGACAATGTTTGTTGTCGTATGGTTCCATGAATCAATGGTGTTGATGGTATGGTTCCAGTACTATCGAAAAAAGTAAAATGGCTCTTTAGTTTTTCTCGTTTCCCACATTGAAGTTATATACACGTCATGTCCGTCGGGACTTGGACAGCGCTACAAATTTTCGTAATCATATGCGTTATTAACCGTCGTACGATAAATACATACGTTGCATAAAGGAACGGGAATAACATATTCTTAAACGTTTGTTGTACATAGTATTTTCATAGACGTAATGAAAACGAAAATATTTGAGAATAATCTATATACCTAGGTATATAGGCCTATAAAATAACACGTCCTGACTGACCGATTCATCACCGCCGAGCCAAAACCACTGGGCATAAAGAAATAGAATTTTGGAGAAACACTTATATCAGAGTGTGGGTGCTCACTAAGAGAGAGAGATAGGTTGGGGTGAATTGTTTAAATGAGTCTATATATATCTCAAAATTTTAAAAGTTTACAGACGTAAAATTGGTATCTGGAATCTCCTTTAAAAGTAAAGGAACACGTATTCTTTTTTTCTTCGGAAAATAACATTAAGGGGGTGATAGTGGTGAAAATGGGTTAAATAACTTTTAAGAGGGTACTTATAACAGACTCATTGGCTGATTGGTCTGCGTACTGGTTCAGAGGGTCCCAAGTTCGATTTCCGGCCGGGTCGGGGATTTTAATCGCTTCTGATTAATTATTCTGGCTCGGGGACTGGGTGCTTGTGTCCTTCCCAACACTCTCCCCTTCATATTCATTCAATACACTACCAACCACCACAGAAACACGCAATAGTGATTACATCCCTCCATATATGGTTGCATCAGGAAGGGCATCCGGCCGTAAAACAGGGCCAAATCCGCATGTGAGACCCAGTTAGCACCCGCGACCCCACAGGTGTGGGAAAAGTGCTAGGAAACGAAGATGAAGGTACTAATATCACAAAAATTAAAGTTGTCAGAAACCTGAAAATCGGTATTTGGAATCTCCTTAATAAACAAATATGTATTGTTTTTGGAAAATCCATTCGATGGGCGGGGATTAACAGGAGTGACAAAGGGCATGAATTAAAAGAGACTATATCTACATTATATCTCAGAAACATAACATATTACGGACATGAAAATTGGTCTTTGGAATATCCTGTAAAAGTAAAGAACCATTGATAATTTGTTTTCGGAACGCCCAGTTAAGGGGAACTGAAAAAGGGCGTGAATTTTTAAAATGAATGTATCTACAGTATATCTGAAAAACTCATGTTACAGATGTGAAAATTGGTATTTTAATATATTTTAAAAATAAAGAAAAGCGTTGAATTATTTTTCTTAGGATACTGATATCACAACAACTGAAGATATTACAGATATCAAAATTGGTAATTTGAGTCTCCTTAAAAAATGAAAAATAAGTATTTTTTGTTTTCGGAAAATCCACTTAAGGAGGGCGTGACAGATGTTAGAAGAATTAGTTGAATTCTTTGTATGATGATACTTATGTCCAAAAAACTAAAGATGTTACCAGAGGCGAAAATTGGTATTCGGAATTTCCTTTAAAAATAAAGAAACATGTATTTGTGTTTTCCGAAAATCGACTTGGATTGGGGTAGGGGTTGAAAATAGGTAAAGAAGGAGTTGAATTCTGTTTACGAGGATACTCATATCTCGAAAACTGAAGATGTTAAAGACGTGAAAATTGGTATTTTGAATCTCCTTTTCAGAATGTCCACTTATGGAGAAAGGGGTTGGAAAGAAGTGAAGAAGAAGTTGAATTAATTTTCTGAGGACACTTATATACTTGGGAGACCCAATTTTGAGTTCAGAATTAGGCAGGGCTTTGAGAGACCTAAATAGGAATAGGGCACCTGGAATTGTTGACACACCCTCAGAATTACTGACTGCCTTAGTGGAAACCAGCATGCAGAGGTTATTCCGTTTAGAGTGTAAAGTGTATGAAACAGGAGAAGTGTCATCCGATTTTCGGCAGAATGTTCTTATACCTATTCCGAAGAAAAAAGGTACTGAAAAGTGTGAAAACTACCGCACGACTAGTTTAGCATCTTATGCCCGCAAAATTTTAACACGCATTATTTACAGTGAATGAAAAGACAAGTTGAAACTCGGTTGGGAAAATATCAATTTGGCTTCCGAAGAAACGTGGGAACACGTGAAGCAATCCTGACTTTACGTGTGATCACGGAGGACCGAATTAAGAAAGAGAAGCCAATATGCATGACTTTCGTAGATCTAGAAAAAGCATTCGATAATGTTGATTGGACCAAGCAATTTGAGATTCTTAAGGTGATCAGGTTCAGATGCCGAGAAGGGAGAATAATCTGAAATCTATACAAATATCAGTCTGCAGTGATAAGAATCCAGGGCTTTGAAAAAGAGGCTGCAATCCAGAATGGAGTGAGGCATGGCCCCCTCTCCTTTTCAATGTTTACATAGAACAGCGATCTGGAGAAATTGAAGAATGGTATTGACAGAGTCTTGGAGAAGGAATACGAGATGAAAATAAATAAGTCCAAAACAAAATTAATGGAGTGTGGTCGAACAAATTCAGGTGATGCAGGAAATATTAGATTAGGAAATGAAGTCTTAGATGAATATTGTTACTTGGGTAGTAAGATAACTAATGATAGTAGAACTAAGGAGGACATAAAATGCAGACTAGCACAAGCAAGGAAGGCCTTTCATAAGAAAAGAAATTTGTCCACGTCGAACATTGATATCGGATTTAGAAAGATGTTTTTGAAGACTTTCGTCTGGAGCGTGGCATTGTATGGAAATTAAACATGGAGGATAAACATCTCAGAAGGAAAGAGAATAGGAGCTTTTGAAATGTGGTGTTACAGAAGAATGCTGAAGGTGTGATGGTTAGATAGAATCACAAATTAAGATATTGTGAAATGAATTGCTGAATGGGGATCGATTTTGCTAAATTTGACCAGAAGAAGAGATAGAATGATAGGGCACATCTTAAGACACCCAGGACTTGTACAGTTGGTTTTTGATGGAAGTATAGGTGGTAAGAACGGTAGGGGTGTGTCAGGATACGAATATCACAAGCAGATTAGAGCAGATATAGGATGTAGTAGTTATGTAGAAATGACAAGCTTTGCACAGGATAGGGTGGCATTGAGGGCTGTATCAAACCAGTATATGGGCTGATGACTCAAACATATTTTTATCGCAAAAACTGAAGATGTTACAGACGTGAAAACTGGTACTTGGAATCTCTTTTAGAAATAAAAAACACGCAAGTTTTAAAAAAACATCAATTTATTGGGCGGAAAATTTTGAATAAGCGGGTGAATTCTTAAATTTGAATACCGATATATCTACAGTATTTATCAAAAAGTTAACATGTTACAGAAAATAAACTTGGTATTTAGAAAGTACTTTAAAAAGGGACATGCATTTTTTTTTTCGGAAGAGGGGGTGAAAAGAAGTAGAAAAAGATTGAAACTGAAGATGTTACAGACATGAAGATTGGTATTTGAAAACCCCTTTAACAATAAAGAAACATGTATTCTGTTGTCTTCGGAAAATCCACCTAGGTGCGGGAAGGGATGGTAAAGGGTTCGAATTCGTTTTATCGAGGTACTTAAATCTCTAAAACTGAAGATGTTACAGACGTGGAAATAGGTATGTTGTATCTCCTTTAAAAATAAAGAGAGATGTTTTTTCTTGACTTGGGTGAAGACTGTTTCTCACATGCACAGTTCTGTGTCACTTGGTAATCTTAGTCCCACAAGGGAATAACACAAACGTGGTTTACAAAGAGTTTCTGGTCAAATGGAACTCAATTTTTAGGTCAGTTTCTATGCATTGGGGACTTGGGTATAATGTATAGTACCGATGAATGATCACTTGTATCCATTTACGAAATCCACGCGACCGAAGCCGCGGGTAACAGCTTATCTTCCTATAAACACCAACTCCATATGATTACTATAACATTATATGCACCTGATAACACAATCCTGAGTTAGTACAAACCAAATATATATTTTGGTTTAAATAAGTCCAGGAGTTTACCACTTTTAGGAATATACAAACAGATAGATAACCAGACAGACACCAAAGGGAAAAGTTCTACTTCCTGTTATCTCGGTGTTCAGATACAATAGGTTGGGTAATTTTAAAGCCGAGAGAAATATGACCCATCCTCTTATTTTCTCCAATTATGGATCCTTCAAATAACTGTAGATCTGAGAGTGTCCTTCACAGACTGCATAGCATGAAGCCCGTAGTAAATAGCAATTTTCTCCGTCATTTGAAGAGTAAGCAAAATTATGTACATAACATTTTTAAATGAACGGGCGTTTCACATATAATCCAAATATTTTACATATAATCAATAGTCTAAGAGAATATTGAAAAAATTCTTCTGGTCGTCCTATAAATCTCCAGTCTATTCAGTGATTTTTAAATGATATGCAAATCGAAACCTGCTCCTGAATGAGTAGACTATAGATATGAAGTTTGGCCGGGATATAACAATTAATGTAAAAGAGAATTGGAAAAAATCCTCTTCTGGTCTTTCTATATACCGCCGGTCTACTAAGCGATTTTTAATGATATGCATATTGAAACCTGAGTAGACTCTAACTACGAAGTTTGGTGAAGATGTAATCAACAGTGTAATAAAACGAATGAAATCCCTTCTGGTCTGCGTATAAACCCCAGGTCTACTCGGTGATTTTTAAATGATGTACAGGCCGAAACCTGCTCGTGGATGAGTAGACTCTATATGACGTTTAGCTGAGATGTATTCAGCCGTTTACCCGTGATGGTGGAACAAAAATGCTATAATCCACTGATACGATCTTGAATTGACCTGAAACGTATAAACATATCAAAATTTGGCGAAATAAATGACATTGGACACAACGGATCCCCTAGAATTTTATATACAAGATGTTTTGTAACATTCAAAACTCTTCTCCTTTATGCCTGCATTCTACTAAATGCGTACAATGCTTCGGGCTTTCCTCTACCCCTTGATGCTTGCTTCGCGCAAGACATAGCTGTCTTGGTCACATCCATTCTTTCCAGACCATTATGATCGCTTCGCCTCACTACTATTATAGAAGGACCAATAATGTGTTGCCTATGTTCACTACTTTGCTTAGTGTCATTCCAGGAAGGAGGGTCAGTCCTTCGCAGTTTTCCTCGATCCTTAATAAGCAGCACAAGATAGGGCTCAAACGACAATCCTGTGTTTTACACTCCAGGCTTTGAAAAGGTTAATTTCATTTTTTAGCCAGCTCACTATGCCCTCAAATTAAATTTAAAAGTGTTAGAACTCAGTCGGAATTGTTATGAGCGTGGAATGAGTCTGATTCACAACTCATTTTCTTCCACTAGCTGTTTTATGGGGAAAAGAAACGGACTTTGGAACCTTTCAAGGGAATATCGATGGTTTACCTGTCCGATGTATGGCTTCGATGTGTCCTAGACTTGAAACATTTCTACTCAGTTCTGAGGTCTTCTCGGGAGTCTTTTCTTTGTAGCCTTAAAATTTGTGAAAAAATAGACCTTAGATTTCGAGTCTCTTCCATACTGACCAATAGTGGTGTTCTTTAAATGTATGTACGCTGACTTGAATTTAGACTACTATTTAATTATCTCTCTTTTTGAAACCGAGCAAGTGGCTGTGCGGTTTGGTCACGTAGCTCTCTGCTTGCATTCGCGGTAGAGTGGGTTCGAGCCCGACTGGAAGCAGCCCTGAAGATGGTGTTCCGTGTTTTCCCATTTTCACACCAGGCAAATACTGGGGCTGTACCTTAATTTAGGCCATGGCCTCTTGCTTTCCATCCCTATCCCTTTCATATCCCAATGTCGCCATAAGACTTCTCTGTGTCGGTGCGATATGAAGCAGATTGTAAGCTTTCCTCTCTTTTTTAGTTTGAGTGAGATCTCTAATAATAATTAGGCCATAACTGTTTGTTATCAAGGGAACCATCAAGATTCAAATGTCATGAAAATCCACCTTCCGCTTTTCTTCCCTTATCTGGTTTTAAAATCTTCTGAAATGCATTTTGGTAACTTTTATTTCCCGTGCCATCTTTCCTTTTAGGATTTTCTAGTGTAAAGAAAGAGTAACCTCTTTTGCTAAACTTTTAAGAACCACTTAATACCATCTTTCTTTCTGTGAGATATATTTCACTCACAATCAAGTGGTATCTCAATTATTCATGCTGTTGTTGATTTTCTTCAATGTATTGAACCCTTCTTCTTCGTTTTGAGGGATACCTACCATTCTTACCTATCAGCAAAGTTCATGAGATCTGTCTCTTGGGTCGTATCGGGTTCTTCGTCACTTGCTGAGGTAAAGGTAGGGTTCAGTAATTCTAATCTATCTACTGGAATGAAAGGTCTGTTTAAAATATTCCTACTTATTCAGGAAAATTCTGAAGCAATCTGATATGTCAACGGCATCATAGTCAATTGTGTCCACTGGACACCACCATCATTTTTACATAAAGGTCAGAACACTGGTGTGAGACTTTAACGTAACTGTCTGACGGGCATTCATACTAGAAACCATTGTCTCAATTATTAATCATTTAAGAAAGGAAAGTCTGGAAATCCTTAAATTCGGCTTCCATGTGAGACCACATGTACCATCATAGTGATTCGTTATGAGTCAACCCTCGTAACACGAACTCTGGACTCTGGGTATAATTAAGGCCGTCCAGTTGGTGTGTGCCACACAGTGGTTCTACGGCATGGACCCTTAATTGAATCGATGTGACCTGCGTCTATGTCATGGACCGACATCTAATCTTCTAAGTTACTTTAATGTCATTGTGGATGATGACCGCAAGGAAATGATGCTACAATGGCATATGGCCCTAATCCAAGTCACTGAGGTTGATGACCCCCTGACCATCCAATTTTCTAGGCTGAAGGCTAAACACAATTAAGTTACATCGGTTGATGACCAAAGTTTCCACTTTACTATCCCCAGCACATTCACTGCTCAATCAATCAAAGTTCAATAATTACAACAATAGCAATGCTCACAAACTTTGTGGCACTAAAATCTATTTCCTTCAGATATGTCCCCTTAATCGTTACTTTATATTTAAGTATTCCCCCAGAAAAACAAACTAAAATTTCCAGAATGCATCTCCAAGTTATTCGCTTGATTAAAGTTATTTCAAAATGCGGTTTCACTGAATTTAATAATTAAATAAATTTAAAAGATTTAACGAAATGTTAAAGAACAGTAAATTTTATCTCCGCGGACTCTGGTTTCTTCACAAATTCCTACGCAGCTGTGATGTGAATTCAATCTAGTGATATTTATCTGGCTGGAAAAGAATTGTTACATAATTCATGTCCAGTTATATATCTTGTCTCGTGATCTCACACTTTAAAATCTAATCTAGTCCTAACCGTTATTAACACTTGGATATCCTAATAATCTACGTACAAACCAAACAACTCGCCATATAATTACGATGTCATATCTCGTCATACCATTTATGAATTTTGCACACCCCTCACAGACAAACCGATCATCACAACCATCGCTCTATATATTGGACAACCCTGAATTTGGTTACTCTGTTCCCTATACTCAAAGTTCGTGATTTCAAATGTTCATTACGTCCCAAATTGAACAAATTTTACAGTATTTCACAATACTCAGATCATTACCGGCTATGAATTTCAACTAAATCCAGCATTTTAACGTTTTCCCCGGCCGAGAATACAGTACAATCTCAATTCTACGCCTGTCCCGTTATCACAGCTGAGGCCTCTCGTCCCCAAGTTCGCTTGGCAGTAACATGAAACACCTGGTTTATTCCAGTTGACTGGCTTCTCAAAATGCTCACCTTTTAAACTCTGCCGACATAATTAAACAAATACGATATTCTAACCAACAAAATGCACAGATTAAGCTTCAAGATGCCCACACTAATTATACGCGTCGCCAATTAATACCGCTATGGATTTCTATGAATTTCTTTCCATTCCCAACATTATGAAATATACCTCGGGCTATCTTGTCCCGGCTTCAATGACAGGACTCTAACCTGATTCGCACATCTCACCTCAACTCATATAAAACATTCCTCGGGCATCCATGTCCCGGCTTCAATGACAGGTCCAACCTGATTCACAAATCTCATATCAACAAAACTAACCTCTGTTTCCCAGCTCCACAATTATCATCGACAAAGAACTGGAATAAAATCCTTACTAGAAATCTCGACGTCTAATATCGCACAATGCATTAATCATGAATAACTTCGCATAAATGATATCGTATTTAATAACTTGATTTTTACGAGAAATGACTGAAACATTCTACTAGATCTTTTTATTGTCAGTCAGACACAGTTTAAAATGGGCCTAGAAAAACGTTTCTCTCCGTGACCAAATTCATCACCCTAGGTTCTCACCCGACAGCGCGCTTCCACTCGATTGAAAATGAGTAACCATGGATTTCTACATTATTAACGTCAAATTGCAGACAGAAAAATTTTACGTCGAATGAACATCTTAATTTGACATCACAAAATATAGGAAGTGCACTCACACGGATGACGATCTACATTGAACGTGATATCACTTCGAAACCCTATTCAATAACTTTTTTCAACATTATACGGCACTCGCAAGATTTCAAAAATTTATCCAAGTGGAAAATGAAACAAATGACTGTTTTAGTCTTATTCTCACATTTACAAAACTTAGTAGGGATGACCACTGCGTCGTATATCCCCATTCAAATACACTTTTAGAGATCATGAGACAAGATATAAGAGGTAGTAAGATGGAAAGACACCTACCTCATGTAGTCACACCATTCGTCATAGGGCTCACCTGCGACCCTGGCACTTTATTTAGCCATTTTTACATTCATGGCTGTACAGCTCATTATGTTTCTTCAGGTTTCCTGGAATAAAGCATAAAAAAAAAAAGAAAATACCCTACACTTGTTTGTTGAGCGCACACGATGGACTATATTTATTTCTGCACACGATTTACTTAATCACATTAGAATTTATTCAGTACTTTGACCGTCCTATCTGGTACAATTATTTCACTCAAGAAAACTATCTCCTCATGGAGACAAGACCTAGCCACAATGGCTAAAATCTGCAGTTGAACTCAGTCTACTTTCGTTGGTTGGATTTCGCAGAGCAGCTCAACAATTTTTCGTCCGATTTGTATCACAAATGCCGGAGAAGGAGACTTCGCCATGGCGTCCCTTCATATTTATAGCAGTTACCCCCTCTCTTCGGATATCTCCCTTTGCCGCCAAGAACATTTCTATAAATTTTCTGACTTAACTAAACTGTAATTTCAAGAGTTTTGAAAGTGACCACATGCTTGCTACATTTCTGGCGGTAGTGTTCATGGTCATTTAAAATTTATACGGGTTCGATTTGTGAGATGATTGACCTCCTTTGATAGGCACTATATTTTTTAACTTGGCTTGGATCACGCCATTTACACGCGCTTTGAAATAGTTCACAAAAATGACTTGAGATTCTTCCGCCGTCGACACGTGTGGCTGACGTCACGTACCCCAGAGCGTGGGACCGAAGGTAATCACCCCCTCGTCACGTGTCAAATCCATGCTATCAAGAATCCAACTTTTAATTTAATTGTTAATTTATGCATAATGTTCTTAGGGCACAAAGGTCATGGGTTCAGTATATATATAATGATAGTATTGGACCTTAGAGGAGCTTTACTTAACCCTAGCACATCCCCAACCCGTTTCATAATTGTGAATATCTGTTCGTCTGGTTTTCCATGTATTTTTGTTTTCTATTTTTTCAATCAAAATATTGTGTCCGGCTGCTAGGCGAAGCTTAAACTTTGCGTCTTCCCTGCAAGGCTTTCCACTCTGCTGACGTTATCCCATTGACGGTGTCACTGGGTCTCCACGCCTCACGCCAAGGTCTTATCAGGACAACATACCGAGAGGCCAGCTGGTCTCTTGTTATTCTTGACAATCGTGTTAACTGCTTCCCCGGAACATTCTTATCTCCTGCACTTTATGATCATAGCAGCTTTATTATTCACTCGGGAATGAGCAAGAGGGTTCTTATGCGCATGCAAAGCTACCCTTCCAAAAGTAGATTACAAGATGAGCCTAATACTGAATTAAATTTTATCCTGTATGATGCCCAAGGTACACTTGCGTGGAAAAGTTTTATTTTGTGATGTATGAAGCCATCTATTTTCACGTTAATGGATAATTGTTAGGATCTTCAACCCGCCGAAACTAATTTTGAATAAATTAATTTATACACTGTCTGAAAAGGAAACAACTTACTGAAAATAGAGCGACATGCTTCGCTATTTCTATCAACTCATACTCAAAAATATTTAGAAATGTACAAGCGTCTATGTACATTCTTTCTTTCTTACTCCGTTTACACTCCGGGTTTGATTTCTCCCTCGGACTCAGCAAGGGATCCCACCTCTACCGCCTCAAGAGGAGTGTACTGGAGCGTGAGACTTTCGGTCGAGGTATATAACGTGGGAGGAGGACCAGTACCACCCCCCAGGCGGCCTCACCAGCTATGCTGAACAGGGGCCGGGTAGGGGGATGGGAGGATGGGAAGGGATAGACAAGGAAGAGGAAGGAAGTGGCCGTGGCCTTATGAACCATCCAGGCATTTGCCTGGAGAAGAAGTGGGAAACCACAGGAAACCGCTTCGACAAAGGCTGATGTGGGAATCGAACCATCCTGTGGCTGAGTGGACCCCGTTCCAGCCCTCGTACCACTTTTCAAATTTCGTGGCGGAGCCAGGAATCGAACCCGGGCCTCTCGGGGTGGCAGCGAATCACGCTAAACTCTAAACCACATAGGCGGACTTTATGTTAGTTTCTTACAATTATTCAATTCTTGAAATTTGGAACTAAAAAATTTAACGAGTATCCTCCTCCTGAGTTGATGTGGCTCTTTTCAGACACACCCCTAATGGAGGTGAGCTGCATGTACTATGTCAACCACATACCAGCCCTCCTACTAATCTTAAATATCTAGCAGTACCGGGAATCGAACCCGGGCCACAGAGGACGGTAGTTAATAACACTAACCGTAACGCTACGGAGGCGGACAATTCGGAACTTTACTATCTACTCTAGCACAGAATTAACGTTTTGTAAAACCGGTACCCTGTCGTTGGCGTGAGTCCAGCTGGCTAGTCAACAATGAAACATGCCCTTCTATTTTAATTGTTTTTCTTTCAAATAATAATAATGTTATTGTTTTAATGTCCCACTAACTACTTTTTTGAGGTTTTCGGGGACGCCGAACTGCCGCAATTTTGTCCCACGGGAGTTCTAATAGGTGCCAGTAAATCTACCGACAGGAGGCTGACGTATTTGAGCACCTCAATTACCAACGGACTGATCCAGGATCGAACCTGCCAAATCGGGGTCAGAAGGCTAGCGCCTCAACACTCTGAGCCACTCAGCCCGGCTGTTTTTAGATAAATTTTGTTACCATATGATTTCTTTTCCGAATATTTTATAAATGTATTTATTCCAAAACGTTTCAGCAGACTGAAGAACCTAAAAGTTATACATTTTAAATAAACGGCTCAAATATGAACGGCCATTAGAATGTTGTCTGCCTCTGTGGTGTAGTGGGTAGCGTGATAAGTTGCCAACACTGGAGGCCCGGGTTTGATTCCGGCTCGACCACGAAATTTAAAGTGTGGTACTAGGGCTGGAACGGGGTCCACTCAGCCTCGGGAGGTTAACTGCGTAGAGGAGGGTTCGATTCCCACCTCAGCCATGCTCGAAGTGGTTTTCCGTCGTTTCCCACTTCTCCTCCAGGTAAATGCGCGGATGGCACCTAACTTAGGGTGATGGCCGCTACCGTCCCTCTTTCATATCTATCCCTTTCAATCTTTCCATCCCCGCACAAGGCCCGGGTTCAGCATAGAAGGTGAAGCCGCCTGGGCGAGGTACTGGTCCTCCTCTCAAGTTGTATACTCGGACCCAAAGTCTCACTCTCCAGGACACTGCCCTTTGAGGCGGTAGAAGTGGAATCACTCGCTGAGTCCAAGGGAATAAAAGAACCCCGGCTGTTAAACCAATTAAGAAAGATATGAGGGTGTTAATAAAATGCCAAACAGACCCCTCTCTCCAGTGACAAACACCTATCTTCTCTTGCATGCTTCTAGCAACGTGACTGACAATATACCGTCCCCAGATGATGAGTATTTCTCTCCCTAATCATGTAAAACTCGGCAAATACACGTCTTTATTTACTCCTGTCATCGCAAATTTCTTTATTGGTGGCAATTTTCATCCCCACCTCATTTCGCGCTAGGGCGTAGTCAATCAATCAATCAATCAATCAATCAATCAATCAATCAATCAATCAATCAATCAATCAATCAATCAATCAATCAATCAATCAATCAATCAATCAATCAATCAATCAATCAAACACTCTGCATTTAGGACAGTCGCCGAGGTGGCAGATTCCCTCTTGTTGTTTTTCTAGCCTTTTCTTTAATGAATGAAAAGTAATTGGAAATGTATTGAATATGTCCCTTTGTAACTTATTCCAGTCCCTAACTCCCCTTCCTATAGACGAATATTTGCGCCCCAATTTGTCCTCTTGAACCCCAGCTTTATCTTCATATTGTGATCTTTCCTTCTTTCAAAGACACCCCTCAAATTTATTCGTCTACCGTCATTCCACGCCATTTCTCCGCTGACAGCTCAGAACACACCACTTAGTCGAGCAACTCGTCTCCTTTCTCCCAAGACCTCCCAGCCCAAACTTTGCAACATTTTTGTAACGCTACTCTTTTGTTGTAAATCACCCTGAAAAAGTCGAGCTGCTCTTCTTTGGATTTTATCCACTTCTTGGATCAAGTAATTCTGGTGAGTGTCCTATACACTGGAACCATACTCTAGTTGGGGTCTTACCAGAGACTTATATGCCCTCTCCTTTACATTCTTACTACAACCCATAAATACCCTCATAACCATGTGAAGAGATCTGTGCCCTTTATTTACAATCATGTTTATGTGATTACCGCGTTGAGTAACTTATCTTTCCTTATATTAACACTAGGTTCTTACAATGTTCCCCAAAAGGAACTTTCACGCCATCAACGCATAATTAAAACTGAGAGGACTTTTACTATTAGCGAAACACACAACCTGACTTTTGATCCTTTTTATCGCCATACTATTGTCTTCTGCCCATCTTACAACGTTATTGAGGTAATTTTTCAGTTGATAAACAATCTTGAAACTTTTTCCTTACTCTGTACAGATTAACGTCATCTGCAAAAAGCCTTGTCTATGATTCCACATCTTTAACCATATCATTGATATATAAAAAAAACATAAAGGTCCAATAATATTGCCTTGAGGAATTTTCCTCTTAATTATCACACGGTCAGATAAAGCTTCGCCTACTCTAATTCTCTTAGTTCCATTATCTAGAAATATAGACACCCATTCGGTCACTCTTTAGTCTAGTCCAATTGCAGTCATTTTTGCCAGTGGTCTCCCATGATCTACATCATTCCTCGGGTTATTAGGGTTATTTTGTTTCTCTGGATTTATTTCAAGCCAGATGTGCACGGAAACAGTAAGGGTTGAGTGGAATCAGGTGTTAGTTAGAAAAAATGTGGAAATCTTACGGGAGAAGAAACCCTATTGTTATCTACGGGAATGGGCCAGCTATTTTTCATGCATGTGTGCATTCGCCGTACAGAGTCTATGTATTTATAACGACATGCGTTTTGTCATTCCTACAGGCACAAGACTTCCATGGGTTAATGCACATTCGGTGCAAGCACTACGTCTCTTTAGGAGTTGACATTTATCGGTGTGCTTAGGAGTCTTATTCATGGAACTCAAAATATTGTTTTTTGCCGAGGTCCACGTAAGGGCCTTGTAAGTAAATATTTTCTACACTTGATTTTGGAAGATGTACAGAAAGATATGGAGTGTATTAATTTTGCGGAAGTGAACTTAGTCTATAACTGAAATGCTACGCCATACCAAATGTTATTCACACAACACATGACTGTTTGTGTTCCGTTCCGAAGGTGGAGCATAATCATCTACGGTAATTCACCACGCTGGGAGCTCTTGAAGAGTTTAAAAATATTATTATTATTATAATACATAAATTCTATCTGTCGTCTTCCTATTACAACTACTATTATATTCTGGGCATTTGGCACTTGTAAACGGTCAAATACTAAACAAATTATTTATATACGAACATTTTATTTAACGTTCAAAATATACGTAGAATTTCTTCCAATAAACACAGAGAAAACATATGTCTGCACTCACCAAGAGTTTTCAGAGGATATTTACTGATTTTTGGCAGTTATATTACTTTTATAATAAAAATGTTATATGCTTTACGTCCCACTAACTACTTTTACGGTCTTCGGAGACGCCGAGGTGCCGGAATACTGTCCCGCAAGAGTTATTTGTGCCAGTAAATCTACCGACACGAGGATGTCGTATTTGAGCACCTTCAAATACCACCGGATTGAGCCAGGATCGAACCTGCCAAGTTGGGGTCAGAAGAACAGCGCCTTAACCGTCTGAGCCACTCATCCCGGCGTTATATTATTTTATTGGAAGGAATATAATTCATTAGAATATTATGAAAATTATTTATGAAACGAACATGGTCTTAATGAACACATATACGTACTTTTTTGTCATCGTGGAACACGGAAAGTCAATTTGACAATTCCTCTCATCGGAAGAGCAATTTAATCGCCGGAAAATTTGAAACATCCCCATTTAGAAGTAGTTCAGTCGAATATAACTAAATTTTCTGTTTGTTCAGCGGACATTTTAAGAAGTGAGAACTATTTTTTGTCATATTGCATTTGATTCGGGAGGTCAATTTAAATCTCAACTATCGTAAAGAAACACATCTCAGTCACTACGTCTTGTTTTAAACCCCGAAGATGACAAAACATTATTTATATGTGACATAACCTGAAGGAAATGGAAAGGTTGACCAGATTCCCATACAAAACATCTCACGCCTTCCCGTACGTACAGTCGCTCAATAAAGATTAAGTGCAGGTATTGTACAAGTTCCCCGCCGATACACTTTTATCAGAAACGATTGAACCTATAGATATAATGTTTGTTGAGGGTATCCACAGCGTTGGAACCTACAGGGGTGGTAAATTATCGTTTGATATTAATTAAAATTCTCTGATAAGTTATTGAACGCAAGGAACATTCAATACCATGCTCTCATTATATTTTCGGTGAATATACACTCACCGAGGATTGAACCCTGAATGCAGAGGTCAAAGGCAGTGGAAATAGCTGCCAATAGGCCCATTTCATAGCAATTATTCAATTACAACTCCAGACTGAGCACAACGGACGGGGCAAACTACAAATATGGAATTTCACCCTGAATTATGTAAATTTTAAGAGTAATTAGCTGCTTCCCCATATATCATTGCAGGAGCATGCCGTGGCATTACAATAGTCATGCAGAACCATATCAGTAACAGATCTGCATACCCTCACTGTAATGTACGAAATTTAATACAACGTGCCACCAGCTGTTGATTATACGTGAAACTGCATGGGACTAGGGAACAAGGAAATCCGTGCGTGTTAAATCAATGACAAATAAAAAAAAATAAAACAAGTCATTCCCTGGAGCCGTTATCATGTCCTGTAATAAAACACAGTTTCTCCAAGCCATGAAAATAACATCTTATCCACAGCGAGTAGTATTATGATTAGCAGAACGTGCCCTCAATCCGAAATCGGCATATCAGAGTATATGATGCCTGAAGCAATCTACAGTATCTTCCTCGTTGCATAGTAATCAAAGGGAAGCAAAAGTGAGTTAACAAGGAACACATCACCAAGTATATTGCCATTTTGTTATGTACGGAGGTCTCACTAATACGTACTTATCTACAGATTATTAGTTAATATTTATCTGGTATGAAGCCCAGAACTCGACTGTCATATGGTAAACATGTGTGGGGGTAAAAGATGCTCAAATTGGATCGACGATACGAACGGTGTTCAAGCATCATTGAGTAATTTCCAAATTGGTCTATCTATCTAAGTGGATTTACTCTTCAAAGGAAATGAGAGTTATTGAGCCTTAGATGGAGGAATACCTAACTATCTTCTAATTCATGTAAGGCAGAGAACAAAGTTCCTTTTTTCCCCTTTCATTTCACATTGTGATTTGTAAGAGTTAAACAATGATGCAGCACATTTCCTCACATTTTGACACTCTGTGGAAAAAGTAATGGAGCGAACTAGGATACTAAACAATATTCCTTCGCACCACTCCTAGCCAAATTGAGTGGCACAGGCGGTCAGTCAGTGGTATCATGTTACAAAGACGAGTTTGCGTATCATAAAAGGGAGTTCAATTGCGACATTATATTATAGATTTCAGGAATCCATATTTAAAACACTCCGAAATGTTCATTGTTACAATAAGTTATTAATACTATAAATCGGCTCACCTAATTCCCTGTAATTTCTGTTAGCCCTTATTTTGCATGTCAGATATATTCCTATAGTCGAGCTTTAATGGACGTATTTCGCAAAATATATAATTTTCCTTTCTCCGGTCAAATTGACCCGCCTGGCGGTTGAAGGTAAACCTAAACTCCTGGTGTCCGAGTGTTAAATCAAATAAATCTCATCACTTCTGTTAGACGAGAGAAAAAACAATTCCTTAGAGTTATACTAAAATGTGATATTAGTCCACTTTTTCACAAACAGGACCTACGTCAACGCGCATGTTCTAAACTTTCAGACTGATGCTCTGATTTTGATGAAACCTAATATGGTGAAAGTCTAACCATCTCACATATGCTATAGGACTAGCTCAAAAGTAGAAACTGTGAATAACAGGCACATGAATATTTTCAGTAATCCTTCAATTCCACCGGAGTGACAAATATTACTCAAATAAAATCTCATTCATTCATTTTACCGCAGTATGACAGGGAGCTCATCAGCTGGAATGGCTAATTGATTGTAATACACCATTGCAAACCTACAACTGGAAGTTTCATTTTTTGACTATGAAATCCAAGGGAAGTGTATAATGCAAATGGAGATATTATTTATCTCCCTTACTGTGCTGTCAGTGCATTGTGCTACAAAGGTGGTATCTCAACAGTGTACAAGCCAGAGCCTTGGAGAAGAGTGGCATTTCAATTGAAGAACTCTCGGGTAAAATCCAGAACATTTCAAGAATGAGAAGCCTGAAAAAGCATTTCTCTTCAGCACATATTCCCAATCGGTGAATTATTATTTTGATTTCCTATTGCGAACTTATATTTTGAGCGTTAACAACAGCAATAATTCTGTAATCAAATTATTTTAAAAACACTATCCTTCTACAGAAAGGATATTCATACTTCTCATTGAGTTAGTACAACTGACAGCTGGTTATTCAGTAACCTTTGTGTATGTCACCGATTCCAACAACAAATATAGAATTAGATTCAATGAGTACGCTCTGTACTGCATTGTGGGAATACTTTTCATGAAGATTCTCGCTTTTTTAATTTTGTACTTTGTCAGTGTTGGTCCTGGGTTCTGTCAGCCTCAAATGGTGCTGTATATTCATTTCGCAATTCGGGTTCCTTAGCTCATCGATTTGAAAATATCTCTATGTACGTACATTTAAACAAATGGTAATGTAGAACAAATATTCTGCTTCTGCTATTAAGCTTGTGCTACTAACTGTTGTAATAGTAGACTGAATTCCGCTAATTCACTGATTAACGCAATATTTCATATTAGTTCAAACACAATTGTCTTCTATCGTTATCAAATAGAAAATATAATCAAAACAATTTAGGTTTGGGGCTGTACTTGGAACTGTAGGAGTAATAGACCTTTATCGTAATGTATTTAAGCAATATGAAGCCAACATTTCAAGATTATCGTAGGATATTCTTCAATATAACCTAATATAACTTACATTCTGGTGTACAGTACATAATACAAGGGGCGATCAAAAAGTTTCCGTTCGACGACCGTACAGTCCTGAATCAAGATGCCGATCAGGCAAAATCGTCATGAGCATTGTGGCACTTATCCCACCGACGCACCAGGTTGAAGCTGAAAACATCGGTAAAACACCATGTCCCTCTGCGTGAATTCCGTAAACACTTGCTGCACAACCTCCTCCGACAGGAAGCGTCGACCTTTCAAGGCCTTATTGCCTTATTGAGGGGAAAGAAGGCGTGCTAATCGCATAGGGAGAGATTAGGACTATTGGGATGGTACTCGTGTTGTTGTTGTTGTTGTTGATGTTGTTGTTGTCGGATGAATGAGGCTGGCCCCCCAGATCGAGCGGTGCGACGCCTTGTGTCGAAATGTAACCCGCTCGGAACTCGGTACACCATTCTGCAACGGTGGTTTTCGACAGACATGCTGTCCCATGCACAGTCCTCTTTACACGTAATAACGTCGCCCTAATTCACGTGGCCGCATTCAACGCACGCACCTCGGCACGACTCGACTGCCACACTCATCCATTTGCCTACATGTCCGTGCTTATTTACCCGCATCTGACAAGGGGACATTCCCTACTCGTCACCACCGATTTCGCTCAAATATATAGAACATACAGGGCTAGAAATGAAAATACCCAAAGTGGGAACTCCAGATAACCAAGCGTATAGACTATAGAAAATAAAAATAAAAATGTTGACGCGGATCCCGCACCGTATAAGCAACTTACGTTAGCGCGCACGCCGGGCAGTAGTTGGCGTAGCGGTAAGCGCTTAGACTAGTAATTCGATGGTCGTGGGTTCGACTCTCCGTGTGGAGAACATTTTAATTTATTTTCATCATCATCAGTTTACCCTCCAGTTTCGGCTTTTCCCTCGGACTTAGCGAGGGATCCCACCTCTACCACCTCAAGGGCAGTGACCTGGAGCTTCAGACTCTGGGTCGGGGATACAACTGGGGAGAATGACCAGTAACTCGCCCAGGCGGCCTCACCTGCTATGCTGAACAGGAGCCTTGTGGAGGGATGGGAAGATTGGAAGGGATAGGCAAGGAAGAGGGAAGGAAGCGGCCGTGGCCTTAAGTTAGGTACCATCCCGGCATTCGCCTGGAGGAGAAGTGGGAAACCACGGAAAACCACTTCCAGGATGGCTGAGGTGGGAATCGAACTCACCTCTACTCAGTTGACCTCCCGAGGCTGAGTGAACCCCGTTCCAGCCCTCGTACCAGCCCTCGTACCACTTTTCAAATTTCGTGGCAGAGCCGGGAATCGAACCCGAACCTCCGGGGGTGGCAGCTAATCACACTAACCACTACACCACAGAGGCGGACTTAATTTATTTTACTTATTCATATGCAAAAGGCATATAGGACGTCATTTTTTTAATGAGCGCACAATTGTAGAAAATGTGGAGTTGCGAACTGTCTCGACGTTTTCAAACAGAAATTCTTTTTTCTCCTTTATTGGCTTTCTCCCCTCCGGGGAATGTGCCATAAACGTGAATAATCGTTTCGCTGTAAGATTCCTTTTCACCTGACAAGTGACGGTTGCTCCTGGCGGCTGTGCACAAACAACAAATTCTTGGCGCAAGTAGACAATGACAATAAAATCCCAATTTTTCTATGCTATTGCGTATAAATAAATACATAAAATGAATTATTCAACTCTTTGCGTAATTGGAAAATGAATAGGCCTAATATAAAAATTGACAGAAAAAAAGTCTCGACACGGGGAGTCGAACCGACGACCATCGAACTACCAGCCCAAGCTTTTACCGCTACGCCAACAACTGCTTGGCGTGCGTGCTAACGTAAGTGGCTCATACGGTGCGAGATCCGCGTCAACATTTTTATTTTTATTTTTATTTTCTATACGCTTGGCCATCTGGAGTTCCCACTTCGGGTACTTTCATTTCAAGCCAAGTCCTGCATGTTCTATAAATTTGAGCGAAATCGGTGTTGACGAGTAAGGAATGCCCCCCTTGTGAGTCGCGCTACGTTGCATGTTCGGTGCAGCAACGCCCTCAAACCGAACATTTTGATCACGCATTATAATAGCTGTCCGCCTCTGTTGTGTAGTGGTTAGCGTGATTAGCTGCCACCCCCGGAGGCCCGGGTTCGATTCCCGGCTCTGCCACGAAATTTGAAAAGTGGTATGAGGGCTGGAACGGGGTCCACTCAGCCTCGGGAGGTCAACTGAGTAAAGGTGGGTTCGATTCCCACCTCAGCCATCCTGGAAGTGGTTTTCCGTGGTTTCCCACTTCTCCTCCAGGCGAATTCCGGGATGGTACCTAACTTAAGGCCACGGCCGCTTCCTTCCCTCTTCCTTGCCTATCCCTTCCAATCTTCCCATCCCTCCACAAGGCCCCTGTTCAGCATAGCAGGTGAGGCCGCCTGGGCGAGGTACTGGTCATTCTCCCCAGTTGTATCCCCGACCAAGAGTCTGAACCTCCAGGACACTGCCCTTCAGGCGGTAGAGGTGGGATCCCTCGCTGTGTCCGAGGGAAAAAGCCGACCCTGGAGAGTAAACAGATGATGATGATGATGATGATGATGATGATGATTATAATAGCTATATTTTGCATAAATCCAATTTGAAAAGATACAATATACTTTTGGTGCTTCAACTTATTAAAAAATCGTGTGCGTGGCCGCATGGTTCAGGTCACGTAGCTGTTAGCTTGAATTGGGGAGGTAGTGGGTTCAAATTTCGCTGTCAGCAGCCCTGAAGACGGTGCTCGTTTGTATCCCATTTTTACAACAGGCAATTTCTGGGGCTGTACAGTAATTAAGGCCACGGTAGATTCCTTCCCACTCCTAGCCCTTTCGTACCCTATCGTCGCCATAATACCTATCTATGTCGGTGCGAAATAAAGAAAAATTGTAAAAATAAACAAAGACAACTTATTGAAATACAGTATAATGTAAGACAATTTAAGAATGTTACTGAATAATAAGGAAACAAGACTTCAGATCTTTTCCTTTAAATACAAAGGAAATTATCCTCAAGGTTAATAATACTAATACTTGTAGTCGCAGTAAGCCGTAAATAAATTTGTGTGTAGGTACTCCATGCGAATGAACTATCCTAAATATCATTCTGGGATTCTTGAAGTGTAGCACAAGTTCCTCTTCTCAAGATGTATGCATTCTCCTTCTACTAATACCACTTTTCCCACATCTGTGGGGTTGCGGGTGCAAACTGTGCCGCACATGTGGATTTGGCCCTCTTCAACGCCTCGTTGCCATTCCTATATGGAGGGATGTAATCACTATAGCGTGTTTCATTAGTTACTGGTAATGTACAGCGTTGTCTGAATATCAAGAAGAGGGTATTGGAACAAACACAAACACCTATCCCCCGACCCATATGAATTAATCAGACGCGATGAATATCCACGACCACACGAGGAATGGAACCCGGGATCCTCTGAACCGAAGGCCTCAACTCTGACTATTGCGCTAATGAGTCGGACTTTGAGAAGAGTACAGTGTAGCATTCAAAGTAATACGGTATTAAAACACAATAAGGTCCGCCTCCGTGGTGTAGTGGTTAGTGTGATTAGCTGCCATCCCCGGAGGCCCGGGTTCGAAAAGTGGTACGAGGGCTGGAACGGGGTCCACTCAGCCTCGAGAGGTCAACTGAGTAGAGGTGGGTTCGATTCTTACTTCAGCCATCCTGGAAGTGGTTTTCCGTGGTTTCCCACTTCTACTCCAGGCAAATGCCGGGATGGTACCTAACTTAAGGCCACGGCCGCTTCCTTCCCTATTCCTTGTCTATCCCTTCCAATCTTCCCATCCCCCACCAAGGCCCCTGTTCAGTATAGCAGGTGAGGCCGCCTAGGCGTGGTACTAATCATTCTCCCCAGTTGTATCCCCCGATCCGATGTC
Organism: Anabrus simplex; assembly: GCF_040414725.1. NCBI lineage: Eukaryota > Metazoa > Arthropoda > Insecta > Orthoptera > Tettigoniidae > Anabrus > Anabrus simplex. Next base: position 793,120,386 of record NC_090266.1, read on the forward strand.
TGAAGCTCCAGGACACTGCCATTGAGGCGGTAGAGGTGGGATCCCTCGCTAAGTCCGAGGGAAAAGCCAACCCTGGACAATAAACAGATTAAGAAAGAAAGAAAGAAAGAAAGAAAACACAATAAGATAAAATCTATGAATCTGGTCAAGAAACGAAAGTGCTCAAAGTAGAATATGAATTTAACACTCTCGCTACTTACCAGAGCTTGACGAGAGCGCGACGACTATGAATCGATTCAGGAAGCAAGTATATTTCATTTCCACGTCCTTTCAATTCCAAGATCTGGTAAGATACATCCACTAAGGCCATGACCGTTGGTAATGAAAACGATTACAAGTACATAAACGAGAAAATACATTGCAGTAACACTGGTCATGAATCACGAGCACTACATTCATGAGCCCAACGAACCAAAGTAGCTTAATCGAACAACATGCACTACCGGCCAAATCCAGTCGAAAATATTTTATCTCGGAATCTGTAAAAAAAAAAAAAAAAAAAAAAAGTAATTTATTGTCCACCGTAACCATCAACGAAACTTAAAAAAAAATATTCGACTCTTAAGGAAGCTTCATATTCATTTCTATTCAGAGTGGTCATCTACAACAAACCATTATTGAAATTAGGTTCAATAGATTTACTACAAAGGTATCGGTCCAAAAAGGTAACTTATTGAAATTTTTTTTTTTGCTAGGGGCTTTACGTCGCACCGACACAGATAGGTCTTATGGCGACGATGGGATAGGAAAGGTCTAGGAGTTGGAAGGAAGCGGCCGTGGCCTTAATTAAGGTACAGCCCCAGCATTTGCTTGGTGTGAAAATGGGAAACCACGGAAAACCATCTTCAGGGCTGCCGATAGTGGGATTCGAACCTACTATCTCCCGGATGCTTTATTGAATTTAATGTAACATACCACAATGGTGACTGTTAATGGTTATATGACATCTCAACAGAATTTTGTAATTGCGGCCAGTATTCAGGAGATAGTGGGTTCAAACCTCATTGTCGGCAGCCCTGAACATGTTTTTTTGTTATTTTCCATTTTCACACCAGGCAAATTCTGGATCTGTACCTTAATTAAGGCCACAGCCGCTCTCTTCCCACTCTTAGCTCGTTCCTGCCCCATCGTCGCAATAAGACCTACCTGTGCCCGTGCGACCTAAAGCAACTTGCAAAGAAAAAAAAAGCAACAACAGAATTTAGATTGAATACTCAAGCCATTGGTTGTATCTCTGGTGACTCTCACAGCCCTTCCTTATATGTGTGTGAGAAATGATGCGCAGCCGAATGAACAACATTCACCAGCTTTCCCAAGCTGACCCTCGTGTTGCAGACATATTGCACTTTCCGTGTTCTAATGATACTCAGTTCACTGAAGATCAGGCAGTGACCAGTATCATCAAGAAATACGTGGAATACTCGAATATTCCTAACAGATTTCCTGAGTGCTGTGTCAGCCACCCCGTGGCAACCCCCTTCGATATTTTCTGGAAGAAACTAGTGAGTCAACTGGGAGCTCCCGGCCTGAAGGTACGGTCACAGCCGCTCCCCTCTGTTGTTCTCTTCGTCCGTTCTCCCTGTGCACTTCATGAAATACGTAACGGGAACGTTCCGTCTTTAGCCAAGCTCCGAATATTCTAGTACTCCATCATCAGGCTATAAAAAGTAGGCTAGCCGAAGAGAGATCAGTCATTGTTGGAGTTCGGTTGTAGGACTGGGCTGGCAGTAATGTGGCTGTTTCCGGTGTCCCACCGGTTTCGGAGTATCGACGTGTACTGAACGAAGTACTGTATGTGTACCGACATGGAGTGAGTGAGTGAATGAGTGGAGATGGATGCCAGTAGTACTGCTTGTCGTCAGTGTCCCACCGGAGTAAGAATATCGTCGTATGCTGAGCAAAGTACTGTTTGTTTACTGCCTGGGAGTACTGTTTGTGTATTACTATGAACTATAGGCTTTCTAGAGTTGAACCAAGTAACAGTTATCTTAGATTGTGGGGGCAGCAGTTCTGTGATCAAAATCTATCTGCGTGCAACTGTTGTGTGCGAAGGGACTGATCACGCAAGCTGGAATCCTGCTGTATAGCGATTGGTGGAGTGCAGTCTTTCACGGTTGAATAGAATTGTGTATGTATATGTGTGTGTGTATTAATCTAGGCCTTCCTAAAATTGAATCAAATATATAAAACAGACTGTTTTATTCGTAACAGTAGTGTCTAATGGTTCGGCTCCATGGCAAAATGGTTAGCGTGCTGGCCTTTGGTTGAAAGGGCCCCAGGTTCGATTCCCGGCCAGGTCGGGTATTTTAACCTTAATCGGTTATATCCATTGGCCCGGGGACTGGGTATTTGTGTCGTCCTTAGAACAGAAAACACAAGACAAACAGAGAGAATTAGAAAAATGGGTAAATAAATCGTTAAAAAAGACTTTAAAAATGTATATGAAAAATTATTAAAAAATGCGTATTTGGTAACCAATCTGCAGCACTGAATAGCGTTTGCTTGAAGAATGAACAAGCAGCAGAAAAAAATATTCAGGACCTGGCGCTGTTGACATTTGAAACTATGAATTTTCAGTAACACGAGTTGGTTTGCGATTAAGACTTGAGATTCAAACCATTTATGAAAGGACCACACAATCAGCGTCTGCACTGCTGTTTATGATGTGAAAACCCAGAAGGTTGTGCGGATTAGTATAATCTGAGGTGAAAACCAAGGGCATGCTATTCAGTGATACTGTAATTGCAATAACCATTGTCACAAAATCACTCTGTGAATGATACACATGATTTGTAAAAATAAAGGGGTCTTAAGGCATAAGAAGGAATTCTGAAAGGAATATTTGCGTATTATTTTCATAAATATCACTGATACGATCATAATTCAGATATGTAGGCATTTCAAAGACATATACGTCACTAAGTGACTGCCACTTAAATTCGTAAAACAATGTGTTATACTGCAGGCTACAGTATATTGAACCGTGTATCATGTATTTGACACGAATAATTGACTATCAAATCGTTTAAGTGGTCCTCACAAAACTTGTTATGTAGTGCATATTGGCTCGTTGTTCCTTGATATTCCCTGCATAATTCATGAGCCCGCCCGCATATCACAAGCATGAAAATTGATGGACCTTAAATATTCCATTTGTTTACAATCTGCTTTACGTTGCACCGACACATGGCGACGATGGGACAGGAAGAACTGATACCTGTGCATGTGAGCCGCAAACACATTCCGGAATTCACCACTACACGGGTTCAGTTTTTCAATTATTTATCGGGCACATATACAGCTACCGAAAACCGTACATTTTCTCAGAAAGGAGTAGGCATAAACTCTCCGGTTTACCCGTGCAGGAAAACCTCTGCGGTACGTCGGAATGTGTATGTCCGACCAAAATATTGTATGAACTTCTCACAGTACACACTAGGCCGGTTCTCCAGTAGAGTACGTCCTCTCCTTCCCCGTGTGTTCTCCCTCCCCTACTTCCCAAACGGCCGAGAGAGCAATACAGCCACATGAATTGGACTGTGATAGTAAACAGGCTCAAATACGTCTGCACTCCACGACTGCAGTTTAATACGTAACTCCACGACACGAGGACAGTATGACATAACTGGCGTTCCCTAGTACGTCTGTTCAAAAAACACTAGGTAGTCCAATATTTGGCTCGTCTATTGGGAAACTAATAAGACAAGGTCAAATGTACTCAGCATACATTGTGAGATGTACTTTTCTTTTGCGACTAGCAAGTTATCTGCACATATACCCATAGCATGCTATATACAAAGGATGGATCAGCTGTAGCTAACATTTCGTCTTCTTATGCAAACTCTCATGAATTTCAAGTCTCTTTGTCGTATCTTGCACAACATCTAACGGAAATTCCATGCACATACAGCCTGATGTGCCCTTCCTAGTGCAATGCTAAAACCGTAAAAGAGGCTGTACGCAAGGCCCATATTAAATACAAGCAGACATTCATGTAAAGGGGAGCCCATAGTATTGTACAAAGTACATCCACTCCTACAAGAAATGATTACCGTACTGAGAGAAATGGGTGGTCGCGTGATCATTGAGGACACAAAATGTTGCCACCAATTACAGGCATATCAGTTCACCACCATGTTGCACGATCACATCACATGAAAATGGCATATAAGAAGAGTGAATACTTAGGCCATGCAATGTAATTACTACTGCTGGAGGTTTTAATAAAGATAATAATCGGACCACAGACATAAGACCTTAGACACACAAATTTTTAAAGTGAGAGATATGTCTCGTAGTGAATAAAGAGTTAAAATGTCCGAAACTGCGCGCCCTAAGTATCAGTGTGGAATTGTGCAGGTAGACAGCTGATTTCTCAGGTTAGTAAGAATTCAACATGACTTTAATAAAAATTTCATTTTGTACTCGCGTAGGCATTCTTTTTGAAGACTTTGACTTTTTGAAGACTCAGATATCCTGATAAAGAGGCTGCAATAAATAATGTAGACATAATAAATATCGACAAATAAACACTGATTGCAGACAAATGCATTATGTATACCACTGTCAGCATTATGCTGGACTCATTCACTAAGTAACAGGTAGGCCTACATAATCCTCTCATTGCGAATAGTTACAGCTATATTGATGGAAAATGTCATCCGAACGCAATAAATACATGAGTATAGAGGAATGCAATTTAGGCTAAGCAACTGCCTAGGTAACAAAGTTACTTAATTAAAGTTTCCAGTCACAGGTACTTGTATGGGCAAAAAGACATGTAACATTTTGGTACATTAATAACGGCTGTATTCACCACAATTTTGAATGGAAGCATGCAAACTAGCATGCATTGTGTCGTACAAGTGCCGTATGTCATTTTGTCGGATGGAGTGACACACCTCTTGCTTTTAGTCAGTCACATCAGCAATGGTTAATGCTGATATTGGATATCACTGGAATTTTTCGACCCATAATATTCCATACTCACTCAATGGGAGAACGGTCTAGTGATCCCACCGTCTAAGACAACTGGTCGACACTCTGTTGAGCACGTTGTGTGACAGCACAGAAAAAGGAGCGTTGTCCGGCTGGGAAACACACCTTTGTATACTGCGACTGAATGGCAACAAAATCGGTTCAGTCACGAGTCTGACGTACAAATCCCCTGTCAACTTGGGAAAATGACAATAGTTCTTCTGTTTCCAAAGGAAATCGCTTCCCAGATCATTGCTCATGGTGTAGGTCCAGTGTTTCGACGCCACAGACTTGTTGGTTCCGCGCTCACCTAGTCTCCTTCTTACCGAACAACGCCTATCACTGGCACCAAGAGAGAAACGGCTCTCATCTGACAACAGGACAGATTTCCACTCCACCCTCCAATGAGTTCTAGCTTGACAACACTGAAGTCACAGATGGCAGTGATTCGGAGTTAGTGGCATGAAGGCTACAGGGCGACTGGTTCGTAGCTGCCCTCAAGTAATCGATTTGTTAAAGTTTGCAGTGTCACTCTGTTGACAACTGAAGGAATCTCTAGAGGCTGCTTCAGATGCAGTACGATCCACTTCAACCATGTGGCGAATACGGCGGTCATTCCTCTCTGTAGTGGCTCATGTGCGTCCTTACACTAGCCTTCTTGAGACGGTGCCTTCCCGTAAACATTGATGCCAAGTCCTAGGCACTGTAGATATATCTCTGTCAAGTCGTTCTGCAATATCGTGGAGAGAACATTCACCTTTTCGTAGCCCTATTACACGGCCTGTTTTGAAAGTAAGTAAGCTTGCTTTTCAAGATCATAGTGGCACTACTAGCACACCTCCTCGTCGACTAGCAGGCGAATTTCAATAGGAGTCATTTTTCAGAAGTGCAAACTCGCCTCCCTAATTTCTTGTATATAGCACAACTTCTTCTCCGTGTTGGGGTTTCATTTCCCGCCAGTGTATTAGGGATTAAGAGAGGCATGATTGAACTAACTGTGCTCCCTGCAGCAAAACAAATCTGTATACATATTTGAGTTGTAGTTCTCGCTCAGACAACCCCTAGATGTTCTGGTGATAGGTACGTGAATATAGGAAGCAAGACATAAAGCATGAGAAGCATGACGCTCATACCAAGGGCAATTTTCTGGACATTTATGTTGACAAATGGGCTACATTGAGAATTGATGGTAGAGTGAGTTCTTGGTTTAAGGTGTTTACAGGGGTTAGGCAGAGCTGTAATCTTCATCTTTGTTGTTCATAGTTTACATCGATCATCTACTGAAAGGTGTTAACTGGCAGGGAGGGATATAGCTGGCGGGGGTTGGTGGAGCGGTGGATATAGTAAGCAGCTCGGCTTATGCTGATGACTTCTCCTAATGGCGGACTGTGCTGAAAGTCTTCAGTATAACATCTTGGAACTTGAAATTAGGTGCAATGAGTTTGATATGAAAATTAGCCTTTCCAAGACTAAAGTGATGGAAGTAGGTAAGAACCCTGGAACAGGTAAGAACAGGTAAAAAAGCTGGAACAGGTAGATAATTTCAAGTATTTAGGATGTGTGTTCTCCCAGACTGAAAGCATAGTGAGATTGAATCATGGTACAGAATCACCAATATTGTGACTTCACATTTGCGACCAACAATATTCTGCAAGAAGGAAGTTAGCTTGCGAACCAAATTATCTTTACACCGGCCTATATTCAGATCAACTTTGTTTATGGGAGTGAAAGATGAGTGGACTCAGGATACCTTATTCGCAAGGTAGATGTGTCAAGACATGTAATTGGCTAAAATGATTGCAGATACTAAGAGATTGAAACAATGCCATGAGGTTACGCGAAATGAGGAGATATAGGAATGAAGTTGACTGATGAAGCTGTGGGCCTAAACCGGCTTCGATTGTGGGACCAATTGAGGCGAATGGAGGACGATAGGTTACTTTCGATCTTAATGACGTATTATAGAGGGTAAGAGAACTAGAGAGGGACCAAGTCGACAATAGTTAGACTCGGTTTCTAACGATTTATAAGTAAGAGGTATAGATCGAAACGAGGCCAAAGGACTAGTCACATGTAGTTAACAAATTCACAGAGGCTGTATGTATGTATGTATGCACGTTTGTATAGATGGATGGATGGATGGATGGATGGATGGATGGATGGATGGATGGATGGATGGATGGATGGATGGATGGATGGATGGATGGACCGCAAATGACGCACTCTCTTCGCGTTTTAACATGCGACGAACCTCCTTCTCTACTGGCGACTGCTACCGTTTCCCCAGGAGTCAGCTTTAGTTCACTCTAATACCGGTCAGGTGTTTCAATAGATAACAAAAATCAGACCTCACTGGCTAGCCTCCAGACTTACCTTTGACAACATCAAACACACACAATGTGTTACAGAGAGAAACTCAGCTACGTATTTTAAACAGATATCAGTTTTCGTCGGCGGAGGCTCAGGAAAAATTTCTATCACCTTCTATTTAATACTCTACTTGAACCATCCACACGAATATATAACAAGTTATTTTGAGAACTAAACCCGCACTTTCTTGCAGACCAGTGACGTGTGTTTCACCATCCAGACCTTCAGATAGAATGAGTAAAAGTAGATGGAGGGGATTTCTTTTATACCCTCTGAGAGGACGCCATCCTCACCATGAAGCTTGGTGGTGCAATCCGCTAATTCCACATCCACTGGACCAATTTTCTTGAAATTTATTCCACAAATTCAGACAAGAGTTATAATTCATTATGGTGTTAATTTTATATTTTCCCATACTTGCATCGGGCGTTATGAATTTATTTCTGACATATAGTTTCGCAGTCTTCGTTCAGAAAATGACCTCGACACGTGTCACAAATCCGCGAGTAGGGCGCCAACTTTCCTATAGGCTTAACTGAATTTATATTTACCCTGGGGATTCTATCTTCACGTAAGGTCTAATAATTTAGCTCCTTTATTCCCGGATTTACCAAGTCGCCAAAGTCTCTCGTCCAAAATTGATAAATTATTCAGTACTCGATGTCAACCGACGTATCCCGGCATTTCACGAGATGGTGGCTCGCTTGTCACGGTGAGTTAGGTTCCCACTCGAGAGCGAGACTCTTGAAATAAAAACATGGCTACTCTCAAAAAAGTTATTTGTAGCTAAAATAAATATCTGGTATTATTTTTCATCGTAGAATTATGGGTTCAGTGTCAGCAAAAAGAAACGAATCAGATGTTCTATACCATCCGAGGAAATATGTGATGGTTATTAAAATTAAATTTCAAATTAAAATACTAAATAAAACTTTGGTATGCTCCCACTTCGTGGTGAATATGTTCTTATCTTGAAGCAGGGTTGTTAGCGATATGCACGAATAACTTAGGGTTAGGTTGGATTTTCTTGTTTAAATATCATTGCAAATAATTTGAAATTGTCAGTCACTCAATCGCTGACACTGTGTTGCTCATTGCATTGGATGATTAAATTATTATGGCTAATACATGCGCAGGCTATTCTGGCTCTTTGGCAGAATAGTCAGCTCAGTTGGCTTCGGTTCATAGGGTCCTAGGTTCGACTCACGCTTCGGTCGGCGATCTTAGCCACATTTGATTAATTCCTCTAGCTCGGAAGCCGGATGTTTCATATCACCTTAATACAAAACTACATACAAAATATCGCACTGTAAACCACCACAGAAACAAGTAATAGTGAACACATACCTCCATAATGGGTTGAAGGCAGGAAGAACATATTTTCGTAAATCTGACCTTAATGAAGGTTTATGCTGACCCCAGATACTTGTGAAGAACACGAAAAGAAGGAGTAGATGAAAAGAAAAACTAAAACACTGAACGTAAACTACTACCGGAACTCAAATACATATGTCAGAGGACAAAGTTTTATTATTTGGTGATATCAGTCAACTTGTCACAATGTACACGCTATGTAATGTAAAATAAGTCCTATCACGGATTATTTTTAAATCTCTTTGGCAGATGACTGTGTTTCATAGGTATGCGCAATAATACAGAAATACTTATTTATTACAAAGCTATACAAGTTTATACTATAACATATATATTAATCCAATCTGACTTTCAGTTTCCAGATTTGAACTGGGCAATTATAAAATTACTTTTTTTGTCTCATCAGTAAATGTTATACAGATGAAGCAATCCAGTGCTTAGGTTTTATGTATTGTTTGTATGAATTTTATTTTTCCATTGAATTCGTGCTGTATGTTACTGTCTACTAGAGGATGTATTGGCATTCCTTACATGATTATATTACCTGTGAACTTCGATATGCCTTCTAAAACCTATATCAACTCAAGGCTAGGTTGAACACAAAAACCATAATTTATTTCACTGCTACCCTGTAACGTAACTGCGCCGAACGTTTATATAGTTAGCATACTGTAACGTTCACTGCATTTTAAGTTTAGTTCAATGACTATTACAAGAATACCGAGCAAGTTGGCTATGCGGTTTGAGGCGTTTAGCTGTTAGCTTGTGTTTTGGGAGTAGTGGGTTCCAAACCCACTGTCCAAAGCCATGGAGATAGTTTTCCATGGTTTCCCATTTTCACACCAGGCATGTGCTAGGACTATACCTTACATAAGACCACGGTCGTATCTTTTCCTGTACTAGCCTTGTCTATCTCACCGTCGCCATCAGACCTGAGTCGGAGCGGCATATAACAAATATAAAAAAATATTAAAGGAAATTTTCTTTGAAGTACCGAAAACGTACTTCGACAATTGTCTATTTTAATAATGATCCGTCTGGGTCTCCTTTCAAAATATTATGTATTTCATAACCATTACCTTAAGTCTCTTTGGTATAAACTGAAGGAAATGGACAATGTAGCGCTCATCTCCGTCCGCGATAATTTTCTGCTATAGTGCTGATGAACTATCGTCATTATTTTTTTGAGCAACTATGCATTTTTTCATTAACAGAATAGTATGCACTGTCACGATTTTTATGCTTATGTTACATCTAAAGCGAGCGCTGGATCTGCTGTACGCTGGAAACAGCACAGCCCGGGAAGCCTGCAGGCTACAAGTGTAAAAGCTTCAGCAGCAGCCATAGATAACCGCAGTGCTGCCACGTACATTACAGAAACAAAACAAGCTTCTCGAAAACGATGAAAGTTACATACGGTAAAAGTAAATAATAATTTTCACCAACCTTTGTCATGATAGTCTAATATTTTAATATTACTTAATCGGGCCTGTTCATAACTGTGTACTGGTTGACAAATGGTAAAATTATAACGATGATAAAGGAGATCGTAATACTGCGAATGATTAAATATTACTTGGTTTGGCTATTTGAGCCCGGAGTGCCATGATCGTTTCTTACAATTGAAGCCAAAATATATCATACCTGAAATTATAAATCAATGCTCCCTCGAACTCGAAAAACTCGAAAAACTGAATATTATACCAGGCACGTGGGCAATGGGGAATGTCGTTGCGAGGACCATTTCTCTATTAGTACTACTAATAAAAAATATCACATTGTTTCATTCAGCTATAAAGGGAAATGGCATACAAATCAGTAATCTTAAGCACTTACGCATCATCGCATTTTAATTGGCTTTGTTCAGTAGTATAGATTTCCCAGAGAGCGAAGGAAAGTCTAGAATGGAGATTTAATTAAATACGGTAATTAAAGAATTACACGATCTAAGAGTCAGTACTTGAGGGAGCATTCGAATGCATCATTTAGAGGAAGCAGCAACATGTGAGATTGACGATGGTTGTAGAAAATCAAACTTGAAAGTAAGTATGTAATGTATAATTGCAAATATTCAGCACAGAGTACAAACAATGCTCTTTTTAAACCTAAGGTGAAACACCATTCCTTTAAAATTACGGTCCAACATAAGTAAGGGGTATATAAATTATAAAGCGACGTTGTGTGTAAGTTACAATTGATTCTCATTATACTGTATTTCTTGAGAGTATCTATAAAATTGTGAAACAGTAAACAATATGAATTTTCTGGCTTGGGTTCTGACTTATGACATAGGTTCAAAGTCACAAAGCAGGACAAGGCTTTTAGTATCTGCGAGGAAACTTAGCACTAACACAATTCATGAAAATATTAATAATAACCAATCATTTTGTTCAAGAATTGCAAAGATCGTTGCCCATACAGCGCAATGAGTTCACTGAGACTGCAGCCCAGTCAGAGAAACTTTAGACATTGGAGTGTCTCCTTGTCATCTTAATGGTTTCTAAACAATACTGTTTGTTTTTCAATATTGGCATAATAGAATGTTAATTTAAAGTAGTGACATAGGCTATTTCACTTTTTCTTCTGCTAGGGATTTAACGTCGCACTAACTCATCGAAGTTTTTCGGTGAGCTAAGTATGGGAAAAGACTAGGACTGTGAAGGTAGTGGGCGTTCCCTTAATTAAGGTACATTCCCGGCATTTGCTTGGTGAAAAAATGGGAAAAAACGAAAAACCATCTTCAGGGCTGCCGACGGTAGGATTTGAACACACCATCTCCCGAATTCAAGCTCACAACTAGGCGACTGTAACCACGTAGCCAACTCGCTCGGTATTCCACATTTATATACGCAACTACTTTCTTGTAAAGTATTAAGCTAAGTCTTCCCGTGAAGATCAAATAAACCATTTTCCGGGCAAGTTATAGAACAATAATTTTTGTGTAAAATATTTTCTCGTGTATGTAAAATTGTGAAGCAACGCATTTCACTTTGCTATGGATGAATAATTTAAGATATACAGAATATAACAAGCAATGAATGGAAAAACAAGTTGAGTTGGAAGAAGATCAATTTGGCTTCAGAAGAAATGTAGGAACACGTGAAGCATTCCTAACTTTACGTTCGACCTTAGAGGATCGAATCAAGAAGGACAAGCCCCCGTACATGGCATTCATAGATCTAGAAAAAGCATTCGATAACGTTGATTGGACCAAGCTGTCTGGGATTCTGAAGGTGATTGGGATCAGATACCGAGAACGAAGAATTGTCTACAATCTGTATAAAAATCAGTCTGCAGTAATAAAAATCGAAGGTTTGAAAAAAAACTAGCAATCCAGAAAGGAGTGGGGCAAGGCTGCAGTTTGCCCCCCCTCCTTTTCAATGTTTACATAGAACAGGCAGTAAATGAAATCAAAGAGGAATTTGGAAAGGGGATCACAATCCAAGGAGAGGAAATCAAAACCTTGAGATTTGCCGATGATATTGTTGTTTTATCTGAGACTGCAGAAGATCTTGAGAAGCTGCTGAATTGTATGAAACTGAGCTCGATAGCTGCAGTCGCTTATGTGAGGCCAGTATCCAGTAATCGGGAGATAGTGGGTTCGAGCCCCACTGTCGGCAGCCCTGAAGATGGTTTTCCGTGGTTTCCCATTTTCACACCAGGCAAATGCCGGGGCTGTACAATAATTAAGACCATGGCCGCTTCCTTCCAATTCCTAGGCCTTTCCTATCCCATCGTCGCCATAAGACCTATCTGTGTCGGCGCGACGTAAAACAAATAGCAAAAAACAGAATTGTATGAACGAAGTCTTGGTAAGGAGTACAAGATGAAAATACATGTCCAAAACAAAAATAATGGAGTGGAGTCGAACGAAGGCAGGTGATGCAGGAAAAAATAAATTAGGAAATGAAGTCTTAAAGGAAGTAAATGAATATTGTTCTTGGGTGGTAAAATAACTAACGATGGCAGAAGTAAGGACATAAATGCAGATTAGCAAAAGCAAGGAAGAGCTTTCTTAAAAAACGAAATTTGTTCACTTCAAACATTGATATAGGAATTAGAAAGATGTTTTCGAAGACATTCGTGTGGAGCGTGGCATTGTATGAAAGTGAAACATGAACGATAACTAGCTCAGAAAGAAAGAGAATAGAAGCTTTTGAAATGTGGTGTTACAGAAGAATGCTAAAGGTGAGATAGATAGATCGGATCACGAATGAAGAGATACTTAACCGAATTGGCGAGAGGAGATCGATTTGGCCAAATTTGACGAGAAGAAGGGATAGAATGATAGGACACATCTTAAGACACCCAGGACTTGTTCAGTTGGTTTTGAAGGAAGTGTAGGTGGTAAGAACGGTAGGGGTAGACCAAGGTATGAATATGACAGGCAGATTAGAGAAGATGTAGGATGCAATAGTTATGTAGAAATGAAAAGTTTAGCACAGGATAGGGTGGCATGGAGAGCTGCATCAAACCAGTCTATGGACTAATGGCTCCAACAATAACATTCAGACGAGCATGTAGAGGCATAATCCTGACAGTATCCCACAACGTATATGTTTTAGTACAAGGAAAAGTATTTCTTCTTGGGTTAATGGCCAGTGTAGCGCCCTCCGGTGCAGGGAGACCTGGGTTCGATTCTTGGCCAATCCGGGGTTTGTAGCCCCGGCATATTAATTCCTCCTGGCTCGGGGCTGGGTTTCTCTGATTGTCTTGATACACACCACTTCATAACAGACATCGAATTGAACTTGATTGTCGAGTTCCTTTTCCATAAGTATTTTGTTACTGAAGCTTCCTATACCGTATAGTGATATCGTTCTTCAAATTTTGCGACTGAACCTACAATGGTTTATTACTCACCAAATATAATTGGTTACATACTTCCCTTCCTAACACTCTGAGTGCATGGAGTTGATCTGCTTTTCATTCATGAATTCTGTTGGAATCAAATGTTGGCCGTCTGATCCTGATGATACTGTCACTTTTAGGTATGATTTACTTGGTAATTACAGAAAATATCATTCCATTCCATCTTACGATTTATATTCTCAAGGTATTTTGGAATCTTTTGTGCCAGACTCTATTGGGAGCACATTTTATAGTAATCATGTTTAGCTGTATCACAATGACGAAAGTATGTTGCTAAAGCATTCTCGTCACAAATTATACATCCGGTTTATAAATGATTAGTTATCGACCCTAATCGCGAAAATTAACTAGCAGTCCTTAGTTTGCACTTATGCAGGTGGTTCACTTGCAGTAAAAAACTGATGCCTGTTATACGAATCTTCAATTGAATCAAGCTCTAGAATGATCACTTACTCAGCTCACACATAGTGAGATTTTGTTGCTACACTTCGCAAATGGTTAGAAATGTTCATAAAATATTCTTGATCTCCCTTATTGTTCACTTATTCTGTCATCGTTGAACTCCTTTCTACTTTCTGAAATCACTAGTGAAATACCAGACAGGAAGGCGGAATACTACAACTGGCTGTAGGACCCCTACCGTTGAAGCGTGTGCGGCTTGATGGGCACGACTTCTGAATGCCTAACACCTAACTAACTTGACGTGCACATAGCATTTCAGGTTGTTAGAAACGAACATTCCTGACGTTTCAGCGACGTGCAGCTCTTTCTTTTCTTGCTAGTTGCTTTACGTCGCACAGGTACAAATAAGTCTTATGGCGACGATGGGACAGGAAAGGGCTGGGAGTGTGAAGGAAGCGGCCGTGGCCTTAATTAAAGTATAGACCCAGCATTTGCCTATTGCAAAACGGGAAACAGTCTCCAGAGCTGCCTACAGTGGAGTTCGAACCCACTATCTCCGAATGCAAGCTCTCAGCTGCGTGCCCTAACCACACAGCCAACTCGGTCGGTGCGTGCAGTTGAAAAATATGTCAACTTGCAGTGAGAGAATATGGGAGACAAGCCTCCTGGATCGACTGAATTTTGTGGGATTTACTTACATTTACGGATATATAATACAAGTTATGCTATGCAGATACAATGTCTGCAGACTGTCATATCATTCCAACATCATTATGATTTTTAAGGGCTCTCTAAATCATGCAGTAATCATGTTACACAATCTGGTTGGTCAAATGAAAGTATCGTCGTTGCGCTGCGAAAATCACTATGTGAAATATTACCGATTATAACTTTGGCCGGTAAGGTTCTCTCATCTAAGATTCAATATTGTGTTAATAATATCTGAGAATTCTCGCTGTTGATTGTATATGTGCTGAGGGGCATGACTTCTCTCACAATAGTATAACATAGTGGTTTTCGCTAACGAATAAATTACGAAGCATCACCACCTGTGACACTTCTAGTAAATTTTAGCTCGGTGACTTAGCTCCTGTGAGCGAAACACGCTCTGTCCAGTCTGCTGAGAATTACTTCAGTAACTCCACGGGAATATAATAATATCGAAATTAGTAGGTTTTAACGCGAGGCTTCAATGAAGTAATTGGCCAAATGTCTTCATAAAGTGGGTGGATGTCGCAGATGGTAGGTTCCTTTTAGTTTTCTTTAAATTTTGCTTTTCGGTCTTAACGACCATTTAGCCATCTACAGTTTTGTATGTTTCTGACTATGAATTTGAGTTGAGAATTTTGTATGTTCCTGATTATTAATTATGAATCGACTGTGATGAATTGAACTTATACATTTAAGACGAACACAAACATCCAGCCACTGAGCCGGGTAAATTATCCACATGAAGTTAAAATCCCTGATCCGGTCTGGAATCGAACCCAGGACCCCAGTGACCAAAGGGCAGCACGCTAACCATTCAGCCATGCCATGCAGTCGGACTTATGCTGCTTTAAGGAACAAGCATAATATTCCAACAATCCATACTGTCCCCGTCAATTAAGGGCCTAAATAAGCATTTATTTTGTGTCCGCAAAGACCAACATCATTTATTTCATAGTGAGTGAGGTGTTAAATTTTATATAATAGCAAGCTGTGTTATCATTCAGAAAGTGGTTTGACAAGTTTCTGGCAAGTGCAGAGTATTGATTTTGATTCTAGCTCGTTGATCGATACCATGGGCAAACCACGTGACAAACTGGATTTTTTCAAGGTTGCTTCCGCCCACCCGCTGCGCGTGTAATGACTCGCTTTAAGTCGAGTTACGTCCAGAATAATTCCAACCAATTACAGAATATAATTACGGGACTATTACGAGTAGAGAATGTTCCACACCTCCCATGAGAGGATAAAATCTCGGGGCATTTATTAATCATCCCCGTATTGCTGCAATTCTGCAAGAGCCCGCAAGTTTAGTTTCGTCTTCGATATAATTATTCATAATATTCTAGCTTGAACAAATATTAAAGCCACTTGTGTCAGTTTCAGCTATCACCAACACTTCAAGAAGGAAGAGGACCTCAAGATTTCGAGTTCATCGCCCACTCAGGATGCTTCGCCTACCTTCAAGAGGAGCAACTTATTCATCGTTGAAAATGGACTTTGCTAAATGTAGGAATTTGTAACACGAGAGGGATCACGTGACGGAAAATCTTCATCATTAGAGCAGAGAAGACCGCTCCGGGGATCTGGTTCCATAAAAAATGTGAGTACAATTTTATGATATTTTTCTATTCATCTATGTACAAAATAACACATTCTCTTCATTTGATAGATGTTTCTGTTAGATTTTTTTTTGCTAGTTGTTTTACGTCGCACCGACACAGATAGGTCTTATGGCGACGATGGGATAGGAAAGAGCTAGGAGTGGGAAGGAAGCTGCCGTGGTCATAATTAAGGTACATCCCCAGCATTTGCCTGGTGTGAAAATGGGAAACCACGGAAAACCATTTTCAGGGCTGCCGACAGTGGGGTTCGAACTTACTATCTCCCGAATACTGGATAATGGCCGCACTTAAGTGACTGCAGCTATCGAGCTCGGTTCCTGTCAGATTAGTGTAATTTTGCAATAGTTTCAACTTTCCTCTTTCATGGTCATGGTAGCTTTGGAACATGTGTATGAATGTTAGTTGGATTCTATTAGAGTAGTTTGCTGTACATTGCCTGCCGAGATCATCTCCATTTTCTATGCAATTGCCTAAACATTATATTTTAAAAACTGACATCTCGGATAAAAGAAAATTTAATAATAATAATTTCAGACTTGTGAAACATTGTGGGACAGGATTTGGGTTGCATCTCACTTAATGAACTTCAGGTTGAATTTCATCTAATGCGTTACTCAGCATTTATGCAGGATTGTGTCATCTAATTCAAAGAAAAATTCAGGTTGACGGTAGATTTAAAAAACACTAATAATAATAATAATAATACATTTTGAGATCGGGTTAAATAAGAATTTAATGATCATGAGTGATAAATGATATTTGAAGTTCTTGTGGAATATTTAATGTGTGCTCTGTTATTGTACAATGGGCCTGCAATTTAGCTATTCTGTTGGATATTTGTGGAATATTTGGAAGCATATGTCTTGGGCTACCATGTGTTCCGTGATAATTTGGAGCACTTATTGAGTTGTATTCAAGAATTTTAGGGATAATAATAATTTTTCGGCTCTCATTGACCACGTGTTCGATGACATAAAAATTTTAACCCAGGTGATGTGCGTGAGGATTGTCTACCAGTTCTTCGGACTATAAAAATTTAGAATTTCGACAGATCGACGTTATAATGGTCACATGATGCTCTTTGAAGTGATTGCTCTACTTCAGTCATAAGTTACTTATTTGTTGGACTTTATAACGTATAAGAGAAGGCCATCTGCCTACTCGATTTGACGAGACGTAATGATAAAAATCATAAAATAAAAATAAATCATATAATCCGTCTGTAAATATTGTAAATAAAATTCGTGTGTCCAGTGTGTGTGGAGTTCATGATGTAGGTAGCAATGTTCTTTACATGCTATTTATTGAAATGTGTATTTGACCTGACCGCGTGTTCAGCACGGTAGGTGCAGGTTATTTCAGCGTCGTTTTTGCTGGCTTGTTTTGTTGAAATTATAGTGCTCAGTGAATTTCATGCCAGATTAAATATAATTCTATATTGGCGTAATTTCAAAAGTGGATAGGATCGTATCATTTTTGAAACTAAGCACGAACAATACAGATAAGTGTAAAATTTAAGAGATTTTTGGATCATGAATTCAGAACGACACGAATAATTTCCAGTCATACCTTTAATGATTTTTATGGGAGAAATTGTTTTTTTCAGGAAATAACAATTACTAAATCTTAAAACGGCATAGTTAACAGTGACTGCATTCATTAATGTATTTTTCAAGAGTGTGAATAACTCGAATTTTCCAATGATTGATGTCAATATTATCAGAGTGATTATCGGCAATTAAGATAAAGAAATTAATGTAGATGGTGTAAATATTGTTTAGCTACAATCTCAAAATGGTAACTATGGTTAACCAACTTTAATGAAGGGAAAAGTTTCATTTTTGGTTTTGTTAAAGTGATAAAAGCGATGTCCAGCTTCCGGTTAAGATTTGAACTAAGAATGAGGTTCACCTTCTGTATTTTTTATTTTAAGCCAGAAGAAGGCTAGTTTTGGTTTTATTTGTTATTTCAGAGTAATTCAATGAGTCCGATGTGGAAGATCAAGATTATTTGAATTTTTGTAAATTAATTTATTCTCGCGAGGAACGTGAAACAACATCAAGAGATTTTTATTTTTTAATAATTTTATTTATGTTGTGCTTACAGCAATAAATGTCAAGCCATTGCTTTTAAATTGTTTTTTTCTTTATTGTCGTCAGTCCTTGTCATTTAAATGCCTCCAAAATTAAGACAGCCAATTAACCTCTGGATCTCTCGTGCACTGGCTGAGCTTAACTGGGAAACAGGGGGCAATACCAACACAGTCTATTTGAGAGACGTCTGTCTAACGGAGCGTTGGGCGAAGTCTCTATCGCACCGATGTACTAGCACGTGAATTATCGTTGCGCTGTGCTCTAAGTAGGGCACGTATGTGAGGCGCGAGACCAGTTCGAGGTTTACCTCCTCGCTCAAACTTGTGAGTAATATAAGGATATTTATGCAGTTCATTTCACCTTAAGGAACATAATTCATGATCCCCTTCCTATAATAATAAGCTTAGCACAAAACAGATTACGTGACGACTTTTCATAATGTGAAATAAAAACCCCATTATTTACATTTTGTACAGAACAAGATGACGATGACACGCGGGTTGATTTATATTATAGTTAAGCTTACTTAGATAAATTAAGCAGCCTGTTTGATTTATATTCTTATGCGGAAGATATTTTTTGCTCGTAGTTTTACGTCGCACCGACATAGGTAGGTCTTTTTTTTTTTGCTAGGGGCTTTACGTCGCACCGACACAGATAGGTCTTATGGCGACGATGGGATAGGAAAGGCCTAGGAGTTGGAAGGAAGCGGCCGTGGCCTTAATTAAGGTACAGCCCCAGCATTTGCCTGGTGTGAAAATGGGAAACCACGGAAAACCATTTTCAGGGCTGCCGATAGTGGGATTCGAACCTACTATCTCCCGGATGCAAGCTCACAGCCGCGCGCCCCTACGCGCACGGCCAACTCGCTAGGTAGGTCTTATGGCGATGATGGGATAGGAAAGGCCTAGGAGTTGGAAGGAAGCGGCCGTGGCGTTTATTAGAGGTACATCCCCTGCGTTAGCCTGGTGTAAAAATGGGAAACCACGGAAAACCATCTTCAGGGCTGCCGACAGTGGAATTCGAACCCACTATCTCCCGGACGCAAGCTCGAAGCCGCGCGCCTCTAACCGCACGGGCAACTCGCCCTGTGCGGAAGATTACTGAACAAAGATACATTATGTATCTTCCAACAAAATATTACAACTTAACATGATATTGAGGAATGTCTGCAGTACGAATCTACGGTACACTATTAAAGTGTTTTCTGTGGCAGACCAGGAGGCCGGTGTTGGTTGTCATTGATCGTGCTATGACTGTTCGAAATGTTGCACGCAAATGGTCCCAAGCGAGACTTGTTCACTTTCATTAATGAATATAGCTGCTGAGGGTAAAAATGTAGAACGAAACGGAGAAAGACATCTGGCTGCTTACTGGTGAAGTTAGGAAGTGTTCTGGGGAAGTGTTCGGAAAACTGTAAGAAACATGCCTTAGCTTCATATTTAGCCTGCAACGAGCAATCACATCGCAAGTCCAGTAGTTCACACTGTAATACAGTGGGTGTGTCACAGACTTGGGGAGAGGAAACATACAAAGTAGCAAACATTTTTGATCCTTTTTCTCATTGAAGATATTATTTCCAAAGTGATATAAATCCTAAAAGGAAGAGTTTTCAGCTCTTGTTTTCATAAAATGGTTTATAGGACCTCTCATCGTATAGCGAAGGTTTAGGTCTCAGTACGTCTTATACCCTACGTCAATAGGGATCTGACAAAAAAGTTAATTCGCAACGTGACGTACCTCCAGTGTGTATGTATTTACAATGCGTCTTAAATCCATTTCGACCAATCCACTGGATGTGATTAGAACAATATTATTGGAGAAGTTGGCCTTCACATATTTTTGACAGGGACTGGCATCTCTAAACGTGGAAGCCCTCAACAAAGTAACATGTTAAAACGAAACTGGATTTTAGTATATCAGAGTTGAATCTATTCAGATGAGTACAAACCAATTGTTTTGCATATCGACATTTTCTGCACTGTGAGGAAGTTTTCACACATTATTCAAGAGGGGTAAGAAATGATCGTATCTCAAGCCCAAACAAGAACATTTATGCAACCCAGTGAAACAGAAGAAGATAAAAGTTCGAAAGTAAGCTCGGCATAACGGAGAACCATTATGCAATGTAGGTTTGTCAACGTTTGCTTGGTCTACCTGCAATATTCGTAATTATAGTGACAGTGATGGCGATGGTTGAAGTCGATGCCATTTATCCCATGTTAAGAAGTTTATTTTAAAGTGAATTTTACTGATGTAAGTGCTGTAATAACTGGTGTACATTGTTTATGGTGAATAATTGAATAGCAGGTATACGTTCTTGAATTTAAACAATCTAAATATTCATAATTGATTTCGTTTCAAAATGACATAAGTCCAACTTTGAAGATGTAATTACTACCACATCTATCGATAAGAGATTGTTAAAATACAGTGTCAGGATGTGTATGGACGTAATGGATGGAACAGCCTTATATTCATAATCATATGGGAATTCAATTAAGGTAAAATAAAAAATATCATGGTTTATGAAGTTTTGCATTTCATGGATTTATGTCACTCTGGAAATTGGCTATGCCGCTTGGGTAATTCATGAAATATGTTTTAAAATTTGCTGGCAAGAGTCTTCAATACGTCAATGTAGCGATCGATTCAATTCTATAGGTCTTACTGAATTTTTTTTGAGGGAACCTGGGAAACTGAGACGTTTCACCCCCTATTATTTGACGCTGCCATTATGCATGTTACAGTTGAAACCTTTGATTCTCTCCCGCGAACTGCGTTATTGGGTTTCCCTCGCCGTGAAACTAAAATGCATTTATGTATTCAGTTTTGCCACAGAAAAATGCTAGTTCATAAAACAGTTCGGATCACGAAGTTCTGGAACTTCGCGATCTTTCGTGTCTGTAAGATTAGAAGTCTCATCTAACACATTATACATTTGGCGTAACAGTGCACCACGCTTGAGCAAACGAATTTCCATGAAATACAGAATATCACTAATATTCGCAAGCGAAATCACTGAAAAACATTTTGAGTCTCCTGGGGTTCACAGCGTAAATCGTAATGAAGTTGACAGTTTTTTCTTTCGTAACGTCGTGGACGTCTTGTGGCTCTAAACGTCAGTCTTGCTGAGGATCATAATTTTTGTTACAACCTTTGTTATATCATCCATTCGCACGTTCTCTACACAAAGAATTTACTAATTCAGCATATACCGTATCGCAATAAACGTACGACCAGAAGCTGCTAGTTTACTTTTCAATCATCCTAAAACTCAAACATTCATATCAGTCAGCACCTGAACCTCCATCTGTGTCTACAGTGCTCAATTATTTTCCATGAATGACCGAAATGACACACGGATTCGTCAACAGCTAAAGATATGTCATTACTAGCAGTGGTTCATGTCACTGGAACTATATTGAGCAGTTTCTACCACACTACCAAATTTTTATCGACGACTCGAATAAAAGTCGCAAGTTGAACAATGTCTGAGATGTCACTGTTCACATCCAGGGCGAGTGAGAACGTTATAAACTTATTGACGACGCCTGCTAATTGCTCACCTAAATTATACGCAAACTGTTCAATGTGTCCTCTGATTGTACATTGAGAATAATTCATGGATTCAACTATATTAGTCACTTTCAGGCCAAAATCATCCATCATTGTTGGCAAACACTCTTTCACAAGAAGAATGAACAATAATTAAAACAACTTTAAAACAGGCGTGATTAACTGCATCAGACGATGAAAACATCAGCATCCTACAATAAGTACAGATACCAAGATATCTGCAACTAATTTAAAATACATAACAGCAATTGCTTTCAAATACCATAGTGGTGTAAATACTTACATTAGTCAGAGATGTTTCTTCACGTAATCGTTAGATAAGATGTTCCATTTCGACCCCTTCTACTGTACCATATTTAGCAACGCGATTAGTTTTATAATGTCGTTCTAAGTAGAATCGTTGTTTTGTTGTAAGTAATTTGTTATACACAAATTTGAAAAGGTAGAAAAGCTTGCATGTTAATTAAAGGGGCCTAACATCCAGGTCATCGACCCTGACTAGAAAAGATTAACTTGCTCTCCCAGAGAGAGTTCAATTGCGATTCTGGTCTTCGGTTTGTTCTGCTATTTATAGCCATCTCGTACTGAAAGGTACTGACCAGTGTCGTGATACTTGTGTTCGTAAGGCATGCGTACTTTCACTTCGCTGGACCCATGATACTGCAGTCAAATGGCGATAGATCAGAGCTATACGGCAGGTCGTTCGTTGTAAAAGTCATTGAAGGGTCGATATTTCTACTCTGACAATGAAGTCATGAACAATGTTCGTAACTGGTTCCAACCTCAGCCAAAGGATTTCTACGAGCAGGGCATAACACCACTTGGTAAAGCAGTTAGATAAGTCCTTGTGTACATTTGGAGATTACTTTTGAAATAAACCTTGTTGATTTCATTTTGTCGCCTCTGCTTTCACTCCACTAGCACTTATAATAACATACGTTATAAAGAGTGGATTAGAAAAGGAAAGCCAATTGGGTTTTAAGTCAGATGCTGCGTTGTTACCCTTATTGCTTCTTACAAAATTCCTAACAAGGGTGGCCAAATACCTCAGCCTCGTGTCGGTAGATGTACTGGCACGTAAAATAACTCCTGCGGGACAAAATAGCGGCACATCGGCGTCTCCGAAAACAGTAAAATTAGTTAGTGCGAAGTGAAGCCAATAACATTATTATTACACTCATGTTCATAAAAACCACAACACCTTGAAAAACTAGAGATAGGAAGTTGATATTCACAGGACATGTGTATTACTTTGTTTTGGAAAAATGATTAGCATTTGAAACACGTTGCTCCTCAAGATCAAGATCCACATCGATATCACCACCACCGACTGGTAAAATGTACCTTCGTCTCTCGTTGTCTCTATGACTTGAGCAGATGTGCAGGGTGCCTCGAAGGCATATGCGAGAACCGTACTCTAAAATTAGTGAGTTTCAAGGAGGGCGCATTATTGGCATGGGAGAACGACAGGTGTCCATCCGGGAAATTGCTACTCATGAGAGACGAAGTTTGTCGGCAGTGAAACGGGTGTGTACAGATTTGTTCACAGAAGGCCGTAGAACACGACGAGATGGGTCTGGTCGCACCATCCAAACCACTCTCCGAGAAGAAGGACACCTCATCCGAATGGCATTGCAGGACCGATCTGTCCCCTCCTCGGCTCTGGCGCAACAGTGGAACAGTGTAACACATCGTACACTATCAGGAGCGACAGTCCTTCGCCGCTAATTACGGTCTCGGTTACCGGCGCGTCGTCCACTTCTCCGCCTACCATTGATTAATGTATATAAACACGTTAGACACCAACTGTATATGGAACGACGTCACTAGCGACAGAATGGCAGCATATAGTGTTTTAGGATAAATCCAGGTTCTGTTTGTTTGAAAATGATGGCCGAATTTCGATTCGCCGCAGACAGTGGAGGTGGCATCACATTGACTACATTCGCACAAGACATACAGCGCCAACTCACGCCTTATTGTGTTGATTGTTATTGGGTACAATCACAAATTACTGTTGGTGCGTGTCCAGGGCACTGTGAACAGTTTGACCTACGTGAACAACATCCTGTAACCCGTAGCCATATTCTTTCTGCACGGCACCCCAGATACCTCATTTCAACAGGGTATTGCGCGACCACATGTTGCTGCACGAACACGTGCCTTCCCGTTGTCACAGGATATCAGACTGTTTCCCTGGCCCGTCCGATCACCGGACTTGTCGCCAGTCAAAAATTTGTGGGATATGGTGAAACGGCGTGTGCGACGCTGTGACCTAACGCCACCCACCAATGATGAAATGTGGAACCAGGTGAATGCAGCATGGATGGATTTACCCCAAGATGTCATTCGCGCCTTATACGCGTCGATGCCATCACGCATGGAGCAAGTTATCAGTGCCCATGGAAGACCCAGTGCCTACTACTATCGGATTTTTTATTATGGACACTCGAGTTTAGGCTTTAATTACAAACGAACCAATAGGCCTATTGCAATGCGAGTTATACCAATATTTTCGTTGTTTAGTTCTACATTAGCGTATATAAGACACATTGTTTTCGACGTTCACTAAAAAATTTTATTTGTGATTATAATAAATATTGCCCGAGTTTTTGGCTACTTCTCTAGGAAGCGCTCACTTAGGAATATATACAAGGAAAACTACTTGTCTGATGGTAATGAAATTTTTATATGTTATAACCACATGTATTTGTAGTGTAATACTCAAGTTGCAATTTGTTTCAACCACCCCCAAAAAGGTTCTTATCATTTTTCTAAAGCAACTCTTTCTCAGTCCAGGATAAACGTAGAACAGCAAACATGGGCTTGTTTTGAAGCACTCAGTCATGGTTATCAGAAACTACAACAACTGTAACCGTACAGTTTGGTACCGAATTTATAAAGAGTAATACTGAAAGGAGGTTTTGTGTACGCCGGACCGTGCGATTAACAGCAAGCCGATCGGGCGCAGTGTTGCCGCGTTCAGTAGTAATCACGCGCGCAACGAACACAGCTTTTCGTTTACTTTCAACCTTTAATTTTATTTCCTCTTATAAATTCCACTTCCCATCACTTTTCCTCATAAGGGCTTTGGACCTTCAAAGGCAAGTTTAAAAATGGCTGACTTCCAAATTTAGAAATATCACACTGTACAATTTTTACAAGAGTTATTTACAATATTTAATTCTATCAATTTTCTTCGTCTGAAAAATCACTGTGTTCCGATGAATCGGTGCTGCTGTCATTCATGTTGATTATGACTGGCTCGAAATAAGCGACGTTTTCAGACAGTCCATCTTTTTCCCAGTAGTGGTCTTCAATTATCTTAGCGTGTTTAATGCATTGTTTCCAGAGTTCAGGGGTGACGGTACGTAAGGCTTCTCGGCATAAAGCGTTAATTGCTTCCATACCTCTACCATTTTCTAATGTGTTAGCCATATTTTTTTGCTATAATTTTACACATCGGAAGTGAAGAAGGATTTCTTGACGGTGCAGGACTTTGCTTTATTGGCAAGAAAGGCAGTGGTGATTACCACAATGGGATGAACTCTAATCATTATGAATAATGGTTCACGAAAGCCCTAATGAGCTCGATTGGATTAAGCTGTACATCTGGTCGAAGTCGTTTAGTCAGTTGTTCCAGCTTCTTTACCGGTGTTTGAAAATAAGACCTGGCAAGGACAATCAGCTCTGATTTCGTTAATTTGTTATAATCGTCAACTCCAGGTGGTAGTGAAATATTCTTTGGTGTTATCCAGGTTATAATTTCAGGTTTCAGCCATGACATGTTCGGGTTTTTAGATGAGGGATCGACCATCGTATGATATGGAGCTTGATCTATAACGACAGCCGACCTTTGAGGCAATAAACCTACTACTTTCGTGAACTATTATTCATAATGATTTGAGTTCATCTCATTGTGGTAATCACCACTGCCTTTCTTGCCAATAAAGCAAAGTCCTGCACCGTCAAGAAATCCTTCTTCACTTCCGATGTGTAAAATTATGATGCGTTTCTCAGTTCCAGACGATTTTTGAACCCTCCACGTAATCTATAAATTTTCTCGTCTCGTCTGTAAAGAAGATCTTGAAGCCCTGTGCTCTTAAGTCTCTAATTCGTCTAAGGTAGGTATTTCGGCATGCAGCGTGTGTCACAGATTCCATTAGCACTGGTTTCTAGTTTAGTTTTTTGAATCGGAATCCCAAGCTTCGAACTACTTTCAAAAGCGTAGAAATTGACACATCAGGAAAATCCGGCATATTTTCTAACAGTTTCATTCGGAGGCTTTTAATTGTGGGAAATACCTTTTTCATATGAAAATCGTGCATATTTCTTCGTATTGTGCCCAAAGTAAAATCATCGAGATGGATTTTCGGACGCCCCGGTCTCACACACTGCTTTTTTCTTGACCTGGATGACGTATTTCCTTCATTCTCCTTTGAAGCGACTCCTACTCTCTTCACTGACGACAGAGATAATCCAAGACAATCTGCCACCTTCTTGTACACAGGGAACCTCCCGTCCCCTACTTTTCCCCCTCACATTGAAAGAAACAAATAGCACTCAAAATCATTGCAAGTTCACCCTCTGATAACGGCGGTCTCGGAGGCATCTTGAAGTGACGTGGCCAAGATGCAGAACATAGGACAACTGAAAATAGCTTGCGGATAAACCAAGGTCATGGGCATTCCGTTGCACAACTGCCCGGGGCGAGTGTACTGTGTTCGTTGCGCGCGTGGTTACTACTGAACGCGGCAACACTGCACCCGTTTTCACCAGCCGGCCTGTTGTTAATCGCACGGTCCGGCGTACACAAAACCTCCTTTCAATATTACTCTTCATAAATTCGGCACCAAACTGCACGGTTACAGTTATTGTAGTTTCTGATAACCATGACTGAGTGCTTCAAAACAAGCCCATGTTTGCTGTTATACGTTTATCCTGGGCTGAGAAAGAGTTGCTTTAGAAAAATGATAAGAACTTTTTTCAGGGTGGTTGAAAAAAATTGTAACTTGAGTATTACACTACAAATACATGTGGTTATAACATATAAAAATTTCATTACCATCAGACTAGTAGTTTTTCTTGTATATATTCGTAAGTGAGCGCTTCCTAGAGAAGAAGCCAAAAACCCGGGCAATATTTATTACAACCACAAATAAAAAATATTTAATGAATGTCGAAAACAATGTGTCTTATATACGCTAATGTAGAATTAAACAAGGAAAATATGGGTATAACTCGCATTGCAATAGGCCTATTGGTTCGTTTGTAATTAAAGCCTAAACTCGAGTGTCCATAATAAAAAATCCGACAGTAGGTAACAGGACACATGCTGAAATTAGATGACTGAAGTGATACTCGTTTCTACACAACATGCTAATGAACATGTCCTGTGAATATGAATTTACTATCTGTAGTATTTTAAGGTTTCCTGTTTCTTTTATGAATGTGGGTGTGTTATTATTACTATCATGACAACGCTGAAGGATAAAATACTGACCGGCAGCACCTGAATCACTTGAATCACTAGAATGAATATTCATCGACAGGCCTACAGTTCGTGCAATACTGAACGTTAGATGACGGAACGTTTCTGGTTAAAGTTCTAAGCTGAAGTATTAACACATAGAGAATTTTCTAAGCGCAACGCCGATATGAGAAACAGTTGTAGTGCACACGATGCGCGTTACTCGATGGAGTTTCACAGTCAATTGTTAATAGCTGTCAGTTCTGTCCGAAAGTCAATGATTCTTAATATGAGCATCACTCCGGCTGTACGTAGGGTGGGCAGGTAACTTATCTATGAAGTAGGATCATGTGTTTTATGCAAACAGTGCTCCGGACTTTACTGGGTCAAAGGCGTGACACGGGCCACTTGACATTTCCTCCTGTACCACTCCTTGGTGTTTACCGGTGGCGTTTTCAAACACCCCTCCTACTTCAAAGTGCCGAGTTTCGCACACGTTCCGCGGGAATACATCGTGTATAATTCGTTCTTTTTTTACAATTTGCTTTACGTCACACCGACACGCATAGACTTTATGGCGAGGATGGGATAGCAAATACCTGGGAGTGGGAAGGAAGCGGCCGTGGTCTTAATTAAGGTACAGCCCCTGCATTTCCCTGGTGTGAATATGGGAAACCACGGGAAACCATCTTCCTGTCTGCCGACAGTGGAGTTCGAACCCACTATTTCTAGGAATGAAGCTACCAGCTGTGCGCTCCTAACCGCACGGCCAACTCCCAGGTGTGTATAACTCGTTTCTAATGTATAACTAGTAATGCGTGCACTGCTGAGTTGAGTCAGATGCGAATTTACGTCGACAGATTTATATTCCAGTTGTCATTTACTAGCAGGTTCCTTAAACAGTTGTTCTTATTAAGTGCCTATGCAGTAGTATGAGCGACAACGAGATACAATGGGACACGGTCGCTACTCTTTTATCCGCTCGCGCATGCGGCATTTGGACCGCACATTTTAAATTTTGATACTGCTGCTTCATGTCAGTAGGCAGACCAATGAGTGCCACTGCTAATCCTCAACTATGATTTGGGCCATCTGATCGCGCAATGGGCGTTCAGTGTGAAAGTTAGCGATCACACGGGTGGACACTAAGTGCGGTCAAGAGGCCGCTGCGCGAGGGCAATTGTTCCACAAACCCCAGTGCGAGCGACAATGTAATTATCAGGGTTAGGGTTTTTAGGCGCGCCCCTTTTATCTTCTTGTAAATTAAAGCTGTTCGTAAAGATATCACGGTGTGAAATTTTGTTTCTAGTTGCGAAAAGATTAATTTTCCACGCACCTTTCCCCTCTTTTGGGACCTTTATCCATTTTTCCCCCAACCATGCCCATAATCCTCTTTTCCCACTTTTCCCTTTAATTCCAATTTATTCTGTAAGATTTCTGATCAATATAAAATATTTAACATTCAATTAACGTCTCCTCAGCTTGCTGTGTATGTGTGAATAGTAGCCTACCTCTTTCAGTAAACACGGCG
This sequence comes from Anabrus simplex, assembly GCF_040414725.1. Lineage (NCBI taxonomy): Eukaryota > Metazoa > Arthropoda > Insecta > Orthoptera > Tettigoniidae > Anabrus > Anabrus simplex. Next base: position 793,149,387 of record NC_090266.1, read on the forward strand.
CGGGAGTTGAAAGCACACCTGCAACAATGGAAAATAATTGTGTGTTCGACGAAACCTCTTTCTCTCGCTTTTCCGCTGTAATGTAGCCCGCAATAATGCAATTTATAACCCTTTCAGACTTGAAAGAAAACTGGTGGCGTGAATTTTTGTTTGTAAGTCAAAAACTGACTAAAATGCTCTTAAATACATATAATTTTAGTTAATCCTACAAAATAAAAATTAACATCTGAGAAAAAGGCACAAAAGGAATATTACCTGAATGCATTAGAATATACATATGTACATGATCAAATGTTCTATTTTACAGCGGGGAATAATTAAAAACAATTAAATCTTCGTTCAAACACAAGTAAATATTACATTTTCTACACTGAGGACGAGTTTTGCTTTTACTGCCCTTTTGGCAGCAGCACCTTGTCGTCGGATCTGAAAGAAAACTGGAGGTGTGAATTTTCTTGTGTACGTCAAAAACTTATTAAAATTCTCTAAAATATATGTTTTTACAGAGTATTTTACAAAATGAGAACAACACAACCCACACAATTGTGCGTGTCAGGACTTAATTCACTACTTACAAAAAATAAAAATTAAAAACATTCAGCTCGGTACATGTGAATATACACATCTACGTGATCAAATGTTATATTTTATAGTGTGGAACTATGTATTTTAAACAATTAAAATCCCACCAGCATCAGTAGCCTGCTGTTCGTGTATGCGAGTTTGTTACTGAGAGAGACTTCATCTGTTCGCTTGGAGGCGGAGCTTGGTGGCCCAGTGATGTCTATAACCGCACATCCGTAGTTCCGAGAATTGGGACTGGGTTCTGCTCGAAGCTACTAGAAATCCCTGCGACTGCTGTTCCAACATGAATGAGAACAGTCTTGTAATTGTCGCGGTGTTATAATAGAGTGTGGACAGTAGGTGAGCGAGTGAGCGCAAGAGAGATTTGTGTGATAGTCGCATTGAGTTAGCAAGTGAACTGGTGTTAGCACTTCGTTATATTACTTAACGAGTGTACTAATAAATTTTACCATGCCAGAGGTGTTCAATGCCCGATTTATTGCTCTGGCTCAGGAATTCGGACAAGATTTCATGGACACTGAATGAACCGTTATCCGATGTACCATTTTTAGTTCAAGAATTTTGTTAGATGAAAAACACCTGTGTGATCGCATCAAACACATTTTCAGCTCTAAGCATCAAGTGAATAAGACTCTTCAAGTAAACCAATCGCGGCAACCTCTATTACGAAATGCGTTTCTAAATACGACGGTTGGAACTTAAATAGTGGTAACTATTTATTTACAACAGATATAAAAGAGTTACACGTTAGCAACCTTTACTGTCTTTCATTGTAGTCACCAGCGTTGGGTATAACCCGTTGCCAGCGATGTGGGAGTCGTAGTATATATTTAGCAGAGTCTTTTCTCTTGATGGTGCGAATGGAGCGGTCTACTGCCTGGAGAATCCCTGCAACATTTCTGAGCTCACGAATCGTCTGGTTTCGATCACTGTCCAGTAACGCGGCAAGAGCATGCACTCCTTCTTCACTCGTAGGACGCTCGTAGGACGACCTGCCCGGTGAATGTCCGCCACAGTTTTCCGACTATCGTTGAAGGCTTTTACCCAACGTGCCACTATTCTGTAAGGCAATGCAGATTCCCCCAAAGCCTCTTGAAGACCTTGATGAGACTGTCGTGCTGTACGACCACTGGCTCATACAATCTTGATCTAACTCCGTTGTTCCTGTTTGGAAAACATAGTGACAACGTTACGTTAGATGCTAGCTCACAAGTGACTGTGTTTCTCTCGCTTGTGTGCACGCAGGTAATGTGGGAAGGGCGAGTCAATTTTCTCTGAAGTAAGGTACGTATATCACCAACGTGTGCTATCAGCGACAATATTAGATTCGGTTGCATAGCGACTCCAAAGCAGTATTGCCACTATTTATGTTCCAACCTTCGTAATTCTTCAAAAAGCCAAATTTTGAAGGAATAAAACATTGATCTGTGTGCAGCTCTTACACAAGCAAGAATTCCACTCAATTCAAGGAATTTCTTGAAAAATACACATAGATGTTAAGAACGTTAAGCCCATGTTGATAAAAATGTTTGAGCTGCATAAAACCAATGCCAGTACAATAATGCAATCAGTTATGAGCTTCTGCCAAAATCTCTGGCCTACTGGTATCGAGTTTGAAAAACTTCTTCTTGTGGTTACGAACCAATCTTCATGCATGGTTTCAGCTGTTAACCAATTGAAACCATTATTTCCTAAGTTGACGCATGTGTCATGCTTGGGTCATGCCCGTCACAGGGTTTATGGAACCATAAGGGACGAATACGATATCGCAAATCAGTTCACCTCTGCCCTGAAGAATTCTACTAAAACTCCGAGTCGTATTGCTGCCTACTGGGAAACCACTGGCCTGCCCCTTCCAACTTTCCTGATCATTACTCTCTGCGGATCGTCGATTGAGTGTGCTGCTATGTTGTGTGAGATTTTTAAAAAAATTGGAGAGTTTGTGCTTCCTTTGGATCCAACCGACGCAGGTGCAATTTAAAAGGCACAGTAACTTCTGTTACCGGAAAAATACACGATTTGTAGACAGAACTATATGGTGTCTACAGTTACAAGTACCCGACTGCAGTTATTAAACGATTCGAAGAACAAGGAATGAAAAAGGAAAAACAGTGGGATATATTTACTTCCATGAGGGAGCAGTTAAATGGATTTTCCAAAGACGAAATTTAGAATAGTCTACAGAAGAATCCAGACAATGGGGAATTCGCCGAATCTGTAGAGTTGCCATTCGTAGTGATTACAACGTTTGTTCCACTGGTTTCTGTGGATGTCGAAAGAAGCCTTTATCATCTACAAAGACCTTATATCTCCTAATAGAAACAGACTTACTTTTAAAAATGTAGAGATGCTTAATGTCTTGAAGTACAACAGCTTCATGTTTTCTCCTCCTTTTGATGAGTGATAATTTGGTGTACGTGTTCGTAATTCAATAAACAAGAATAGATGAAAGAGAAATCTTTGAATTAGTTGAATAAGCCAGCACCTCATAGTCCATTTTTAACCTTATTTGAGCACCTTTTCCCTTCCTTTTTCATCTGAAATTTGCACCTAGAAATTCTTTGAATTAGTTGAATAAACCAGCACCTCTTAGTCCATTTTTAACCTTATTTGAGCACCTTTTCCCTTCCTTTTTCATCTGAAATTTGCACCTAGAAATTCTAACCCAGGTAATTATATATATTTTTCTTTCTAATTATTTTTCCTTTTTCATTGTTTGAATGAAAAATTCATTAGCGGGAGGGCATAGATGGGAAAGGGTTTAAGAATAGCATTTTTCGATCTTTACAGGGAGCGACTATCAGATCCTGATGAAATTTTGCGGACTTTCCAAGAGTTGTCAGATAAAGAGAGAGATGCGGAAATATTGAACGATCCTCTAGACATTATTTTGATTTCTGCCAAGTGGGGAAACCGTGCTAATAGCTTACAATATTTTGGGTCTGGTGGGACCAGTATAACGATTCTTCGTGCTCATTTCAGCAATGTGACCACGGAAATCTACTTAAGCAGCTATCCTTTGGCCTAACACCTGTTGGAAAACGGGCTGACTTCCTAGGAAACCTTGAATAAAATAAAGAAAGAAATACAAAATTCCTCCAGGATAAATCGTGTTAAGTTGAGTCGCGTATATTTGGCATCCAGTTAACTGTCTTTCATCACCAAGAAGAAGGTTGTGCATTTAGAGTCTCCAATGCTTGATGCTAATGAGCTTGACCATGAAACAAACAAACTCTTGCAGATCACTGACAACAATTCAACAAAGGGAGGTCTTGACAATATTGACTTGCTTTGTTGAACGTTTAACACATTTAGAAAAACAAAAAGGTGTTTTCTCTAAAGTTGATATTGCAGCTATCAATTCCTACAAAATTTTCCTTTCAAACTGTTCAGTGGAATTTTGTAGGAGAGGGGCCTCTACAAATTACCTATGAACTAGGTGGAGGAATACTTGTACAATAGTGCAAAAATATCTAGTCTTACTAAGAACATTTTCGATTCTCTATTGAAAGACAAGGAAGAGTCGAATCCTCAGATGGCACGTTCGAATACCAAAACATTTTGTTACATATGTCAAAGCCAAAGAAACCAGTAAGACAGCTGTCACGCAGGGCACATGCCTAAAACACGTGTGCAAGAATCACAGCCAACATCGAGTTACCTATGATAAGTGCGACAGTAACACCGAGGAAAAATCTTAGACCTTGTTCCTTATATGCAATTATACTTTTCCATTGTTTTAATTCTGGAATGAGATGTTTAATTGCAGTTTTGATGTTACTTTGTTGCGAACTGTTTATATTTGAACATGTTCCTTGTGAACTTGACTCAGGTTTATATTTTTCTTGCTTCGATGACCTTCGATGTTAGGCCCCTTTAAACAACAAGCATCAAGCATCAAGAAGCTTGAATTATTTACTCTGTGTCTATTTTACTATTTCTATTTCCGTAATTAAATATACATTCATATCTGACAAATATGTGCCTTTTTCATTTACCAATTTACACATTAATAAAACGTTGTAACACGGAACAAATGCCAACTTTACTCGTGCAATCCAATTGCCGCAGCGCGAACTCCTTCGGAAATTTTATAGGTGCAAGCGCCTCTAGGTTAAAGGTATAGAGCACATTTTTCCATTCACATTTATGCCAAGGGATACCATGATCAGGTAAGTAGTATTCATGGGTATAAATGTCATTCTCATGAAACTTCGAATGGCTACACATTTGTGTCTAATAACGCAGTTAAAATAATATCCTGCGGCATGATGTCGAGTAAGAGGCTTATTTGGCTGCATAGTTAGATCAGTTCAGGTGCCTGTGGATCTCAGATGATTTCCTTCTGATGAATGAGAGATAACAAGAATATTTGTTATTCAGAGAACAGTAAACCGAAAGAGACTTAGTTTATTCCAGGTCTTTTTAACTGAATTTCCCGGTTAAAAAACCTTACTTCTGGTATTAACTCTTAAATATACAGCATTGCATATGTGCAAAGGAAAATTTACTCGATTGTTATATCTGTTTTAAAATTTTGCAAGTGTACATTTACTTCCACCTTGCAAAGGAACTCGCCTTGTGTCGCTAGTGTACTAAAATACGTACGTACATACATACATGCATACATACATACATACATACATACATACATACCTGTACATATATCTTCATTATGGACTGTCATGCCTTTCAGTGTTCAGTCTGCAAGCCTCTGTGAATTTACAAATCGCCGCCACAATCCTCTATTTGTAACTAGTTTTTTTAGGTTAATAAAAATGAAACTATTTCATTTTATTTTATGGTTTTCCTGCTGGAGTGGTGTAAAATTTGAACATTTCAATTAAAAGAAATAAAATGTAGTTCATCTCAGATAATTCATAAGCAAAGGCATCCCTAAGACTAAAGTGAGGCAGTGCCTACAGTAATCGCACAGCTTTTCATATACCGGTGTATGGGGGGTAAACAGTCTCCGTCTACCTTGAACTGATGTAGTACAAGATAGTTTGGTTTTCAAATGTGAGATGTCTCTACCATAGATCTAAGTGCCCCCTTTGGCTAGATCAACGACAATCGAATCTTAAGGGAAATGCTTATTTTCTCAGTTGGTTAACCTTAGTTTTTTGTGATTGTTTTGTTCATGTATCAAAGTTGTCAACACATCTGCTGGTTCCTTCTCCAGTATAAAACAACCTGCCAGAATTTTGTAAATATTTTCTCTACCTAATTGAAATTGGGTGTGTGTACAAGAATTCAGCCTATCAGTAAAGAGTTCTGAAATCCTCCCCTCTAAATTATTATGAAAGTTGGGCGCATTATGGCCGTATAGTCTTCTTCTACTGGCTCCAGCTTATTGAGTGCGGTGTATTATAACGGTGGCGGAGGAATAAATTGGGTAAAGGCGTAATTTTTTTAAACATGTGATAGATGTTTGCAGATAGCCTGATGGGAAGGTTTCAACCTGTTATGTTTCATGTAATTTTCTAAATCTGGCTGTTTAAATGTAGAAAATTCGGTAGTTCTGAGGAATCTATTCGATTCCCTGCTGGGAAATATGTAATGTAAGGGATTCTAATTGAACCTGGTATGGGGTGACTAATACTTAACTCTCTTTTGGTATTTAACATTCCTCATTTAATCACCCCGTTGTATCATTGGGCCAAAAGCCCACTTAGTGTTTTAAGTATTGCTAGAAGAAGTGCAGGGATTTCGCCTCCTTGCATCTTGTTTATAGCCGGTTTCAACCAACCTTTTCTTTTTTTTACAATAAGGCCATTCAGTATGGGCTCTTATGCCCCTGTTTATTTGGTAATTGTTTCTGGTGTGAAGTTCCATTGAGGAACAGAGGATTATAAACTCTTGAGCAATAGATGAGCCCACCGCTGGGCTACTTTATATAAATATTTCAATTAAGAACAACCGAAAGGTTGTAAGTGCGCTGTTAAAAATTGATACTACTGCGAAGCAGGACTGTGATATTGTTGGAGCGCAGACTCATTTTAGTGTGATGGATAGGAGCAAATTTTGCTCTTGCAAATCTCGTAACTGCCAAGAGCGATCAAGCTCTTTTAGGTGTAAATTAGCATTTGTAATTCTCTCAAGTTTTGTACCTGTTCTTCAGACTAAGTCATTGCTCTTAGAGCTAAAGAGCTCCAATTGTTATGCTACTTACAAATTTTCTATTTATCAATTTTAAATTAAAAAAGAAACAAATAAGATTTCATTTTTTTTGTGTTAACCTATGCTCTAGTTAATTCTTGTCCATCCATTCAACCCAGCCGCTTGTTTCACCTCTGAAAACCACGGAAACCCAGTATGACTTGTTAGCAGAGCGTGGTGTAATGGGCCTGGACAAAGTACATTTTGATGGATATCTCTAAAATTTGAACATGAACACCGGATATTTTTGGGTTTTCTGCGTTTTCAAAATTTTGTCAAAAATTCCTTTCATCATGTCTGGCTCTATGGAGGTTCTTGCTCCTTGGTATTTGTGCAAGGAAGAAATATTTTATGTACTAGCTATTACAGTAGAAGTTTTCAGTCTGGTGGCACGGTTGCGACAGCTGTATCTAGACTCAGAGATTCTTTAGAGTAACATATTTGTATTCCTGTTTGTGGAGAGAAGGAAGTTTGTGAAGACGGATGTGATTCCTCCGGTAACCAACTTAAACTGGTTCAGGCTAGACTCTTTCATTTTTATGATAGATTGGGGATCTCTTTACTCTAAAACTTAGCGAAGAACATTTTAGTATGGCTAACTCCTTGTGCCAACGTATTTCAGAGTTGACCAGCAAAGTGAGCCAATTGATGTCTGGGTTTGTAAGAGGGAAGAGTGATTATGTTGCTCTATTAACTATGAATACGCAAGAGGACCTGAATAAGTCATCTGATAGTGGGGAATCGGTCGAGCAAAAACAAGCCTCAGCCGCATACGAGCAAATCACAAACCCCGTTGGCAATCCCCAACATCTCCCACCATTCTTCGTAAGTAATATGCCTTTCGAACCTCCTCAACCTCCGGCGCCCTCTCCGGCCTTATCTCCAGGCTTAAGCAGCTTACCCCATCCTATAGCCGCGTTGCTTAAAAGAATTTGTAGGTTCTTAGTTAACGCCAGGAAATATGTTATTGCCTTCTTGAGATCTATCGTAGAATTCCAGTACCATGCTTTGGTGCTTGTCCTGTCGCACTCACAAAGTTTACAAATAATCTATCCTTGTACAGTTGGTGTTCTATCTGATAAGATTCTAAAGGCTATATCGGAAAGGAGTTCCACTGAAACCTTCCATTCTCACTTGTTGGCAAATTTTATCCCTGCAAGAGCCTGTCATTTCTAATTCTAAAATACTATTTCCGAGTCCAAAGGTTAGATGCAAATCTAGCCGACTTCATACAGGGTATTAAGTTTTACACTACAGTTTTTCTTGGCATTATTCTGAAGCTCGAATTGTACAGACTATCAATGAAGGGATTTCTCCCTCTTATTGAACATATTTGGATTTTATTTCCCGTCCGCAAACGTTTAGGGAACTTGAGGCCATGTCCGTGTCATGACATGTAACATTAAGGTCCGATTTCATGTTTCACTTCGGTCTGATGCTTGATCTTCAAAATAAGTCTAGCACATTCAAGTTTGATAATAATGTCCATATACCGGTTTTAACGCGAAATTCTTCTTCATGTTCGCTTATTTCGCCTCCTCATAGTGAGATAGCATTAGACATTATGCATGTAACTGAGGATCAGGCTAAATGTATTCGTAAATTATGTCAGTCATTTGCCGACAAGTTTTCGCAAAATCTTGGGGTGACTGACTGAACTGAATACAAGATAGATGTTACGGATTAGATTCCCGTAAGATTTCTTCCGTATAGGCTATCTCCGCCTAAAATGAAGGCCCTGAAGGATGTTATAGACAAGATGTTGAGGGACGTTTTCATTCGACCCCCCAAATCAGCATATTCTTCACCTATGTTCTTGATGCCAAAACCACAAGGCGGTATCAGGCCAGTAATCTCTGGCGGAAGAAAGGAAACACCTGACAGCTTTCGCTACCGACTGGAACACGTATGAATACAACCGCTTGCGTTTCGGCTCCCAACGGGCGCAGCGTTTATTACTAGGCTGCTAGATAGGTTCTTCTCTGATATTAAGTTTAAATATCTTTACTATTATCTAGATGATATTGTTACTTTTTCTGAGACATTTGAGGAAGATTTAGCTCACATGGAGGAAGCAATAAAACGCCTTCGTAAAGCGGGTTTGACGGTCACGCTGTCAAAAGTATCTTTTGCTAAATCATCCATGTCCTTCTTTGGGCATGTTGTGTCAGTCACCTGACGGAGTTTCAGATGATCATTCAAGGACGCAAGCCATCCGTAATTTCAAGCCTCCCTATGATGTTAAGAGGGTTGCCAGATTCATCGGCATGGTAAATTTCATTAGAAAATTCACGCCCAACTTCGCTAATCCGGCGGCAACCCCGAATCTTCTTCGCAGTTAATGTGTCAAGTACAAATGGGGCACTTCTCAACAGGCCACATTCGAAGATCTCAAATTATCCCTCTGCAACACCCCTGCCTTGTTTATGCCGGATTTATATTGAAAATTTATTGTACAGATCAACGCGTCTTCATCAGCGGTCGCTGCGGTTCTTCATCAGGAATCTGAACTCGGAAGACGGCTCATTGCCTATGCGTACCGGACCTTGTCACCTCAAGGGGTCAAGAACTCTAAATACGAGTTAGAAGGACTGACCGTGCTCTTTGCCTTAGAAATATTCCGTCTTTATATTGAACACATTAAAAGTTTGAATCAGGCCCTAAGCCAGGTATTAGCCAGGCCTCATCGTGGCGGGTGTATCGGTCGATGGACGATTAGGATTTCAGCTTTTCAGTTTCACGCGTGACACATTCGTGGATTTGAGAATGTGGTCGCACATGGGTCAAGCCGCATGTTTTCCACGGTTTCTAATTCTGTGGACTCGGAGGAAAGCCCTCTGCCTTCTCTTCCCACTCCTCCTGGTATAAGTGTAATTCTGACCTACACCCCTATGCTATATCACGACATAGCTACATATCAACGGGAAGATCCGGTGCTGGCTACCATAATGGAAACCGTTTCTTCTTGGGAACATGCCGTCCCTTATGTTTTGAGGAATGGAGTCCTGTGCTGTCCTCCCAGGCACGATCAAAAGATGAATTTTGTGGTTCCAGCAGTTCTAGTACTTATAATTTTCAAATATTGCCATGAGACACAAATAGGGGTACATCCGGGCATCTTTGAAATCAGAGAGAGGATAAGGGAATGGTTTATCTGGAAGAGTATGGACAGCAAAATTAAGGAACTGGTTAAAACCTGAAAAACTTCTTTGGTTAGCAAGCCCGCATTGTCTACCAACGTAGGCCTATTGTCATCACACCAAGCCTCCCGCCCCATGTAGCGATTGTGTATCGGTTATGTGGGACCTCTCCCGCAATCAAAAGGGAACGGGAATAAATTGATTCTTGTGTGTGTGCGTGGATGGTTTTACACGTTTCCCATGGCTATTTCCGAACAGGATTGCCACTGCACAAACTACTGTTTCATGTCTCAGTTCTGTATTTGAATCTTTTAGACCCTGTCAGTATACTGTTTGCGATAACGCTAAGGCGTTCATTTATCATATATTTCTGTTTTCATCTCTCTATTTCACATGTCACTATGTCGGCATATTACCCACAGACACCTCTAGCTGAGCTGGTTAACCGAAATCTTCGTTCAGCTCTTATTGCTTCCCATCACGAAGATATTTCTCGTTGGGACACGTCCTTGCATTGGTTACCATTGGCCTTTAACTCGGCCGTTCATGAGTCACACAAGTTTTCTCTCATACTTCTTATGATTAAATTTGTCCCAAACACCCCCTTTTCCAACTTGTGGTCAGTCTATGAGCTATTAACAGAGGCAATAGATTAAGAGTATATCCGGGATCTACGGAGAAAAGCTAGAAATAATCTTAACGCACCTCGTAAGACATTAAAAATGTGGTATGAGCGTGGACTAAAACCCACGAACCTAAAAGTTCGAGATTGGATCATGGTTGAATGAAATTCCCGCGGCAAGCTTGCCCTAGATTCTAAGGACCTTGTATAATCTTAGATTTTCTTACTCCTGCCACACTTTTGGTGAGTAATCCGGAGACCGAATGGATTTATTGTGCTCACCTTTCTCAAGTCAATTCTGCGTGAAGGCGTTTAGATCTTCCATTATATGCCACCAAGTGATTAGGTGGTGCATTAATTATATTTCTTTTCCTAGAATATTTATTACTTTAAGTCTTATTGAAGTAACGTGAAGGAGGCCTTCTGCTCCTTTTGGTTAGCAAAAGTCATGTATGTAAATTATTTACATGTTTAGTTACATCCTAAGTTAAATTTTTTTCTTGTTGTTAAAATTCTGTTTTATAAATCTTCCCTTCTATAATTTCTATGCCGTTCTGTCATTTAGGCCCCTCTCTCCGAACCTGAGTCTGAAACTCCGCGTGCTCTCCGTCCGTAGTCACCAAACTTATCTACACCAACATGTAGCACCGTCTGAGAAACAGTTACGGTTGCTCCAAAATTAAGTGCTTCTTTGCCCTACCTTCATCCGAGGCCACGTCATGTCAACCTGGGAAAGATGCCGCCGCGGGCTATGGGGCCGCCTCGTTCCGGCCTAGATTCCATATAAACTGCCTCCTACGAGAATGTCATCATTGGGAGATGCTTGGGGCTGGACTTAACCTCCCACTGCATACTTGGACTGGACCGTGCTACTTGACTATTCGCTGTCATCACCTTGGCTGCACCCCTCAATATACAGGTAGGATGGTATCTCAGGGTACCATGGGGATCCGGGCGACCCCATCCTGACATCGGCTGCGGTTGCCGCCCTTGCCCCAACCCTGTGCACAGCCCGGACTTGAACTACTACAAAAACACTATCAAGACTACCTTATTTCAACAAACAAACAAGAATAGACAAGATATACTTCAACTAATATATATGTTTTCCTCAAAATTTATGTATCGCAAGATTTAAGATTTCAAAGCTGTTTATACCGTGGTAACAGGTTAGGGAGCGGAGGTCTGTACCGGAGTAAACCTTCTCTGGCCAGTTAAACTGTGGGCGAAATATAAGGCCATCTAGGTAATCTACCTTGAACTGATGTAGTACATGGTTTTCAAATGTCGCTACCACCGGTCAAACTGCCCTCTGTGGCTGGATCAACGATAATTCATTCTTAAGGGGAATGTGTATTTTTACGGTTGGCTAACCTTAGTTTTTTGAAGATTTTTTTTTATGTATCAAAGTTGTCAATACATCAGCTGGTTCCTTCTCCAATATCAACCAACCTATCAAAATTGTGTAAATATTTTCTCTAGCTAATTAAAATCGGGGTTGTGTACACAAATTCAGCCTATCAGTAAAGAGTTCTGGAAACTTCCCCTCAAAAATACTGTAAAAGCTTGGCGTTTTGCGGCCGTATTTTCTTCTTGTAATGGTTCCCGCTTAGTGAGTGCGGCGTATTCTAACAGATTTGGGGTCCGCGGGTGGCGTTCGGAAGGCTCAGAACTTAAGGTAATAGCAGATTGTTATAAACACGTGATAGCCACTTAGAGATAGCTGGTAGGGAAGGTTTCGACCTGGTTTATAAAGCGTACATTTCTAAATCTGGTGGCTTAAATGTAGAATTTTCGGCCGGTCTGAGGACTCTCTTCTATTCCCTTCTGGGAAACATGTAATGTAAGGAAACAAAGAATGATTACACTCTGTTGATTCCCATTGAACTTGGTATGGGGTGACTAATGTTCCCAAACTTTTAAAAACTTAACTTTCTTTTGGTATATTATGTTTCTCCTTTAGTTACCCCGCTGTAAAATAGGCTTAGCCTCTGTATCATTGGGCTTTAAGTTCACTTAGGGTTTTAAGTATTTCTAGAAGGAGTGCAGATGTTTCGCCTCCTTGCATCTTGTTTATGGCCAGTTTCAAGCAACCTTTTCTCTTTTTATATTATGACCATTTAGAATGGGCTCCTTTGCCCCTGTGTATTTGTTAATTGTTTCTGGTGTGACGTTCCCTTGACGAACAGAACGTTATGAACCGTTGAGCAATAGATGAGCCCACCTCGGGGCTACCTTATATAAATAATACAATTAAGAACAACCGATGGGTTGTAACTGCGCAGTTAAAAAACTGATACCTCTGTGAAGCGGGACTGTGATATTGTTGGAGCTCTGACTCCCTTATAGTGTGAAGATTAGGAGCAAATTGTGCTCTTGGTAACTACCAAAAGCGATCCAGCTCTTTTAGGTGTAAATTAGCATTTGTAATTCTCTCAAGTTTTGTACCTTTTTCCTTGGACTTTGAGTCATTGCTGTTGGAGCTGATAAGCTCAGATTGTTAATGTTCTTTCAAATATTCTATTTATTAATTTTTAATTAAGAAAGAAGGTAAATAAAATTTCAAGATTTGTTGTGTTAAGCTAGTTAATCTGTTAATTTGTAGTTAATCCCTTAACCACCCATTCCCCCCAGCTGCTCCCTACACCTCTGTACACCACGGAAACCACTTATCACCGATTCGTAAATATTCAATACTCTTGACATTTTGTTGATCCAAACAATAAAAATATTTATTTCGACAAATAATTTTTCATATTTATGAAAATAATTTATTACTTCTTGAATCAGAAACCATCATACTTGGAAGTAATATAAATTGCTCATTTATGAGTTATAAAATTCGATTCCGATCGCGTCTTTGATTCTACCGAAGTATACGTTTTTGAGCTTTATTCATTAAGGATGTTAAGAAAAAAGCCATACTTTCTGTGTCGACTCTGTTATTTTAATTTTAAGAATGTTCTTTCTTTCAAAAAACACTAGTTATAACACGTGTAACACTCTAACAAAATCTTGATGCGTTTTTGTACAAAATAGAAAACGAGAACCTAATCGTCACAAACGTAGATAAAGGGAACACAACTGCCATAATGAAAACACACGAGTGTGTAGAAAAATTAAAAAAGCTATAACAAAATTCCGGAGTTACAACGCTACCCGACAAATAAACAAATCATACAATCAAGAAACTTTAATTTGTTCTCAAAAATGGAGAAAGAAAGACTTATCATCAAAAATCCTGAACTTCTCGCACTGAGAGTTCTCCACAAACCACGCATAATACTTATGTCTTGTTAGACAAATAATAAATTTCAAAGATGCGTGAAGTTACATTGTAAGCAAAATACTCACCCAAGTTCTAAAACAAAAATTCTCACTCAAAGAAGTCAGATGTATTAATAACTCCTTAAAACTAACCAAAGAACTATAAAATAGACGAAAATCGAGTCAGTGGCTGGGCGGTTTAAGTCACGTAGCTGTCAGCATACATTCGTGTGATGGCGGATTCGAACCTCAGTGTCGGCAGCCGTGAAGATGGTTTCCTGTGGTTTCCCATTTTTATACCACTCCTAGCCTTTTCCTGTCCCATCGACACCATTAAACTTGTCTGTGTCGGTGCGACGTAAAGCGAATTGCAAAATAAAGAAGGGAAAAATAATGGAGAGCACAAGTATAATATCGTATGACATCACCAATATGTACACTAATGTATCAATAGAAAAATCGTTTAATATGATAGAAAATCAACTAAAAGACAACAGTTCACTGCAAGAAACAAGACATTAACCTGCATGGAAAAATCTCGAAAGAAAACTCTTTTACATTCAACGAAAGAGTATATTTTCTAAAAGGTAGGGTGAACCATGGGCTTACCATTGTCGTGTATAATAATGAACATTTCCTAAATAACTTCGGAAACATTTTCTTAACAACCAACATTCTAAAGAAGCAGCTATGTAGATGACGTTATATGCTTATATAATAATGGTATCACAAACGCCTAGAAAGTATGAAACACATCTAATCTATATATATAAAAGAACACGTCCTGACTGACTGACTGACTGACTGACTGACTGACTGACTGACTGACTGACTGACTGACTGACTGACTGACTGATTCATCATCGCCGAGCCAAAACTACTGGAAATAAAGAAATGAAATTTTGAGGATACATTCATATTACAATGTAGGTGCCCGCTAAGGGAGAATTTTAGGATATTCAATCGCTAAGGGTGTGAAAAGGCTGTGAATTTTTGAAATGAGTCCATCTATATCTCAAAACTCTAAAAGTTTACAGATGTAAAAACTGGTATTTAGAATCCCCTCTGAAAATAAAAGAAACACGTATTCTTTTCTTTTCGGAAAATCCCAATAGGAGGGGAGAAAGAGGGTGAAAAATAGAGTTGAATGCCTTTAATGAGGATACTTATATCTCATAAACTTATAATATTACAGACCTAAAAATTTGTATTTGGGACCTCATTTAAAAACAAAAAAAAAACATATTTTCTAATGGGGGTGAAAAGGGGGGTTAATTTTTAATTAAAATATCTATATCTCAAAATTCTAAATGTTTACAGATGTAAAAACTTGGTATTTAGAATCACCCTTAAAAATAAAGAAATACGTATTTTTTGTTTTCGGAAAATCCGAATAGGAGGGGTGAAAAGGGTCGAAAAGCGGTTGAATGACTTTAATGAGAATACTTATATCTCAGAATCATAAGACATTACAGACCTGAAAATTTGTATTTGGAATCTCCTTTAAAAATAGTCAGGTATTTTTTTTTTGAAAATCCAACTAATGAGGGGTGAAAAGGGGAGAATTTTTTTTTAAAATGAGTGTACCTATACCTCAACACTTTAAAAGTTTACAGATGTAAAATTGGTATTATAATCTCCTTTAGAAATAGAGACACATGAATTATATTTGTTTTCGGAAAATCCCAACAGGAGGGGTGAAAAGGGTGAAAAAGCGGTTGAATCCCTGTAATGAGGATACTTATATCTC
Source organism: Anabrus simplex (assembly GCF_040414725.1). Taxonomy (NCBI): domain Eukaryota; kingdom Metazoa; phylum Arthropoda; class Insecta; order Orthoptera; family Tettigoniidae; genus Anabrus; species Anabrus simplex. The sequence goes on from NC_090266.1 coordinate 793,164,910, forward strand.
AGAAACCTAAGATATTACAGACCTGAAAATTTATATTTGGTTTCTCCTTGAAAAATAAAGGAACAGTTATTTTTGTTTATGGAAAATCCAATTAATGGGGGGCGGGTGTGATACGGGGGATGATTTTTAAAAAGTGAATGTACCTATATCTTAAAACTTTAAAGGTTTACAGTTGTAAAATTGGTATTTAGAATCTCCCTTAAAAATAGAGGGAAATGTATTATTTTTGTTTTCAGAAAATCCCAACAAGAGGGGTGAACAAAGGGTGAAAAAGCGATTGAAAGCTTGTAATGAGCATCCCTTAATCTCAGAAACTTAAGATATTACACGCCTGAAAATTGGTATTTGGGATTTAAAAATAAAGAAATACGTATTTTTTTTTGTTTTTGGAAAATCCAAACAGGAGTGACAAATTGGGGTGAATTTTTAGAAAGACTGTATCTACAGTATATCTCAGAAACGTAAAATGTTACAGATGTAAAAACTGGTATTTGGAATCGCCTGTTAAAATAAAGAAACGGGTATTCTCGGAAAATCCGATGAAGGGAGGGGGTCGAAAAATTGAAAAGTTAATTGAATTAATTGTATGATTATATTTACATCTAATAAAAACTAAAGTTTTTACAGGCATGAAAGATAGTATTTAGATCTTCTTTAAAAATAAAACGACGCCTTTGGGGGTGGGCGGGGAATCATCTTTGGGGGCGGGTGAGAAAAAGAGTTGAATTCGTTTCATGAGGACACATCCCAAAAACTGAAGATAATCGGTATTTAGAAGATCGTTTACTATTAATGAAACGAATATTTTTTGCCGGAAAATTCACTTAAGGTGGGAGGGAGTGTGAATGTAAGTGAAGAAAAGTGAATTATTTTTATGGGAATACTTATGTCTCAAAACTGAAGGTAATACACGTGAACATTGGTATTTGGAATTCCTTTAAACATAAAGAAACACGTCTTCTATTTTTTTGCTGGGGGGGGGGGGGGTAAATCAATATCACCGCGGTGGGGTGAAAACGGAGGTGAGACCAATTTATTTTACTGTTCCTAATGTACGTATAAGGAGCCTCCGTGGCTCAGGCGGAAGCGCGCTGGCCTCTCATCGCTTGGTTTCGTGGTTTAAACCCGAGTCACTCCATGTGAATTTTGTGCTGGACAAAGCGGAGGCGGGACAGGTTTTTCACCGGATACTCCGGTTTTCCCCGTCATCTTTCATTGCAGCAACACTCTCCAATATAATTTCATTTCATTTGTCATTCATTAATCATTGCCCCAGAGGAGTGCGGCAGGCTTCGCTGGCAGGCACAATTCCTACCCTCACCTTTAGCAGGGGGCTTATTCATTCCATTCCTGACCCGGTTGAATGACTGGAAACAGGCTGTGGATTTTCAATGTACTTATTCTGATCATAAAACGATCATTATTAATCTTTCCTGGCTTCGTTTTCAGTGCCATCTTTTCCTTTGGAGAACCTTCTTAGATTACAGTAGATTCTTCTGGCATATAAATAAAAATTTAAACACATTTGAAATAAACGATAGCTATAAGATTGACAGTGCACTTGTTCACCTCTATAATAAGGTCAATAATGCACGGATGTATGTCATTCGTATCGCAGGAAGTCCTGCGCACTTGCCTACGGGCGACAATGGTGCTGGTCATACTGTCATCAATGACAATGGCAGCAGATGTATTTTACCGCCAAGTAGCGGTCTTGCATCTTGCTGTGGGGTCCGCAACATCAATAATAATAATAATAATAATAATAATAATAATAATAATAATAATAATAATAATAATAATAATAATAATAATAATAATAATAATAATAATAATAATAATAATAATAATAACAACAACAACAACAACAATAATAATAATAATAATAATAATAATAATAATAATAATAATAATAATAATAATAATAATAATAATAATAATAATAATAATAATAATAATAATAATAATAATAATAATGTTCTGGACCGTCGTCAAAATGTGCGAACCGTGCTGGAAACGGGTCCTGGATGGGTAACGACTACGATTGCTGTCCGGCCGCGGGTTCAGTACCGCCAAGGCACCCAAGACGACACCAGGCCGGATCTTCTGAAGGATTTGATCCACATTAAAAATGCTTATAGGAAAACATGGCAAAGATTTAGGGACCCAACTGCGGGTGGAATACCTGGACCTAGGCAGGGAAGTACGAAATCGATTGCTGGATGAAAGATTTAAAATGGGAGGAACGTTGCAGTAATCTCTCAGAAAATGAGTCAGATCACGAATTTTGGCGGAATCTCTCAGAAAACCAGTCAGATCGCGAATATCGGCGCGTTATATAAAAACGATAAGCATTCCATTATAAATTTCAGTATAATACCGTAGCGAAGCACGGGTATCTTGCTAGTTCCTTATATAAGTCAATGAAATTCACAATGGAATGAGAAGGTAACAAGAAAATTAAGCTTTTCTTAGACATCACACTCAGTACGAATGAAGATAATCTGTCCTACAAAATATACAGAAAATCCACTCAAACTTCACACACAACGGAGAACGAATCAACCCCACCCCACACCCATACACAGATAAATATATACTCCATATCAGCAGGACTGGTTAAAATGATACACAGAGGATGTTCCACACAAATGAGCACAACAGATTTCAATGATGAAATACAAACAATAAAACAACCACTCTCCTGTCAGAGTAGATAAATTAAGTAAACAAAGGATAAACAGTAAAACCGCACGTGAAACAGGAAAATACATTGACCTCAACTACGTGGACAACGACAGGTACAAAATACACAATACAGTGTTTTCCAAAGTAAAGGAATAAAAGTAGTCTTTAGAATGACGATCACAGTGCAATGACACATCAGCAAACGCAACCTAACGAAAAAAGATCTTTCCTCCAAATAAGGAGTTTATGAATTTAAACATCAAGAAACTAACATATATAGCCCATACGAAATATAGTGTCCACAACGAAGGCAAAGAAAAAAAAATGCGATTGGATACAATCGACATTCCACATCTCACACCATTTAACAGATATTAACGCAGATGTAAAAATATTACACATCAAAAATAAAATAAAATTTATGAACACGGATAGATATTAACATCCCAAGAAATGTAAACAAACCACCCTCAACGATCACATTTCTTTAAAATCCTCCTTCTTCACCCGATATAATATTCGGAACAATATCTCACTTTTTTACATTTGTGCTTAATGCATCCCAAACGATTCTACTGTGACGTGCAACGTCTGGAATGTAGGTTACAGTATTCTTATCTCTACCTATTATATTCTCTGAATCTAGGTACGGCTTTCACCACTAGAGGCGTTTTGGAAGGTTATTATTTATTGTTAATAAGAATATCCTACAAAATATTATTTATTCAATTTCACACTTTTATTTTATCAAAAGCATTAACATGCACTTACTCCCCAATAAAAAGAAGGCTATTATAAAATTATGAAGCAGCACTTCTCTCCCACCCCAATGAGCAGTTTTATTGCCCACTGCATTCCCCTCGCCCTCTATATAGCAACCACGGCCAGAGAAAGGGAAGTGGGTTCAGTCAAAACGTAGTCACTAAGGGAATGTACGACTAGCAGCTTAGGTTGAGCACGGAAATATTTCTGGAAGTTTCTAAGGTGACAGTGGTGGATTACTGAAATCTTAATTTTTCATACTTGTTCATAACATCACCAATTTTCATCTGATTGACAAGTTTACGCAACGTAAATAACATTGTACTTATTCAGGGTCTCCAATATAGACTAAGACCGTCCCAGTGTGTACAACTCTTGACTTCGCAAGCAGCGGGCACATGTCCGATCTCGCAGGCATCAGTCACCAGTCTGAATCCCATCTGTTAACATGGTGAGAATGTTATCATTTACCTTTTATCATATTTTCGTATGTAAAAGTTATATTAAGTACGAGTCGGCTCAACAGGTACGCGATGCATTTGTGCATGAATTTCCTGGTGAAGTGCCAACAGCACAGATTCGCGTAATTGTAAATAAATTTGAAACTACTGGCTCAGTGATCAATAAAAAAACATGCGCGCACACGAACAGTTTAACAGAGGGAAAGCTATATGACATTGGTGAGAATCTTGAACGGTCACCGAATAAATCACTCATGAAATTAGCACAAGTAGCGGTTTCGGTTTCTTCTGCACACAGATCTACGAAGCTGTTACGCATCAAACCGTACAGGTTTTCACGGGCCCATTGTTTAAATCCAGCTGATCCAGCTACAAGAGTGAGATATTCTGCATCCTGAATATTTGAATGATAGTTTATTCGACCCACAGTTTGTGTTCTTTTCGGATGAGGCCTGGTTTCATCTTAATGGTCTGTGAACAGTCATAATTCTCGCTATTGGTGTGCTGAAAATCCTTATGGTGTTTAAGAAGTCCCTCATTCTGAGAGGAAGATTGGCTTTTGGTGTGCTGTTAGTGCAAGACCAATAACTGGGCCTATTTTTTTCAAGACGACAGTAAAGGCAGAGAGGTACCAGGATGACATTTTGACGCCGTCTTTCCTTCAGTTAACGGAAGAAGGAAAACCGCGTGGGCGGTTTCAACAAAAATCAGTCCCTGCTCGCTCAGTAAAAGATTCCTTTTTGAAACCTCGGAAGTGTCTGCAGACAGAGTGATCAGCGCTGATCTATTTCCCACCCGTTCTCTAGATCTAAGAGTGTGTGATTTTTAATTTTAGGTAAACTGAAGGAAAAGGTGTATCGAACAAATCCTCACACATTGGAGGAACTCAAAGAAAACATTAAGAATGAAATCAGAAACATTACAGTGACAGAACTCACTTGCGTCATCCCGAATGTTGTTACCAGATACAATGCCTGTATAACGCAGGAAGGACGACAAGTCCAGCATCTTTTACATGGTACGATTTCATATAAGATTGTATAGACGCTTAAAGCAGGGTGGCCGTGTACGACATAAGCTTGGCAAAAGCAACTGCCCTAGCGCAGAGTACCAACACCGTTCATATGGTCTTAATTTATATGGGAGAACCCGTATACTCATGATTTAAGACGATTTGATAGAATCTGAGGATGTTCTTGTAGAATGGAATCTGCCATTCTTTGTGTATTAGTGTGTGTTCATTTACAAGTATGTAACAGTGGCATGCTTGTTATGAAGATTATTTTTGTTGTTTTAATGGGCCTAACATCAAAGTCATCGGACACTATATGTGTTATAATTAGTGTTATACTATGGGATTCACAAGACTCCACTACCAGGTTCAGTTCACAGATGTTACGTTCAATGAACAAATGCCTGTACATTTGCGACCAGCACGTAAGCTCACCATCACATTTGTTCTACTGAAGCAAGCGTCGGAGCCACAGCAGTAATTATTACCTCAATATTTTATGTGCAATCTATGAGCGATTACAGATACAGATAATGTGGATAATTAACAGGCTGACATGATTCAGATTTACTGGTATACAATGATTACATTTTAAATCGCGAGGACATTTTTGAAGCGAGGTTTTTCCTATCAGTTTAGACTATGTCTGGGTATTTATAAAACATAACAGAGTATATATGACAATGTGAAGAATTATGTTAATAAATTATAAGGTGAGCATTTATATACAATTCTTTGCGCACCAAATGCAGGCTGTCTTGGAAGCAAAGAGTACTGTTACAATGAATGCTTATTTGTATATTAAGGTCAACAGTCGCAGGTTAACTTCGGAATATTCATTTATACAGGTGAGCAAATGTTTAATGTTCGGTTCAATGACTGGTAACGTTAGAATTCTGTGCTGATATTCAGGCTAAATAACTTAAATTGATGTAGATCAATGATTTAAAGTAGAATAGCATTTACACAGAATCGTGGTGTTAAAGATATAAATCGTTTTCATTGTAATGATTCGCCTCCATTTTAAGCTCATGTGACTCAGGAAGCATTTCAGAGTTCCTCCTTTACGGAAGAAAATGGATGTAACATCTTGATCGAACGGATTGAGGAAAGAGATTATTATGAATACTCTTGTGCTGTAGTTGGTCTATTCATTTTACTGTATGTTACGTTTAAGTAGAATAGAACATATTAAAGTAATATATTCATTCCGAAAATACCTCTTACAGCAAGCCACTGAGCCACGTCTAATTTTGATCATTTCTCAATTACTTCCGGTCGAAAGTATATTTGGATTAATCCCAGTTTTACGACCGGATGCCCTTCCCGATTCCAATCGTATGCGGAGAGATATATTCACTATTAATGTACGGGTTTCTGTAGTGGTCGCTAATGTGATGTTCCGTATGCAGTTGAAGATGTGTATTAGAATGAAAATAACAACTGGGCCCCGAATCAGAGGAATGCAACACATATTGATCAAATTCACGGCCCGACTGGGAATGACACCTGAGGCTCTCAGAAATGAACATCGCCATACTGATCATTCTGCCTAAGAGCCTAGAAAGACACTCAGGCCCAGTATCCATTCTTATGCACGCAGGCCCCTCGTATTTGTGTTACCGTTTCAACTCAGTTTTCAACATCTGACATGACCTGTAGATGTTTCTGTACTTCATAAGGCCATTTGTCAGTACTGATAGAATAAACTAACATAATAACTGAGTTATAGCAGGAAACTAAGGCTGAAATTGCACCAGATAAGCTAAGATCCTGCTTTCTCGATTTCAAGAGTAAATTAATGTCACTGAGTACTGACGAGTAGATACTGATCTTGACATATACCGGTGGCTCTCGAACGCCGTACTTTCTGCTTTTAAATGTCCCGCATGCACAAGTGAAGAATGGAATGTCTACCAACTGATTTTCACAGGCGCACTACTGCCAGAGGGCAGGTTACGTCAGAATATGAAGAGGTAACAACCTGACGGTCGCTTGCAGCATGTTACAAAGTACTCAGCGCTGCCGGTCTAATGCACCCCTTGCATTAGTAAACCTCCTTTTCCACCGCATAGTTCTAGGCTGGTGTATGGTATAGCCGCACTATATTGGCTGTGTGCATATCGGCAATGGCTAGTGTGTTTAGTAGCGACGAATACACAGACATTAATTTTATCTGGACAACCTGGTCGGAATGCAGCCGAAGCTCCAAACAGGCGTATGCCTTCTACACATGTATTTCGCCGAACAGTATTAGTTATCGTTTCATACAAACAACTCTTTTATCGATTGGAATATCTACACGTGTATGAATTAATAAGTTATTAAATTTCCTTGTCTGCATCTTTGGCGGGTTTACAAAGAGCAGCGGCGAGTAGGGGTGGGGCGAGGAGGGAGAGTGCCCCCTACACCACTTTTTGGAGTAAACATTACATCTTTATTCCACTTTAGCCAGCTTGAACTAGGAATTATTTTTAAAAAGCTATTTGTACAAGCCTTGTTGTCTTATCTGCTAGTTCATTCCTTTATTTTCTTTAATTATTAACGTAATTGTTGGCGAAAGTACGCACAAAATGCCGTTCGTCGCGGCTAACCGATTTGCTTAGCGCTACGGCAAGTAGTGGAGACTTTGCATTTGCTTTGAGGAAGGGTATTTGGGGTACATTTTTTGCCAAGGTCATGGACACTGAGTTATAATTCACCCGCTTGCCGCGCGCAATCGTCAGTCTGGCATCCCTTCAGTGTCTGTTTGTTTCTTAATGTGTATTCAAATACTAAATTATTTTAAATTGAAAAATCATGCCGTACTTCTATTTAATTTTAATGGACGTGCTGGCCGTAGGATTAGGGGCGTGCAGCTGTGAGCTTGCACCCGGGAGATAGTGGTTTCGAATCCCACTGTCGGCAGCTCTGAAGATGGTTTCTGCGTGGTTTCCCATTTTCACACTAGGCAAATGCTGTGGCTGTACCTTTATTAAGGACACGGCCGATTCCTTCCCAAGCCTAGCCCATTCCTGTCCCATCGTCACCGTACGTCCTATCTGTGTCGGTGCGACGTAAAGCCAATTGTAAAAAAATATTCAACTGTAACTGTAATTTCAACGGAAGATGATACCAACGTTCCTTTCAGTGGGCTAAATTATTTACTTTATGTTATGTTATTTATTAAGTAAATGTATTGAACCTGCCCCGTGGTTTGTTTGTGAGACCTGTGAAAATGTTATTATACAACACTGAATCAAAATCTCAAGGAAAGTATTACAAATAAACCACAGGGCAGGTTAATTACATGTACATAATAAATAACTTAGCACAAACGAATGAATTTAGTCTGCTAAAAATAAAGTTGGTATTGTCTCCCGCTAAAATTACAATTACAATTAAATATATATTACTTTTACATTTGGCTTTACGTCGCACCGACACAGATAGGACTTACGGCGACGATGAGACAGGGAAGGAAGCGACCGTGACCTCAATGAAGGTACATCCTCAGCATTTACCTGGTATGAAAATGGAAAACTACGGAAGACCATCTTCAGTGCAGCCGACAGTGGGATTCGAAACCACTATCTCCCGGGTGAAAGCTCACAGCTGCCTGCCCCTAAGACCACGGCGAGCTCGCCCGGTACAATTAAATAGAAGTACGGCATGATTATGCAATTAAAAATCATTTAGTAATTGACTACACACTAAGAAACTAACAGACACTGAAGAGACTGTCAGGCTGGCGAATGCGCACTGCAAGAATGTGTCCACGACCTTGGAAAAAAAAATGTTTCCCTACTACCCTTCCTCACAGCATATGCAAGGTTTCCACTGCTTGCCCTAGTGCTATGCAAATCGGTTAGTCGTGACTAACGGCATTTTGTGCCTATTTCCGTCAATAATTATGTTAATAATTTAAGAAAATAAAGGAAAAACTAGCATATAAGGCAACAAGCCTTGTACAAATAACTTTTTAAAAATAATTCCTAGTTCCAGCTGGCCAAAATGGAATAAAAATGTAATGTTTACTCCACAAAGTGGGGGAGGGGGACGACGGCTGTCCCTCCTCGCCCCACCCCCTACTCGCCGCTATTTTTTGTAAACACGCCAAAGATGCAGAAAAGGAAATTTAATAACTTATTAATTTATACACGTGTAGACATTCCACTCGATAAAAGAGTTGTTTGTATGAAACGAAATCTAATACTGTTCGGCGAAATACGTGTGTAGAAGGCATGCGTCTGTTTGGAGCTTCGGCTGCATTCCGACCAGGTTGTCCAGATTAAAGTAATGTCTGTGTATTCGTCGCTACTGAAGACACTAGTCATTGCCGATGTGCAGACAGCAAATACAGTGCTGTTGTACCATACACCAGCCTAGAACCATGCTGTGGAAAATGAGGTTTACTAATGCAAGGGGTGCATTAGACCGGTAGCGCTGAGTAACATTCTGCGAGCGACCATCCGGTTGTTACCTATTCATATTCTGACGTAACCTGCCCGCTGACAGTAGTGCGCCTGTGAAAATCACTTAATAGATATCCCATTCATCACTTGTGCATGTGGGACATTTATAAGTAGGAAGTGTTCGAGAGCCACCTGGTATAATCTGATTATATTTTGTGCAAGATAATCTTACGCGGTTAATAATTTTCAACACATAGTATTCATGAGCAAGACATGTCATTCATTTTAAAAACACTCTCAATTTCGAGGAACTGAAGTCCTTTGTTGTCCTTCCGGAAGATCATAATCAAATCAATAGATGTCTCTCTACCTTAAGTAAATACATACATATTGATGAACTATTTCAGCACAATGCTTCACAATGATGGAAATAATTCCAGTTGAAATCCATAAATAATAACGCTCTTTGTTAATGCGTAACCACCAAACAACTGGCAACACACACTGGCCGGTCGTACAAACTCACACTTAACACACTGATGATAGCTCCAATTTTTCAGTGAATATTGTAATAAGAACTCAGACTTGATAGAATTGTGGCAGGAAGTAAAAGGCTTCGGCAATGAGGACTATGTCACTCGATAACCCTCTACGGACAAATCTTGATTGTAAGATTTTATGTACGAGATTACACCCTCTACCACTTGATGCCCCGCAAAGCCATTGGATAGATTTCTGATATCACGCTGAATATACTTTCCCTGGCACTGATTATATACGGATATATTGTACGTTTTCCAATGGTATATCAACCGCCCTTGGAAGCACTACAATTACTATTTCGGGTAATCAACAGAACTTGGACTTATCAGGACATTCCTGTAGATTGGATTAGAAAAAATATTTTTCATATTATCAAAACAAGAGAAGACCTTAGCGTAGCATCGTCTTGGAGATCAATAGCACTTTCATAACGCATCGAGGAACTTGTAGAAGGTATGATAAAGCAACGTCTATGGTGGTGGTTAAAAACACATCTCCGGCCACAATTATGGAATGGTTTCAGCAAATGCCACGGCATTTAAGATAATTGTGCCTTACTAAGAATGGAAGTTTCAATGTTCCATTCAGAACAATGACTTCTCAATAGTTTAATATTAATATAGATCAGCGAACGTCGATATTCAGGAACCCGATCTTTTTTGACAAATTATTGATCTTTAGGTGGTTTGGACAATTTTTGTCACGAATATAAAATCTAATACACATGAGATGGATTTATATACCATAAAAACACCCACAGATAATACTAATGACTAATACCCTTTACACATAATTGATATAACGATGGGAGACATTGCCAGAGCATTGAGAAATTTAAAGCCGAAGACGTCTGCTGTCCGGATCAGATACCTCCATGTATCGTAAAGGGGTATGCGGAAATTCTTAGGAAGCCATTATATTTCCTTTATAATCTTGCTTCTAAAACACAAACTTTTCCTGATGTGTGGAAAAATCTCGGGTTTTCCCCAAACTAAAATCAGGTGATGAGGTGCTAATTAAAAACTATCGACCAGTCTGTATCCTGTATCCTATCAGCTTATGCAGAAGTTTTTGAGTTTATTCATCATGGTAAGGTTATTTTACAATTTGGCCCACTAATGTATGACTAGCAACAAGGGTTCGTATCTAAGAGATCTACAGTTGCAAATCTGGTCGATGTGTGTCAGGATATATGCAAAAATTCGATAATGCGATGCAAATGGACGTTGTGTTCACAGATTTTGAAAAGGCATTTGACAGCGTGGATCATGATATAATGTTAAATAAAGTGAGTAGATTTGTATTCCCGCGAGATATGCTCAGATTTTTTAGTACTTATCTATCTAATAGGAAACAGTATGTTCAATACCTTGGAAATTCGTCAATGGAATTCAATGTAAATTCGGAAATCGTTCAGGGTTTGAACCTGGGCCCAATTATGTTCGTGATTTTCATAAATGATTTGCCTAAACATGTAAAACATCCCAACTATCTCCTTTATGTATATATCTTCAAAATATTCAGAGTGGTTAACTCAACAGAAGACTGCCTCATACCACAAAAAGACATTGATGATATTCTAATGTCGAAACATATGAACAAATTAAAATTTAACGTCTCGAAATATGTAACAGTGTCATTCACTCGAAAAAAGAATAAAACGTGCCAGTAAATCTACCAATTCGAGCCTGGCGTATTAAGCACCTTCAAATACCACTTTACTGAGCCAGGTTCGAACCTGTCAAGTTGGCGTCAGAAGGCCAGTGTCTCAACGGTCTGAGCCACTGATACCGGCGGTTAACAAATTTCCTGTCGGTCCCCCTCGGCTATTGTAGGTACTTGTTCCGAGGCAGTTTCTTCTAGTTATCCATTTTCACTTCCATTCTCTTTTTCTCCCAACTTTGGCCACCTAATCCTCAAATTCCTATCAAATGTCATCCAACACGCAACGAACAACGTCACTAACAAGTTTTACTCGCTGTTGATGGCCGTTAACCGTATCTCTGATCTAGCTGACGATGCACGGAAAACTGAACCAACTGACTTGAGTGACAAATTTTCATTTACCAATATACTAAACGCTGCTTTAGGCTTAAACTAGACTACGTGAGTTAAGTAGTAACTTACTACTGTACTAAACACTGTCTACGTATAAACCAGCTTTCAGAGCTGACAAGATGTAGCGATTAGCTGGGATACAGTGGCTTCGTTAGCCGATTGATGGGTCCAGTGAAGCTCGCACTTCATGCTAATATCTACCCAACATGTGTTTATAGGATACTACTTGCCAAGGAACATAGATTTCCTCATTTGATATGTTCAAAGTGTAACAAATGGACTCTTGGTACGTCGACCGGCCTAAATTTTCAATCACTATGCAACTGACAAACGTTACTAGGACAGCACATTAAAGTTACCTTGTATATGCGTCTGTACCTCAACAATGTCGAATCTCCTGGTGTGTTGCAGTGTCTGATGACTGTTTCATACTATACACACATTATTATTATTATTGTTATTATTATTATTATTATTATTATTACTATTATTATTATTATTATTATTATTATTATTATTATTATTATTATTATTATTATTATATCTCGGAATTTCCTATAGATTTTGGCGTTCTTAAATTATAACCGAGATCAGATACCGAGAACGAAAAAACTACAATCTGTTTAAAAATCAGCTTGCAGTGATAAGAATGGAGCGTTTTGAAAAAGAAGCTGCAACCCAGAAAGGAGTGAAGCAAGGCTGCAGTTTCCATCCCCACCCGCCTGCTTTTCAGTGTTTGAATGGAACAAGCGTTAAAGGATACCAAAGAGGAATTTTGAAAGGGAATCACAATCCAAGGAATGGAAATCAAAATCCTGAGGTTTGCCTATGATATTTTTATTTTATCTGTGATTGCAGAAGATCTGGAGAAATTGCTGAATGGTATGGACAAAGTCTTCGGGAAGGAACACAATATGAAAATACGTAAGTCCAAAAAAAATATGGAATGAGGCCGAACAAATTCAGGTGATGCAGGAAATATTAGATTAGGAAAGTAGGTATTAAATGAAGTAGATACATATTGTTATTGGGTATTAAGATAACTAGGGATGGTAGCAGTATGGAGGAAATGCAGACTAGCAAGAAAGGCCTTCCTTAAGAAAAGAAATTCGTTCACTTCGAAAATTGATATTTACAGCAATTGGAAAGATGTCTCTGAAGACTTTCGTAAGAAGTGTGGGATTCTATGGAAGAGAAACAGGACGATAACTAGCTCAGAAATGAGAAAGAAGGTTTTTAAATGTTATCTTACAGAAGAATGCTAAAGGTGAGATGAATATATCGAATTACGAATGAAGAGAAACAGAATGGAATTGGTGAGAGGAGACCGATATTGCTAAATTTTACGAGAAGAAGAGATAGAATGATAGGACATATCTTAAGAAACCCAGGTTTTGGTCATTTGGTTTTTCAGGGAAATGTAGGCTGTGGGAACGGTAGTGATAGACTAAGGTGTCAGATTAGAGCAGATGTTAGGACGTAGCATTTACGTAGAAATTAAAATGTTAGCAGATGATAGGGTGGTATGGAGTGCTGCGTCAATCTAGTTTATCAACTGATAACTCACACCATAACACAAATTATGCAAAATGACCGCAATTTGACCTTACACAGGACTTTCAATGTGCTAGCGTATCTTTTTGCATGTGACTGATTCCATTTCATTTCAGCGTGCTTGAGCATGTTAGGTGTGTGTCCAAACAACACTGTTTCACATTCGGCTACAATGGTAAGTTACCTAGACGACTATACATTTTATTTATTTATTTATTTATTTATTTATTTATTTATTTATTTATTTATTTATTTATTGTGTTCAGAGAAGGAGATATAGAATATGAAACAAGAGACATTGTGTGTACTGAGTGATTAATAATTTACTTAAGGGATGCAGAAGCTGAGATCATAGTGCAACTTTTAGACGAGGACTAATTATTTAGTTGAAGTCTCGCGAAGCAAATGCTACTAACAAGGCAGTCCATAATATATATATATGTGTGTGTGTATGTGTGTGTGTGTGTATTCACAATCCAAAATTCACGCTTACATATTTTTCTTCTAAGTTGAACTTTTCACATGAAATATAGCTACTGCATTTCCAACAGTCCAAGTAGTTGGTATGAATACGTAGATAAGTCAGTTATTGTAATGAGAAACTTGATGTCAGTAATGAACAATGTATTAGAACACAGCTGAGGGTATTCGCACAACGAATGCTACTGAGAAAACAACTTCGGCAATTGACACGTTGCAGGTCAGTGTGCTGAATCATAATGACTTGATTAGTGACAGTAGCATGCTTCGCACGTCGCTTGCTAATTAGCTGTTGGACTGCCATTGTGTTAATCAGGTTATAACTGAGTTTAAATCGGACGTACGTATGTATGTATGTATGAATGTATGTGTGTGTATTTATGTAAGTGTGAAATCCCTGCAAATTAGAATTACCGTACGTGAATTATAGTAAATTCTTACTCGTGAATGTAGCCTCCATTGTGTATATATTTTTAATTTAAGTAGTATCAATCTATGTATATACAACGCGTGGCTAAAGTATATTACCTCAGTATTATATAAATATATTGTCAATGAATCCCACCTAGAGGTCATCAGCTTGAAAATGGTGCTGGAGGACAACGTGCTGATCATATTATCTTATTTAACGTTCTTCCATTATTTAGGGTAATGGATGAATATACTGTATATGATAAAATTTGATGTTTCTGAACATTATTGACGCAGACCTCCGAGCGTATACTACCTTTGAGCAAAAGGATACGTTACTTCTCTAACCACTCCAGTTTTAAAGCAAAAGCAGTAATCTAATGCCGTCGAGCTACCTTCAGTGAAGTCGATCAGTAGTTTTGGCGCTCGTCTTCTATGCTGGAAGTCGAGGGAGTGAATCCGAACGTAATCCAGTGATATATTGATGAGTGTTTGAACACAATGTTTGTTGACTTGCTGCCACGCATTTGAAGCGGCTGCTTCTTACATTTTAGTTTTGAATTTTCGACATAACTGTAGCCGCTTTAGTTTATAGAGTTGCCGAAGCAGCGAAACTCTGAATTTGATTCTGTCATCACGTCCTCGCTGGAAATAATATATATTCCCCGCTCCATACTGGCTTTTGATCCAAAGGGTCTCGGGTTTGATTCCCGGCAGTGTCTGGGATTTTAATCTTCATAGGTCAGTTCAGATGGTTTGGGGGCTTAGTGTGGGGTTCTGAGTGTGGTGCTCTGTCTTCATCACTGCAATTCATCAGGGGTAGGGCCTCATCCTCACAGATGAGCAGGAGGTTGCCTATAAGACTTCAACTCTGAATACCAGCACCAGAACTCTCCGGAGAACACGCGACATTATTATTATAATGATATTCGTGGGGTTAATAGCGAATATTATATATTTCCTTTATATGTTTGAAAATATGTGTTACCGAGCTCGATAGCTGCAGTCGCTTAAGTGCGGCCAGTATCCTGTATTCGGGAGATAGTAGGTTCGAACGCCACTGTCGGCAGCCCTGAACATGGTTTTCCGTGGTTTCCCATTTTCACACCAGGCAAATGCTGGGGCTGTACCTTAATTAAGGCCATGGCCGCTTCCTTCCCACTCATGGCCCTTCCCTGTCCCATCGTCGCCATAAGACCTATCTGTGTCGGTGCGACGTAAAGCAACTAGCAAAAAAAAATATGTGTTTACGGCAGACTAACATTTGTGAATATAAAATAGATAGCACTTGACTAAATAGTTCATCTAGTATAAGGGATCTAATGAATGAGATATATAATTTGGCATTTATTTCTCATTTTAAGCGCAGTTATACAGTCTTCCACAGACTTCGTGTAAAATACTCCTACGTGTTATGTTAAGCTATGGTGGCTAGGCTATATTTGTTCTGTTGGAATGGATCTAATTCACAGATCTGGCACTAATTCCATCACACTACACAGTGCACACTAATCGCCTGTTGTGGAAAAATTCTATGAATATTTAATTTTTACGGCTGTATTGTTCTTGAAATAGACTCTCAAAAGTACAGATGTCGGCCTTCGAAAGCATCTTTCTAATACCTAAATCATTGTTCAAAGCAAGCTTTTTTTTTTAAAAAAAAAAAGGACTGCCTTGATTGTGAGAGTCTGCAATGTATGTCCTAACTAGCTGATGTACCCGTGCTTCGCTACGGGATTCTCAGAAAGACTGACTTGGTGGTTTTCCTAACTGAATTCAACATAGGTCAATACAAAAACGTCAGTAGGAATGTAGCGATTGAAAGCAATGTTATCATATAAAATACTCGATCAAATGAAAAACCGCACACTTTCTCAATTTCAACGAACAGTACTACGGTGCCGATCTAACAGTCCAAAGTTCCAGGGCTGAAATAACGAGGTCGCAGACTGCCGTGAACACTTCTCTGCCATTACTCCGTTAAATATGCACACTACTCATTCCAATCAGTGCATCAGTGTAGGGATTGAATAGTTCGAATGCTATGATGAACCAGTGTGTTACGTACCAATAATATCAGAAAATGTATGAACCAGAGGAATGGCATGCTAAAGAAGAAAGTTATCTAACTCCCCAGCTACTTCCCGCCAATATTCAGGCAGGCTGTTACACTCGGTACGACGAGGCGAGTTGACCGAGTGGTTAGGAGCGCGCAGTTGTGAGCTTTTATCCGGGAGATAGTGGATTCAAACCCCAGTGCCTGCATCCCTGAAGATGGTATTCCGTAGTTTCCCATTTTCACATCAGTCACACCAGGCTGTACCTTAATTAAAACCAAGGCTGCTTCCTTCACACCAATATTCCCTTCCTATCCCATCGTCGCCATAAGACCTACCAGTGTCGGTGCGAATTAAAGCAAATTTTAAAAACTCCCGGGACGCTGCATTAATCCTCTCTACGGGGGATGAGTGGAAACAGAAGACAAAAAGCACATCACAACAAACAATGGCCAATGTAATGTTATTGTTGATAAAGTTTATGAGCTTTCTATATTGCAGACCTTCACATTAGTTTTCTTTCGACTCTGTAATATTAGGGCGTCTTACAAAATTATTTATATCGTAGAGTGTAGTTCCTTATTCTCACACTTTACATTCCAATTTTCACTAAATTCTGTTTACTCAATTTCTCGTGACTCGGCGCTGATATGGACTTAGTAACAAAAATCCAAATTCATGAATATCTCTGTGATTATATGCGGTACGGTAACAATGTATAAGACATATGTGACCGAAAATTTAATAACTTCTTACATAACTACTACTAACTTACAACATAACTAAAGTTATGTTGGTTATGTAATATTTATCGATACGACCACAAATAACATAAATAACTTATTTGAGAATTACATTTCAGGCCTTCCCCTAAACTACTATTTCACTCAGCGTGAATAAAATAATGTATAGCCTAGATTGTAGTGGTTCATCACCCGACTTTACATACCGATTTTCATTAAATTCTCTTCAGCCGTTTTCTCGTGATGCGTGGACAGACAGACAGACAGACAGACAGACAGACAGACAGACAGACAGACAGACAGACAGACAGACAGACAGACAGACAGACAGACAGACAGACAGACAGACAGACATTACGGAAAAGTAAAAAATGCATTTCCTTTTTACTGTGGACATGACCGATACAGAAATACCATTCTTTTCAAATTCTGAGCAATGTACAGACAAAACTCTTATTTTGTATAGATATAGATTACATTTCAGGCCTTCCCCTAAACTACCATTTCACTCCGTGTGAATAAAATTATTGATGCCCTAGATTATAGCGACCTATTCCGGGACTTTGCATACCAAATTTCGTGAAGATACGACCACTAATATAATAAATATTTGAGAATTAAACTTTAGGCCTTCCCCTAAACTACCATTTTTCTCAGCGTGAATACAATTATGTATAGCCTATATTGTAGCGACTTATTTCCCACCTTTGTCTACCGATTTCCATTAAGATACGACCACTAATAACATAAATATTTGAAAATTAAATTTTAGGCATTCCCCTAAACTGCCATTTCACTCAGCGTGAATACAATTATTTATGGCCTAGATCGGGGATGGCGAACTTTTTCCAACTAGTGTGCCATTTTATGTCTCGTTTATTATTCTCAACTCTGGACTGTGCCACTTGTTATTTCGCTTTAAGAAATTGCTACAACCTACAAACCCCCCAACCGCGACTTCCTTTCCAAATTGCAATTATGTTTCATAATATTTATTCATTTATGCTTGTACTGATTTATTTACTTTTTAGATATATATTGTAAATACATTTGATTGCACGTTCCCTGGTCGTATTTTCAAATACTGCAAAAAATATATTTTGGAATATGTAAGTTTTTTGAATGCCTAATATTATTTGTAAAATTATAAATAATAGGCTCCCACTCTAACATACTTCGTCAATAAATATGATTACCGGGTGAGTTGGCTTCGCGGTTAGGGCGCGCAGCTGTGAGCTTGCATCCGGAAAATAGTGGGTTCGGGACCCACTGTCGGCAGCCCTGAAGATGGTTTCCGTGGTTTCCAATTTTCACACCAGGCAAATGCTGGGGCTGTACCTCAATTAAGACCACGGCGGTGTCCTTCCTAGTCGTAAAACTTTCTTCTCCTATCGTCACCATAAGACCTATCTATGTCGGTGCGACGTAAAACAAATTGCGAGAAATTAAATATTAGATATAAGAATCAAAAATACTAAATTGCCAATGGACTTCACTTCCCCCTATAGCTTCATTATCTTTCCATGTTGTCGTAGTTCGTCTGCTCAACAATTTTATTTATTTCTCCCTCTTCATATCTCCACAAGAAAATCGGAAGAAAACAGCTATCCTGGCTTGTAAGGTTACATCCATGCTTTCATCAAAACATACTGCATACATCTGGGAGTTATCCAAATTAGCTTTCAATTGCTCAGAAACTTATTATCGCATTCTTATTATTCTATTCTTGACAGCAGTCCAGCTGGCTGCCATTCCTTTAATTCTGTTAATTATTTGTTGTTTGTTAGGCAAGTTCTCAAATAATGAGTCGGGCTTCAATAATAAAGGTTATTTCAAGAACTCACCGTTGCAAAGCGGTTTCCCATGCTTGCTGTACTAAGCAGTGAGACAGACATGACACCCGCAGTGATATTATTCCTAGGGTGCAAATATGATACAAAAGAACCACTTTGTTTTGTGTTAAGTTCGATATAATTTTGAAACGGACACTCTCCTTTATTCATTTGGCATGGAACAAACATTTCAATAATTAGTCTAGAAATGGCGCTTTACACTGAATGTGGGGAATACAATTGTTTTCGAACGCAGGCAATACCTCTTTATATCAGTCCGAATTCCCTTGTCCACTGTTCTTAAAAAATCCGGTAACTACCTTTGTTAAGTTTCTGTTCTTTTCGGAATTAAAACAGGTTTGCAAGGTCCGTGTACAAAACCATCAGAAAACGACATTTATCTCATTTGACTTTCAGACCTATCAGTGTAGCAGTGTTGCCATATCGCACGTCCGAATTGAACAAGTATTTAGATTTTCGATATTTATTTCTTACACGTGAAACACTATAAGATATTTATTGTCTGTAGTACAAGATGTGTATAAAACATTATTATGTTCATGTGGCGTGCCACCGAAATCATTTTCACGTGTCACCTAGTAACACGCGTGGCATAGGTTCGCCATCCCTTGCCTAGATTATATCGACTTATTACGCCGACATTGCATACCGACTTTCATTAAGACACGGCCACTAATAACATAAATATTTGAGAATTAAATCTCAGTCCTTCCGCTAAACTACCATTTCACTCAGCGTGAATAAAATAATGTATAGCCTAAATTTTAGTGGTTCGTCATCCGACTTTATATACCGATTTTCATTAAATTATTTTCAGCCATTTTCTCGTGATGCGTGTACAGACAGACAGACAGACAGACAGACAGACAGACAGACAGACAGACAGACAGACAGACAGACAGACATTACGGAAAAGTAGAAAATGCATTTTCTTGTTACTGTGGACATTATCGATACAGAAATACCATTATTTTCAAATTCTGAGCAATGTACAGAAAAACTCTTAGTTTATATATATAGATTACATCTGTCATCGTTAATTACTCTACGACTCAAGCAACAATATTCAACTACTTCTTTTAAGACTTCATTTCCTAATCTAATATTACCTGCATTTCCTGATTTCGTTCGACTGCACTGCATTACTTTCGTTTTGGATTTATTAACTTTCATCTTGTAGGCCTACTCCTTCTCCTTCATACCATTCAGCAATTTATCCTGGTCTCCTGCAGACTCAGATAATAATAATAATAATAATAATAGTGTCGTATGGCTTTTAGTGCCGGGATATCCCAGGACGGGTTCGGCTCGCCAAGTGCAGGTCTTTCTATTAGACACCCGTAGGTGACCTGCGCGTCGTGATGAGGATGAAATGATGATGAAGACAACACATACAGCCAGCCCCCGTGCCATTGGAATTGACCAATTAAGGTTAAATTCCCCGACCCGGCCGGGAATCGAACCCGGGACCCTCTGAACCGAAGGCCAGTACGCTGACGGTTCAGCCAACGAGTCGGACTGCAGACTCAGATTAAATGATATCATTTGCAAATCTCAGACTTTTGATTACCTCTCCTTAGATATGATTCCCTCCTTGCCACACTCCTCTTTAATTCCCTTTACCACCTGTTTTTCACAGACTCTGAAAATAAGAGAGGACAGAATGCAGTCTTATCTCACTTCCACCTGGATTGCTGCCGATTTTCATAGCCCTCGATTCTTATCACCACAGATTGTGATCCCTCTTTCTCGGTACCTGTATCTGATCTTGACTACGTCTCCTGAAAAGTCAAGGATGTTTGCATAGCGTGTTCTTCCTTAGAAGCACTTGATTAGAGCTGTAGTTCTGTTAAGTTTTTCTATCGACAAAAATCCAATATGCAATATATATTTGCATTTATCACGTGTAAGTGTGGGTGGTAACGAACATAGGTAAATACATATTTAAGATCATAAAATGTAAGTATTTATAGAATGAAACG
Source organism: Anabrus simplex (assembly GCF_040414725.1). Lineage (NCBI taxonomy): Eukaryota > Metazoa > Arthropoda > Insecta > Orthoptera > Tettigoniidae > Anabrus > Anabrus simplex. The sequence continues at coordinate 793,185,908 of NC_090266.1, forward strand.
TAAAATTAGGAAAAGATCAAAGTCATACTTGTTTCTATTTCAGTGTCAGGATATAAAAGACACAATCGTACTGGGTTTCCCAGACTTACTTCTGGAGACTGATACCAGTCATGACGGTAGATATGACTCGCTCGTCTTCGCTTATTGACTTCGTAACTTACACACACGGCAGTTTAGACATATTTTACATGATTAATATGTAACTAGCCGAAACCCGTCAAAACATGACAGCCAATGGGGTAAATATTTAGTGAAGGATTTCCATATATAATAAATATTCTTTGTACAGTTACTTTTTGCCTGTATTTCAACCTTAAGGATGTCAAAAGTTTGCACTCTTGACAATGCAAACTATGGCATGGCTGAAAACTGGCTGAGATAAATTGAAATCTACACATTCCTGTGTTTCTCCTTGAGCTTTATTAATCGTGATAGAAAATGCCAAGCAAATTGGAAACTGGTGCCACTTAAAATAAAATGGAAATATTTAATTGATTGATTTAAGGCATCTCGACAGATTATAGCTCCCTGCCTATTTTGATTGTACGGTGCACTGATCTCCTGTGATCTACTATGAGCACCATGTTGGTCAAATCAGAATTGAAAACTGGCACTTAACAGTCTGCTTGTAGTAAGGGTACAATCCTTCGGGTTTCTATGACAGTAAACTATGATACGGAGGATCGACTCACTTTCCTAACGACTGCAGTGGATGAAGTTCACAGCCATAGTGTTAAAATTACGACATGGATAAAAGGACTTTTGTATTTCTCCGACGCTACATTAAGCTAGTAAATATCGGGAGAGCTTCAAAGAGACAGTAACATTGCACTGAAGAGCTTTCCCTCGACTAAGCGACTCCCTGCAACACAATACAGACTGGAATAGCTGGCCAAGAAGACGTCTGACAGCGTATGCGTGCTTGCCCCTTTTCACCTCCCATCTCGTGTACCTCAGCGCTCCTACGTTCCAGGTGGCCTTGAAGTACTGGCGAATGCTTTAGCCGATCAGAATGCAACACTCTTCTTTAATAATGTAAAAATATATGGCAAGAAATATTTATGCTTTTAAAGACACTCTGCAAATCTACAGTACAATAGCTTTCGTTGGAATGCTTTACCATATCAATCGGTTCAGCAGTTATCACAAACTCGCAGTCACAAAAATCAGCCTATATTGTTTTAAATATATATTGTATTAAATGAGAGAAATCGAGGTAATCATATTATTGTGCCATAATTCATTTCTAGTGTCATAGCGTAAACTTATAGCTTGTCGTAATTAAGTAAGGCATTTCTTGTATTTATGTTTTGAAACTCTGTATTTACCTTATGAGAGTCGGACAGCCCTAATCTGGGACATTTCATCTCACCCTACTTGTGTAAAAAAAAAAGTAGAGCGGTAATTTTAGGTAAAACCATGTAAATGAATATTCTGGGAAATACATTCAAGTGCGTAACGGAAAAGTGAAGCCTACAGTACGGAAAGTGGACAGGTTAACCTGAATATATCCAAGCAAGTGGCTAGGAAAACGTGGAGTGACATGCAACGGTAGGAAAGTGAAGTTGAAATTAAGTCGAATAGGCGAAAAACGGAACGTAGGATAGGATACATACACCTCGGGAGTGTTATTTAGTGGACTCGTTTTCACTAATTACTGATCGCTCATTACTGATTACTCTTTTTTGTTTAAGGCCATGACTGTTGTCATTGTGTCAAAATGTTAGTCAGATTTGTGAAGTTTGTAAAGAAGTGTGATTATGTTTGATTGTGTCAGTAACTACGAACTGTTATAAGACACTCACGTAAGCAAGACTTGGCAGTGTTCTTTATTTGTGGATTAAATGAAGGATGGACTGTGAACTTTGTCATCATTCGGTCACAGTATTAGAATTACTGCACTAATAAATACTGTCAGTTCATTGGGACTGTACGTTTATTGGATTATGTGGTAATAGCTTGACAAGTATCATCAAGTGTACGAGGTTAGACGGCGCATTACTTCAGCAGTCAATATGCCTGTCAGGCATGGAAAAATGGCACCCGTAATCACACACGATAGGATGGCGATAGTCGTGATAGCAATAATACGGCACCAGTTTGTGGACATGTCTTCACAAGGAGATCGAACCAAGGACAGCTCCTGAGTTTCAAGACATGAGGCTTCAAATCCAGTTAAGCAAGCAGGGATCTACTTGAGTGAGTAACCACCCATTACACAGGGGGACGTAAACGCAAAGAATACGTGTTATGGCTGATCTGATCCGTACAGGAATATTGCAAATTCTCGTGGTTAAAATGTTAATATGTGTTTTCCTTTCTTCTTTTGTTGGTAATATATATATTTTAGAGTCAAACATTACTTAAAGTCATTTATTTTAGCCTTGTCTGTATGCTCCTACCATTTTCTGTCGTTTGCAGGGGGGTATTAGGTAAGGTCCAGTCAATAGAGTACCAGTTCTTTAGCTTTTATGAACACTACATGAAAGTAATCTTGTATGTTCTGCCATTAACCTTTTTTTTAGCTAGTGGCTTTACGTCGCACAGGCACAGAGAGGTCTTATGGAGACGATGGGACAGGAAAAAGCTAGGAGTGGGAAGGAAGCGGCCATGGCCTTAATTAACATACAGCCCCAGCATTTCCCTAGTGTGAAAATGGGAAACCACAGAAAACCATCTTCAGGGCTGCCGACAGTGGGATTCTAACCCACAATCTCCCGGATGCAAGCTCAGAGTTGCGCGCCGCGAAACGCACGGCCAACTCGCCTGGTCATTAACTATTATTATCGTTATTACTTTTCTAAATTGAGGGATCCTATTTTGGCATCTGGCACCCATTTACTTGCGCTTTCGTCAAATTACTCCAGGCTAGCGTGCTTGAAAACTAAGGCCATCCCTTTTTTGTGTTCTATGTTGTTACCATTTACCATTTATTTCGTCATGTGTGCTAAATTATTGGCTTTTTGCCGACCTTCAACTGTGTCTTAAGTGTGTGAGTTATTGGATAACATATGTTTGGATATTCAGAACTGAACATGTAATTATACATTCCTAAATATTTTGGGAGCATTTCTGCGGCCGTGGACTAGTTAAAGAAGATATTACCGTAAATTGAATCAACAAGCATCGTCATGTGACATTAAAATTAGGCCTATCATTCGTACACCTTTCGACAACGACTTTTGCGTCAATTTAATGAGCACACTCATCTGCACACAAAAAATATCGTGATATACACAAAAATCATTATTAAGATTTGTTATATGTAGCCCTAACAGTGATTAAATTGTGTGTTAATTTGGAAACGCGCTGTATGGGCCTGTGAGTGTTAAAGTCTTTCTGTTAGTTTAATTATATTGAGATTATCGTTGTGTTAATTTTCTCCTCGTAGTTTTTATTTATAATTATTATTTTTTTGGGGGTATATTTCAATCTAATTATATTTCCTTATTCTTGTAATGTGATCATTTTACCGTTATTTTGGTGTGATGTCCTGCGTTGGCTCATTTTTCGTAATGAGATCGTTTTTCTTGTCTGTTTCTCCGGGCTCCGATTTAAATTCTATCTCACATGCGCATTGTCACTGTTCCAAGGCCACTTGTATTAAATTTAATAACATAGATTTAGGTCCTCTGTAAAATCCTCCGTTAAATGCAATGTTAAATTCAATCAAAATATTTCCTATTATTTTACGTAATAATAATTATTAATTTTAATATTTATCTTCTGTAACTCCGCGGTTTGTAGGAAATTGAAATTTGTTTCTCTAATTTCTTAAATCTTTCGGTTAACGCTCACCTAACTTACTTATACCCGTGTTTTTTTCCTTCTCATTACTGATTGCGTCACTGATCTTATTTGTACGCATTAATTTAGCCGGCTTTGGCAGTTGTTATTGATAGCTTGGCTTAGAAAGCCGCATTTTTCTGTTCGTGTGTAGTTCTTCAGTACAATTTGTGGAACTTAAATGTATTTTCCCCTTATACAGTAATCTTATTATTGTTTCGGGTAATTTTTCTCTTATTTATGGGTTTATCATTTCAATTGATTCATTATTTATAAGTGCAATATCTATTTCTATTTAGGTCGCAATTTTGAGTTGGTGTATGTGACCATATTGCCATGATTTTTCTTTAAAGATTTACGTGAAACTCACTTGAAACAAATTTCAATTTAGTTAGATTAATACCTAGGTTAACTTACAGGCAAGTATTTTACTTTTTCAAGAAAAGGTTTAATTTCATATTAATTAATTTATTTAAAGGTATCAGTTTCTCAATTTCCTTTATGTTCCCATTTATTGTAGATATAAGTAACTGTAATTATTCATGTATTTTTAATCACCTTTCTTAATTAAATATTTCAGCTCCAATTTTAATTTGGTGTTTTCACTTTGTATACTTCGTTACATTTGCCAAGCAACTTCTTATGTGTGCAATTATTAAGATCCTAGTCTTTTATTTCTCATTTTGTCTTGGCCCCTCTCAGGATTTGTTCGTAAGCTGCTGCACCCAAGGTGAGTAACCTTGTGCTAGGATGTTATTTTATGTTGTTTTGACGTGTCTATTTCCTGTGCCCTTGGGCCGTTGCAATTATTATTATTATTATTATTATTATTATTATTATTATTATTATTATTATTATTATTATTATTAATATTATATTTATTATTATTATTATTATTATTATTATTATTATTATTATTATTATTATTATTATTATTATTATTATTATTACAAATTGTCGTGATGATAAAATTGGTTCTCAATAGTGGAGCAAGTATATTTTGATTCCGATAAGCTGCAATTGAAGCACGCCATCGAACAACGCTGTACAGCACTGTTGTGGTCAAGTTTAGTTTTTGGCCGAACACTAATGTATAGAGCATTCTGCGCGCGCTGACACATTGAATAAGGTAGGATGCTATTCATAATCACCTCGTTGCTAGTCAATAACTTTCGCACCAGGTGGAACAACGCGGTACAGCACAGTGGAGTCTAACAACACGGCGAGCCCGGGAGATGCTGTGTTGTATCCTAGTAATGTAAACCGACCGAAAATATCAAGAAAACGTAAAGTGAGTGGAAATATACTAAGCGTAAAACATTGAGAGATCAGGGGTAGGCATATAGGCTGTAAGTCGACTTGGGAGGAATATCCCTGCTAAACAGCCTCCAAACAAAGTGGAACAACGCTGTATGGTTTCTCAAGTGATGGTTCCTAAGCAGTGGACTAGGAGACGGGTGAAGCATCTCTGACAAAACCATTCACAGTGATTAAACTCAAACAAAATGATTTTAAGGATTTAAATGAGGTCGATATATCCATAAACAGAAACTGCGGCCTAAAAATCACGAAGGTTATGTGGTTAAAATTGTCCAGTGATGATTTAACTGCACTGAGTGCTCGGGAGTCCCATAACATTCTTCGTCCATGGGTAAGATACGCTAATTTAGGCAAGAACAAGGTGACATCAATGATCAGTGTTTCAGCAGGTACACTGCCGCAGAACTTTTCTACCTTATTTATAAGTCCACTTCCCATCACCAAAGGAAAGGAAAAGGGTTTACTAGACATGTGCAGGAACTGAGCACAAAATACGGGAATTTTTAACAAAATCTCCTCTCTGAAGACTAGCATTGCTGTTTTGACTTCATGGAGTATCGTAGACCTTGAATGTTTGCATTATTTTATTTTCATTTGGTTTCCTTGACAATATATAATGACAGTTTAGTTGTTTAATACCGGTAGTCCACATCTATGTGACATTTCCATTTTAGTCAGACTCTGTTTGAACTACGGTGATATTTTGAATTGTTTTCCAAGTAATGTCAATATTTATACTAAATAGGCCTATATGTAACATTAATTGATATAAATATAGACCTAGTGATGTGTGTGTTATGTCATGTAATAGATGTATTTTCTCTACATTTATATTTAAAAATTATTTCTGATATTATGTTCACGTAATACTGAATTATGTTGTGTTTGCTATGGAGCAACGCTGTACAGGCAATCGTATACAACATTGTTCCACCATTGAGATTTCTATCAGGTGTTGAGCTGTCACTGGGGCAGCATTATGGCATCTGCTGGTTGAATATGATTTGTTATTCACCAGTAATTGCGTTTAATTACTTTAAAGTCGAAATTTATTATATGTACGATGAAGAAACTTATTTTATTAAAGTGCCATACACAGTTGTTCGGTGACGTGCTTCAATTGACGAACAACAAAAGGGCTAATAAGTAAAACGTACAATTTTGAGATTATAACCAGTCTGCAGCGCTGGAGGAACCTACTCTATGATGAAAATTTTCGCTGGAGATCTTCTGTAGTAAGTTTGGAGAACATAATCCGCGTAGTAAAATAAGCATGATAGCGTCTTTTCGTTTTTAAATCGAATTATTGAAGTCTATTAAATTACATACTGTAAATAGAACGTTATTGTTGCTGTGCCCCTTATGAAATAAATCGATTATATTATCCTTGCATATCAATATCAGTAGCTCAATATCTAAGTACCCCGATGGACAGGGAAGATGCTAAGCCCCTTTCCCTACTTGAACATTTATGAAGCCATCACAGGGTGACAAATCATATTACTCTTCAAGCTAGCGGTGATTTGTTCATCACACATGAAGTACGCTTTATTTAGCAATCTCAAAATTCCATTCAATGCATGGGGCCTCCATCTGTGGCTGTATTGACAGCTATAACGACGAAGCATGTCGTCATACATTTCCCAGATAACATTCTGATGCCCGTTCAACAATTCCTTAAAAAATTCACATGTAGGTCGTCCCGTGCTTGCTCAGATGGGCGAAGGTGGAATAGATATCGCTACCCAAAGGCGTTCAATTGATGACAAGCTGGCTATCCTACGGGCCAAGGAATGATGTCCATACGTTGCAGAGCCTCTTCAGCGACGCGAAGTCTATGGTCACGGTCATTATCTGCCTTCATGATGGCATGTGATATCCCGTATACAAATGGCAGTTAGCGGAGTCGTAGAACCTTAATGACATGTCGCTGTTCTGTCATCCTGCCATCAGCGAACACCTGAGGTTACACTGGAGTCGTTATTGATGGACCATGATTTATGGCGTTGACGAATCGCGGGACCAATCCGAGGGCAATCAACATATATTTAAGACTTAACCGGGATTCATTAGGAAATGCAAAGTGTCCCGATTTCTGTGTCCAATTCCAATGTCCATTGCACCAATGAAGATATACCACGAGATGCTGCTCTTCTTCATATTCAAATATTCCGCTGTTTTCATACAATCGAGTAAATCAGCAGATTCGTTTAATGCCACATGTGTAGTTCAAGTCTTCGGCACAGTTTCGAGAGAAGTTTTGGACATTTTCCCTTGTACTTTCGATATATCAACAATTAAGGGCAGATTTAATTTCTGTTAGCGCGACGAAGAAAATAATAATAATAATAATAATAATAATAATAATAATAATAATAATAATAATAATAATAATAATAATAATAATAATAATAATAACGGGAGCCTAATTAGCTCAGTTGCTTAGCTGCTGGTTAATCATCCGATAGACTTAGGTTCCATCCGGCCTTAAGCCCCGGCCAAAACCAAATTGAACCTCGGTGTCTTCATAGACCATAGAAATAACTGCGATAAGCTTAAGAACCTTTTTAATAATAATAATAATAATAATAATAATAATAATAATAATAATAATAATAATAATAATAATAATAATAATAATAATAATAATAATAATCTTTCTGCGCATTTAATTTAAATTACATTGGTATAGTTTCAGTCACCCTCTTACTCCTATTATTTTAAAATTAGGATATTTTAGTATAGTTATTTTATTATTATCTTGCTTGTTCTTTTGTCATGTAGTCCTTAGGTAGTATACAGTATTTCTTTCCTTTGATACTTTTTTTAATTCGCCGAATACATTATTTTCGTAAGACTGAGCGGAGCGGCCGCACTTCTTAACGGACTACGGTTATGGAGCCAAGCTCTGCAATCGGGAGACGCGTGGATTTGAAGCCTACCATCGGCTATTCTGATTCCTGAGGATGTTCTTCCACTTCAAGGCACTTCATGACAGTTCCTATTCCTCCTCCCTACCGAATTTAATTCACCATTATTCATTTCATCTTCATTAACTCAATTAAGTTTGGCGTCAAGAAGAGTGTCTGGCCGTAAAAACATGGCATATAAATTCATCTCACCTCATCGCCGACCCCATATCAAAAACGGGAGTAGGGAGCAGACATACACATTATTTATTACTATTGACTTTTCGTAATAAGTTATATAATATTTCCGTCCGGTAGTTTAAGGAATGGCTAATTAATGCAGGTGTAAGGACTGTGGATGTAAGCGGCCATTAGGATGTATGAGGGAAGAGAAAGTTTGAGGGGGATAATTAGAATTCTAACGTAGGAATTAAATGTACGCATGTAGGTCTCGCTCAAACAATGTACGGGATACGGTTGGAAGAAAACAAAGGGGTGAAGAAAGCGGAGAAGTTGTGAAAGACAGGTGGGCTAATCTTTTAAGGGGAAGGTAATTGAGGGCTAAGGGAAGATTTCAGGAGCGATAGTGATGAGGAATCGATATGAGTCACTGCAGGTACAATAGCAGTGGGGAGATGAGGAGAATTATTACATAGGAGAGGTGGAGGGAAGAAGAAAGAGAAAGGTAGGAAAGGGTAATATAAAGTAGACTCTAGGAATAGGAGGTAGAACAGGATCGCAAGAGCGAGAAGTAAGGGGTACTGCAGTCGTCAGGGAAGATAAGGGAGGCAGGAAAGTGTCTTACCAATAGATAAGTTTAATTGCAAGACTAATCTGAAGTCATTAGAATGGGGAAAATCCCAACCAATGTCTAGAGCACAGTAATAGTAGAGTAGTGTGAATTACGTAGGCACAAAATCAACCTTTGTTGAAAGTTAAATACAAGCAGAGTATCACAATGCATTTCAAACGGTACGACCTGTCACATTAATGACTGTTTGGGATGTACTGTATACTAACGTACTCTAGAGCTTTCACCGAACTGTGCTGAGTGACAACACAATTATAGGACACCCGAAATGTTGACGTAATTCTAATGGTCCCTGGGGAATAATTGTTACTCTTGCACTTTGTGGCGGCCAAATAATTGTCCACAAATGTCTCTGCCAAAGTGACTTTTAACCCTCGATCCCATAAATCCTCCAATATCGGTATGCAAAACTCACGGTGTTTTGAAGAAAAATGTCACATTATCATATACTAGGACAGATCTCATATATTTCACAACCTGTAATGTCCATTGTAGCAGTATGTTTACACTTTGATATTAGCCAAGAGGCTAAGAGAAGAGAGGATAACAATATAAGGCCTAAATAAATATATAGTATTTGCAATGTGAAGTACAAGTTAGTAACGAATGCACCGGCGATCGAATATATTGTCGCTGCCGGGAAGAAACCTCCTATGTGAAATATTTTAACATAGAACTTTGATCGGTAAAGTTATGTCATCTAAGGTGCAATATTGTGTGAATATGTTCAGGGCATTCTCGCTCTTCATAATGTATGTACTGCGGGTCAGTATATCTCCAAAAATATTATTACATAGGAGGTTTTGTCCCGGCAACGACGATATGCAAACAGTATTTATCACTGAAATGTCAAACGCTGAAAATGGCATGTTTCAGTAAGAGAAATACCACAACTAAATACAATTACCTGTTTTACGATACCTGTCCAGTGCAGTGTAACTTCGTAATTGCTTTCAGTTGCAACGTACTTAAATGTTGGAAATGATAATTGAAAGACGAGCAGAATACACAATTCAGCCATTGTCTAGTACCTGGCAACCGATACGAGCAGTTACTGCTGCATGGAATTCAATTCAGTAAGAAGTAACCTAATACGGTTTATGATGGTAAATGTAGTTAGATCGTAGTACGGACGACGTCGTGAGCCGGTAGTAACCCCTGTGAGAACATGGGTAGAAAGAGGACAATCAATCAATCAATCAATAATAATAATAATAATAATAATAATAATAATAATAATAATAATAATAATAATAATAATAATAATAATAATAATAATAATAATAATAATAATAATAATAATGTCGTGTGGCTATTTGTAGCCGGGCGCAACCGTTGTAAGGCAGACCCTCCGATGAGGGTGGGCAGCATCTTCCATGTTTAAGTAACTGCATGTTGTTGTGGTGGAGGATAGTGTTATGCGTGGTGTGTGAGTTAGAGGGATGTTCGGGACAGCACAAACATCCAGTCCCCGAGCCAAGGGAATTAACCATTTATGGTTAAAAGCACCGGCCCGTTCGGGAATCGAACCCGGGACCCTCTGGACCAATGTCCAGCACCCAAACCATTTAGCTATGGAGCCGGACATTAAAAATAATTTCTAGTAGGTTTAAATATAATATTAAATATAGTAACAGATACAATGTTACAGTGTCGTTGTCGTTTATATTTTTTCTTGATATAACTAACAGCTAAATTGCATGTGAATGTGAATGATAACTTTCATTCATTCAATAATGAAGGCTCTCTCCCCAGTTGGTGGCAATCCGTGACTGGGAGAGAGGACTTTTTCATGTATGCAGGAATTTAGTCACTCACTCGTTGATTCACTCAATCATCATTCATTCATTCATCCTTAATGGAATTTGCTCTTGTAAGCTGCTAGGGTTCAGTACTTGTAGGCTGAGAGCAATCAATCAATCAATCAATCAATCAATCAATCAATCAATCAATCAATCAATCAATCAATCAATCAATCAATCAATCAATCAATCAATCAATCAATCAATCAATCAATCAATCAATCAATCAATCAATCAATCAATCAATCAATCAATCAATCAATCAATCAATCAAGCAAGCAAGCAAGCAAGCAAGCAATCAATCAATCAATCAATCAATCAATCAATCAATCAATCAATCAATCAATCCTCTATACCCATTTGGTGGTTATCCGTGACTGAGAGAGAAGAGTGTTAATTGTTTCATGTATGCTTGAATACAATTCAATCATACAGTAATTCATTCATTCAAATTCAGTTCATTCGTAATGTATGTTGTAATTGTAGGATAAATCTGCACAGACTTGTGACGTAGAAGTAAACACTAATTCAACTTATGAAAAGTAGAATACACGTTGCCCTATACAACTATACAACACTTAACCGCCAGGACAAAAATAAATTTAAAAGCTAGAATTTAGAGCTAATAGGTAACAGGCTTAATGGTAATGTTTAATGTAGTAATAGACGAACTAATTGTAATAAGGAAAACAGGCATGTATCAAAACACAGTTTGGATTACAATAAATGAAAACTCTTTCTCTTACCGGGCGAATTGGCCGTGCGGTTAGGGCCGCGCAGCTGTGAGCTTGTATCCGGGATATAGTGGGTTCGAACCGCACTGTCGGCAGCCCTGAAGATGGTTTTCCGTGGTTTCTTATTTTCACACCAGGCCGATTCCTTCCCACTCCTAGAGCTTTCCTACCCCATCGTCGCCATAAGACCTGTCTGTGTCGATGCGACGTAAAACAAATTATAAAGAAAAGGAATCTTCCCCTGGTTTCAGGTGATTACAACCTCTTGGACGGTAGTATTCTATTCTTAGAGAATAATCACCTATGATATATGTGATATGGTGGGATAAATGATACATTATAGTCATGGGGTGTATATTAAATGAGAGATGAAGACAGTGAAAATGGATCAAAGTGCTCAGATTACGTGATTTACTGATGAAGGTCGTGTAGCGACAATCAGCTGTCGCTGAGAGAGAAATATACTGTTGCGAATTATGGCAGCCCAATATCCGCCCGGAAGAGAATAGAATTTTCCTGAGGGGACATGGCTAGCCGTCATTTCACCTATCCCTGAATTGTAGTGTATTTAAAATCAAACTAATTGAAAAGTGGGGATTTTCGTTAGATAACTCCAATGAAAATTAGATATCGAAATGAATAACCTTTCCCTTGTTTCGAGTTACGTCATTAGTGATTCCATGTAGCGAGGATAGTCTCTGCCTTCCTACGGTCGCGAGTTCAATTCCAGCCACTTCTGTGTGTAGACGTGTTCAGTGTGTTGCATGTGTTTACTTGCATATTTATGTGTTTGGGTCCTGTCCTATTGACGTGTGTGTTGCACCTGTTCTCACCAGAGTCCTTGTTTGCTAGTGACCGTGTGTTCAGCTTCTAGAGTCAGTGTGTTCTGGAAATGTGTTTAATTTGTGCGTGTTATGATGGGCTAGCGTTTCGGTATTTTGTGTTAGGGTCTCTCATAAATTTTGATATACTTTTGTTGTGTTTTTTGACCCTATTGATGAGGGTGTTAACGTAGAAACTCGCAATCTATTCAGTTATGTGGGTATCTGATATATCATCCATCATGTGGATCTCATTGATACGAAGGCACTTATCTTTGTTGTCCAAATAAACAGGTGTAGCCATGAATCTTAAATTAGGAATCATGGACCATACTATGGATTATAATGGGTAATTTTGGAGCCGAAAACAATCGTGTAAATTTAGTGTTACGTCAATATTTATTCATTTGGTCGAGCTGATTTCAGTTTAGTGTCCTTTGTCGTGCCAAGAGCAAATAATTCAGAGTTTACCTCTTGTGATGTTCTCATTCATATTAATAAATTATATGTCTCTATTCTTCCCTTCATATAGTTTTAGCTGATCAAAGTTTCTCCTGGACTAATCATGCTCTCACGGGCTAGCCGGCGCATGATTAAGGCAGGGAAGTGTGCATCATATACAATTACCTTTACATAATTCTGACTGAATACTCCTTACCTTTTTAAGACCCTTGTTTATTAATGATTCCCGTAATTTGTTTCTTAGAACCTCTTCTACCTTTAAGTACCTAATATTGTATAGAAGAAGCACAATATACATAACACAACTGAAAAGTTTATTGTCTTGAAATCTTTCGTACAATACACAAAATAAAGGAAATTGAGGCTTGCTTCTTATTGTGGTGAACACACTAAATAATAATATCGTGAGTAAGTTTACTGTTTGCAGAAGACGTAATTACATTTATAAAACTTTGGTCTTATATGTACAATTAGGTCTATATTGACGAGGTAGAGTGCCACTAATATATGAAAGTTTCTGATAGCTGATGGTTATCTCTTGTTTTTGGAAGTCTGGCTTGAACTTGATGCGAAGTTCATTCTAGCAGAATGCTAGGATGGTGCAGTCTAAGTTATACGGAAGGCGTGAATATTGAGGCGGTAGTTAGCCCAGAGGTGAGACCTCTCGATCAGAGTTCAGTCCGCCTTTTCAGTCCACATTTTCAAGAGGGGTACCTCCGTGTCTGACTTACGTCGTAGAGCTGATCGCTGGACACAGCTGACTGCCTACAGCGGCGGAATCGTCGCTCCAATGTATACTGGCTGGCTGACGTCACAAGTCATGAGCCAGCACTCAGCTGGACACACTCCTACATTCCAGGTGGTTCGATTCGTGAGCGGGTTGTACAGCTGCAAGGCGGAGGACATTACAACACCTAACCTTTCCATATTTTACTAAAACAGTATGACTGGCTATTTTTTTGCAATCATGTTATACATAGCTGACTTTTTTTCTGAATGTAATTTTCGAGTAAATTCCTTTAATCATTTTGTATATCCGCAGCCATTTCTAACTCTATTCCTTTCTAACTGCACCTCCTTTTTTAATCTCTTTATTCCTCTGTTATTATAGAGTAGGCTTTTCCATTACTTATCAATTTTAAGAGTACAATTTGGCATGTTTTCCACCACCTGTGCCAGTCTGCCCTTGATTAACGATCTTTGCCTACAAAAAAATGAACTCTTATATAGTATATGTTAATATAATTACCCTAATTACAATTATGATTAAACTAAATTAAAATAAACCTAAGTACATTATTACCTGTTTTTACGGTCCAAACAATTATTTAAGCTCATCTCATGCGGTGTTTACATTTTCCACTGATTTTAATTACTTTCACAAACTCCCTCATTTCTCTTTTATCATCCATATGTATTCCCTAATAGTCCTAGTAGTTCATCACTCTCATTTTTACTAAGACAAAATAAGCTTCGTGATCAATTATACCATCTAACACTTCAGTTTCCCTATATATCTCCTCTAGTTTTATTATTAACATGTCAAATATATTCTCTTAAGTTGGTTCTGTCACTTTCTTATTCAGATGGCCTAACTACATTGACTTATTTACAATTGTTTATGATGCATTCCGTCATATGTATTACCTTCACAGTAAACCTTTCGTAAGTAGAGGTCATCCTCTACAATAAACTTTCTTTCTTCATCGTATTCCACGTATGAACCTTAAATACACCATACTCCAGGAGTGCGTAAATACGTCAAGCAAATATACATTCCTACGGTAGGGTACAGTACGGATCATTTCCCCTGACACACACGCACAGGAAAATGAACTCAACGAAAATTCTTCTGACGGACTTCATATCAATATGTGGCTAGGGTGCGTGGCAAGTCTTAACGGAAATAATGGATAGGAAGACCATTGTCACATTCGCGGTTTTGATACAGCAGCGACGATATGTTATTCTCTTATCAAGTAAGTCTGCATCAGCGTCAGTGCCGCAATTGCAATATCTGTACACCCGAAAAGATCAAGTTGCCAATTTTCTTAAGAGATGAGCCTTACACCTAGAATTTCATATTTTTCGTCCTTAACATTTTTCGTAGTATACAAATACTTCCTTCAGCAGTATGAATACACCTACTCCTACCGTTCTCATTCTGCCGCAACGATGAATACTCCAGTTCCGTGAGGAAACTCCCGTACCAATAATATTACTCGCAGTCATGATTCAACTCCTATCACATCTGTTGAATATGTATCTATTAACTTTCTTAATAATTAATTATTATGTTCTTCATAACACTACTATAGTTAACACTAACAAATTTATGTCCACCTTACTTGCCTTCCATCATGCTGTAATTCCAGTCCAGTCTGTTTACCGGTATGTATCTCCCTATAACTCTTCTAAATAAGTCCCAGGAGTGGATGGAATCTAATGAGGTAAACGTATATATACGTATCCTTGCGGTTTAAGTGAAGGAAATCTGAGCGTAGATCGCCACCTCCTACCCACCCATTAGGATCTACATACCACACTCCCAGTCTCCAAGAGAACCCACCCCATTATCTCATTCAAATCCTTGATCAGTGATTACCTTCCAGTCAATATCCCCCCTACGTATATCCCACTGACAAAAATCACTGCCGCCTTAAACGTCTCTCACGTTGTCGTAACCAGACCCCGTACATAACCATCTATGTAAGTACCTTTTTCTGCTTTCCTTAATTTTTTTGTACCATCGTCGGAAATTACCACCTTTTCCCTACCTTCTCCTTCCCTGCTATTTTTCTCAACATTTGCCTCAACGTACTGGATGACACTTTACCCTCTTTCCCTTTCCTGCACACACTTACCCAACTTGGATAACAATAGAATCGCCCATGACGGAAGTCTCAACGCCGCCCACCTCATTAGATGCCCACCTCTCCTTATCTCCCTAACTTCCCTGATGCCAGCAGAATATCGTCGTTGCCGGGATAAAACCTCCTATGTGATAATATTTTTGGAGATATACTGACCCGCAGTACATACATTATGAAGACCGAAAATGCCTTGACGATATCACACAATATTGCACCTTAGATGACAGAACCTTACCGGCCAAAGTTCTAAGCTAAAATATTTCACATAGGAGGTTTTGTCTCGGCAGCGACGATATACTCCTTCTTACTTTCTCTGCCTCTCACGACCCTCTGCTCAACCTTCGTCTTCTTATCCTCTACTCTATGTTCCCCTTTCTTACAGTTCCCTATCCTGTTACCTTGATCCTCATTTGTATCACTTTTCTTTTCACCGTCTTTCCTCTGCCGTTCTACCTGCAGTGACTCATAAATTTCTTGAAGTGACTCTCTGAGCAGAATCCTCAGCTCAAATTTTCCCTCCCCGTAATTCATCAGCCCACCTGTCTTCCTCAATTTCTCTTCCTTCCCTTCACTCTTACATTCCTACCGCATTCTTTGCATCAACTGAGGGTGACTTAACTTCATTTCATTCGTCCATTAAAAGCCTAATTATCTTTCTCAAACTCCTTCTCTCCCTCTCTTCCCTCAAGTCCCTTAATTTCCATTCACACCCACAGACCCTACACCTGCCTCTCTCAGACATTCCTTTATCTTCTTCAAAGAAATGTAAAATAATGTGGACGGACGTAAGAGCAGAAATAAAATAGCGTATTCTATAAATATAAACATGTATATCAGAGGAAGGAACAAACATATACTGTACAACGATTTAACGAAAATAAATAAATAAAGATACTAAATGGTAAAATAACTTCGCAACAATTCCTCGCTCCTAAGCCTCCCAGACATATTTAATCATGCAATTGTGACTATGTAATAGAGGAAGTTGATAACATGAAATATTTAGGTATAATAATAGATAGATATTTTTCATGGAAGCAACATATTAATAAGTTGTGTGAAAGACTGAGGCTAAGCTTGTTCAAAATGCAAATGGTTAAGTATATAATACCTCATGATAGCTTAAAATTGGTTTATCATTCACTTGTTGAGTCACTTATATCATATGGTGTAAGTGTATGGGGATCAGCTTCTGTTACAGACATAAACATGGTACAAATGTTACAAAATCGCATTGTCAAAGCATTCTTTTGGTATGAAAACAGAGGAATATTTAGCTTAAGTGAGGATATGTTAGCAGGGATGTACCAGAAGGAAAGGTTCTTGAGAGTTAAACAACTATATATGTACAACATAATTAAAGAAAATTACTGGAAGCCACAATATAGAATTGTTAATGAACATACACATGGAACAAGACTGAGGCATATAAGTTATTTTCAGGTCATGAGGTACTACAACAAATATGGATCCAGAACACTGCAAGTTGTAGTTCCTAAATTTTTGAACAAGTTGCCCTCAGAATTGACACACTTGAAAAACAAATATCAACTAAAAAAATATGTGAAACTATGGATCATAGATAATAAAATTACAGTTTAAATATTTGTTCATGAATGAAAAATGTACCAAAGACTTATCTACTTTGAGTGATACTTTCAGGGATTAAGAAAAACTCACACCACAGGACAAAATTACAATGCTAATGTAAATATACATACCTTATTAATGTTGTAAACAGTAAGGATTGCAACATTGTATATAAATGTTAAACAACTACACCGGCAGATAAGCACATCAAGTGCTTTGCAGGTGTAAATAATTGCAAAGATAATGTATAATATCCTACTGCATATTTGCAAATGTATTTTAGATAAGTTATAAATAAATAAATAAATTATTATTATTATTATTATTATTATTATTATTATTATTATTATTATTATTATTATTATTATTATTATTATTATTATTATTATTATTATTATTATTATTCCCTGCTCTTCTATAACAGAAATGAAAATTGCCATTACGTTAAAGGCCAAAATTTCAATAGTATTACTCAATGATTACACACGAACACAAATACTACGATTAAGGTACAGACCCTGGTGTGAAAATGGGAAACCACGGAAAACCATATTTAAGGCTGCCGATAGTGAAGACCTAACCCACAACAATGAGACAGACAGGTCAGTGAAAAAAAAACATTTTTGTGTAGTCTATACCAGAGAACACAGTGATTTGTAAACACCATGTTTCACATCAATCGCATCTGGGCTTATTCTACAAGTAGGTCAGAATTAATTTTGTATTAAGGTATTAAGGTTGCTTTAGAAATCACTGGCAGCTAGTTCCATAAAATAAGTTATACAACTTGAACTCTGTGAAGTTCCTTCGGCCAGTACGTTGTTCGAGTATGAAGCAGTATGTGTTGTATGGTAGAGAAGAACACATTCTGATATTATTATTATTATTACTATTATTATTATTATTATTATTATTATTATTATTATTATTATTATTATTATTATTATTATTATTATTAGCAGCCTTGTACCGACGAATATAATCCAACTATAGAATAACGTAAAACTGCAACACCATCTTCTATTACGTGCCGGAGACGCAAATGAACTCGTCTAAGTAAACGTTTAGAGAAATCGATGAAACAAATCCCAGAATTAAATACAGTCATGGGAAAATGTATACGTACACCTTAAACGTTAAGAAATATTCTCGTTTGTAGTTGACGCATTGTCCATAGTCTGCTAGAAAAATCACTAGTTTTCTATATTTCGGTTCTTCACGAAACATGAATATGAATACGTACCGGAAATAACAATAGTAATTAGAAAGGTATGTTTTAACAAACGTATCAACCAATAAGTTCGAAATATTAGATGTATAAAAAGTATTCGTAGAGGTGGTTGATTTTCACATCAAAGTCCTTGATGGCATCCCGTGCAACACACGGAAGCAGTAAAGGTCACGTGTTGTACCAAGTCAGTTGTGCTTCAGTCGTTCTAAACAACAAGTGATACAGTCAATCAATAAGATGGGCCGCAAAATGAAAGAAACAGCAGAAGAAGAGAGAAGAATTATCATCCGGGCTCCTAATTCCTGTAAATCGCTCTCGGAAATATCGAAACTTGCAAAGAGACCTTTCAGTGTATTATTGACAGGTATGGTGAGATAAAATCTTTCAAAAATGCATGTAGATGTGGACGTCTATGCAAACTAGACGATCGAACTAAAAGACTAATCATCAGGAAAGTTAAGAAAAATCCTAGAATCAGTGCTGCAAAACGGACGTCTGAACTAGGAAATGATTTAAAACATAAAATCTGTGCTTCCTCAATTCAAAAGTTTTTTATATACGACTGGGTATCATTGTAGAAATACTAGGCGAAATCCTTTAATTACTCCATAAAATAAGAAGAAAAAGTACAGTATGCTACAGACTATAAACATGCTTCTCTAGAATTCTGGGATCTAGTTATATTTACGGATGAAAGTAAATTCACTGTTTTTCAAGAATATGGCACAAAGGTGTGGAGGAAAACGAACACAGAACTCGAAGAAAAAAATCTGCTTCCCTCAGTAAAGCACGGTGGAGGTTGTTTGAGGATGCCTGAGCTCAGCTGGAGTAGATTTCTTAGAATTCTAGATGGAAACATAGGCCATAAATACTATGTTGAAATTTTGAAAAACATCTGGTGCCGAAAAAATGGGACTTCTAGGTAATTATGTATTCAGGCAGGATGATGATCCAAAGCATACGGCCTTTGATACAAGATTGTGGATTTTATACAACACACCCAAATATATGGTAACACCACCTAATCCCCGGATCTGAATCGGACTGAACATTTGTGGGCTTATCTTAAAGAAGGACTGAGCACAAGAAATATTTCATCAAAGCCAGCTTTGAAAATGGCTCTTCTGTAAGAATGGGGTAAGATTGAGCCCACTTTCACCTCCAACCTTGTTCATTCAATGCCTAGGTGACTTGCGGCCATTGTAAAATCAAAATAATTGCCAACAAAATACTAAATGTGCACTAAAATCAGTGGGGAATGAAAGGAAAACCGGACTGTACGAATACTTTTTATGAGTATGAAATCATGGTATTTTCGTTAACTTATGTATTAAGGATAGAGACGTCTATCAATTTTTTTGTTTTATGATGTATATATCTTTACATAGTGTACAGAAAGCTAACCTATTGGTGTTATACAACGTAATTGACAATAAGTGTACTAAGTAAAGTATTTTTGTTTCAGTATTAAGTGTACGCATACTTTTTATTATGACTGTACCTTAATAGAAAGTTCCGCGTCCTTCCTCTGTTATTCAATGTTATTCATAAACACCCAGGTACAAAAGTCGTGCAAGTACAGATTATACATACCTATGTGATTCCTATAGTTATTTCAAACTTCGTGCTTACGTCGTCAACCCCACTGTCGACAGCCCTGAAGTTGGTTTTCCGTGGTTTCCCATTTTCACACCAGACAAATGCTAGGAGTGTGCCTACCTTAATTAAGTCCACGTCTGCTTCCTTCCCCAACTTTCAGTGCATTAGTGCGACGTTAAATCACTAGCAATATATAGCCTATATGATAAGAACTGAATTTTCACCAAGACGTTTGGTGGGAAAAACTCCAAACAGGAGTTAAATTGAGGGGTTGTTGTGTACTGCCTAGTATCTCGAATACAGATTCCCACAACATCCGAACGTATTGATCTAATCTGAGTAGTGCTAGGCTAACAAAGTGAAGTTCTGTTAGAAACTTTCATCACGCAACGTAACTTTAACGTCAATGGACAGAACAGTCTCCTCGTTACTTCCAGGTCGTGTTTTAATTACATAACCAGTATTACGACACAGTATGCTTGCTATGTTCTTCTCGTATTATTCTCTGGAACAATGAATCTTTCTCTGTCATCTTCTTTGTAAACCCCAGTCGGGGTCCAGTAGACAGACGAAGGGGAAGACTGGATCTTTCCCCGTTGTTCCCCGCAGGAAGAGGGTGGTGATAAAGGCGGACTAACGCACATTCAGAATAACACGGTCAATAATCGTAGAATGTGGCACATCACTGCGTAGGAAATTCAGATGTTATTATTTTCCCACCATACACTCGGCGAAACACCCATTCCTGTATTTCATCGGATATACGCAACCCGCAGTAGGTGCGACGTTAAACCGTTAGCAGAAAAAACAAGAAAACAAAAGCCAAGGAGTAGACACATTTGCCTTGTGGCAACGACAAAAATCTGGCTTATAACCGTCGATCGCAATATTTCCTTTCCTTCCGTAAAATTTCTGCAGTAACCTAACTTAAACCTAACTCCACCCAACCATTAATGCTTATACCAACGTCAGACTTGAAGCAAATCCAAGGAAACAAATATTGCTTAGCATAATGAAATTTGTTATGCCTTGAGAAAATAAGAAGAGGTCCGATGTAATATGATTAGACTAGAAAGAGCGGGTTAATGCAACGCAGAATTTTTCAGTCTGTTGAGTACACGATATGTAATAATTAACTACTAATAATGCAACTGTAGTTGTATTAACTGAGTTTTGACACTGGAAACAATGGATTCCTTCTTAACAAACAATACTCCTATTTTGGTGAAAGGTAAGTAACTTGACAATCATGTTGCTGGAAGCATGCAAGAGGGTAAAGGAAGTTCACACTATCACACCGTTTCTATTTTTTTCTTCTTCTTCTTCTACTGCTTTCTACTGTGTCACATATGTGGATTTGACCCTGTTCTACGGCCGGATGCCCTACTGACGCCAACCCTATATGGAGGGAAGTAATCACTATTGCGTGTTTCTCTGGTGGTTGGTAGTGTACTGTGTTGTGTGAATATGAAGAGGAAAGTGTTGGGACAAACCGAACAAACATTCCCCGAGCCAGAAGAATTAATCCGAGGCGATTATAATCCCCGACCGGCCGGGAATCGAACCCGGGACCCTCTGAACCGAAGGCCTCAACGCTGGACATTCAGCCAATGTATATCACCGATGCTATATGGGACACAACTGTTGCTCGCATGTTAACGTATAACTCGATTGAACGGGTCTAGCATAATGCTGACAGCTGTATACACAATGAGTTTGCCTTTAATCGATGTTCAGTTTGCGATATTTATTATGTCTGTTTCATTTTCAGTTCTGTATCAGGATATCTAAGGTTTCAGGAATGTCATACCTTCATAAAGGATGGTTACCCGAGCACAAAATAAAAAGATGTAATGAATAAAGGAGGATTCGTCCTCTCACTTCTCTGGGAAGACAGGTATATCCACAGTGAATAATTTCACACAGTAACTTGAAGCGTGCAGGTTTAGGGATTGTTCTTTTTGTATGAGTCATCAGTCCATAGACTGGTTTGATGCAGCCCTGTATACCACCCTATCCTGTGCTAAACTTTTCATTTCTACGTTACTATTGCACCCTACATCTGCACTAATCAGCTTAACATATTCATACCGTGGTCTACCCCTGCCGTTCTCACCGCCTACACTTCCTTCAGAAACGAACTGAACAAGTCCTGGATGTCTTAATGTGTGGCCTGATGTGACCGTGAGGCCACCGATGAGTGAACAGGTGTTGGTGCGGCTTGTGTTCGCTTGTCGGCGAGATGGGGTGCGCGCGACCTTGGACAAGGGCGAGAACGAGTTTTTTTGTGCGGAGAGCGGCCGGCTGGCTAACGGAATAAAAAAAAATGAAGGTTGGCGAGTGAAAGAAGGAGGCCAGCGCGTGTCACCTGTAATTGCGAGGGACGATATGAATGAAATGAATGAAATATTTGTAATATCTTCGGTGGCGACGTGCATAATTACGGAAGGCTCAAGAACTATAGTAAAATAAACTGGATAAAAGAATAGCACATTTGGAGGATATAAATTAAAAACTGAAATTTTGAAATAATTTGCACGACCTTGTGGCTAAAATGGTGATGAAGTTGTAGATTCGTACAGTAGAAGAATTTAGTGTCTAAATTGACTTTACTTCCGTGCATGTGCACCAGACATGATATTTAAGTCATGTGATACGAATACTCATTCTCACACACTGGCGTGTTCCTGGTCTATCACCTTCAGTCGCTCAGCGTGGAACGTCGTGAATACTGGCTTCACTCCTGTGCTCTACACCTCTGAAAATTGGATACAATTTAGAACAGTGCTGTGATCAGACGTCGAATGTGCAGATATTAATCCCTTAAGTACGTGTCATTTCCAAAATACAGTTACGTGTGTGTTTGGAGCCTACTCTAAAGCATTTTGTGTAAGTTTCAGCTTCCTCACGAGTGGACGCGGAAGACGTGGACGTGAATATTTCCAGAAGAGGATGGAACTTCGCATTATGGATTACCAGTGCTTCACCATGAAGTTCTAAACCTTTGACCATCGTCAGCGGCATCGGGATGCAGATTCTTTCATCCTGGCATGGCTGATTGAGAACCCAGACTTCCAGACATGAAGATTTCTCTATAAGTTAAGTCGATTACGTCTCATTTATATCTGTTCTATGTAGTTTTGTTCTATTCTTTCTTTCTTCTTAGTAAGCTATTTTGACACATTTTATGGTTGTTTATTTGCTCGAATACGTCGTAAAACTGACACATGTGATTACTTAATGACCATGTGGCCATGAATTTGACAGTGAGGGTTCTGATAGAGTTATCCATGTGTTATCGACACCATCTTTGCTTATTGAGTAAATTTCGTCACGAATATGAATTAATTTATGTCCGATGGATTTAATGGTAGGATATTTCGTCCACATTTTCTATATTTTCCTTGTAATGGAACTTCTACTTGTACCTCGTGTCTGAGACAACGTGTCATCGGGATATTGAGTCCGAATTCTATGTACGAATTTAATGTGAACATGTGCATTGGGAGCATGTGATAATTAGTTGGAGTAATTAATCATCGAGACACTTTTAAGTGGATATTATGTATTTGTAGGACGTTGGTAGGTCCTGATATTTCATGACTACACATATTTGAGATTAGGATGCGACAAGTTAGGGTCGTCATTGTGGTACACTGTGCGTGTAGAGTATATGGAATAATTGTGCATGGCACAAATCTTCGTGAAACTGAGCTTTTCACATGTTAATGGATTATTCGCGATAAATGCAGTGTAGCCTAATATTGGTGTCTTCAGATGAAGAAAATGAAAGTCCATGTTAATCGATGTACTTTTTAATTCGTGAGAATATCCCAAATTTTCTCAAGTAATCCAGTAATTTCAAGCTCAAGGTACAGATGAATGTTCGAGAAGGCCTTAGGTCTAAAGAACAGGTCTTCGACGAAATATCTAAATAATATCTGATTCGGGACTATATCAGCTCATTCGTTGATGCAATTTTTCGCTCTCATGTGATAACTCAATCTTGCTGTAACTCAATAAATTTGTTAATAGGATAGTAATACGGTTGATCGACACTCGTCGACATGTACATAGTGTAGATATTTTCTTCTTGGTACTTACAGTCTTCTTGACAATTTCCGTAGTTAGTTGTAGAAGTAGTAATTTGTTAGTATTTAGAGGATTATTTTTTTATGTGTTCTGTTCTGAAATATGTGACACTGATATTATCGATTGATAGTGGACAGGATTTCCACATGGATGGTATTCTCCCCATTTACTTACGTTTGCAAGCCCAGGAGGCGTTTTATTTTGTTTAATTGTTGGTCAAATACTTAACGTTCAGTATAAATTCTCACGGAAAGAGATGTGAGATGACGTGAACAGGTATATCCGACGTCTCGGATTAACTTAGAGAAAACCAAGGCAAATTCAACTTTTCATTTTATTGTTAAGATAACGACTGTAAATTTTATTTTTGCTATGAGTGTTAACTTTTGAATCTTGGATATTTCTTTATTATACTCGTTCTTACAATTACTGCATTTTTTCCAGATTATCGATGAAGGCTTGGCCCAGACCTCATTTTTCTGAATGAAAATTTTAATTCAACTTTAAACCAATAATTTAATAACTTTAAAGACGAGAAAAAAAATTTTTCCACAATGTAAATACTCTGTTAGAATGTCAGGGAAATAACTGTCGTGTACCATCCCATTTGATTGTGCCTAGGTTTGTTACATCAAGAGCCATATCAAATTCCATAACGTAACGATCATAATCATAATCACAGATTTCAGGATGGCCAATATTGCATTTAATTAAATAAAAGTGTCATATATGTTCTATACTTGGAACGTGCTTATTTGATGAACCCTATGAAAATCCTGCCACATTCATTTATTTTATAAGCCTACAGCCACCGAACTGAGCACCCCTGGGGTGTCTCGTGTTCGCAGACTGACTATGACGGGCACATCTTAGTGGCTAGTCCCTTCCGTGGGGCTCGATTTGTGGCTTAAAAAGTGGCTTAATCCATCGTGGAATTTGATTAATTGCTTCTCCACGTGGTTTAAATTGACTTGCTTAAATCAGTAATTATTCAAGGTTCGGCAGGTTTTCAGATTTAATGCCATCCCAGTTAGGTAGAATTCTAACAGAGTACGCGGAATTTTCAGAATATTTTACTTATGATGATGTGTTTCACATGGAAAAATGAGGGTTAGGAATTTTCTTCATGAAACTTGAATTTGCCTTATCACAATCAACATGTCTGGGGGGAAAGTTTCTGCATTTCGGCGTTTGCTGACACAGGTCACTTTATGAATAATAGAATGGATCTCGAGGAGATTAGGAAGTTATTAGAAACTATGACAGAGGAGAGCAGGAGAGCACAGGAAGAGAGTAGGAAAATGCAGGAATAGAATAAAAAGGAATTTAGGAAAATTCAGGAAGATAGTAATGAACGGTTGAGTCAAAAAATGAACATTATGGGTGCTGCGATACAGGAAGAGAATAGGAAGGCACAGGAAGAGGCGAAAAAGGGTCGTGACGAACTATATGCAAAACTGGAGGAAACCAGTTGTCGGATTGACAATATCGTGTTAGAGTGCAGGAAAAATCAGAAAAAAACCCTGGAACAAGTTGTTACTTTGACAAGCCAGATTAAAGAGGATAATAAGGTTATCACCGGGAAGGTCACCGCTCTTCAGAGTGACGTAGTCCTAGTAAGAAATAACATTGAATCCGTGAGGAAGGAGATAGATGTTATAAAGGTAGAGATTTCTACGGCACAAGAAGAGATGTCAGAACAAGTGAAAAATCTTAGAGGAGAGGTCACAGAAGACTGAAAGAAAACAAAAGAGAAGGTCGACGATGATCTCCGTTCCGTAAAGGACAGTATCTCAGTCAACCAAATGGAGATACAAGATATTTCACTCCAGTTCGATGATATCAAGAGCATGATTGACAAAGACAAGTCGGAAATACTCGAGCAAATTATTAATCTTGCCGGAGATGTCAAGTCCGGGAAACAGAAGATGGAGGAAAATATGGACGCCCTCCAAAAATTAGAAAAAGAAGTAGGATTCTTGAAGTTGCAGGATAGGAGCACTAGAGTCTTAGTGACATCATTAATGGACCGACAGAGTAATGTCGAAGAGGTCGTACAGGCTAAATCTACTGTAACAGAAGGAATATCGCCCGTAGCTGAATCGTCTCAGAATATTACCCACATTGAACAACCCACAGTAAATCTCAGTACTACACCGGCACAAAGCGTACCACAAATCATTAATTTTATCCGAATGAGCGAGGACAGGCCTAGAAAATTCAACAACTTAAACGGGGTCACACCTAAAAATTTCATTAGGGACCTTGATGAATATATTCGTGAACAGAAGATCCCTACTGAAAAACATCTGCGAACAGCGGAGAAATTTTTAGAGGGAGACGTGCTCAACTGGTACCATGCTTTCCGGTATACGTTTGAAGACTATGAAGGTTTCAAGCGCTTATTCCTACAGAGATACTGGGGAGCGGATCTGCAACAAGCACTACGGTTGGATTTGTATTCACGAAAATATTCCACAGATGGGCAGACGCAGTACGCTAATTACTTCTGTAATCAAGTACGACGAATGAAAGACCTCGACACTCCACCATCTGAAAATGAGTTGGTTCAAGCGATAACAAAGCAGTTTCCTGTGGAAGTACAGCGTTTACTCATTGCTGCTAATGTTCAGACCGCCGTGCAGGCTGAGGCCATCCTCAGACAGCTCGACCACACCATGAATGTCTCAACAGTACCGAAAACTCAAAGAAGTAATACTTACCAGGTCAACGTAATAGACACTCCGAAAAACCGAAATTCGACTCCAATGCCTGAAAACGGAAATCAGAGTGGACCTAAAGAGTACAAAAACCATCCCAGAGCGTACGACCGCCGATGGGAAGAGAGAAGAACGAGACCCAGAGAGGACAGGATGGAAGATCCGAAGAATGTTCGAAGAAGGGGAAATTACAGGACACGGGACCGACCACAGGACTACAGACGGAATAGGCCCTATGATAGGCCTAGATATTATTCAGATCGCAACTACCGGAATTTCAGAGATGAAATGGAGAACCGTCATCGAGAAAGCATGAGGTACATTGAAGAATTAAGGAAGGAAACTGAAAAAGGCTCAAAATGGAAGGACGCCATTCATAATCAAGACACTGATCCAGATGTGACAGGAGCCGAAAGCCTAGAGTTCCAACGACATAGGAATCAACAGCTGGGGGCTAGGGAGCTAAATCCTTCCGCGCCACAATACGCGCCGGAGTGTCAAGGAAAAAAAAACGTCAATTTAAGACCGACTTTTTCACTCTCCTTTAACGATTTATCTTATATGAAGAAATGGACAGTTGCTCAAATAGATTCATGGTTCGTGAAACCGGAAGACCTAATCGAGGAAAAACAACCATGTCAACTTGATAAGTCTAAAGGGCTACCAATTATAGTCACCCGATTATACGGTCTTAGGGTGTACTCTCTCGTAGACACAGGCGCGTCCATTAGTATCATTTCTAAAGCTTTGTGTGAGGAACTGAAAAACAGACATGCCATACACACTATACCGGTCTCAAATGTTAAAGTGAAGGGAATAATTCCGGACAAGACCACTACGTGCAAAGAACAGGTGTACATTGATCTCCAGCTAGGTAACACTGTATTTCCACACATATTTGTTGTCATGAACAAGATTAATTTTAATCTTATATTGGGAGCTGACTTTATGAAAGAGTACAATGCCGTTATCAACATGCAAAAAAATGAAATTTATCTATATAACGCAAATACAGTGGAACGAACGTCACTTCTGTCTGATCATCATGATGTACTGAAAGCCAGGGAGATAGAGGCGGATCAAGACGAAGATAGCCCAGCTAGCTCAGTTGCTGAGGTAATTCAGGAGGAAAACACTGAAATAGAACAAGGGATTTTTACCTCGCCGGAGAAAATGGCCGAGGAAGAAACGAAGGAGGATTTCGTTAGCCTAGTAAGGAGAAAGGTCAGCGAAGCCAAATGTTCCAAGGAGAATCAGGGAAAATTACTCGCATTATTGACAAAATATGAGAGTGTTTTCAGTGACAAGCCGGGAAAGATCCCAAATTTCAAGTACTCACTCCTAGTCAATGACTGGACACCGTACAAACGTAAACCTTATCCTATCGCTGAGAAGTACTTCACGGAAGTGAAGAAAATTATTCAAGAAATGGAAGCTAATGGAATTATTCGAAAGGCTACCACTCCATTCGTTAATCCACTGGCCGTGGTTCGTAAACCGAACGGGTCTTTGAGATTGTGCCTCGACGCGCGTCTATTAAATGGCCGTATCATACCGGAACACAATCAAGTTACGCCCCTGAAAGACCTGATCCGACGATTTAAGGGTAGTTCGTACCTGACCGGAGTTGATATAGTTTCTTCATACCATCACATAGTGTTGGATGATAAATCACAACTATTAACAGGTTTCCTCTTTGACCAGCAAACCTACGTCTTCGTCAGACTTCCGTTCGGAATAAAGACATCAGGATGTGTTTTGCTGAGGGCCTTAGATAGAAATCTCACAGATGAGGTGAAAGAACAGACCGTGAGGTACATGGATGATATCATCCTTCCAAGTAAAAGTATTGAAGAACATCTGGAACAGTTGGAGAAACTGTTGGTCAACTTGCAAGACGCTGGTTTTAAAATCAACTTGGAAAAGTCTAACTTTTGCCAACCTGAGATCTTATTTTTAGGTCACGTTGTGGACGGTACAGGGATAAGACCTAATCCTGCGAAGATTCAGGCCATTAGTAATTTTCCGCGGCCGCGACGGGTCAAACATGTAAGGCAATTCCTGGGCTTATGTGGATTTTTTTCGGAACATTGTCCTAACTATACTGATACAGTAGCGCCACTACAAAAACTGCTACATAAAAACAACAGGTGGTGCTGGAACCACGAATGTGAAGAGGCCTTTAGAAAAATAAAATCTTTACTCAATGAAAGCATAAAGTTGGGTTACCCAGATTTTGATTCTAAATTCATAATCCAGACGGATGCATCCACAATAGGAATAGGAGCTGTTCTTTTCCAAGAAGATGTTACCAATCCCACGAATAAAGTGTACTTAGCTTTTTATAGTAGAAAACTACGGAGCCATGAACTGCACTATAACACTACTGAGCTAGACATGCTGTCCATAGTTTGTGCTCTGCGACACTGGCAGAAAATTGTTTTCGGATACCCTGTGATATTAAGAACCGACCACAAGGCTTTAACGTTCATGTTAAAAACCACAATAGCGAACGAACATGTTTCACGGTGGTCTCTCTTTGTCCAACAATTCGACATTGAATTCGAACACTGTCATGGACGAAATAATGTCATAGCTGACGCCCTGAGCCGGAATCCGGAAGAAAATAACGCTTCTGTACAATATGTAGACCTAATAAACGAAGATCAAGAAATACTAAGAAGACTCGGATATCTTCGACAGGCGCAGAGACGAGACACCTTTACTCGTAAACTAATTGATTACTTTGAAAGGAAGCTGGTAGCTGGTGATCTAGACTATGAAGCTATCCACAAGTTAGCATCTCACTACCTGATGCTCAATAAACTGCTACATAAATATGTGGACGCGGACCACACAAAATTAAGGATTGTGGTTCCTACAAAATTGCAGAAGGGAATTATTTGGTTAACACACCGAACTACAGGTCATGCTGGGACAGATAAGGTGGTGGCTGCTGTACAAGAAACATTCACATGGGCAAAGATGAGAGAGATGGTACGAGAAACAATCGGAACCTGCGACACGTGCCAACGTGTAAAGCCGAACAACCGCCTGCTAAAACAATATCCCATTCCGTTATTGCCTGAACAGCCCAGGAAGGTATTCGCAATCGACCTATTCGGACCACTTCCCAGGTCTACCCATGGAAACAAACATGTAGTAGTGACCATAGATGTCTTTTCTAAATTCTTGTCACTTTTCGCCATACAGAAGAGTAATACCAAGTCAATTTTGAGACGCATTGCACGTAACGTGATACCTACGATGGGCAAACCAGAGTTCTTATTATCGGACCATGGTCCTCAGTTTACATCTCAGGAATTCCAACAAGCCATGAGACAGCTTGATATCAAACACGTCTTAAATTCAATCAGATATCCAGCCGGTAACCCAGCCGAGCGGGTCATGCCCGAAATCGCTAAGTTTTGCAGAATATACTCTGGACAATGTCACTGGAACTGGATAAAAGTACTGCCTATTCTTATGGATTGCCATAACAATACCATTCATGAATCTACAGGCCAGATACCCGTTCTTATTCAACATGGGCAGTTTCCCTCTCGACCTTGGGAAAACATCGTACAATGTCCGCCTGACGTACAACCGACTCCAGCAAGGCGCATTGAAATAACAGCAGAGCACCTGCGTAAACAGGCTGACCGCAGATTACGCAGAGTTGCGAGGAAAAGATTCCACAGACCTTTACAAGTGAACGAACTGGTCTTAGTGAGAAAACCGATGGTCTCCAGCCCTACAGAACGGTTTTACGGCAAGTTTGCTGACTTGTATACTGGACCATTTAAAGTTATAAGGTCGTATAACAACAACGCCTACCGAGTCCAAAGTCTCGATGGACGACAGGAATTTATATCCAATGCCTCGAACCTAAGACTCTACCGTAAAGCAGAAGAGTGAAGAAAGAAAAAAGAAAAGACCCAGGTCGGCTGTCGAAGAAATACCAGTTTGTGTCGTACAGAATGATTACCGTTCAGACAACTGACAGATGCTTGGAAATTATAAATACCATGGAAAATTAAACAGTGAAGTAGACGGCATACGGACCACATTTTAAGGAATGAACATGATCTAAAAATTTTTAACCTTGTTTAAAAATTTTTGTCCCAGTAAGAGGTGGATGTGACCGTGAGGCCACCGATGAGTGAACAGGTGTTGGTGCGGCTTGTGTTCGCTTGTCGGCGAGATGGGGTGCGCGCGACCTTGGACAAGGGCGAGAACGAGTTTTTTTGTGCGGAGAGCGGCCGGCTGGCTAACGGAATAAAAAAATGAAGGTTGGCGAGTGAAAGAAGGAGGCCAGCGCGTGTCACCTGTAATTGCGAGGGACGATATGAATGAAATGAATGAAATATTTGTAATATCTTCGGTGGCGACGTGCATAATTACGGAAGGCTCAAGAACTATAGTAAAATAAACTGGATAAAAGAATAGCACATTTGGAGGATATAAATTAAAAACTGAAATTTTGAAATAATTTGCACGACCTTGTGGCTAAAATGGTGATGAAGTTGTAGATTCGTACAGTAGAAGAATTTAGTGTCTAAATTGACTTTACTTCCGTGCATGTGCACCAGACATGATATTTAAGTCATGTGATACGAATACTCATTCTCACACACTGGCGTGTTCCTGGTCTATCACCTTCAGTCGCTCAGCGTGGAACGTCGTGAATACTGGCTTCACTCCTGTGCTCTACACCTCTGAAAATTGGATACAATTTAGAACAGTGCTGTGATCAGACGTCGAATGTGCAGATATTAATCCCTTAAGTACGTGTCATTTCCAAAATACAGTTACGTGTGTGTTTGGAGCCTACTCTAAAGCATTTTGTGTAAGTTTCAGCTTTCTCACGAGTGGACGCGGAAGACGTGGACGTGAATATTTCCAGAAGAGGATGGAACTTCGCATTATGGATTACCAGTGCTTCACCATGAAGTTCTAAACCTTTGACCATCGTCAGCGGCATCGGGATGCAGATTCTTTCATCCTGGCATGGCTGATTGAGAACCCAGACTTCCAGACATGAAGATTTCTCTATAAGTTAAGTCGATTACGTCTCATTTATATCTGTTCTATGTAGTTTTGTTCTATTCTTTCTTTCTTCTTAGTAAGCTATTTTGACACATTTTATGGTTGTTTATTTGCTCGAATACGTCGTAAAACTGACACATGTGATTACTTAATGACCATGTGGCCATGAATTTGACAGTGAGGGTTCTGATAGAGTTATCCGTGTGTTATCGACACCATCTTTGCTTATTGAGTAAATTTCGTCACGAATATGAAATAATTTATGTCCGATGGATTTAATGGTAGGATATTTCGTCCACATTTTCTATATTTTCCTTGTAATGGAACTTAGTAGTATAATTGGATGGTTCGGCGGCCTCCTCCTCCTCCGGCTCTCAGAAGAGGCCTCCTCCTCAGCCAGTGGCCTCTCACCTCCACCTCAGCCAGTGGCCTCCCAGTGGCCACCTCCACCTCCACCTCAGCCAGTGGCCTCCCAGTGGCCTCCTCCACCTCAGCCAGAGGCCTCTTCCAGTGCTGCCAACTTAACCTAACTAGCGCGAGATAAACAAAGCCACGTGCTTTTTGACAGACAACAACGCACCGCTAACCTCAGTACTGCCATCTTGACGGGCCTAAACCTCAGTAGTGCCAACTTAACCTCACAAGCGCGAGGTAAACAAAGCCACGTGCTTTTTGACAGATTTGTAAACAAAGCCACGTGCTTTTTGACAGCTGTCATCGACAACAACGCATCGCAAACCTCAGTACTACCATCTTGACGGGCCTAAACCCCAGTAGTGCTAACTTAACCTAACTAGCATGAGGTAAACAAAGCCACGTGTTTTTTGACAGCCACGTGCTTTTTGACCGATTTGTAAACAAAGCCACGTGCTTTTTGACAGACAACAACGCATCGCAAACCTCAGTACTGCCATCTTGACGGGAATAAACCTTAGTGGTACCAACTTAACCTCACTAGCTCGAGATAAACAAATCCACGTGCTTTTTGACAGCCACGTGCTTTTTTGATAGCTGTCATCTGCCATCTTTGAGCACAGTGCTGCCCTCTTTAGCTACTTACCTTTGAAATGTGGTGGCGGATAATTTGAAAAAATGCTTTTCGACATGCAGCCATCTTTAATCCAGAGAGAACAGTGCTGCCCTCTATGTGGTGGCGGCAAATTCCACGTGCTCTTGTTTCAAAACATACTCACGTGCTTTTTTGACAGCTGTCATCCGCCATCTTTAATCCAGAGAGAACAGTGCTGCCCTCTATGTGGTGGCGGCAAATTCCACGTGCTCTTGTTTGAAAACATACTCACGTGCTTTTTTGACAGCTGTCATCTGCCATCTTTAATCTATAGAGCACAGTGCTGCCCTCTTTAGCTACTTACCTTTGAAATGTGGTGGCGGCAAATTGAAAAATTCCACGTGCTCTTGTTTGAAAACATACTCACGTGCTTTTTCGACAGCTGTCATCCGCCATCTTTAATCCAGAGAGAACAGTGCTGCCCTCTATGTGGTGGCGGCAAATTCCACGTAGAAACATACTCACGTGCTTTTTTGACAGCTGTCATCTGCCATCTTTAATCTATAGAGCACAGTGCTGCCCTCTATGTGGTGGCGGCAAATTGAAAAATTCCACGTGCTCTTGTTTGAAAACATACTCACGTGCTTTTTTGACAGCTGTCATCCGCCATCTTTAATCCAGAGAGAACAGTGCTGCCCTCTATGTGGTGGCGGCAAATTGAAAAATTCCACGTAGAAACAAAGCCATGTGCTTTTTTGACAGCTGTCATCTGCCATCTTTGAGAACAGTGCTGCCCTCTATGTGGTGACGGCAAATTCCACGTAGAAACATACTCACATGCTTTTTTTGACAGCTGTCATCCGCCATCTTTGAGAACAGTGCTGCCCTCTATGTGGTGGCGGCAAATTGAAAAATTCCATGTAGAAACAAAGCTATGTGCTTTTTTGACAGCTGTCATCCACCATCTTTAATCCAGAGAGAACAGTGCTGCCCTCTATATGGTGACGGCAAATTCCACGTGGAAACAAAGCCATGTGCTTTTTTGACAGCTGTCATCTGCCATCTTTGAGAACAGTGCTGCCCTCTATGTGGTGGCGGCAAATTGAAAAATTCCACGTGCTCTTGTTTGAAAACAAAGCTTTTAATCCAGAGAGAACAGTGCTGCCCCGGCGGCGGTAAATTCCACGTGCTCTTGTTAGTTCGTGATTTAAAATCTAAGCTAGCTGTAAATCCCCGATTCTCGACAGATTCTTAATCCGAGTTGTCAGGAAGGGCAACCAAGAGCTTAGATACTGCTAGTTTTGCATCAGGGAGGGCGACTAGTCTTAAAAACAAATTCTTGCGATTTAAAATCTTAGTCAGGAAGGACATCCGGCCGTAAAACAATAGTTCGTGATTTAAAATCTAAGAAGTGCATCTAGCTGTAAATCCCCGATTCTCGACAGATTCTTAATCTGAGTTGTCAGGAAGGGCAACCGGTCGTAAAACTATGAGGTTAGATACTGCTAGTTTTGCATCAGGAAGGATAACTCAACACATTCATGTGATTTAAACACATTTTTATCCCCAAGAGAATCGAACCCGAGACTACCGGGTGAGAGGCATGCATACTGTAGGCTATAGATTTGTTCTACAGTCCTCGAAGTATCAGCACAGTCATTCTGAGCGAGTTGTGTAGAATGCATGTGTTAGCTGAAATTGTACACGTATCTTCCGGCTCGACCTTGAGCTAGGACACTGATAAGCGGCTTGTAACTCGCGAACGTCTTCTTATGTGAGTACCATTCAAGCTCTTAAAACACAGTACTAATTAAGGTTGTAAAATATTCTGAAATAGTCCACCTCTGTAGTGCAGTAGTTAGCTGCTACCCTCGGAGGTCCGAGTTCGATTCCTGGCTCTGCCACGGAATGTGTAGCATTTAGCCTATGTAAGTTCCTAACGTAAACTATCATGATTGTACGGAGAGGTTAAAACACACACAGTGCCTACTCCTATCGAAAGAACCTGCACGGTACCGGCATGTAGGCTTCTCCTGGTGAAGGAGCTTGCACATGGTTTAACGCCTCCTATCAACAGCCGTTACTTAATGCTGGCTTTTTTGCACACCCCGCCTCACACTATACGACCGGCTGCCCTTCCTGACTAGGATTTTAAATCGCAGTATACGTGATAAATTTGTTGTAGCGGGTTTTATAACTAGATATCCCGGTACCGATACATAGCCTACTCCACTGAAGAAGCCTGCACAAGGCTTATTGCCTCCATCCGACAAATGAATCAGCATCAACACTCTTGTACTCAAAAAGTCATTTTCGAAGGAGTCTGCACAAGGTTTAACGTCCCCATCAACAGCCCTTACTTAATGCTGGCTTTTTCGCACACCCCGCCTCACATCATACGACCGGCTGCCCTTCCTGACTAGGATTTTAAATCGCAGTATACGTGATAAATTTGTTGTAGCGGGTTTTATAACTAGATATCCCGGTACCGATACATAGCCTACTCCACTGAAGAAGCCTGCACAAGGCTTATTGCCTCCATCCGACAAATGAATCACTGTCAAGTCTTGTACTCAAAAAAATCATTTTCGAAGGAGTCTGCACAAGGTTTAACGTCCCCATCAACAGCCCTTACTTATTGCTAGCTTTTTTGCACACCCCGCCTCACACCATACGACCGGCTGCCCTTCCTGACTAGGATTTTAAATCGCAGTATACGTGATAAATTTGTTGTAGCGGGTTTTATAACTAGATATCCCGGTACCGATACATAGCCTACTCCTGACTAGAAGAAGCCTGCACAAGGCTTATTGCCTCCATCCGACAAATGAATCACTGTCAAGTCTTGTACTCAAAAAATCATTTTCGAAGGAGTCTGCACAAGGTTTAACGTCCCCATCAACAGCCCTTACTTATTGCTAGCTTTTTTGCACACTCCGCCTCACACCATACGACCGGCTGCCCTTCCTGACTAGGATTTTAAATCGCAGTATACGCGATAAATTTGTTGTAGCGGGTTTTATAACTAGATATCCCAGTACCGACACATAGCCTACTCCTGACTAGAAGAAGCCTGCACAAGGCTTATTGCCTCCATCCGACAAATGAATCACCGTCAAGTCATGTACTCAAAAATCATTTTCGAAGGAGTCTGCACAAGGTTTAACGTCCACATCAACAGCCCTTACTTATTGCTAGCTTTTACACACACCCCGCCTCACACCATAGTTTTATACGACCGGTTGCCCTTCCTGACTAGGATTTTAAATCGATATCCCGACATAGCCTACTCCTACCGAAGAAGTCATCTTAACACCTCCATCCAACAAATGAATCACCCTCAAACACTCTTCAATCATTCTCGCTACTTCGGAAGATAGCGGGTTCGAACTGGAAGCCGTAAATGTTAGGCGAGGGACCTGCGTGATCGTCATTGCATGATCTAGCCGGATGCCCTTCCCGACGGTATAAGTTGCCAGGATTTGAATCGCGTACCCTGACTAGAAGAAGCCTGCACATAGCTTAACGCCTCCATCCGACGAATGAATCACCCTCAACACTCTCCAATCATTCTCACTACTTCGGGGGATAGCGGGTTCGAACTAGAAGCCGTAAATGCTAGGCGAGGGGGGCCTGCGCGATCGTCATTACATGATCTAGCTTTAGCTCAATACCTACAGGTAAGGAATACCGCGTATGTACCCTCGAGAAGTCGAGGATCACACGCTAACTTTCCAAGGATCGAACTCTTAAATTCTGACACCTCGGTATCAACAGGAGGTTTGAATACGTCAGCCTGCAGGTAGGAGCTCTTGTTTGCATTCGTTCCGACTGTACCGCAGTTGTCAGCTCAGCGATTATCATATCCGCTTGGTAACAAGCAGAATATTTAGCCGCAGCAGTCTGCGCGAAGTGCTCACAGTTCTCTGTATGCGTTTATTACGTACACACGCATCTCCCGTCTGCAGTGAATATTATTCTTCAGCTTAAGGTAAGGTAGAACTGTTAATTACCTTTTTTTTTATTTGCAAAGCAACTTCTACGCTAGACATCTACATTCATATATGTTCTTTTCTTTTTAGGTACCGTTCGAAAGTACGCAACAATTTTATTCATCCCAGTAACAGCCTGCAGCACGTGCATTTTTTTTAAAGGTATGTTTTCGAACTTTGAGTTGTAAAGATAATTAGGTTAGATGATGTACCCTACACTACATTCATATATGTTTTTTCTTTTTTTAGGTACGACCAGAATATTATCATTCGAGTTTCAGGCTTGAACGCACGCATTTTATACATCCGAGTAACAGTTTGCAGCGCGAAGATTTTAAGGTATGTCTGACCTCTATTCGTTGAAACTTGGTTTCTTCTAAAA
Source organism: Anabrus simplex (assembly GCF_040414725.1). Taxonomy (NCBI): domain Eukaryota; kingdom Metazoa; phylum Arthropoda; class Insecta; order Orthoptera; family Tettigoniidae; genus Anabrus; species Anabrus simplex. Next base: position 793,223,090 of record NC_090266.1, read on the forward strand.
CATCGTAACTTTAGTCTATTGATAAATAGTTGTTCTCTTTAATCCTCACGCGGGGTGCGTACATAGCTATGTCTGCCCTCAACAGGCTGAAACTTGGTTTCTTCCGTAACTTTAAGCTAATCATAAATAGTTGTTCTCTTTAATCAACATACTATAGACGTGGTATAATTTCAAACACGTACACATAGCTATGTCTGCCCTCAACGGGCTGAAACTTGGTTTCTTCCGAACATCGTAACTTTAGTCTATTGATAAATAGTTGTTCTCTTTAATCTACATACTATAGACGAGGTGCGTACATAGCTATGTCCGTCCTCAACAGGCTTAAACTTGGTTTCTTCCGAACATCGTAACTTTAAGCTAATCATAAATAGTTGTTCTCTTTAATCCTCACGCTATAGACGTGGTATAATTTCAAACACGCACACATAGCTATGTCTGACCTCAACGGGTTGAAACTTGGTTTCTTCCGAACATCGTAACTTTAGTCTATTGACAAATAGTTATTTTCTTTAATCTGCATGTCATAGAAGAGGTTAATCTTATAATTTCAAACACGCACGCATAGCTATGTCTGACCTCAGCAGGCTGAAACTTGGTTTCTTCCGAACATCGTAACTTTAAGCTAATCATAAATAGTTGTTCTCTTTAATCAACATACTATAGACGTGGTATAATTTCAAACACGTACACATAGCTATGTCTGCCCTCAACGGGTTGAAACTTGGTTTCTTCCGAACATCGTAACTTTAGTCTATTGATAAGTAGTTGTTCTCTTTAATCTACATACTATAGATGAGGTGCGTACATAGCTATGTCCATCCTCAACAGGCTTAAACTTGGTTTCTTCCGAACATCGTAACTTTAGTCTATTGATAAATAGTTGTTCTCTTTAATCCTCACGCTATAGACGTGGTATAATTTCAAACACGCACACATAGCTATGTCTGACCTCAACGGGTTGAAACTTGGTTTCTTCCGAACATCGTAACTTTAGTCTATTGACAAATAGTTATTTTCTTTAATCTGCATGTCATAGAAGAGGTTAATCTTATAATTTCAAACACGCACGCATAGCTATGTCTGACCTCAGCAGGCTGAAACTTGGTTTCTTCCGAACATCGTAACTTTAAGCTAATCATAAATAGTTGTTCTCTTTAATCAACATACTATAGACGTGGTATAATTTCAAACACGTACACATAGCTATGTCTGCCCTCAACGGGCTGAAACTTGGTTTCTTCCGAACATCGTAACTTTAGTCTATTGATAAATAGTTGTTCTCTTTAATCTACATACTATAGACGAGGTGCGTACATAGCTATGTTCGTCCTCAACAGGCTTAAACTTGGTTTCTTCCGAACATCGTAACTTTAGTCTATTGATAAATAGTTGTTCTCTTTAATCTACATACTATAGACGTAGTATAATTTCAAACACGCACACATAGCTATGTCTGCCCTCAACAGGTTGAAAGTTGGTTTCTTCCGAACATCGTAACTTTAGTCTATTGATAAATAGTTGTTCTCTTTAATCAACATACTATAGACGTGGTATAATTTCAAACACGCACACGTAGCTATGTCTGTCCTCAACAGGTTGAAACTTGGTTTCTTCCGAACATCGTAACTTTAGTCGTTCTCTTCAATCCTCATGCTATAGGCCTAACTCACAGCCATGTCCAACCTCTATAGGTTGAACATCGCAACTTTAGGCTAATCTCTATTGGTTGTTCTCTTTTCAGAACTTGTTGCATACGCTGTTCACCTAAACACTTTATTCGAAGAAAGAGAAGACACTATGTTCCCATGCGAGCTGTGTAAGGCAATGTTCACAAGACGTGACAACCTTGCACGCCATGTAAAAACAAAACATCATCAGCTATCTGCTTGCGACTATAACCCAACTATGTTCCCCTGCGAACAGTGTAAGGCAACGTTCGTAAGACAGGATAACCTCGCACGTCATATAAAAGCAAAACACCCTAGCATAACATCTGCTTTATGTGATGTTTGCGGGCTGTACTTCGCTAAAGTAGAGCAATACCAGGCTCACTTAGCAGAGGTACATCAAATATCTACTTGCCCTCAGGTAGTAGTAGGGAAAAAGCGTGCAGCTACTGATGTAGCTGTAGAAAGTACTAGTAGTAAAAAACCTAGGAAAAATGAACTTCAAACTATTCACTGCGAGCACTGTAACACTGATGTACCATCTTCGCATTTTCAGGGACACTTACGGAGTAATGCGCATAAAAATAATGCGTGTAGAAGTGGTAGTAACGCAAACATCGAGGAAATTAATACAGCATTTAAAAGTAGGATTGCTAGTTACCGAATTCGCACCAGTCAAAAGTTTCAGAGCACTTCAAACTTTTTAAATTGCGTTCAACCGGATGTACAACAGCTTCTTGCTAAATCTTTGTCCAATCATAGTTTATTTAAAGTTAATTTTGAACTTTTCGCCTTGTACATTAAAAGCACGGATGAATCCGAAATAACGGACATTAAATCATTTAATACGAAGAATTTTGTCATAAGTGAGTCGACTAATTTTGGTGATGTACTTAGGGATGTCTCTAACATTATTTCAACTAAGAGCGAGGAATTTCAGGAAAAGGAATCAGGGTGGGCTTTAGTTGAGATAATGTATCTAGAAGTTAACATCAATAAGTACAATCCCATGCGAGGTTCATCGTACATCGAGCTGCCGGCATGGATTCAGCGAAAAGAAGCTGTTGTAAACATCCAAAACAATGACGAAGCATGTTTTGCATGGGCGGTGATGTCGGCTTTAAATCCTGCTAAATCGAATGTAGCGTATAGAACATCATCGTATCCACACTATTCAACGCAGCTAAATTTCGATAGTATAGAATTTCCCGTACAGTTAAAGGATATTAAGCGCTTTGAGGAACTAAATAACATTAGTATTAATGTGTATGGTGTAGAGAAAAAGTCTGTAGTAGGTCCTCTGTATTATACATGTCATAAGAAGAGTACTCACGTTAATTTACTCTATATTGAAAACAGTGAGAATAGCCACTTTTGCTGGATTAAAAATCTGAGTAGACTTGTTGGCAGTCAGTTGTCAAACAGGTGTAACAAAAAGTGGCTATGTGATGGATGCTTGCAGTATTTCAGAAATGAAGATCAGTTAACAAAGCATTCCAAGAATGACTGCAATCATGTACGTACAGAGATACCTACTACAGGCAATAATGTTTTAAAATTTACAAATTTTCACAAGCAGATGTGGGTACCGTTCGTGATTTATGCAGACTTTGAAGCCATCCTCACGCCATGCAACACATGCTCACCTAATCCTGACAACTCTTTCACTAATACTACGCACATGCATGTCCCGTATAGCTTCGCGTATTACATCAAGTGTAGTTACGATAGTACGCTTAACAAGTTAGAGCTGTATCGAGGACATGATGCTGCTAAAGTATTTTTAGAAAGACTTGAAAGTGATGCAGTTCGTCTCGGTCGTATTCTGAATAGTAATATTCCTATGAAGCCACTCACCGACATTCAGTTAAATGATCATGAACGTGCTACAAAGTGTAGCATTTGTGATGGGGAATTTTCCGAAAATGACCCTAAAGTTTTTGATCATGATCATTTAACTGGTTTCTACAGATGTGCCGCTCATTATAGCTGTAATCTTAAGTATAGAGTTGCTAAATTTATCCCTGTAATTTTTCATAACTTATCTGGTTACGACTCTCATTTCATCATTTCACAATTTGGAGCTTCGGATGAAAAAGTAGATATAATCCCTCAGAATAAAGAGCGGTACATTGCGTTTGCAAAGTCTGTAAAAGTAGATGCTGAGCATTCTATAAAACTGAGATTCCTTGACTCGTTTCGCTTTATGGCGAGTAGCCTCGATAAACTTTCTAGTCATTTACAGCCTGAACAATTTACAGAAATTCGACGCGTTTTCCCTGAAGAAACGCAGTTTAATTTACTTCGGTGTAAGGGTGTTTTTTGTTACGAATATCTCGACTGCTTAGACCGCCTCGAAGAACGTGCCTTACCATCGAAACAATCCTTTTACAGCTCGCTGAATTCAGCAGATATTAGTGATGATGACTATTTACATGCACAACATATCTGGGAGCAGTTCCACATTCAAACGCTAGGTGAATACTCCGATTTATATTTAAAGAGAGATGTACTTTTGTTAGCTGATGTTTTTGAAAATTTTCGCTGTGTTTGCATGAACACCTACAGCCTTGACCCATGTCAGTATTTTACTGCACCTGGGTTAAGTTGGGACGCGATGTTAAAATACACGCGTGTGAATTTGGAGCTGCTAACGGATATCGATATGGTGCACTTTATAAAAGCATCCATTCGAGGCGGTCTGAGTCAGTGTAGCGGCCGGTATTCGAGTGCTAATAATAAGTACATGCCGAGTTTCGATACCAGTCAGGAATCTCAGTATATCGTTTATCTGGATGCTAATAATCAGTATGGGTGGGCGATGAGTCAGCATCTACCGGTGAGTGGTTTCCGCTGGCTGACGCAGTGCGAAATTGATGCTTTACAGCTACACGCCCTAGGCGATGAAGCTGATAAAGGTTATTTCCTCGAAGTTGACTTACAGTATCCGAAAGAGTTACACACTTCTCATAATGACCTACCGTTCTGCCCTGAAAATATGAAGTCCCCGTACATTGCATCAACGACGAAAATGCTCATTGCTAATTTATGCGATAAATCTAAGTATATCATTCATTACCGAAATTTAAAACAGTGTTTGCAGCATGGTTTGAAGTTATCCAAAATTCATCGCGTACTAGAATTTAATCAGTCACCGTGGCTAAAGCCATATATCGATCTGAACAATAATTTAAGAACGAATGCGGTTAACGAGTTTGAAAAAGATTTCTACAAGCTCATGAATAACAGTGTGTTTGGTAAGACTATGGAGAATGTTGACAAACGCGTTGATGTAAAATTGATTACAAACTGGGATAATATTAAGAAAAGGTATGGTGCTAACTATTTAATAAGTAAACCAAATTTCCACAGCTGCACCATCATACATGAGAATTTAGTTATTATACAGATGAATCGTGTCAAGGTTAAGTATGACAAACCTACCTACGTCGGCTTCACAGTACTTGAATTGGCTAAAACACTCATGTATGAATTCCATTACGATTATATGATGAAGAAGTACGCGCATAATGCGCAATTGCTCTACACAGATACCGATTCGTTTATTTATCAAATCAAAACTGATGACTATTACAATGATATAAAGCCTGACTTGGGTAGGTTTGATACGAGTAACTATCCTGCAGATAATCAATATCATCTACCGCTAGTGAACAAAAAGGTTCTAGGTAAAATGAAAGATGAATGTGCTGGGAATATTATCGATTCAATTGTAGGTACTAAATCCAAGTCATATTGCATAAAACTCTTAAATGAATTACAAATAAAGAGATTGAAGGTGGTTAAAAAGAATGTCGTTCAGAATCAGCTAAGTTTTGAAAACTATAACAATTGCATTAAAAGTAATCCACCTGTTTTGCATAAGCAAATGTCTGTCATTAGAAGCAAGAAGCACCAGTTGTACACTCATTTAATTAGTAAGGTAGCCCTTAATAGCGATGATTGTAAACGGTTTGTCATTCCAAATTCTACCAACACGCTAGCCTGGGGGCATAGTAGTATTGATAAGTACTACTTTACATAAACATTATGCTAGAGGTGTGTGTACTTACGTTACGCTGTCTTACATCACAATTCGGGAGAGGAACGCTGGTACGGCAAGTCTAAACTTGTACATTCAAGAATTGCATCGAGAAGTACGCAAAACATCACTAGGGTAAAATGATTCGAGATAAAACTTGTACATACAAGATGTAAATAAATAATGTAGAATTGGCATATTCTTTTATTTTAGGTTAGGTATCACCTTCCTCCCGCTCCTTATTTGCAGGATAGAGTTTTTGTTTATTACTCATAGAAGAAAGAAGGTGATGAGCAGTTTCGTGAGTATAGTTCGGTAAGTATCTCGAGAGCAGAATTTTTTTTTGTCAAAAAAAGCACATAGCTTTGTAAAGCACGTAGAATTTGCCACCACCGGGGCAGCACTGTTCTCTCTGGATTAAAAGCTTTGTTTTCAAACAAGAGCACGTGGAATTTTTCAATTTGCCGCCACCACATAGAGGGCAGCACTGTTCTCAAAGATGGCAGATGACAGCTGTCAAAAAAGCACATGGCTTTGTTTCCACGTGGAATTTGCCGTCACCATATAGAGGGCAGCACTCTTCTCTCTGGATTAAAGATGGTGGATGACAGCTGTCAAAAAAGCACATAGCTTTGTTTCTACATGGAATTTTTCAATTTGCCGCCACCACATAGAGGGCAGCACTGTTCTCAAAGATGGCGGATGACAGCTGTCAAAAAAAGCATGTGAGTATGTTTCTACGTGGAATTTGCCGTCACCACATAGAGGGCAGCACTGTTCTCAAAGATGGCAGATGACAGCTGTCAAAAAAGCACATGGCTTTGTTTCTACGTGGAATTTTTCAATTTGCCGCCACCACATAGAGGGCAGCACTGTTCTCTCTGGATTAAAGATGGCGGATGACAGCTGTCAAAAAAGCACGTGAGTATGTTTTCAAACAAGAGCACGTGGAATTTTTCAATTTGCCGCCACCACATAGAGGGCAGCACTGTGCTCTATAGATTAAAGATGGCAGATGACAGCTGTCAAAAAAGCACGTGAGTATGTTTCTACGTGGAATTTGCCGCCACCACATAGAGGGCAGCACTGTTCTCTCTGGATTAAAGATGGCGGATGACAGCTGTCGAAAAAGCACGTGAGTATGTTTTCAAACAAGAGCACGTGGAATTTTTCAATTTGCCGCCACCACATTTCAAAGGTAAGTAGCTAAAGAGGGCAGCACTGTGCTCTATAGATTAAAGATGGCAGATGACAGCTGTCAAAAAAGCACGTGAGAATGTTTTCAAACAAGAGCACGTGGAATTTGCCGCCACCACATAGAGGGCAGCACTGTTCTCTCTGGATTAAAGATGGCGGATGACAGCTGTCAAAAAAGCACGTGAGTATGTTTTGAAACAAGAGCACGTGGAATTTGCCGCCACCACATAGAGGGCAGCACTGTTCTCTCTGGATTAAAGATGGCTGCATGTCGAAAAGCATTTTTTCAAATTATCCGCCACCACATTTCAAAGGTAAGTAGCTAAAGAGGGCAGCACTGTGCTCAAAGATGGCAGATGACAGCTATCAAAAAAGCACGTGGCTGTCAAAAAGCACGTGGATTTGTTTATCTCGAGCTAGTGAGGTTAAGTTGGTACCACTAAGGTTTATTCCCGTCAAGATGGCAGTACTGAGGTTTGCGATGCGTTGTTGTCTGTCAAAAAGCACGTGGCTTTGTTTACAAATCGGTCAAAAAGCACGTGGCTGTCAAAAAACACGTGGCTTTGTTTACCTCATGCTAGTTAGGTTAAGTTAGCACTACTGGGGTTTAGGCCCGTCAAGATGGTAGTACTGAGGTTTGCGATGCGTTGTTGTCGATGACAGCTGTCAAAAAGCACGTGGCTTTGTTTACAAATCTGTCAAAAAGCACGTGGCTGTCAAAAAGCACGTGGCTTTGTTTACCTCGCGCTTGTGATGTTAAGTTGGCACTACTGAGGTTTAGGCCCGTCAAGATGGCAGTACTGAGGTTAGCGGTGCGTTGTTGTCTGTCAAAAAGCACGTGGCTTTGTTTATCTCGCGCTAGTTAGGTTAAGTTGGCAGCACTGGAAGAGGCCTCTGGCTGAGGTGGAGGAGGCCACTGGGAGGCCACTGGCTGAGGAGGAGGAGGTGGTGGCCACTGGGAGGCCACTGGCTGAGGAGGAGGAGGAGGCCACTGGCTGAGGAGGAGGCCTCTTCCGAGAGCCGGAGGAGGAGGAGGCGGCCGAACCATCCAATTATACTACTGAACTTCTACTTGTACCTCGTGTCTGAGACAACGTGTCATCGGGATATTGAGTCCGAATTCTATGTACGAATTTAATGTGAACATGTGCATTGGGAGCATGTGATAATTAGTTGGAGGAATTAATCATCGAGACACTTTTAAGTGGATATTATGTATTTGTAGGACGTTGGTAGGTCCTGATATTTCATGACTACACATATTTGAGATTAGGATGCGACAAGTTAGGGTCGTCATTGTGGTACACTGTGCGTGTAGAGTATATGGAATAATTGTGCATGGCACAAATCTTCGTGAAACTGAGCTTTTCACATGTTAATGGATTATTCGCGATAAATGCAGTGTAGCCTAATATTGGTGTCTTCAGATGAAGAAAATGAAAGTCCATGTTAATCGATGTACTTTTTAATTCGTGAGAATATCCCAAATTTTCTCAAGTAATCCAGTAATTTCAAGCTCAAGGTACAGATGAATGTTCGAGAAGGCCTTAGGTCTAAAGAACAGGTCTTCGACGAAATATCTAAATAATATCTGATTCGGGACTATATCAGCTCATTCGTTGATGCAATTTTTCGCTCTCATGTGATAACTCAATCTTGCTGTAACTCAATAAATTTGTTAATAGGATAGTAATACGGTTGATCGACACTCGTCGACATGTACATAGTGTAGATATTTTCTTCTTGGTACTTACAGTCTTCTTGACAATTTCCGTAGTTAGTTGTAGAAGTAGTAATTTGTTAGTATTTAGAGGATTATTTTTTTATGTGTTCTGTTCTGAAATATGTGACACTGATATTATCGATTGATAGTGGACAGGATTTCCACATGGATGGTATTCTCCCCATTTACTTACGTTTGCAAGCCCAGGAGGCGTTTTATTTTGTTTAATTGTTGGTCAAATACTTAACGTTCAGTATAAATTCTCACGGAAAGAGATGTGAGATGACGTGAACAGGTATATCCGACGTCTCGGATTAACTTAGAGAAAACCAAGGCAAATTCAACTTTTCATTTTATTGTTAAGATAACGACTGTAAATTTTATTTTTGCTATGAGTGTTAACTTTTGAATCTTGGATATTTCTTTATTATACTCGTTCTTACAATTACTGCATTTTTTCCAGATTATCGATGAAGGCTTGGCCCAGACCTCATTTTTCTGAATGAAAATTTTAATTCAACTTTAAACCAATAATTTAATAACTTTAAAGACGAGAAAAAAAATTTTTTCACAATGTAAATACTCTGTTAGAATGTCAGGGAAATAACTGTCGTGTACCATCCCATTTGATTGTGCCTAGGTTTGTTACATCAAGAGCCATATCAAATTCCATAACGTAACGATCATAATCATAATCACAGATTTCAGGATGGCCAATATTGCATTTAATTAAATAAAAGTGTCATATATGTTCTATACTTGGAACGTGCTTATTTGATGAACCCTATGAAAATCCTGCCACATTCATTTATTTTATAAGCCTACAGCCAGCGAACTGAGCACCCCTGGGGTGTCTCGTGTTCGCAGACTGACTATGACGGGCACACTATCATTCTATCACTTCTTCTCGTCAAATTTAGCCAAATCAATTTCCTTTCACAAATTCTTTTCAGTATCTCGTCATTTGTGATTCGATATATCTATCTTACATTCAGCATTATTCTGTAACACCACATTTCGACATCTTCTATTCTCTTTCTTTCTGAGCTAGTTATCGTCCATGATTCACTTCTATACAATGCAACGCTTCAGACGAAAGTCTTCAGAATCATCTTTCTAATTCTAATTTCTATATCCATGTTAAAAGTGAGCAAATTTATTTTCTTAAGAAAGCTCTTTCTTGCTTGTGCTAGTCTGCATTTTATGTCCACCTTATTTATGCCAGCGTTAGTTATTTTACTACCCAAGTAGCAATACTCATCTACTTCGTTTAAGACTTAATTTGCTAATCTAACCTTGTCTGCATCACCTGCCTTCGTTCGACCGCAGTCCATTACTTTTCTTTTGGACTTATTTATTTTCATCCTGTACTCCTTGTGCAAGACTTCGTCCATACCATTCAGCAACTTCTTGAGATCTACTGCAGTCACGGATAAAATAACAATTCTTCCTTTTTAGCTACCGGTTATTTCCCACACCCCTGGGATCGCGGGTGCGAACTGCGTCGCACACGAGGATTTGGCCCTGTTTTACAGCCAGATGCCCTTCCTGACGCCTACCCTATATGGCGGGATGTAATCACTACTGCGTGTTTCTGTGGTGGTTGGTAGTGTGGTATGTTGTCTGAATATGATGAGGAGAGTGTTGGGACAGACAAATATACCCAGTCCCCGAACCAGAAGAATTAATCAGAAGCGATTAAAATCCCCGACCCGGCCTGGAATCGAACCTCGGATAAAATAGCAATATAATCGGCAAATCTCAAGGTTTTGATTTCGTCTCCTTGGATTGTGATTCCCTTTCCATATTCTTCTTTTATTTCCTTTATTGCCAGTTCTATGTAAACATTGAAAAGGAGGTGGACAAACTGCAGCCTTGCCTCATTCTTTTCTGGATTGCTGCTTCTGTTCCAAAGCCCTTGATTCTTATCATTGCAGACTGATTTTTATACATATTGTACCGAGCTCGATAGCTGTAGTGCCGGGAGTGTCCGAGGACAAGTTCGGCTCGCCAGGTGCAGGTCCTTTGATTTGACTCCCGTAGGCGACCTGCGCGTCGTAATGAGGATGAAATGATGATGAAGACGACATATAAACCCAGCCGCAGTGCCAGCGAAATTAACCAATTAAGGTTAAAATTCCCGAACCTGCCGGGAATCGAACCTGGGACCCTCGTGACCAAAGGCCAGCACGCTAACCATTTAGCCATGGAGCCGGGCTTGGTCCAATCAAAATTATCGAATGCCTTCTCTAGATCTACGAATACCATGTACGTGGGCTTGTCCTTCTTGATTCGATCCTCTAAGATCAGACGTAAAGTCAGGATTGCTTCACGTGTTCCTACATTTCTTCTGAAGCCAAATTGATGTTCTCCCAACTCAGCTTCAACTTGTTTTTCCATTCTTCTGTAAATAATACGTGTTAAAATTTTGCAGGCATGATATACTAAACTAATGGTGCTGTCGTTTTCACACTTGTCGGCGCCGGCTTTCTTGGGAATAGATATAACAACATTCTGCCGAAAATTGCATTGTACTTCTCCTGTCACATACATCATACACACTAGATGGAATAATATTGCCATGCTGGTTTATCATAAGGCAGTCAGTAATTCAGAGGGAATGTAATCAATTCAGGTACCTTGTTTCTACCTAAGTCTCTCACAGCTCTATCAAACTCTGATATCAAAATTGGGTCCCCCATTTCATCAGCATGTACAGCCTCTTGCTGTTCCAGAACCGTATCATCTATGTCTTTACCTTGGAACAACTGTTCGATATGTACCTGCCATCATACTGCTTTGTCTTCTTTCCCTAGAATTGACTTTTCATCGAGCTTGGTACAATATGTATAAAAATCAGGGGACTGTACGACTTTTGACACTCGTATAAAGCTAAACCACGAGTGATTACTCCACATCAAGATCGCCGTAGACCTCCGAGAAATTCGAGACCTTCAGGTACGAGCTAAGGGTCCCATTCCATAGTGGCGAGTGGGCTTGGGATTACGAGTTCAATTCCACGGTGACGAGGATATCCTATAGTACGAGTACAACACCATGGTGATGAGAGGACCTGGAGTACGAGTTGACTGGAGGACCATTCTTGAAGACGATTCGGTAAATAATGGTTCACTGTACCAAGGTGATATGAATTTCAAACGTGCCAAAATGTTGAATAAATCAAAGTATATCTTCACTTATTATAGATAGAAACTATCCTCCAGTACCAAGCCCTAGCTTTTTTGCCTAGGAAGCGAATAGTGGAGCAAAGATAGTTCAACAGCGGGCCAATCAGAGGCCGCGGGGCGGGTCACGTGATGCTGACGTCATAGCGCGGGAAATTTGAATTTTGGCGTGAGATTTAAATTTTGGTGGAAATTTGAATTTTCGCGCGAAATTTGAATTTGTAAGCAATGCCACACGTGCTTTTGACAGCTATCAGCAGCCATCTTTAAAAAGAACGCATCACTAACCTCAGTGCTGCCATCTTTACGACAGTAAACCCCATTGCGACCACCTTTGGCATGTGGTGGCGGGCAATATGAAATTCCACGTGCTTTTTTGACAGCTGTCAGAGGCCATCTTTAATCAACAAAGCATCGTGCTGCCATCTTTACGGCATTAAACCTCACTGCTACTACCTTAGGCACAAGGTGGCGGGCAATTTTGAATTCCACGTGCTCTTGTTTGTATACAAAACCACGTGCATTTTGACAGCTGACAGCTGCCATCATTAAACAACTGAACATCGTCAACCTTAGTGCTGCTATATTTACAGCACTAAAATAGTTGCTACCTTAGGCATGTAGTGGCGGGCAATTTGAAAAATTCCACGTGCTTTATGACAGCTGTCAGCTGCTATCTTTAACTACATGCACATGGCTTACTGCTATCTTGACGGAAGTAAACTTTATAGCGCGAGACATAGCCACGCCGCAAGCAAGCAAGCTACCCTTCCTACGATCATTGTTATAAAGCAAGCTGCCCTTCTCAACATACTTACCGAGCTGCCCTTCTCATACTATTATCTTAGTTTTAAACCAAGATGGCGGTTATACACAGTCTCTTATGAAGAAAACTAGCTTAGAGGCTACTGCACAAGATGGCAGCTATACATAGGCTGTTATAACTTCCTCCTCCTCCTCCTCCTCCTGCTCCTCCTCCTCCTCCTCCTCCTCGGTCAAGGCATCGAACTAGTTTAAGCATCCATTAATATAACGACGTGATGGCAAGAGTGTGCACGTGCTATTATTCTGTTTTTATCCTGCAGTGATGACGTCATCATAGTTGTGCATGTTTAGACTTTTTCGTTTTCTCGAGCATTTATTGATAGATTGATTAGGTGTAAGGAGGCAAAGGAATGCAATAAGTACAACATTTTGAATGCAAAAAATATTATGTATAATGTACTACAACAGTTTTCGTTTTGCTGCTGACAAGGTTGCTATGCTTCTTAGCAGTTTTCTGCGAAGAGGTAGCATGGTTCCGAAATTCCAATGCCTCCTGAAACAGTGAAATTTAACAAAACATTCAGAAGTATATTATACTCAGTATGTTATGCTTATTAAGAAGATAATGCAGTTCTTACCTCGTTGTTATTCATGTGGTTTGTTCCTATTCTGAATCATCGTCATCATGTATTAAAAAAGTTCATCCGTTCATTGTGTACAGTGTTCAATCCTCGGATTTGGTCCATCCCAATCATCACCACCATTTCCCCTCGATGCTAGTAATGACGTTTACAGGCTCAGCATAAAGCTACATCGATTGACATCTTACTATGGACAGGAAGGACGTCTTGCAAATTATTGACGAAAGGAGCAGCGTACGTAGATCAAAATGCTGGTGGTAAACATTTAATCAGATGTTTCGGCATCTGAGATACGGTTCCATGTTTATAGAACATCTTAATGGCCTTACTTACTCGTGTGAGGTAAATAAGGTATTGCGTATGAGCATGTGAACTGCATGCACATTGACAGTTTTGTTTGTTGTACTCTTTCTGTTCCATAGCGTACGGTGTAGATAAAGGACTATTCCTTAGGAGAAGGGATTGAGCTAACCTCAGTAACTGTGAGGAGGAGGAGGGGGAGGAACGTAGCTGACATGTGAGGTAGAGGAGAAGGAACACGGCTATGTCCGGTCGGAGGAGGAGGAGGAGTAGCAGGAGAAAGCTGTTACCTTCTTTATTTTTTGCTAGTTGCTTTACATCGCACCGACGCAGATAGGTCTTATGGCGACGATGGAACGGGAAAGGGCTAGGACTGGGAAGGAAGCGGCCGTGGCCTTAATGTTATCTTCTTAAGAGCTGTTAAATTTAAATAAAAAGTGTTGGGAAGGGATTATGTTATACAATAATACGCTTGCGGCGTAAATCGTCTTCTACTTCTTTAAACTCTCGTACGTACACTGTATATCCAGCGTCCTGATAAGCTCTTAGGTGTTGTAATCGTTCAACGAGTAAGTTAACGTCCTTACAGCATCTTACATGTGCATAGGATAACAGAGTTTTGCTAATACGTGTAGACAGTTGATGTGTAGAAAAGGGAAGAACTTGTTTTGATGTGGTATGTGCGTCCGCAATGTTATCAGCAGATAAAAACTTAACATGGTTTGATTGAAAAGAAGTGGCTAAATATTCTTATTTTTCTTCTACTGTTTCATCTTGCTCCTCATCTTGAGATGTTTGCACAGCTACAGAACATGTTGCTGGGTTAGAAAATAAAGTAGAATGAAAAAGCTCTGACGGAAAAGAAACGTTGTTTTCTTATTTTTCTTCCTTATGCATCTCACCTTTATCTGGTGGTGTGAGGTTAGTAACAGGAGTTGTAGTAAGCTGTGACGATGTTATATCGTTTCGGTCACGCTTCTTTATATGGCGCTTTCGACATTTATTTAATGTTTATATGCGTTTTACTGGCAAATTACTAAAAACAAATGTGTTTAGAATTTACATGTCGTGTGAGATTATCACGTCTGTTGAATATAGCAGTAAATTGTTTGCATGCGTATATTTCGAATTTATGCTTTACAGCTTTATGTTGTTCAAGATTGTCAAGTCTTGATAAACTCCCACTACGAAGATCACACATAAACATAATAGATATTTTACAGCTAGATATGTTGTATAGTTTTACACTGCAACCGGAAAATAACAACACCGGCAAATAACAATTGCCTATCTACCTGTAAAACTGCGTCTAATATAGAGGAGGAAGAGGAACTATGCCCTAGCAGAGAAGGAGTAGGAGGAGGAAGAGGAAGCTCCTATCATTACAGCCGTTTAAGGTACGGCCTTTTACAGTCGGTTTCCGAAGCAAACACGTGGGTGTACCGTAACCATGGCTACGAACCTAACACCTTCATAGTAACAGAATGTTTTTAAAAAGCACGTGGAACTTCAAATTGCCCGCTATTACATGCATAAGGTGGCAACAGTGAGGTTTGGCGCCGTCAAGATGGCAACAGTGAGGTTAGCGATGCTCTATTGCCCTTAAAGGTGAGGGTAGGGTCCGTCAAGATGACGGCTGTCAGAATAGCACGTGGCTTTGTTTACAAACAAGAGCACGTGATCGTAACTTCACGGATACGTGGTATGCTGCGTCATTACGCGAAGTTCAAAATCCACGCCTAAGTGGCTATTACTCGTCAAAAGGCACAGAGATTTTAAGTTTGCGCCTTTGTCGTTAAGTTGGTGTACATAGGTCATGCTAAATAGCTGCACACACACACACACACACACACACACACATGCGATCGTTGCACGATCTGTCGGAAGAAGTTTAGTACGACAGTCGAATCGATAGGTTGATGTGTACACGCTCTAGCGCTAGAAAATACAAAGCTTACTGCTGCTATGTCCGCGAGATTTTTAAACATCGCTATTCTTAGTGTTGCTATGTTCACAAGGTTTTTAAACATAGCTATTCCGCGCCTACTTCGTTAAGTTAGTGTACATAGCTCATTCTAAGATAGCAGCACACACGCACACACGCACAAACACACACACACACATGCGATCCTTGCAAGCTCTGTCGGAAGAAGTTTAGTACGATAGTCGGATAGGTGATGTGTACACGCTCTAGCAGTGAAACGCTGCACACAGTGTATGGATGAACATTTTCCAGTACCTGATGACGATGATTCAGAAAAAGAATAAACCACATTAATAACAACAAGGTAAGAACTGCATTATCTCCTTTGTAAAGCATAACATATTGAGTATAATATATTTTAAATATTTTGTTTAATTTTAATGTTGCAGGAAGCATTAAAATTTCGGAAGCATGCTACCTCTTCGCAAAAACGCTGTTAAGAAGCATAGCAACCTTGTCAGCAGCAAAACGAACACCATTGTAAAACATTGAAAATAAATATTTCATTGGATTCAAAATTTTGTACTCTTTGCATTCCTTTGCCACCTTACACCTACTCATTCTACCTATAAAGTCTAGAGAAAACGAACAAGTCTAAACATGCACAACTATGATGACGTAATCGCTGCAGGTTGAAACAGAATAACAGCACGTGCACACCCTTGCCTTCGCGTCGTTATAGTAATACATGTATAAACTTGTTCGATAGAGATGTAACGCTATGCCTTGACCGAGGAAGAGGAGGGAGAGGAGGAGGAGGAGGAGGAGGAGGAGGAGGAAGTTATAACAGCCTATGTATAGCTGCCACCTTTGCTGTAGCCTCTAAGCTACTTTTCTTCATAAGAGCCTATGTGTTGCCGCCATCTTGTGCAGTAGCCTCTAAGCTAGATAATTAATTTCGTATGGCTACTACTAGCCGAGTGCAGCCCTTGTAAGGCAGACCCTCCGTTGAGGGTGGGCGGCATCTGCCATGTGTAGGTAGCTGAGTGTTATTGTGGTGGAGGATAGTGTTATGTGCGGTGTGTGTTTTGCAGGGATGTTGGGGACAGCACAAACACCCAGCCCCCGGGCCATTGGAAATAACCAATGAAGGTTAAAATCCCCGGCCGGGAATCGAACACGGGACCCTCTGAACCGAAGGCCAATACGCTGACCATTCAGCCAACGAGTCGGACTCTAAGCTAGTTATATCTATAAGAGCCTGTGTATAGCCGCTATCTTGCGCTATCGCCCTCTAGGCCGTCTCATAAAAACATGTATAGCCGCCATCTTGTGCAATCGCCCGTAGCCGGCATCTCTAACAGCATCTTGGTTTAACAAGTAAGATAACAGTATGTTGAGAAGGGCAGCTTGTTTGCTTGCGGTGTGGCTAAGTCCCGCGCTATAAAGTTTACTTCCGTCAAGATAGCAGTAAGCCATGTGCATGTAGTTAAAGATAGCGGCTGACAGCTGTTATAAAGCACGTGGAATTTTTCAAATTGCCCGCCACTACATGCCTAAGGTAGCAACCATGAGGTTTAGAGCTGTAAAGATAGCAGCACGAAGGTTGACGATGTTCTGTTGTTCGAAGATGGCAGCTGACAGCTGTCAAAAAAACATGTGGTATTTCAAATTGCCCGCCACCACATGCCTAAGGATGGGGTAAAGATGGCAGCACTGTGCTGTGTTGATTAAATATGGCAGCTGTCAAGTTGTCAGCTGTCAAAAAGCACGTGACTTTGTTTACAAACAAGAGCACGTGGAATTCCAATTTGCCCGCCACCTTGTGCCTAAGGTAGTAGCAGTGATGTTTAATGCCGTAAAGATGGCAGTACGATGCTCTGTTGATTAAAGATGGCCTCTGACAACTGTCAAAAGAGCACGTGGAATTTCAAATTGCCCGCCACCACATGCCAAAGGAGGTAGCTATGATGTTTAGTGTCGTAAAGATGGCAGCACTGAGGTTAGTGATGCGTTCTTGTTTAACCCTGACAGTAACACGTCTATAAATATCGCTTTAGTTACACCACACGTTTCGAAGACGTGTCACTCAAAGCCTATTATTTAAAGTTACATTAAAGTTACCAGATGGAATGAACAAGGAATAGAGGTGGTGGAGGGGATAACTCTCCCCTCCTTAAGAGGAGTAGATGGCATTAATTCGCACAACACGTCAGAAAAACGTATGGTGTTACTGTCAGGGTTAAAGATTGCCACTTGACAGCTGTCAAAAAGCACCTGGCTGTCAAAAAAGCACTTGGCTTTGTTTACAAATTCAAATTTCGCGCCAAAATTCAAATTTCCCGCGCTATGACGTCAGCATCACGTGACCCGCTCCAGGCCTCTGATTGGTCCGCTGTTTAACTGTCTTTGCTCGACTACTGAAGGGCCTTGAGAACTTTAATTCATGCTCTTTTCAAATAACAGGTTAGTATGGGCTATCTTTCACTGGAATGATATAGACATGCACTATTGTGGTGGGCATTGTTTTTGTGTTTGCCTTGACGACCATAATTCTTGCACTGTGCTGGTTGTAATAGATTACCCGCTGCCCCATTTTCTTATTCATTATTAAACCAACTCATGCATTTCCCCTGTTTGACGTTGTATTGATAATTCTTTAGTCGCCTGATCAAAAATCCTGTTCTTCCTGCCAACGTACTTCACTTATAACAACTACTGGTAAATCTAACTTTAGTCTAGCCATCTCCCCTTTCAGATTCTCTAACCTACAAAACCGATTCAAACTTCTAACATTTCACTCTCCGATTCGCAGAATGTCAATATCCATCTTCCTGATGATCGCTCTGTCCCTCTCCTGTAGTCCCCACCCGGAGATCCGAATGGGGGACTAGTTTACCTCCGGAATATTTTACCCGGGAGGAAGCCATCATCAGTATATCATTCGTACAGGGAGAGCTGCATGTCCTCGGGAGTTAGTTACGGCTGTAGCTTCCCGTTGCTTTCAGCCGTGTAGCACTATCAACACAGCAAATCCATGTTGAGTATTTATGCAAGGCCATATTAGTCAATCACCTAGACTGCCGCCCTTGCAACTTCCGAAAGGCTGCTACTCCCCTTTCGATTAAGCATTCGTTACTCTGCTCTCTCAACAGATTCCCATCCGATATTGTTGCACCTGCGGCTCGGCTATCTGCTTCATTGGGACGCGCAAGCCTCCCCACCGCGACAAGCTCACATTGTTCGCAGGGAAGGGTTTGCGCATTATAACTCCGTATTCACAAGTAGACCAACATTTCATACTTCGAAACATTGTTGGTGTGTTACAGCCATATGGCATGGTTTTGAGCCTTTACTGAAGAAATTATAGTAATTATATAGCGTAAGCTATCATATCTGCTCTTTATAATACACGTGCAATAATTTATAGCATAATCTATATATATAAAATAACTTGTCCTGACTGACTGACTGACTGACTGACTGACTGACTGACTGACTGACTGACTGACTGACTGACTGACTGACTGACTGACTGACTGACTGACTGCCTGACTGCCTGACTGATTCATCATCGCCGAGCCAAAACTACTGGACATAAAGAAATGAAATTTTGAGGATACATTTACTGTATATTACAATGTAGGTGCTCGCTAAGGGCGGGTTTTCTTACATTTCGTCGCTAACGGGGTTAAAAGGGGTGTTAATTTTGAAAATGCGTGTACCTCTATCTCAGAACTTTAAAAGTTTACAGATGTAAAAATTAGTATTTAGAATCTCCTTTAAAAATTAAGAAACACCTATTTTTTTGCTTTCGGAAAATACATATAGGAGGGGTGAAAAAGTGTGAAAAACTGGTTGATTGCCTTTAATGAGGCTTCTTATGTTTCAGAAACTGAAAATATTACAGACCTCAAACTTGGTGTTTGGGATCTCCTCTAATGATAAAGAAACACGTATTTTTGTTTAGGGAAAATCCAAATAATGAGGGGAAAATGAGGGGGTGAATTTTTAAAATGAGTGTATCTATACCTCAAAACTTTAAAAGTGTACTGATGTAAAAATTGGTATTTAGAATCTCCTTTTAAACTAAAGAATCACGTATTTTTTGTTTTCGGAAAATCCGAAAAGGAGGGGGTGGAAAGGGATGAAAATATGGTTGAATGCCTTTAATGAGGATACTTATATCTCAGAAACTGCAGATATTATAGACGTGAAAATTGGTATTTGGAACCTCCTTTAAAAATAAAGAAACACGTAATTTTTGTTTTTGGAAAATACGAACAGTGGGGGGTTAAAAGGGGGGGGTGAAATTTCAAAATTAGTGTAACTATATCTCAAAACGTTATAGTTTTCAGATGTAAAAACTGATATTTAGAATCTCCTTTAAAAATAAAGAAACACGTATTTCTTTGTTCTCTGAAAATCCAAATAGGAGGGGTGAAAAGGGAAGAAAAATTGTTTGAATGTCTTTAATGAGGATACTTATGTCTCAGAAACCGAGATATTACAGACCTGAAAATGGGTATCTGGGAATGGGTATCTGGGATCTCCTTACAAATAAAGGAACACGTATTTTTTGTTTTTGGAAAATCCAATTAATGTGGTGAGACAGGAGTGACTAATTGCAGTGAATTTTTAGAAATACATTATCTACAGTATATCTCAGAAACGTAAAATATTACAAACGTAAACATTAGTATTTGTAATTTGCTGTAAAAGTAAAGAAACATAGGTGATTTGTTATTGGAAAATCCACTGAAAGGGAACTAAAATGGTGGTGAAATTTTAAAATGAGAATTCCTACAGTGTATCTCAAAACTTAACATGATACGGGAGTGAAAATTTGTATTTGTTATCTCTATTAAAAATAAAGAAACTCTTACTTTTTGTTTTCGGTAAGACAACTTGGGTGGACTGGGGGGAGGGCGGTAAAGTGACTGAAAACGGGGTTGAATTATTTGAATCAGGATACTGATATCTCAAAAACTGAAGATGTTACAGACGTGAAATTTGGTATTTGGAATCTGCTTTAAAAGTAAAGAAACACGTATTCTCGGAAAATCTAATGAATAGGGGGGAGGTGAAAGAATGGAAAAATTAATTGTATTAATTGTATGAGGATACTTACATCTAATAAGAACTAAAGATGTTACAGACGTGAAAATTGGTATTTGGATCTTCTTTAAGAACAAAGAAGAACGCGTTTTGTGGGGGGAAATCCCCTTGGGGGTGGGAGTGAAAAGGAGTTTAATTACTTTTATGAGAACCCGTACCTCCAAAAACTGAACATGCTAGAGTCGTGATAAATGGTATTTAAAAGATCCTTTACTTTTAAAGAAACAAGTATTTTTGCCGGAAATTTCACTTGGGGGGGGGGGAAGATTGTGAAAATGAGTGAAAAATGTGAATTATTTTCATTGGGATGCTTACATCTCAAAACTGAAGTTATCTGACGTTAACATTTGGAATATGCTTTAAACATAAAGAAACATGCCTCTTTCTGGGGGGGCAATTCAACTTAACGGCGGCGGGGTAGAAAACAGTTGAGACCAATTGATTTTACTGTTCATAATTTATTTATTTATTAATCATTGACCCAGAGGAGAGCGATAGGCTTCGACAGCCGGCACAATTCCTATCCTTGCCACTAGATGGGGCTTCTTTCATTCGATTCCTGACCCGGCGAATGACTGGAAACAGGCTGTGGATTTTGAATATACTTATTCTGAACATAAAACGATCATTTTCAATCTTTCCTGGGTTCGTTTACAAAAGCCACCTTTTTCCTTTGGAGAACGTTATTAGTTTACAGTAGATTCTCCAGGCATATAAATAAAAATTTAAACACATTCGAAATAAACGATAGGAATGATATTGACGCTGAAATTGTTAACCTCTATAATAAGGTCAATAATGCGCGGAAATATATCATTCGTATCGCCAGACATCCCCGCGGGACGATGTTGCTGGTCACATAGTCAGCAATGCTAATGGCAGCAGATGTGATTTACCGCCAAGTAGCGGTCTTGCATCTTGCTGTGGGATCCTGAACGTCAATAATAATAATAATAATAATAATAATAATAATAATAATAATAATAATAATAATAATAATAATAATAATAATAATAATAATAATAATAATAATAATAATAATAATAATAATAATAATAATAATAATAATAATGTTCAGGACCGTCGTCAAAATGTGCGGAGCGCTTTGGAAACGGATCCTGGCCGGGTAATGACTACGAATACAGTCCGGCCGTGGGTTCAGTACCGCCAAGGCACCCAAGACACCACGCCGGATCTCCTCAAGGATTTGATCCATATTAAAAATGCTTTAGGAAAAGATGGAAAAGACTTAGGGACCCAACTGACTGGGTGGATTACCTGGACCTATCCCGGGAAGTAGAAAATTGATTGCTGGAAAGAAAGATTGAAAAACGGGAGGATCTTTGCCGTAATCCCACAGGAAACGAGTCAGATCGCGAATTTTGGCGGATTCTCTCAGAAAACGAGTCAGATCGCGAATTTAGGGGAATAATATATAAAACGTTAAGCATTCAATTACAAATTTCAGTATAATACCGTAGCGAAGCACGGATATCTTACTAGTCTATATATATATATATAAAATAACTTGTCCTGAATGATTGATTCATCAGCGCCGAGCCAAAACTACTGGACATAAAGAAATGAACTTTTGGGGATACATTCATTTTAGCATCTAGGTGCTCGCTAAGGGAGGTTTTTTGAATATTCCGTCGCTAAGGGGTGAATTTTTTGAATGAGTGTATCAATATCTCGAAAACCGGACAATTTAAAAACATGAAATTTGGTTTTTGGAATCTACTTTAAAAATAAAGAAATACGTATATTTATGTTTCCGGGAAATCCCATTAATGGGGTTAAACAGGAGTGACAAATGGGGTGAATGTTTAGAATTTTATGATTAGTGTATTTACAGATGTAAAAATTGGTGTTTAGTATCTCCTTTAAAAATAAAGAAAGAGGTACTTTTTTTTCTAAGTGGTGAAAAGGGAGGTGAAATTCTTAACTTAGGATATCTATATCTCAAAAACTTAAAAGTTTACAGATGTAAAACTTGGTATTTGTAATCTCCGTTAAAAATAAGGAAACGTGTTTTTTTTTGTTTTCGCAAAATACCATTAAGGGGGTGAAAAATGGGGGGGGGGGTAAATGTTTGAATACCTTTTATGAGGATACTTATATCTCAGAAACTGAGGATGTTACAGACATTAAATTTGGTATTTGGAATCTCCTTTAAAAATAATGAAACCCTTATTTTGCTGTTTTTGAAAAATCTAATGAATAGGGGGGTGAACGGGTCTGACGAACGGGGTGGAATTAAAAAAAAATATATCTAGCCCTACAGTACATCCCAGACACTTAATATGTTACAGACTTGAAAACTGGTACTTGCAATCTACTGTAAAGGTAAAGAGACACAGATAATTTTTTTCAGAAATTCGGCTTAAGGAGAACAAAAACCAGGGTGAATTTTTAGAATGAGTATATCTACACTATAACTCAAAAACGGAACATGTTACAGAAGTGAAAATTGGTACTTTTAATCCCTTTCAAAAATAAGAAACACGTATTATTGGTTTTCGGAAAAACCGCTTGGGGGTGTGGGGAAGGGGCAGGCAGAAACGTCTGAAATGTGGGTTGAATTCTTTGTCTTAGGATACTGATATCTCAAAAACTGAATACTTTACAGACATAAAGCTTGGTGATTGGAATCTCATAATGAAATGTATGTTTTGTTTGTTTTCGGAAAATCCACTTAGGCTGGGGTGAAAATAATAGAAAATTTAGTTTAATATTTGTATGAGTCTACTTATATCTCAAAAACTATAGCTGTTGCAGACATGAAAATTGGTGTTTGCAATCCCCTTTAAAAGTATAGTAACACATATTCCTTTGATTTCGCAAAATCTAATTAAGGGGGGGGGAAGTATTGAAAAATTTACTGAATTATTTGTATGAGGACACTTATATATTATGAAAACTAAAATTGATACAGACGTGAAAATACTAATATCTTATGAAAACTAAAGTTGATACAGACGTTAAAATGAGTATTTGGAATCCTCTTTAAAATACAGAAACGCGCATTTTAGGGGAGAATAAACTTGGGGGGGAAGGGGTGAAAAGTAATTGAATTCCTTTTATGAGGACACATATCTCGAAAGCTGAAGATGTTACAGTTGTGATATTGGTATTTACAAGCTCCTTTATAAATAAACACGTATTTTTTCGGAAAATTCACTTCAGGCGGGAGGGTGAAAGGAAGTGAAAAAATTGAATTATTTTTATGTCGATTCTTACATCTCTAAAACAGATGGTTATAGACTTGAAAACTGGTGTTTGGAATCTCGTTTAAAAATAAAGGAACGCGCATTTTGGGGGGAATCAACTTAACGGGGGTGGGGTGAAAAAGGAGTTAAAACATTTTCTGAGGATACTTATATCTCAAAAAAAGATGTTACAGACGTGAAAATTGGTATATGGAATCTTCTTTAAAAGTGAATAAACACGTCTTCTTTTGTTTTCGTAAATCCACTTACGGGGGAAAGAATTGAAGTATTCGCTGAATTATTTGTATGAAGATACTTATATCTCTAAAAGATAAATATGTTTTTATGTTTTCAAAAAATCGATTGGGGGGAGGGGTGAAAATAAGTAAAGAAAGAGTTGAATTCTGTTTAAGAGGATACTTATATCTTAGAAACTGAAGATGTTACAGACGTGAAATTTGGTACTGTATTTTGAATGTCTTTAAAAATAAAGAAACACGTACTTTTTTTTCTGAATATCCACTTAGGGGTTGAAAAGACTTGAAATAGTGGGTGTCTTTTTAAAATGAGTACTGGTATTCCTACAGTATATGTAAAAATCTTAATATGTTACAGGCATGAAACTATGTATTTGGAAAGTCCTCTTAATTAATTTTTGTTTTCGGAAAAGGCACTTAACGGGGGGTGAAAGGAAGTGAAAAAAGAAGTGAATAATGTTTAATGATGATGCTTATATCTCACAAATTGAAGATGTTACAGACGCAAAATTGGTGTTTGTAATCTCCTTTAGAAGTAAAGGAACACGCATTTCCCTTTGTTTTCGGAAAATGGGAAGGACTGATAAATGGGTTAAATTCGTTTTAAGAGGATTCTTATAGCCTATATCAAAAACTGAAAATGTTACGACGTGGAGATGGATATTTGGAATCTACTTTAAAAACAGACTTTTTTCGATTTGAGAGAAGACTGTTTCTTATATGTACAGTTCTATGTGCATGGTCATCTTAGCTCAACAGGCAATAGCACAAACGGGTTTACAAAGAGTTTCCAGGGTAAATGAAACTAAATTTGTCGGTGAATGTTTATACTTTAGGGATTTTCAGATAATGTCTTAGTACAGTACCGAGGAACGATTACTTTTAATATTTTACGAGCGAAGCCGCGGGTAACTGCTACTTTGAAATAGAGCACGCACCTTTCATTGCGGTGAGACGAGAGTGTCTAGTATGGTAGTGAATAAGGATGTCAGTAATTGGTCGCAAACGTCTGTGATACCACTCGGCCATTTTATCTCAAAAAAGAAATGGCTTATTGAGACTAATCAGATATGTAATTCTCGAGCGACAGCAATGGGGGCGGATACTGAATAGTTTGCAAAGTACTATGACATTTGAAACATGAGATTAAGAAATGACTCTGCTCTACCTAAAAGGGTACGATGTTTTAATGATTGGCCTAACTTAGTGTCTCATGTACGGTTTTGGCTTTGTATGGGGAAAACTATATCAATCTATACGTACGGTACATGAAATTTATGTAAGATATCGCGTAAGATACTTTGTGTTTTTATTTATGTATGTAATTCGTTTACCATCCAGGGTTGGATAATTTCCCCGCACTCAGCGATGGTTCCCACCACCTCAAGGTCAGTGTCCTGGAGTGTGAGATATTCGGTCGAGGATACAACTGGGGAAGAGGACCAGTGCATCGCCTAGGTAATATCACTTGCTGTGCTGTACAGGGGCTTTGTGAGGGATGATAAGGTGTGAAGGGATAGGAAAGAAATGGGAAAGGAAGCGGCCGTGGCCACCATCCCGGCATTTGCCTTGAGAAGAAGAGGGAAACCACGCAAAAACACTTCGAGTATGGCTGAGGTGGGAATCGAACCACCTATACTCGGTTGATATTCCGAGGCCGAGTACCACATTTCGAATTTCGTGGCGGAGCCGAGAATCGAACCCGGGCCTCTGGAGGAGGGGGGTTGGAAGCTAATCACACTAACCACTACACCCCAGAGGCAGACGTAAGATGCAATCAAGGGACATTTAATTCGTACCAATCTGCATATGCTCAAGAAAAAAGTACGTATTAATACCTATACCCGTATTATGGACTTTAGTTAAGCTTCTTTTGGTACGCCCCACTGTCGACAATGTTGCCAATGGTTTGAGTTGAATATCTGCTTAGCTGGTTTAAAATAACTCAAAAATCTAGTCAAATCCGTTTAAACCTGCTAGAAATACCTCCAAATTATACTATTGTATTCATAGCTTTCGAAGTGAAACAAGATACAAGTGGAAAGAGAGAGAGAAAATCATTGACTCGTCAAATTTGTAACTGAAGTATTTTAAATTCGCATCTTCGTCCCGAGGTGGTGTAGTTATTTTCAGGATCACACCCAATAGACGCGAGTTTCATGTTCGTTTCCTCCACATACCAGTCCCCTGCCAAATTTTAATTTCTGGCGGTATCGTGAATCGATACAGAACCGCCGGGGACGGCAGCTAATATTGCTAACCGTTACACTACGGAGATGAACATTATAGAAGTATTTAGTAAAGGATTAATAACACAATAATATTTAAGGTATTGAATGTCGTTTAATACAGTTTCCTCCTGGCCTAAAATTGCAGTAAACGTTTGGTTGGACTGGTATCTAGTGACTGGAGAAATCTGGTCATTGCAGAAACTTCCGTCGCTATGTCGCTAGGAAATTGGAAGTCAGAGCCTTAAAACCATAAAATTGTAAGGTGGGTTGCTGTGCATTCCTGCCTTGTTCGCGCCGTTGTTGTCAATAATAGATGTTGAAGGGGACCGTCTGACTACAATGCAAGGTCACTCTATAACGTTGTACGGTTGAAGAAAGACGATTTTAAAACCACCGATCCAATCCGAGGTATGAATAGAAATGATCATCGAGCTGTGCACGAAGTGGGGTGGTTCAAAACCCACCTAACCAGATTCGTTATAAATATTTTACCCTGATTTCCGTTATTACCTTAATTTTGCGATGTGATAGTATCACAATTATTGTACCTATGAAGATTTTATAGGAGGCCTTCTGCACTACTTAAACCATACTCCTACATTTCTTGTAGATCATACAACAGTAATGATAGAGCCTGGTCTTTCAGAAGGGGGATATATGTGTGTTATTTTCGAATAACTAAGTAACACTCTGTAGTGATGACGATGATGATGATGATGATGATATGTTGCATGTATACGAATTTTAATTGAGACACATATTGAAAAGGATGCTATTTTTTTTTTTTTTTTGCTAGTTGCTTTACGTCGCACCGACACAGATAGGTCTTATGGCGACGATGGGACAGGGAGGGGCTAGGAGTGGGAAGGAAGCGGCCGTGGCCTTAATTAAGGTACAGCCCCAGCATTTGCCTGGTATGAAAATGGGAAACCACGGAAAACCATCTTCAGGGCTGCCGACAGTGGGGTTCGAACCCACTATCTCCCGAATACTGGATACTGGCCGCACTTACGCGACTGCAGCTATCGGCCTATCACCGCTGGATACCGTGGTTCAAATCCCGGATGAAGATCACGTTCCAGTTCTTTCTGAAATCAGAGAACGTGAACCACCACAGCGAAAATCTAATGAACCCTTCATAATTTAGTTGATATTTGGTTGCTATTTGGAGCTGTAGTTCTTCAAACACAAGAGGTAGTTAGGTCGATAGACATGCTATTTATAAAACCCGAACCATGAAAAGATTACAGTATATCTCGTAAAGGAGCAGTTGAGATCTGCAATCTTCTCTTCAGTGAGGAGATACTGAATAATATAATTTCGCACAAAAAATCGAAGTAACTTCAGAGAACGTCCAGAAACTATTTCGGAAAACATTATTTCGTTCGACATACAGTCATTGCAGAAATGAAGCAATAGTTTGGCTTCTATTACTTTTCTGGTGTGCGTAGGCTGCACCAAAGCCAGCGAGGAATAACTATGGTCACCAATTTTTGGGAATGGCTTGTATAAAGCCTCAATGTACACAAAGCTCTTTTAGTTCCTGGCAGAATCTATGGAGTTTAATGATAAAGGCAGAAGTCCTGACAGACAGACGATAGGTAAATTCGCATACTACTCTCCTAGTACGGTTGTGAAGAATTATGAACAACTAGTATAAAAGCAGAGATAGGTGCCCGTTCCTGATATACATGCCCAAAAATCATGGAAAGTATTGCATCAAGGTGGTGATGATGAATAACATTTAGACTTTTTATGTGTCATACCAGAGCCTCCGTGACTCAGGCGGCAGCGCGCCGGCCTCTCACCGCTGGATACCGTGGTTCAAATCCCGGTCACTCCATGTGAGATTTGTGCTGGACAAAGCGGAGGCGGGACATGTTTTTCTCCGGGTACTACGGTTTCCCCTGTCATCTTTCATTCGAGAAATACTCTCCATTAATTTTTCATTTGATCTGTCAGTCATTAATCATTGCCCCAGATGAGTGCGACAGACTTCGGCAGTCGCCACATTTCCTATCCTCGCCGCTAGATGGAGGCTTCATTCATTCCATTCATGACCCGGTCGAATGACTGGAAACAGGCTGAGGATTTTCATTTTCATATGTGTTATGCCATACCGTATTTGGGGAAGGTCGAAGTTCGTGTACACGCACGCACAGAAATGGTTTCCCGATATAAACAAAGCATGGCGTCCCCCCACCTTCTCGCTTACTGCATTGCTGCACGTCGACAGCCCGCTACATGACTTTGTTGTGGTTGAAAATCGCACAGCGGTGTACGTATTGGAGTAAAGTAATAGAAAACCCACTCTGATAATAACAGTATCAAGAATAATGGGGTTTTCAACCGAAAAATATTCGATATTAGTTAGGCATATTTTGTATTTGCATCATTTCGGGACATAATTTGGAAACATCATTTACTGGTTCTTAACTTGGTTCTAGATTTTGCTGAAGATATGTCATCATAATTTTCAAACTCCTTTATAGAATTACGATAAATTCCTTAAATAGGAAATTAATATGCTAAAATAAGATACTGATGCATAAACTATTTCAGCATCCTCCTTTCCCCGTATCAAGCTCCTGCCGTGTAGGGTAATTTATGGCACTTCTCCGCGTTTTTCTCTCCTTCCACCATTCCCCTTTCATTATTTTGTCCCAGTCCAGGTCTCTTCTACTTTACCTCATCTTCATTGTATCAATGCACGTTGTTCTAGGTCTCCCTATCATAACTACAATTATTATAACTGTTTAATTATTTATTTATACAAATTACTGTTAATACATTCTACTTCTTGAAGAATAAGAAAATAAAGCGGAAATTTATTGTTTCATCCTAAAATATAAAAAATGCTATTATTGCAACATCTTCACATTAATAATCATTATAAAATTTAACATTCTTTTACAGAATTAACTTACACTAGAAAACAGGAACCTAAGACATCTTTCTAGAAAATACACAAGTAAATTAAACGTACAGTAAAATAAAAACATAATGCACTGATCGTAGTTATATAAACCGAATCAGAAATTTTTAACAAAAAAGAAATGGAAAGTAACACAAAACCAATTGTGAAATTGCTATTAAATAATTAATTAAAGGGTTGTGTCTAACTCTAATTTTAAAATAAGTTTCAGTGACGAGTTCTTCCTCTCGTCCTGAACATTCAGAATCAGTCCATGCCCCATTCCGGTTTATCACTTGCTCTAGCCGCTCAATGAGATGCTGAAAAAATCTGGTTCATTCCTCAGATTCACTCAAAATCGATTGGCAACGCATTAATACAACCGCCTTTATCCTCTACTGACCTGGAACACACATGTTTATCATTCTTGCCAAACATGTTCGAATATGATATGTCAGCCGACTTGGGAGGCCAGTCAATCACGTGTACGTAAGAATGTTGTTCGAAAAGAAGCTTTGGTTACATGTGCAGTGAGGAACCTTATAACAGGAACCTCCGCGGGGTAAATAGTTCAAACTCTACGAAGAATAGCGCCTTCTATAATGTCCACAAATTCCCAAGCAGTCATTCGTTGAGTAAACTCCATCAACTCTACTGGATCACCATCACTTGTCCACCCCAGTAAGCCACACGTGACGCAACACGACAGATTAGCTACCTGGACAAAGGGCTCTTCATAACGCTTGCCAACTGGTTCGGAGCAAAATAACTTTTCATCCCATCAGATTGTAATTCTCCATTGCTGTGGTGGAGTAACTCTTTCTCATAGTGCAAAGCCTACAAGAATTTCTCTCTGGATAGGAAGAATTCGGTGCTTTTCCGTAGCTCGGCGATTGTCAATACGTGCATCATGGAGTCGGAGGCTGACGGTAGTCTGGCTTACCGGCAATTCCAATGCGGGAATCGCATTGCCTACATTCACTAAAAGAAAAGATGTTCATAGTTTGAACTATTAAAGCATTCTCTTCCAGGGTAGCTCCTTGAGGAGCCTAGTTATATTTCTTATGGCCTAGCACTTCTTCTTTACCTCCTTCTTGCCATATTTCTTTCCATCTCCAAACAGTCTTTAGGAGTGCATGGTATTGCTTGGTCTATCGTTTGGGAGCCATGTGAGCCTACTACATACGAACAATACGGCCTCTATTCACTTGTGATAACATAGGAGCCACCTTACAGTGTTACAGTAAAATGAAATTCAGGTCGCCACGGATTAAGAATGGCAATACATAGCAATACACACAGTGTGCCTTCGACACTACCCATTCACTCCCTCCCCCTCCTTTTTAGTACTGGAGTGGATCAGTGTTGATTGTGTATGTCGGGGCACCATTACTATGCATGCGTGTACATGACGAACTTCTTCCTAATTATTATGTTCGAAAGCTGACTCAGTGCTTCACAGGTTCTAAATAAAATGTAACGTCCAATAATAGGTCTACAACAATCCCGCTCGTTGATAAAAATGCTAAGGAGAACAGAAATACAGCTGACATTCAAACTCGGTTCTTTGTTGTTAGGCCCACTGAAATATCTTCCTTTTGGGGAATAAAAGTCCTTGCTATCATTTTTGCTAAGAAAACTAACATATTATGTCAGTGTAATCAAAGCACCTTGATGACATGACTGATCATGAAACTACGAATTCAGGGTTGATCGTTACATGTAACAACACACAAGGTAGAACACATGGAACGGTCAAAGTGTGCTATACTTACGCAACAGCAAGGAAAACGAAATGGTGGCAAATGAGAATGTTTTTTTTTTTTTTGCAACGTCAGTATATTATTGTGTAAAAACCTTATGTATGATTCGTCTTGACCAATCCTGCATGGAATAACGGGCGTCACTTCACAAAGAACCTGGTCACTGTCCTTACGCCAGATCATCATTTAGTGGGAGTACAATCGACTCGTCTTCTCAGGACTCTCAAATGTTACATAATCTTCTTCGAAATCAGAAACACTGGGGATAAATTCTGATTTTTCATGTTTTAATTGTCTGCAAACATTTTGCTCCCAATCTCCCGGTGATCATAACACATTGCCTTCTTGCATCCATCCCAGATCGGTTTGTTTTGCGATCTCTACAGAGTGGGCAGAGACTACCCGCAAATGTTTTTGAGGACGACCATCAGTTGCCTCCAAGTTTTCTTCCTCTTGTTTTTATTCATGTTCTGGACAATTAAGCATCTTAATCGCAAAACAAACCGATCTGGGATGGATGCAAGAAGGCAATGTGTTATGATCGCCGAGAGATGTGGAGCAAAATGTGAGTAGACACCTAAAACATGAAACAATTTGAATTTATTCCCAGTGTTTCTGATTTCGAAGAAAACCTTTGGAACATACTTGGTACTAAT
Source organism: Anabrus simplex (assembly GCF_040414725.1). NCBI lineage: Eukaryota > Metazoa > Arthropoda > Insecta > Orthoptera > Tettigoniidae > Anabrus > Anabrus simplex. Next base: position 793,254,685 of record NC_090266.1, read on the forward strand.
ATCAACCCACTCTCGTATTTTATACCATGATTCCCAGGTTCTGGTTTCCGTACACGTGTGTCAAACCTTGTAGTTTAAAATTAAATTGAATCGTACTGCTGTGGTGGTGAGAATGGTTAGGAATGTGATATTTAGTTATCAACTAAGCGACTCTAAAGGTCGTTGCAAGTATAAATGAAGCAAATAAAGTGAAAATGGGTATTCCAAATCCCTGGAATAGTTATCCTCACTCGCTGAATTCACCTAGAGGATGAATGTTCGATGTCTAGTCGTGAATTGTGTATGTGCCTTATATTTCTGGAGTTGCTAATGTCTCTGGGCTTCAAACAGTCTACAAGAGAAATAATAATACTGGCGTTGGCCTCCGGAGAGTCCTGGTGAAGATATTTCAAGTTGACGCTGTATAGGCGACCTGCGCGTCTGTGAGGGTAGCGCCCTACCTAAGATGAATTCTAATGCTGAAGACGATACAAACCCCCAGCCCCCGAGCCATAGGAATTAATTAATGAAAGTTACAATCCCCGACAAAACCGTGAACCGAAATCGCGACCCCTTGGACCAATCGCCAGTACGCTAAAAATGTAGCCATTGAGCCGGACAGAGTAAAAATGATTTCCACACTAATACTTTACTGGGAGGAAAAAAAGACCGGCATAAATCTGACCACTTTCCATTATCATCACATACAGCACCGACCATATTTTGTAAAATCTGTTTCGGTCTTTGCAGAGTTCCTTAAATAGACATCCATCCAGGGATTTCTATGTTGTCTGCAAGTATTTTAATGGCTTCCTCAGGCTGGGCAATTCTTCACGCTAGAAATTTTAAAGAAATATTGAAAATTTCGAGGAATAACACGCAAAATAGTGGAATAACAAAACATTCAAAACTTCTGAACACTCGAATATGATAAAGAGCATTTTATCCTCTGATGATAACAGTTTCAGTTTGCGCATAATTTCTTCTCTTCTTACTTAATCACCAAATAATTTTTTCTCACATCATGCCTGTGTAATGAATGTCAGTCACGAGTGTAATGAATCTTTCAACGAACGCAATTACAGTAATGTATTAACACTAACGGTTATATGAGGTTGGGAGAAGGAATCCCTCACATTTCACCACATTCATAAGAACGTACAATTTCCAATATTTCTAAATCGTATGAGGGGATCATAATGTGCATATCTATGTTTATTACTCAAGTGATTAGTTATGTCTACTTCAGACATTCAGCAATTCAATTTTGCTTTACTTTGTTGCAAGTAGCCTAAATATGACAGCAATTTTCATACTTTCTTTCATGGTTTCCTAGTTAAAGTATAGGCCTACTTGATGTTATTACAATACTTATTTCGGTTATTACAGAAAATGGCACGACCTCGAGCCTTAGCTATTAACCAAGTGACAAGAAATCGATTGATCAAACTGACTGTTGAAAAACTAGTTTAGTGTATTAGAGTGTGTGCATTAGGAAAGTTAATAACCTAAGTGGCATGCCTACAATAATGCTGATGTTCAACAAGTTTCATTTATTCATGTTAACTAACAGTTCGCAAATCATTTTCGAGACGATTTCCTAATTCGGAATAAATACAAAAGAAGCTACGGAAATGGATATGGTTTTTGGATACATGGCATCGCTACAAACATTTTACTATGGCTTGAATTTTATACAGGTCAGTAAATAAGTCTGAAAGAACATACGATTCGCAATTCAACCTTGTGAAATTATAGACTCGTTTCCACGTTAACTTAATATTCATAAAGCCCACTAAAGTCATTTCGCGGTAGTTTCCAGAGTTTGGACTTCCAACACAACAAATCAACGACTGCTTTCGCAACAAAATTAATTCCTCTTAAACCGGCAGATTATGTTTAAGAATGTTCGTGACAGTTCGCTTACCCGGCATATTTAATTATTTCCATGTACATAAAAGCCGATTATATCCCTCCAAAAAAACTTTTAATTAACGTTTGAAATCGTTTTCAAACACAATTTATATTTAATAGAAATAAGTTAGTTATGTATTTCTATGAACGTTTTAACAGATGTAAAAACACTGCACTCCAAATTCCGACAATTATTACAGTAATGGTGTAATTTATTTTCAAAATTCAATTAAACTTACTACAAAAGGTTTGACCAAAATTATGAGTACATATCATAGCACTTCCATTTTGAAAGATTTCATGGACGCATCTTTTCTCCTAAAGTAAGTTTTTCTTGAAATAAGTTATAATTACTAGGTATTATATTTTCTTTCCTTTACTTTATATATGAAGACTGGACATCAATAATGGGCTAAGTGCCAAAAAGTTGATTTTGTGTTATTCAATTTTTTGTTTTTGTCAAAAATCTTTTGATAAAGAACCTTAACCATATTTTTTATTTAATATCTAGGGTAAGATTCATATTCCTATTGCATTTTTTCTTAATTTCCTTTCTCGTAAGAACAAAACATAAAATTTTACTCAGCAAAATGTAGAACGTGTTAAGTGCCACATTTTTGTCAGCAAAAACGAGGTAGGTGCCAATGAAAAATCTCAGCCTTTTATTAATTTTAACTGTTTATTTCAGTAATTCTACAATAATAAAAAGTGTCCAAGTACATTTTCAAGCATTTAATTACAGTTTACCTTTTTTAACTTCTAGTTAGAAAGACCTAGCGTAGTTTTTCTAAGAATACAAAACAATTTTAATTGATTAATTATTCGAAGAATACTCGATTCTCTTCCTTCAAATCTCTTCTTCTCAGCTGACCAGTTTTTTTGATAGGGGTGTGTTGGTAAAACCAAGTTCTTGATTGTATTAGTAGTAACCCTTTTCTTGAGAAACTTGCAAGTGCTCCATGCTTCAAATTCATTAAATATTTTTCTCTTCTTGACGAATCCGGGTGCGGCTTTTCGAACTTTAATCCAGCTGCATTTGGAAATATTTAGTTTTGTCGTATTGATGTATGAATCAGCAGTTTTTTTAAAATCAAAGAAGTCATCAGGTTGAAGCATAGTAACCGTAAATGGATTGTTCGGTGTTGCATTCACGTTTACGTTTCTCGATCTGTGCAAAATCTCTGTCACAAGATAAAACTGAATGACCAGAGACTAAAAATTTATTATTTATCTCATCATAATTGCCAGTAATCGTCACGTAAATACAAAGAAACATCATCATTTTGTTCTTGTTCTGGCCGTTGCAGTTATCAGACTAGACATTAAGTTTTCGTTTCGTAATAAATTCAGGACTACCGAGTGCTTTAAACAGACATGGAGCAATTTCATTACCGCCTCGACCACTCATACCCTCGTGCCACAAGTACGACGAGCCCCTTGTTGTTGTCACCTACATGGACACACAGATTGTACCATGAAAGCTGAGGGGAATAAAACATTGATTCTCCCTTCTCTCTATTTTGCTTGTGTCACTGTTTAATTCCATTGTTCTTAAAATGTACTATCACAAATTAAAACTATCAACAGGCTTTTCTCAAAAGAATTAGGTTAAAATTCACAGTGATGTTGTTGTCATGACGCTCAGAATCAACAGTAAAAGCTCGGTGGCACATAGCCCGTAATAGCTTCACCAGCGGCCCGGCACATACCTCTCATGCCATATCTCGGACCTTGGTCATGGCAGATAGCGCGCTTTATAGGTTGTTGGCAATGGCACAGAGCTCACTTTTTTGGGTCTAAACATTTTTTAATTGTTTTGGCACTTAGCCCGTTGTTGATGTCCAGTCTTCATATATACTCAGTGAAGAACCGTAATTGAGATGGATACACGGTACTGGCCTTGTAGCCGTAATCTTACATGTGGGCGATGTTAGGTTCGAATGGCACCGTCGGCAGCACTGAAAATGCTTTTTAGTGGTTTTTCTCCTCCACACCAGGCAACAGGTTTCTCCCCAGTCCATCCCATTTCCCATCCCGTTGTTGTCGAAAACTTGTGTGTGCTATTATGTCATTAAATCATTGGCTACAAGGAGAGAAGCGAATAACCAAGGAAACGGGTCTCAAAATGAAATGGACGGAATTCGGTCATTTGTTTCCGAATATATTTCCTTATATACGGTACATTAAAATGAATCGAACTAAGAATAATTCATCAGTGATTCCCTATGCTTCTGATTAAAATTACTCACTAGCGGCTGCGTGAAACGGGATTTGTAGCTCTAAACGTGTTTGATGCACACGGTGAGTTCGAGCCCCAACATATACTGCGTAAGATTAATGTTAAACGGTTTCGTAACTTCACACCAAAATATCTAAGGCTGTACCTTAGCAAGAAACAAGCAATTACATTTGAGGGTGTGGGAAACGTATTTTTGAATTGTTTAAATTTTTAATGTCACTGACAAATAATATGAATATGGACATGTCCGTGGAAGTTATAAGAATATCATTAGGAACTTAAAAAGTTTCCGCGAATCAGGCTGCAGAGAGCCGACGTCTCGTCACTGTGTTCCATACTTCAAATCCGGTCACTCCATGTGAGATTTGTGCTGGACAAAGCGGTCAGATATTTCTTCGGGTACCCCTGTTTTCTCTGCCACCTTTCATTTCAGCAACAATCTCCAATATAATTTCATTTCATCTGTCAGTGATTAATCATTGACCCAGGGAGGTACAACAGGCCTCGACAGCTGGCAAAATTCCTGTCCTTTCCGCTAGATGGGGCTTCATTCATTGCCTTCCTGGCCCGGTCGAATGACTGGAAACAGGCTGTGGATTTTCATTAGAAATGTAACAGAAACATATCAGTAACCTTCGAAGAAAAGTTGTATGATAGAATAACGCTTCGAATAACTGTTATCAGGAGGATATTTTATTCATTATCTGCCCACGAGCCTACTGAACAACGTAGCACGTAGTTCTGAATCACTACTTTGAATCATGAGACCATAGAAAGACAGATATAATATAACATAGCTTCTCCAAAGAATTCCCTCGTCTAGAAAACAGTGGAAAGTGCTCTCTTGCTGTTTGCCTTTTACACGGGAATATCGAACACATTCTGTCATTTGTACAGTATATGCATGCATTAAAAGTGTAAGTGGCAATTTTAACTCAAAAACTAAACTAGGCTACATCATAACAACGAGAATTTCAGCAATGATAGAATTGTTTACACTCTACTACAAATATCAGAATATCTCTTATCGTGTTTTGTTGCTATGGGATTTTTCGTCCCACCAACACAGACAACAATGGGATAGGACTAGGCTAGGTCAGGGCAGGAAATAACTGTGGCCTTAATTATGGCATAGCCCCAACACTCGTCTGGTGTAAAAACGGTAAACCAGGTCTTTACGTTTGCCGGCAGTGGGGTTTGAACCCCCAATCTCCCGAATGTAAGCAAAGAGCAATGTGACCCAAACCGCTTTGCTAACTTCATCGGCAACATCAAAATATCTCAACGAATATAACTGAATGACTGCTGTATTTTTTATCAATTTATACTCGTACTACATATTTCTTTTACGTCGCACCGAAAGAAACAGGTCTTATAGCAACGATGGGAGAGGAATGAGCTAGTACGTGGAAGTAAGAAACCGTGGTCCAACATTTACCTGGTGTGAATTAGGACCCTACGGAAAGCCAACTTCAGGTCTGCTGACAATGGGGTTCGATACCATTATGTACCGCATGCGAGCTCACAACGACTTGACCCAAACCCACTAACCAACTCTCTCGGTGAAGAAGACTCCGTGTAAGTCCACTCCCATTCAGAGCCCACTTCCCACGCCATACACGATTGCGATCGTGGTACCGAGGGAATATAATAATGTTCAGTCGATTTCCATTTGCGACCACCTTAGCAGACTTTCATTATCGGCGGCTCGTTCTACGGAAGAAATCCGCATATAGAACAGGTAATCCAATTAAAAGTTACTTTCTTGCACTTCACTGTACACGTCTTCAGTCGGTTATTCTGAAACACCATGCAATATGAGGCCGTCTGAACAGCTATAATGTTCAGCCTTACCCATTACGTCGTATTGCTTCTGAATCCGTTCCTCCAGAGACTTCAGCTCTATTCTGAGCTCGAAGATTTCTTCGTCGACGTGTGTTTTGAATGCCAGGAAGTCACCTATCAGCTTTTGTATCACATTCAGCGGTTTGGCAACAATGACTGCCGGGCCTCGGCAAGCTTGGAAGTCTTTCGTCGAATCTTCGGAGGCCAATATCGTCCTTCACACTTCCTTCACATACACGATGATTAATTTATGAAGAAAAAATCACAAATTTAGCAGTTAATTAACACTGATTAGCACTCAATGCAACTTAACTTAGGATATGACCAGGATGTAACAAGAGGAACCTTAGTCTCTCATCTGACTATCCTGCATGATGCTAAGCGTTGTGTAGGAAATGTTGTTCTGAAAATTAAATTTCATTCACTTGTAGGTCATATCTGAATAAAGACAGTGTATAGCAACATAGGGTCAGCCTACAGTGTACGTCGTTCAACTGCATGTAGGATGAAAAAGTTACATCCCTGTGGTTCGGATTCCACATAAAACTGGAGCTCCCATGACAACGATATCAGCAGCCACGAACAATTACAAGCCTGGTTTGTCTCTGCGAAACCCTCATGATATCAGTAGTCACCTTCGGCCAACCTTTGCTGCAAATAAACTCTTTTAGCCTCTCGAACATGCATGGGCAGTGATGCCAAGCGTACCACAATACGCTAGTTCAGCTGACTGTACCATGTACAATAATACTCCTATCATAGTATAAAATATAATATAATTTTTATTAGTACGAAAAATCATGATACTATTCGATATACATAGAATATACTTACAGGAAACAAAAAAAGATATTTCTTTCTTCCTTAATCGTTTTACCCTCCAGGGTTGGTTTTCCCTCAGGCTCAACGCGAGATCCCACCTCTACCGCCTGAAGGACAGTGTCCTGGAGCGTGAGACATTGGGTCGGGGGATACAAATGGGGATGAGGTCCAGTACATCGCCCAGGTGGTCTCACCTGGTATGCTGAACAGGGACCTTGTCGTGGCATGGGAAGATTGGAAGATTGGAAGGGATGGACAAGGAAGAGGGAAGGAAGCGGCCGTGGCCTTAAGTTAGGTACCATCACGATATTTGCCTGGAGGAGAAGTGGGAAACCACAGAAAACCATTTCGAGGATGGCTGAGGTGGGAATCGAACCCACCTCTACACAGTTAACCTCGCGAGGCTGAGTGAACCCCGTTCCAGCCCTCGTAAAGTTTCCAAATTTTGTGGCAAAGCCGGGAATCAAACCCGGGCCTCTGGGGGTAGCAGCTAATCTCGCTAACCACTACGCCACAGAGGCGTTCAAATAAACAAAAGAGGTATTTACCTGTTACTTTTAATATAACGTAACAATTAAAATTGACGTATGATTCTCAGCACTTTGATTAAGATAAGATAATTGCTGTGCCATTTGTCCTGCTGTAAAGTTGCCTGAAACAAAGCCGAGACTTCGCCGATCAACAATGGCTAATTTATTCAGTTTATTTAAAACGCCTGCTTCCAATGACCATACTTTCCGTTGTCGTTATACATTAAAACATACCAGGTCTTAGTAAATTAATCGTATTTTGCATACACCTACCAGTTGTTCACTAAGAATGCTCGAATTTAATTGCTGCTATGGATTCCAGAGAAGAACGTAATAAACGTCACGCAACACCAAAAACGACATTGAAATAGCATGAGCGATGTTGAGAAATATGAGCGCCCAAAACATCGAAAACCGATTTACAGGAATCGTTCGACGTATGAAAGTTGACTTCAAGATCTGGTTGGATCTTGATAACCAGGATGTTTAAAGCAATTTTCGTCATATATGGGAAACAAATTCCCGCACACAGTCATATCCGCTTTTATTAATTAATTTATATATTTATTTATTTATTTATTTAGTTAGTTAGTTAGTTAGTTACTTTTACTGTATCATAAAGTGCCATAATTCAGATTGTTGGTACCATAATGAGTGGCTGTCAAGATGGCACCACTGTGCATATGTTTAATGGGACATCTCACACCACCGTAAATCTGAGGCTCTGTACGACAATTCGTACCTTTACTCGTATTACTGTAGGAGGCCTAATCACGGAACGCTATTTGCTTTACGTCGTACCGACACAGATATGTCTTATTGCGACGATGGGATATTAAACGAGTAGGAATGGGAAGGAAGCACCCGTGGCCTTAATTAAGGTACAGCCCCAGCATTTGCCTGGTGAAAATTGGGAAACCACGTAAAACAACATTTTCAGGGCTGCCGACAGTGGGGTTCAAACCCACTATCTCCCGGACACAAGCTCATAGCTGCGCGCCCCTAACCGCACGGCTAACTCACCCGGTGATCACGTAACGAACATTATATGTATAACTATATTTCTTCGTGAAAAGAGATCTAAGGCTATGTCAATTACGGGTCGTACAGCCCCATGAAGAAGTAACAGTTGAAGGCCTACATTTTTCGTAACCGAGGCACTAATGATGCCAATAGCGCTCACACACACACACCCTTTGCCTCCAGGAATCAACCTGATATGTATTTGCCGTGTAGGTTGAGTGGAAGTCTAGTGTTTCTCTATTTCCAATTTCCTGACGGAGAATTCAATGAACATCCTTAGATTGAACCAAATGCAAGGCAGCTCCTCCATTCCTTCACCAACAACACTGGTATTTCATTTAATACTACATCAACTTTAATTAATATAACCGAGAAAATTACTTCTGTTGTGTATTTGATGACATGAAATCCGAAGTTATTGAGAACATAGAATTTGTATACAGTATAAACGGATAACTTGGTTCGCAGAAAACTTACTATATACAGGTTTGTTCTTGAATAAAAACACCCATAATCTCCTATTAAACCAGAGACCAATGCCTGACTTTCAACATCACGATCAAAAATTCATACATATATTCCATTAGATTTTCGTTATTGACTGTCGGGCTGAGCGGCTCGGACTGTTGAGGCACAGGCCTTCTGGCCCCAACTTGACAGGTTCAATCCTGGCTCAATCCTGTGGTATTTGAAGGTCTTCGAATATGTCCACCTTGTGTCAGAAGATTGGCACGTAAAGAAATTATGTGGGACTAAATTAATATTCGTTATTGACTTACGCCATTTAGTGTATCTGAATTCCTGTATGAATGAACTAAGCTCTAATATTCCTCTACTTGCACCAAACACTGAGGTCTCTAGGTCTCTTTCCTTCCTATTATCCTCATATATATTATAACTAACCACTGTCTCCTAAGTCCCTCTCTGCCTCTCATATCCTCCATGGTTGACCTTATGGTTGTCCTTGATTATCTGTCCTCCGCCATTGGTCTCACTTGATCGCACCACGAGGGCCAGTCCATATATACTCGTTCATCCTAAATGTTTACTCCTAATCTAGTCTATGTAACTTTATAATATGAATCTTCCACTGTCATTGTTCCCTACTGTGTATAACAGGGTTAATTCATACCATTAAAAATAATGAAAATGGTGTCTTTTTCGACATAGCTAATTTTCTATATTCTTGCATGTGGTTTAATATCCTCACGCCGTGAAATGTGATGGGCTGGAATAATCATGAAGATTTATACAAGAACAAGAAGCCAAATACTTACTGCGTATTTTCGTACATATTTCCATCGATCAGTTTTGTCAGTCTTGATTGAATAGATAAACCAGAGAAGACAGCCAGGAAACATCAACTATATAACAGAACTGGGCTACCAGTTTATCGTCTCACGCATTCAACAGTGTAGGCGGAGAACGGTACATAATAAATCTGCTGCCTGTCGATAGACTCCTGTTATCATTCAGTCACACGAGATTCTGTTAGAACAGTCTACAAACAGAATTGTCGATGGGTTGCAGAGGGGATATCATATTATTACCTTTACCTTGAGAATTCATGTCCACGTTGAATAAAAATTTGGCATGAAACTAATCTGTAAAGTTGAAGATAAATATAAAAATATATTTTCCACATAATGGGTTAAGTCTTCAAGTTGTTTGTTGTTTGGGCAATCATTCCTTAAACCGCTTTGATGCAGTTGCCATATCACCCTATATTATGCTTAACTTTTCATTTCCTGCATCTACTATTATCTGTTGACCATATTCATACCTTGGTCTACCCCTGCTGTTTTTAACGCCTATACTTCCCTCAAAACCAAATGAACAGGTCCTCGGTGTCTTAAGATGTGTCCACTCTTCTCTTTCTTGTGGTCAAATTTTGCCTAATCTTTCTTCTCTCACTAATCCGATCCAGTACCACTTCATTCTTAATTTCATCTGTCCATCTCACCTTCAGCATTCTTCTGTAACACCACATTTCAAAAGCTTCTATTCTCTTTCTTTCTTAGCTAGTTATCATTCATGTTTAACTTCCATCCAATGCCACGCTCTAGACGAAAGTATTCATCATCTTTCTGGTTCCAATATCAATATTCGAAATGAGCAAATTTCTGTTCTTTAACAAGGCCTTCCTTGCTTTTCCTAGTCTTCATTTTATGTTCTCATTACTTCTGCAATAAATAATTGTTCTACTACCCAAGTAACAATATCCATCTACTTACTTCAAGACTTCATTTCCTAATATTTCCTGCAACACCTGACTTCATTCGACTGCACTCTGTTCCTTCCGTTTTGGATTTGTTTATTTTCATCTTGTACTGCTTCTCCAAGGCTGAGTCCATACCATTCAGCAAATTTTCCATGTCTTCTGCAGACTCAGATAAAATAACAATATCGTCGGCAAATCTCAGAGTTTTGAATTCCTCACCTTGGATTGTGATTCTTTTTCCAAACACCTCTTTGATTTCCTTTACCGCCTGTTAAATGTCAGCAGTGAAGAGGAGAGGCGACAAACTGCATGGTTGCCTCAATCGTTTCTGGATTGCTGCTTCTTGTTCATAGCATTCGATTCTTTTCACTGCAGAATATTTTTGTGCAGATTGTAGATACTTCTTTTTTCTCGGTATCTGATCCCGATCACCTTCTGGACCTCAATCTACAATTACCGTTACCTAATTTAAATGAAGTGTTACACCCCTCTGCAGTGACGATTTGCTCACTTGCTTGTAGATTTTCTGGAAGTTTGGTACGTTTAGGCTTTGTTGTTATTTTAATAGGCTCATAGTGGACACTTCCGGCGTCTTTGTTATTGCTGTTACATGTAAGGGGTTCAGGATATCTTGGTCATCAACTAAAATACTGACGTGAATGTTTAGTACTTACTTAAGGCACTTTGTCTATATAGTCACTGTTTTAATTAAGAGAGCTAATGATTAGGAATAGACTGGTCGGGGCTCATTTAATACAAACCATTTCGACGGTTGCCTAAAATTGTGTTGGGAAACCGCAGAAAAAATCTTGGATGCCCGATAATAGGATTTTAATCCATTTATCTTCTGAATAATGTAATCTGAAGGTGAATGAACCTCGTTTCATTCCCTCAAGGTAGTTATAAATTCGTAATAAAATAGGCACTTGCACTGCACCTAGCTACATTGTCAGCTAATGAACAACCCGGCAACGGATGGATCTAAGAATATGTTCTCACACCGCTCCTCTATATATATACATATTAATTGAAACTATCTGACAACCAGTAGGATTTTGGAGGCTAAAGTAAAGCCCTACCTAGAGGACGCATCATGAGAGCTCAAACTCCTCCCCACCTCCCAACCCCCACACCCGCCGAGCAAATTTTAACAAGTTAGTTTACCCTATAAAAGCACGGCCGTATTAGAATTTGTCTCTATGGATAATGTTAACATATTTATTGTTTAAAACAATGTTGTTTTTTTTTTGCTAGTTGCTTTACGTCGCACCGACACAGATAGGTCTTATTGCGACGAGGGAACAGGATAGGGCTAGGAGTGAGAAGGAAGCGGCCGTGGACTTAATTAAGGTACAGCACCAGCATTTAACTGGTGTGAAAATGGGAAACCACGAAAAACAATTTTCAGGGCTGCCGACAGTGGGGTTCGAACCTACTATCTCCCGAAAAGAAAAATTGTAGTGAGTTGCATGGATAAATTGTTTTTAATGCTTTTAATATATTTTTCATCATCATCCAATTATTTACACTCTAGACAAAGTAGGCTAATTCATTTCTAAAAATATTTTACTTTGCCCTTTTACTAGCGTTTCGAAATATGGAAAACGGAAATCAAAGTCTAATTCCTACTATTATCAGTATTGAAATACTCATATAATTATATGAATGGTTATTAACCTAAAAATATAAGACATTTTTGTCTCCAATTTTTTGGTAAATTTGCCATCAGTTCGTGTGAATAATGTTTTAAATATACTTAGAGAGTCTGAAAGAAAATCACTTAACACCGTATCCATAGCCTACAATACATCATTCAAATAACCAATTCCTTTTTGTAAAAATATTCAGCTCATGATCTTCAGTATTTTCCCGTTCTATTAGATTTCACACCGAATTATTGTTACATATTCATGTTTATAAATCGAAACTGAAATACAATCATAATACTATTTATATAAATACTCCATTGTTAAAACAAGTTCTCCTGGTTATAAAATACAAAATACATCTGAGAAGACAAAAAGTCAAAAATCTAAAAATAAAAAAATTAAATATGACTTATGCAACTAAATTGTTCAGTAATTGAAATGAAAGAATGTGAAACCACTGAGTAGTACCTTGTTAAATAGAGATGTTCTATTTCAGATGAAATGAAATGGCGTATGGCTGTAAGTGGCGGGAGAACCCAGGACGAGTTCGGCTCGCCAGGTGCAGGTCTTTTGATTTGACAGCGTAGGCGACCTGCGCGGCGTGATGAGGATGAAATGATGCTGAAGACAATACATACACCCAGCCCCCGTGCCTGGGAAATTAACTAATAATGGTTAACATTCCCGACCTTGCCGGGAATCGAACCCGGGACCCCTTGACCGAAGGCCAGCATGCTAACCATTGAGCCATGGAGCCGGACATTTCAGATGATATGCCATAAATCAGTTTCTGTCTTCAGTAAAGCAAAATGCTTTGTCACACTTTAAGCACTTCACCCTAGAATAAACTTTGATACACAATTTGCAACGCTGTTTGCCTTCGATATACAGAGGCAAGTGTCCAACACCATAATACCTGACATAATCGATAGTCTGTGGAGTAGTAACTCTTCTCTTGGGTGGAGGAGATGGAGTAGCGACGTTTCAGTGCGGTCTGCCTATTTTATTTACAGGCTGCTTTCCTGATTGCAGAAGGCAATGAGCTAATTCTGAACGAAATATCAGAAGGGTCATGTATCTGATCCTTCCCTTCTGAGCAGAATGTCTACGGTATAGTAGCCCTGCATTCGCGATAGACATATCAATTAGGTGGAAGACAATCCGAAGGTAAAAGCGCTTTACTTCAGTTTTTATCCTGTTCAAGGCAACTAACATGTAGTGGAGATCAAACCCTCCCATGAAACAGTTACGCGCCTTGACGAATGCTGGACGGGGGACCTCAGTGTATGCCTTCTGTGCTACAGACCATCTCTCCACATTCTCTACAGGGTCTACGCCCTTGTATGTTGACGTGATTTGAACAGCTTTATTGTCGTACCACTTGAGGGCTATGCTGTTCCTTTCTTCTTCCGTGCGAATATCATATGATCCACGACCCTCTTTCTTGAGTTCGGCATCAGATTTCAGGGTGCATTTTGGTAGTCGAGTCACTCGCACAGTTCCTATTGCTAGAATACCAGCGTCTTTCAGTGCACACATCAAATAATATGATGTGAACCAGTTGTCCATGAACAACTTAAAGTTTTGTCTTTTAGGGAGTCCTTCAATAAGCCTTACTACCACCTCCCCACTTATGCCTAAATGAGACGTGCTGGTGATAGTATCTTTACCAACAAACACTTCAAAATCGTAGTCAATGCCACCAGAACCAGCTAGAGCGAAAACTTTTGCACCCTATTTATGAGCCTTATTTTTCACGTATTGTTTCAACGAACTTCGCCCTTTGAACGGTATTATAATTTCATCCACCGAATTGTACTCCTCGGGCTCAGTGTCAACGGATGTAGCTACGATGGCATCGAGAAAAGGACTGACTCTAAAAAGTTTATCATGCGCTGAATGATCACGTGACTTTATATTATCATTATCGTTGATGTGGAAGAAATTTCTGAGTTTGTCAAATCGATTGCGGGACATAATGCCAGCAATTAGGGGAAATCAGGTTTCTTGTGCCAAGTACATTCTGTAACTTGGCATCCTGACTATGCCTGACAGAATGTGAATTCACAGAAATTTCTCTATTTCATTCTCATTTTTGTTCATTGAGAATCCAGTTTTTTGAACACAGTATACATTTGAGTTTCCTATAAAATTGCCTATGACAGAATCTTTACAAAATTGTTTGAAATATTCTGGTGGCTCAGAGTGATTCGCTGTGCACTCTGAATTAATAGTTTCTAAGTTTTTACGCCGCCACCTTAAGTCCCTCTGCCTTGGTACTGGCGAGATATATTTTTGCCCGAAATCTAAAAGTCAACGGTATTTCATCTTCATCCTGATTAGATTCTACATTTATTTCAAAATTCAGCCCCACTTTCGGAATGGTAATTGGCACTGGCTCTGCAACTGTATTTGGTGTTGTTACTTCTTCCTCGTCTGCATCATCACTGATATCAACGCCAGACCCGTCACCTTTCAGAGGAAGAATGACCTCTTTCTCAGATAAAGTTTTTTCACTTAATGGATTGATCTAGAAAAAGGAAAGATATAAATAGAACACAATTTCAAATACAACTTCTTACAAAAATATATTGTATTATAATTTGGAATAGTAGGCTATTTACTTCAGTTATGCCGTTCATTGGCAGGTTTTATTGTGTTTACATAATATCGCAGAACAACCAGTAATAATGAGAAAGTCCCCTGAAAAAATCTAATTGGTCTCAGATAAACATAACCTAAGACATGGTTGCTGCCCATTGATGCAATATGGCATCATACATATTTACATACACAGAAAACCTGTAAAGCTTAACATAAAGAGAACTTACATACAGAATATTTTATGTTACACCCTTTCTCTCCAAAATAAAATAATTTGAAACGAAAATGATAGTACTTACATTAAAACATGTTATAATGCAGTACGATGTAAAGGAGTCTCCAATTCCATGTCGACTTGATCATGGAACACGCATAAATCTTCGATGATGTTCAACTGATTATCTGCTCCAAATCTACAAACCAACTCCTAACACCACAAGGTATCCTACCATAATGATATATGGCATTCAAGATAATTTTGAAAGCACTGAAAAGTTAAATATCATGATGTCATATGGCATCACTGGGCTGGAAAAGGTTTTAAGGTAGTATAAGTGCATGAGCAAGTTCATTGAACGATAACTGCTTCCGTCGCTGCCCACCGTGGCCCACACGATCAGCCATGTGCACGACAAAAGGGTGCATAGGGACAAAAGGGTGCACATGACTTTTCAACACTTCACTCCGTACCAACCCTGGCACACATTATGAATTGAGGCACTCGTACCATTCAACACAAACTGACATCTCCTAAACATCCGAATTACAGTAGAGCGCTCTGTAATGTAAACATGACATATTATTGCTGTAAAAGTCTGAGCCTCATCCCACCATACATTAGTACAATGTACTCAGGGACATCTAAAGATGTGATGAAATTTCTGGTGTAAGCAGCGTACATGAGAAAGTAGACGTAATTGGACAGCTAAATTTTCTACAATACTTATACATGTGGGATCACGTTGTTTCACGTTGTTGCATCAGGAACGCTGTACTGGGAGTCGAAATGGTAAGGCACGAAATGTAGCTTGGAGCTCGAAGGAGGGCAAGACAAGGGCTTCTCAAGATGTCTGAGAGAGCGAAGAAGGCAGAGAAAAGATAGAACGACTCGAATACTGTCTGGATAAGTATAAATACCACATATTATAAGAAGAAACATGGCATGAAGCAGGTCTGGAAAAGATAAGAATATGACGATAATTAGTCTTGTGAAGAAATTTTGGCAAAGTAAAATAACATAATTTTTTTATCAATTTACTGTGTGTTTCGAGCTGGTCCGATGTGCTAAGTATAATTGCCTTCCTTAGTATGATCTGAGCGGGATGAGCTTTTCAACCAAGCTTTAGTTTGCACAAAGGAGACGTGTTTGTATCATTGGGTTTCCCCGTGTGTGGCGTCTCTGTCAACAACATTTAAAAGAGCATTGAGAGGAGATGGGATTTATTCATTGGGAGACAGACGATGCGGTAGGATGCGTCGTCAACTTGTAACAATCACACAAAGCCATTGTTAGAATATATAGTATTGGTCAGTTTTTATCATTAGTAGCCTGGAGAAGTAGCAATTACACGGAGCTAGGTAGTAATATTTTAATAAACTTTGATCCAGAAATCAGCGCGCAGATGCATACTACAGTTTTTAATAAATACCTTCTAATTATGATTAGCAGCTCTACGGGATGAACTATAAGACCGGATGGGAGACATGTTCTATAGTTTCTTCAGTCCTAACCCACGATATGCTGAACAAGGAGTGACGGAAGTGCGCAAACAGGGTTCTTAATTGTGTACGTAAAATTGCAGTTACTGGCTGTGCGGGAATCTACGACAAGAGGTGATTAAGCACTAGATATTCTTAGAAACCAGCCCTCAAGCATGTGGTAGCGCGATGGACCATACCACGAAACTGAATCGAGCACAAGCAGCCCAAGACGACGCAAGCGAAACGTTGGGCTAAATCCACACACAGTCCAGCATGGAGGAGCAGTGAGGTCGCAATGTAACAGATAAGTTTGAACAGATTTTTCTTTTAGCATGAGAAAAGGACAGTTCAGTTTCTCATATTTCTGTTTGTAAATAAACGTTCATTATGCCTTAATGTTAGGAATGAATTAGGTTTGTTCTTTAGTCATGTACAGTAGTCTTATTATTACTGGGATTAATTTGTGGAAGCTTGAGAGCTAGGATCTTTGAAAATTAAAGGACGGAGGTGCCTTAAAAGTGCCGAATGAGGAGACTCTTAGTGAAGTGCCAGGTGACCTAAAGAATAGGAATTGCATGTTATGTTAATGTGCATGAGTTTTTCAGATTTGCAGAAGAAATCCCAACGTTGCACTAGAACGTGTTTTCGAAATAGTTCCGGCAAGCTAACACATGGCTATGCACGTGGCATGACCCCGGTATCCATTGCATGAAGAAAAGCTATTTACTGAGTATATTCCGGCTATTCTGGATGGCCTCAAGTGAGGTCAAGCATTCAGGCCTTTGAATTACGAGTCTGAGGAAAATTATTCCAGACCAGAGAGATATGCTATTGTGTGTTATTGAGAGGCCATACGCGCCTGCAGCCTGTCCCTAGTGAAGGGATGAGATTTGGTCAGCTGAGTGCTGCCTCGTACAGTCAGGCAGAAAGTAGACCCATTATCCATGTGAAGATAAGCAGATGTGAAACAGGCTTTGCCGTGTAGCTATGTCTATCTGCAGACAGATGTATGTTATTGTTTGAAACAGCGAGGGTAAGACGGCCTAGCCAGTCCCCCAGTAAACGTAAGGTAAAAGAACGTCGCTCCAGAAGACGACCCAGAGATGCGATTACATCACTACTCCCTCAAGACCAGTGTGTAGTTGTGTGTTTATTTCATATCCAGTGGAATATTTGTGATTTGTTTATTGTTGGTAAAGGGGAAAGCTCATATGCATTTTAGGGGTTGAGAAGTTCAATCCTCATCTTTTATTATGATATCGGTCTCATATTAGCATCAGTGTCGTTTATGGGGTATCAGAAAGTACTAAACTATGCAATATTGTAGATTATGTGTCACAAAGTAAGTGGGAATAATTTTAATCTTAGTTTTCTTATATATGCGAAATTTTCTGTTGCTTACCTCACGTATCAGGACGTTTAAGTACGACGAAGATAGTCGAGTCTATTCAAACTTATCTAAATATACAGTACAGTGTTTATGTAACGCCCCATGGATTCCAAGATTAATGGTTTTTGACTTGTTTAGACAGGCTAGGTCCTGTTGTCACTTGATGGCCAACAACAGGAATTATAATAGAAATTGTATCAAATTATGTAAGGGAATTTATTTTTCGTATCAATTTTTTACGTTTTAGCACATTAAAATATTTCAGGCAAATTTCAGTCCTCATTCACTCAAACAAATGCAATTCCTGTCCTACTTACATCTTTAAGAGAGCTTATTTGGTGGTTCTTAGAGACCAAAATTATGGATGTTCCGCGGGCGATGCCGCTGAACTAGGAAGGTCAAAAGAGGACAGGAAATATGGTAAACTGTGGCTTATTATGTGACGTCCCATATTATTTTTAGTGATTTATTTGTTTGCCGACCCAATAAGCTACAATTTATTTGAGCACGCGATATATGAATTATTGACCCTTTCTTACCGAATGTTTTTATACGTGCAATTGTACAATTATTTTTATTGAATGCCCATTCTTGTTCCTTCTGTTTCATCCTTTGCCACTTTTCCCAAATTTTAGCGGGGTTGCCAGTGCGAACTGTGTCGAACAAGGTGGACTTGACCCAGTTTTACGGTTGTTGCCCTTTCTGACGCAAACCCTATGTGCAGGATGCATTTGTTATTGCATATTTCTGTGGTGGTTGTTGGTGTGGTGTGCCACATGTGTATGAAAAGGGATGTGATGGGCAAAGCAGGGAACTGGTAGTTGTGGGACGATTAGAAGCACAGAAATGTTAGTATGATTGGGTCTGACGTCGAATAAAGCGATCCTATTTAACAGACCACTGCATTGTTATGTCATCGCGAATCTGTAACGTGCAATGATGTTTTATATACATTATGTTTGAAGAGAGCGGATGTGTGCTTCACCCATTCATAATCAATTTATTTAATCAATTAATTAAATCTATTGATTTTCTCCTCAAATGCACGGTACCTGCAGGACAATTGCTGCAGTCAGTTCAGGCTTTCAACCATATTCCATTCATTCTGCGCAGGGGTAATCATATTTTGGTATATTTGTGTAAGAATTATCCATATCAACTAACGAGGTTAGATGAAGTAACCAGCAGCTATTTCCGGTGAAGGAAGATAGTAGTGCATGATTCAGATCAACATACTTGCGAGTAAAATTGTAAAACTCTAAGGTTATAGGTTATGATACAGTATTTAGATATTTATCTCTCAGGAATGTCACGGGGTCTGATGTCAGTAAATAACCTCTACATCCTGATTGTAGATCTCTGCCGTTTTGACAAATTTCATAAGTGGCCTTTCGTTTCCCCTAATTGCTATAAACCATTAATGCCGCATAAGTGATCGTTGATCATCGACTTAGGGTAATGAGTGAATGGCTCCGTTAACCGGCATATTCTTGCCATATAACTCAGCAATCAACGGGTTTTAGCTGATGCAAACTGCATGAATTGAGATTTTATACTCTTCATTTGAAATCGGTATCGTCTGCATTGATATACTGTAAATTATTTTTATTTTTATAAAAGAGGCTCATTATTGACTATTTGTTTTTGGATATTATACTGTCCCTAAATTCTTTATGTCATAGGCAGAAGTTGCTCCTCCTGTGTTTCTATAACACAAGACCAATAATTCTAAAAGTATTCCCTCCCCGCCCCAATTTTTCGCAAGGTAATGCTATAATTTGTCCTGTAAGTCCTCAATTTCACCAATCCATTTTGAATTTTCGAAAAAAATGAATGGGAATGTCAATAACGGATAGAATACAAAATCAGCTATTGACTTATTAATTGCCTTATCATTAGAAGTGGTATAATTCACATACATTCAGTTCCCAACGTACACCTATATCAATTTTACCTTTAATTTCAGGGCTGGTGGTTTAATAACCCAAACATTTATCTCTTTCAGTGATATTTCTCAAATGGAAGGAACTCTTGATGTGCTGTTTTCACAGAAATGAAGTGTCTATTGATACATGCCTATCATGCCTATTGATATTAACAAAATAAAAGTAGAGTAAATTAGAATGTCAATAGTATTTTTTCAGGATTTTTTTACAGGTAGTATTTTTTAGTTGCTTGTTCTGGGGAAAGCTAAAAACCACTGTTAACAAGGGCATACCAAATATACCAGGTGATACGAGACGACGTATTACTACTGCTTGCGCTGATCGCTGATCAGTCTTTACAGGGCAGAATGGAAGCTTATATTGAAGCTGGTGATCGTCACCTTAAACTCAGCCACTGAATGCCAATTCTCTTTCTTCTTCAGAACTCAAAGAATTGGTTGATACACTTTGCTTTTTTTCCAAGTTAACGCTTACACATGCAGTAGACAACTGCCGGTATTTACAATGTTCAAACTAATAGTTCGTAAACTACTTTGACTAAGACCCTAAAATACACATCATTGATATTCTAATTTGCTCTAGTATTATTTTCTTACTGTCAATAAGCACGGTTCCATTAAAAAAATGGAACTTTCTAAAATAAAACATATTCTAATAATTATTAAAATCTGTGTATATGTTACAATTATGTGCCCTTGGTTACACTTCATTTCTGTGAAAACAGCACATCAACAGCACATTTCATTTCAGAAATATTTGTAGTAAAATTGTCAGGTAATTCACCCTAGATCACATGCGTAAGATTATTACCGCAGGCATACTTTTCTAAGTTAAGCATTTAGTATATTTAATACAAAGGTGATGGTAAAAACTAATCAGGGATATTACTTATGAATAAATAATGAAAAATACTGCATGCTTGTAAACCTATCAAAATCAGGTAGGTCATTACGTTTTAAATATAAATAGGTAATAAATATGTAATGGTATGAGAGGGAACTATACCTCCTGGCTGGTTGATTCACTTGTGAGGCCGATGACCTTTGATGTTAGGCCCCTTAAAACAACAAGCATAAAACAACAAGCGATTCACTTGTGAGTAATGTAATTAGATTACCGAATATTTTAATGAGATGGATTAAATAGACAGGTATTTAGAGGCATAAACATGTTGTGTTTTCTTCCATTGTTTTCAATTGTTTTCAATTGTATGATGAGAAGAAACCTATTTACCTGATAAAGGTTTTGGAAGGACACAGTTTAAGATATGACAACATTTTATCAAGCAGTGACACATAGCTCCATTGTTACGTACTCAGTTTTAATGTGAATACCTTCTTCCCTCCAGCTGTAAAGTTCATCCTGGTGCAGGTGCCATCAGGAGACTTTGCAGCGAAAGTCTTCAGCCTTGTGTGGTAGCAAGTAGCACGTAGGAATTTCAATATTTGAGACAATGTTCTCCACGGGGTTCGAAGTTGAGCGGGTGACATCGAATTGTCCTCCTTTTACAGGAGCAAAATCTCTACTTCGTAAGGTCTGCGATGGTATAGAGCGCAGGAGCAGAACGTTTGAATCTTTTTGCCGATTTGTCAGGGATTGAAAGTGGAACACATGGAGTAGTGGTAATTTTATGAAGAAGCCATAAGGACACACGGAACAGGCAAAGCACAGCCAACCAGCTCTCATCGGCGTATTCGCAGTATGAACAGTATGAAGTCGGTTTCTCTACCAGTAAATTGGGCGCTGCAGTCGACAGACGCATAGATAAAGAACTATGGGAAGTTCTCCTGTATCCCCTGCACAGCATAGTCCATGCCTACGATTTCAATAAGCTATCACCATGTATAATTAATATTAGCGTATACAACGAGAATTAGGAAAATGTACAATACATACCGGGAACGGCGCACGAACTTTGACGTACCTGAAAAGAAAAGAGTTAAAGAATTATCAATACTAACCAGTCCAAAATTATGAGCATCTAGATTTTTGAGTGCATAACATGTATGCACCTTACGCTTAACAAATATTAGTTTTCAATAGATTGTCATGTAAGTATTTACGTTACTTACTACCTGATAAAAGTGAATAGCAGATAGTGCAGATGAGCGCCTTGTGGTGGCAATTAGTCTGCTTCGTTAGTTTTTGCACCCATATTCTATGGTTCATAAGCAGTTTATAATATATAATTAATTCCTTGATACAGAAGCTTTACATCGCATAAGAATATGAGAGTAGTGCATTATTCTGAGTTGAGCAATGTCATTGCAACGGATAAAGCGATTCACTATATGGTGAACATATGTTGGTCAAAACGCAAAGAGAGGGTAAGGGGATTTTCTTACTGAAGTTATGGCGTACTTTACAAGGCAGAGAAAGAGATATTGTGTTCCCTTTGAAAAGGGTGAGCTTTTCCAAGGAGTGTAGTCCTTGCCTCGTTTCAACCAATGAGAGACTTTCTAAGTTCACTTGTGTGACATCAGAGGAAGAGACTATTTGATCTAACTGCAGTAGTAAACTGGAATTATTAAATCTATTATTTAGTCATAAATGGGAAGAAATTGAGAAGAATTGTCCAAGAGTTGAAAGTGTAACTTTATATATGTTCACAACATTTGTACTCACATGGCGTGGTAATGATGATTGGAGGAATGAAGCACGCGAGGAACTATAGTACCAGTAACGCACATGTTAAGAACGAGGTAAATCAATTGTGTGGGATATTTATTTACATCACAAGAAGTAGTTCGGATATTTATTCGGAGTATCGTGAAACTGTTTTTGAACCTAAGAACTATGGAAATTTTGTTTGTGGAGTAATACCCATAGTTGTAAATGGAAACCCCAATTACAAAGTACGGTGCATTCGACTGTTATCATAAATAAGGGTTCTTCCGTAACTCGGTGTCTTAATCGGAAGATGGTTACGAGCAACGCCCGTCGGTTCCGGGAATATCACAAAGACAAAGGTTGTGTTACTTTTTACTTTAAAACAATTTTGAGTGAAGTCAGTTGAATTTATTTCGGTAAACAGAAACATTAATTTTATGCAGAAATGTCCATATGTGTTCACTTAACGTTACGTTTAAACACGTCAGGGAGTAGTGACTTTATTTTGTGCGCCAGAAGAGCCGCAAAAGTTCGTACGAGGTAACATCAGCTGACCGCATGGCCTGAGAAGACGATCAGTTTTGGGGACAGACCAACAGGCTTATGGCTTACCGAAAGCTAAATTGCAGGTGCAGTTTCAAAGACCTTCCTTGTAACGCCAGACATAAATTACTCCAGAACAACAGTATGAATTACGGCAATGGACTCGCGAAGAAATATTAGTGCATTAAGACACAGTGTTAACTGTGAAAGTGTATTATTTTTGTGAAGGTTTAATAAGTATATTTTCTTTCATAATACGAAATATTTGAAAGTGCGTTCGTCAGCAAGTTTCTGGATTACCTTGAAGACAACAGTGTCCATTATGGACGCTGTGGAGGGCCACCAACGAGCTTATAATATGGAGCAGCGTTAATCAAGTAAGTATCAATTTGACTGTTGTGCACTTATACGTTTCAGTGCATGTTTAAATGTAGCTGTCATTTGCCTGTAGTATTATATTTGTGAAATGGTCAGATTTCAGACCATGTTATAGATTGTCCTTTGTTTCTTTGTTATAATCTAGTCAGGCAGAATTAATGATACGGTTGATTTAATAATAAATTATCTATGATTAATTGATAATTAGTGGATTTGACTCTTAGGTTCATTGTTTCCATACATAATTTGAGTGACATTGTCAAACATAACACCGTTGATGGATAACTTGAGTCATTGAGAAAACAATAGTAATAATAAAATTAATAATAATGGTAATATTAATAATATGAATGGAACAATATTTTTCCTTAAATAAAGCGGTAATTAAAGCGAAGATAATGAGAGAATTTTTCCCATCGAATAACAATTAAATCTGGGATTTGAATGTAAAATTTTTTCAAAGGGTTCCTGTGTTAACATTAATTTCTAGCGATGAAATTATCCTTAAGGTTATTTTACAGTCAGTGATATTGATAGTGTTAGATTATGAGCTCACAGATTTTGAGAAGTATTTGCGATGTGATATGTTTGTCTCTATGTGTTTGTAGAATTAATTAGCAACGGAGTATGCCTTGCCATAACAATGAGTCTTAGGAACATCTCCAGGTTTGTGTATTTCGCTGTGAGAATTAGATGACGTTAAGACCCGACGTCTTATGTTCAGGATGTATTTTAGGGAAATTTTGGTACGGTGCAGTGAGGTCCAGTGTTCGCACGAAGTTATTTCTCCGTCAGGTTAAATTCATGGTGGATTTACGGGCACTGTAGTATTCCTTAAGCACTAATATCGAGACAGAAAGGATTCGTTTATCTCCAATGAAATGCTGTAAACCTATAGATTTAGCGTTATATAGGAACGGCGTTGAGAATGCCCAATTTAAGTGTAGAGGGAATATTCATGTGTAATATTCAGGTAATGCCTCAGTATTCATGTGGTTCACGGAATGTTAAGTCAATTTTGCGAGATTAGATACATAATTTGTAAAGATAGGGGTACGGATATATTTTCTTCGTGACTGAAATGTTAACACGAATAAAAGTAGTGTATGATTATTTGATGGTTCAGATATAAATTAAGGTAGAACTCAAATGTAAAATGTAGATGCATAGGTTATTTTTGATAAAAATTCTTCTTGGTGGAACTGGCCAGGATTAGCTGCTTACATTAAGCCCTGGTCAACACAGTCACATATCGTGAACTGAATATTTGGTCATTATGGTGTCCTGTGATTTTTCAAATACAATCTTCTTTTATACAAGTTGCTTTACGTCACACCGACACAGATAGGTCTTACGGCGACGATGGGATAAGATAGGCCTAGGAGTGGGGAGGAAGTTGCCGTGGCCTTAATTATGGTACAGATCCAGCAATTGCCTGGATTGAAAAGGGAAACCACGGAAAACCATCATATGCGCTGCCGGCTGTAGGGCTCGAACCCACTATCTTCCTGATGCAAGCTCACAGCTACGCGCCTATAACCGCAAGGCCAACTCGCTCGTAAATTTCAATTTAAAAAAATCGCTTTAACTTAACGTTAATTTTTTATTTCAAAATTGAGGTTGCTAAATTATTTCAGTATACTAGAGCTATTTATGGACCCTTTGTACCCTATCATCATGTGGTGGACGATGTACCCCTGAGAAGAGATAAGTAGGTAAATATTTTCGCGGCGCCGGGATCGTAGAGAACGCAAAATGCTTCAAGGGTACAATATATATTTTGTATCTGTTACACCTGGAAAGAGTTGCAAACATGATAAGCCAGTAATCTGACTTCAAATCCCCGGGCACGTCCCAAATTGGCTCAGCGTACTACACTGAACCCATACAGACATGGCAATGCGAAACTGAAGAAAACTGATACAATTTCAGTATTCTGAAGTAATTTTAGTTGTCACCAATTTTTACGTAACTATATACTACAGTACTCTCTCATTCTATCTCTCTCTCTCTCTCTCACACACACACACACACACACACACACACAAGAATAAGCATACCAAAACTGAATCGCATTTTCATTAAATAGACTGCCCACATTTCACATGAAGGAAGCCGAGCGATGTATCCGTGTGGTTTAGGCCCCATAGTCACGAGCTTGAGGGAGATAGTTAGTTCGAATCCCACTGCCGAAAACGTTCTATGTTATTTGTGACGTTATAAACTACAAAAAACAATGAGACAATGTGATCACCTGAATGGAAGTGAATAACGAGCTAGCTTGATATACAGTTAGTATGGTGGATTAAAGGCAAAGTAATACATTTTAGCTCACAACGGCCAACCTAAAAGTGCTCTTCATGCAATTTTGAAACTTGGAAGCGGATGTGAAATCCTCTGCATCGAGTCTATCAGAGCTTGCGGTATAGATAAGCGACCAAAAGTATTAGGTTCCTGTTTAGTGACAGCACAGATGAAGGCGAAAATAGACAAAACAAGTTTTATCTCCGTTCACTTCACTGAGCCATGTGGCTTGCTTAACGTCGCAATAATTATTATACGTTCTCAGTAGCAATAGGACAGGAACGGGCTTTTGACTGTGAAGTTAGTGATAGCGGCGATAGCTCAGCATATTCCTCATGTAAATGATCGCTCTTCTATTCATCGGTAGCTTCTGCTTGCGGATCCCAAAATCACGGGTTCAAACCCGTCAGACGCTACAAGACTTTTGAAGGACGAGAGAAATGTCCAGTCGACACTCAGAGTCATACTATGTTGACATGTAGAAGATCTCTAGTAAAACATTTGTTCTTTACCCGACAAAATTAAAAAATTCCACCATAGATCGTCCAGCAAAGATCCGATGTTTACCGTATGGTACCGTACCGGTAAAATGGACACACAGGCAGCTCAAATTGTGTCAAATCAAAAATCCTGGACATGATAGCTTAGGCCAAATTATTATTATTATTATTATTATTATTATTATTATTATTATTATTATTATTATTATTATTATTATTATTCCCGTTTTGGTCTTCTATGTACCACGCTATTTGAACTGCTTTCTCCTACTATCTTACACACTTGCCCAACCTTCTTCGGTGAGCATCCCTCCGTTCTTCGGTCCACTTCTTGCCAGTTTTCATTTTGGGCTTTGGTTGAAAACTCTGCACTTCCCCAAGTTTCTTTTTCAAAGAGTCACGTTCCAAGATGTACTCATGTGAGATCCCCAGTTCTTGTAGGTCTTTTTTTCCACATCTATAAATCAGATCTCTTTGGTTTTCTTTCCCCCAAAGTAGGCACAGATTCGTTTGGGCAATCTTCCGGTGCTCATTGGTGTCAAGTGGCCATAGAAAGATATTATCCTTTTTTACGTATGTTGTCCGTTATCTTCTCCACGTGTAGATACAGTTCATCTCCTTCTGTACTCTCCTTGTTCTTTGACCGGGCTCAAGACCTATTTTTCAAAATCTTCTTCTCGTAGGCTTCCAGTTGTTTTGCCAGGCCTTTCTTATTCATTGAAAAGCCTCCAGTCGAATAACGGTAGAGTAGTGTTTGAGTTTGGCCTTGAAGGACACTGATCGTTTACTGTAGATATCTTGGTCAGATGGTAAGCCAGTTGTCTCAAACGAAATCTGAAGCCCTGCCTTTGCTGCTTGCATCTTTAATTGCCTGAGTTGTTGTGTGGCCGTGTCAAAAGAATGCGAGAGTATTGCAAGGTCATCTCCAAAGGCTAAACTGTCGATTTTCAGGTCCTTGCTCTTACAAACTAGTTTGACCCCATCCTCTACAACTTCCTTATACAAGTCTTCGCACCACTCGCGAATACTTTTCTCGAGAACACATTTGAACAGCAGAGGTGAGTACCCATCAACCTGCCTTACCCCTGTCTGTATTTCGAAGGACTAAGAAATCTCTTCCCTGAATTTCACTTTGTAGACCCTGTCCAACAGAGTTTTCTGAATGATGGGTCCTGTCTTATCATCTAAACCTAATTCTTTTACAACATGGATCAGAGAACTTCGATCCAGCGAGTCGCAAGCCTCCTTGAATTCAACGCAGGTCACTACGAATTTTTTACTTCCCAGTTTCATGTACGACAGAATTGATTCTAAATTCATGATTTGCTCAACACAAGATCTCCCTTTCCTAAACCCTCCTTGGTATTCTGCCAGTTGTTTACCTAGCTGTGCTTCAGCTCTCGTTTTATGTGTTTCACGAGAATCGTGCATGTTATCTAGAGGAGTGATATGCCACGATAGCCTTTTACGTCAGCTTTGTCACCTTTCTTGTGCAGGGGGGGAGGGGAATCAGGGCCGATGTCCAAGTCACATGGCAGTTTCTCTGTTTCTCAAATCTCCAGGATGATATCCGTAGGCTTGCCAACTGCTTTATTACCTGAATACTTCCAAAGCTCTGCAACTATTAAGTCCTCACCTGGTGCTTTATTGTTCTCGTTATTAAGTGATTGAATGATCTGCCTGATTTCTTCTACGGTTCGTGGAGTTTTGTCTGGAATAACGTCATATTTCCTTGAAAGGAAAATTTTGATGTTGGAGCCTCACAGTTGAGGAGGGACTCACAGTACTTCGCCAGGATCTTACAGTTGTCTTTGTCACTCTACGCAACGTTCCCACCGTAATTCCTAAAGCGAAAAATGGGTGGTGTGTATTTACTGAGATTTTGCTTGAAGGTTTTGTAGAAGTCACGAGAGTTGTTAGTTTTGAAATCTTTGTCTATCTGTGCCAAATGGTTTTTGTGCAATGCTCGTTTTACCCTTCATATGGTTTTGTCAGCCTGCTTTCTCGTGATCAGGAACCTCTCTCTGTTTTCTTCGTTCTTTCGTTTGTTCCATCGCAACCAGGCGGTCGCCTTTCGTTTATGGCATCGTCACATTCATTGGTCCACCAAGGATGCTTCCTCAACATTGTCAGTGGGATGGTTTATTTTGCCGGTTCAACTATGGCTTCTTTGCTTTGTTCCCAATTCTGTGGCTCAAGTGATTCAAATTTCTGACTGAATTGTCCTTGAGTCCTTAATTTTTTCACATCCAACCTGTTGATCTTTCTTCCCTGAAATCTCTTGGTGGATCTTTGAGTAAGATTCATTTTTATCTTTGAGAGATAGTGATCAGAGTGAAGATTCGCGCTTTTTAAGACTTTTACATTCTGGATTCCTCTCTGAGATTTTTCGAGAAATAGCAACGTGGTCAATTTGGAATTCGCCGAGATGGGGATTTGGGGATGTGCAACCTTTCTGTTTCTTAGCAAGGCGTTTGAAAGAAGTTGATTTCGTACCTAGGTTGAACGTCTTGCACAGCTGTACCAGCCTTTCTCCATTGTTCTTTGTCCACCTTTTGGTCGGGTAGTCTCTGACAATACTCTTGAACTTATTTTATTTTCCGAGGTGAGCATTGAATTCTCCAATAAAGATGATGGTGTGTTCTTTCGAAATCTTGAACAGATTACCTTCAAGCTCTTCCCAGAAGATTCCCGTTCCTTGTGGGTCTGTCCTGTTAGCTTGACTAATTGGTGCATGGAGGTTCACCATGTTGTAGATTGTAATTGTGCTCCGAAAAGAAAGGATCGAGATTCTCCGGTTGGGGGATGTGAAGTTCGTGACAGACCCTAAAATCTTCTTGCTGACCACAAATCCTGTATCTGGGTGGAGGATAGACTTTATTACACGTTTCCCGACTTTACCCTTGAAGATACTATACCCTTGGGATTCAAAGGCTTCTTCATCTAAGAACTTTGTTCCTTGAATTGCTGTGATCAGTATTTGATAATGTTGCAGGGTGTCTATCAATTGTTTCAATTTATATTCAATTATTTTCAATATATTTTACTTTACCAATACACGATATGTTTGATAACCACGTGCGGCAGCACCATTCGTTGTTGTCTGGCAAGCATATTTTGTTGTTGAACGAATTTAAGGAAATGAGAAATTATTATTCATGTTTGCTTATTAAATTTATTTGATGGGGGAGAGAGCTAGAATATTAGTTGCAATGAGCTCTTCATATAGAGTAAGATTTATGACAATGATGATAAATATCCGCAACACGTTTTCCAATAGTGTATTTCGCATCTCATCTGACAAATCAATCAGGGTAATGTATTTTTTAGCCTTCAGGATTCTCAAATTATTCAGAATCTGAATCAGAATATAAGCTATCAGAAAGTGAAAGTGAGTATTTGTAATATCCTGAGACATTAACAGAGAAGGAAGAGAAGGTATAATTCCAGTTACGAGAGGTAAAAATCACTCAGTCGAACTTCTCGTAATATGTGTCAAATAAAAGTTCCCTCTGCTGAGTCCACGAATTCATGGTGTTCTTTATTTCATTTTTCCCGACTGTAATTTCAAGTGCTTCTATAGAATGCGCTGTCTTCTAATCTATGAAATGAAAATGAAATGGCGTATGGCTTTTAGAGCCGGGAGGTGTCCGAGGACTTCGGCTCGCCAGGTGCAGTCCTTCCGATTTGACGGCTGTAGGCGACCTGCGCTTCGTGATGAGGATGAAATGATGCATACGACACATACACCCAGTCCCGTGCTAGCGGAATTAACCAATTATTGTTAAAATTACCGACCCTGCCAGGAATCAAACCATGGACCCCTGAGACCAAAAGCCAGCACGCTAACCATTTAGCCATGGAGCTGGACTTCTAGTCTATGTTTTTTATTCTCTGAGATCCACTAGTTTGAAGCCAGTAAATTCAGCCATATATTTCCTGAGCCATGCTAAAGTTCTAATTTTGTTATCTGAAAAATATCAGTTTTTGGTATATCATATGAAGTTTCTACCACATAATTGTCCATCTTCCTGGCTGAATGGTCAGCGTAGTCGCCTTCGGTTCAGAGTGCCCTGGGTTTGATTCTCAGCCAGGATGTATATTTTAACCTTAAATATTTATTTCCCCTGTCTCGGGGACTGAGTGTTTGTACTGTCCGCTAAATCCCTGAAATTCACACACAACACTGTACTCTACGGCTGGTGCAGTCTTCCGTCATGGGACTGCCTGCCTTACAAGGATTGCAGCAGGCCAGGAATAGCCGCATGAAGTTAAAGCCTCAGAATTTTATCTAGTATGAAAGTAGGAAATAATGGAAAACTATGTTAGGAGCTCTTGCTGGTGGAACTCGAATCCATGACATCTCAAATGTAAGCTTCCAGTTACACTATCTACTGTGTATACCGCTCAACGAAATCGCTCGGTCCATATCCCTCTGCTACCAAGTTAGAGAGTTTGATCCCAGCCGATGTCGGCCATAGTTGAGAATTTTTAATGTGCATCCTTAGGATCGTCGGATACTATCACGTAAAGGAACTCCTGCGGAACAAATGATGTAACAACGTAGCGTCTCATAACATCTACAGCAATTGAAGGGACGTTGTACAAATTCACTTAAGAAAATGGAAATTGCAACACCATGAAAGCATTGGTCGTTTGTGTTGATTTTCAAGATATGGAACAATCCCATGTAGGTATGTAAACGATAAAAGTTTCAGACCCATTGGCTTGTTGCTACAGGTCTCCCCACGTGATTGGTCGCGGAGGAATCAACTCCAGTATACGGACTCTGGTGTAGCGTAGTTGACTTGCAGTCCGTGCAGTGAAGTGTTCCCCGTCAAACATGCCTCGACGACAGAGAAGAGCACGCTATCAATATCTGTCGCCGTTTGAGGGGGCTCGGATAATTGGGATGTGTGAGGCTGGATTATCGCTAAGGACTGTCGCTGCACGTGTTGGCCGACAGGCATCTACGGTACAACGTGTATGGCATCAGTGGTCAAATGAAGGTACCCACACTCGTATACCTGGCACAGGCCCAGCGCGACAGACAACTGTGAGAGAGGATCGCCGCATCATTCGGATGGCCCGGATGGAACCCCATGCAACAGCAGCGCAAATTCGAGCAGCTGTGGTACCCCACGTTACACAACAAATAGTTGGTAATCGCCTGCGTACGGCTGGCTTACGAGCCCGTGTCCCTGCAGAAGGTGTTCCATTGACCCCACAACAGCGACGTGTAAGGCTGGCCTGGTGTCGAGAAAGATCGACGTGGGTCGACGAATGACATAGGGTCTTCTTTAGTGATGAATCGCGCTTCTGTCTTGCCCTCAGTGATCTCTGGAATCGTGTGCGCCGACGTACCGGGGAGAGGGGCCACCCAGATCTTATTGTCGAGAGGCACACAGGGATAATACCGAGCATTATGGTCTGGGGAGCTATTGGCTTTAATGTGAAATCACAATTAGTGCTTGTTGAGGGCACTATGACTGCTCGACAGTACGTTGATAATCTCAGTTGAAGAGCAAATGTAGATGAAATGAATGATGGTGAATAAAGATGGGTAAGGAGGTGGAAGGAATCGACTGTGACCTATGACTAGGAACTATCCCAGCATTTTCGTGGAAGTAACAATGGGATAGCAGATAAAGCCATTCTCAGCTAAGCCGACGGTGCGCTCGAACTCACTCGCGTTCCGAATGCAGAGCTTGGCCCCAAAGCCACAGGGCCTTAACACACGCAGCCACTCCCATCATTAAAAACACCGTTAGTATCAAAACATTCTTTTTTAAAATAGTTTGGCCAGTTGAAGGTTAATTACACTCATTCGCTGTGAAATAATTCACAGGGCTTTCAATTTTGCTCCTTGGAATTCCATGGTGAATTTTACCAGACACTGTGTGGTTGTGGCAGAAAGGAATTCGTCACCTGGTTTGCGGCTTAAAGCAGCTGTCACAGCCTTGCCTGTCTGTTCCTTTGTTACACAGAGTAATCCCACGTACAAACGGTATACACGTTCGCCATGCCCTGACCAGTGGTTACATAGTGGTCAAAGCTCACCGCATAGCATGCTCCACTTGCTCCCGTAGTGGCTACTTGAAGCCTTCACGAAGCAATTCGTTTAGAGAAACAGAGTATTTGAATCTGAGACGCGATGGAATTAGTAAATGCACGGCACACGGAAAGTTACATTCCCTTTCACATGGAATCCCTCGAAATATTGTTTAAAGTCAGGAATCTCTTATTTGTTTAAACCACCACGATATTCAGAGCGCGGTTAGAGATTTCCCTGCAGAGGAAGATGTTTATACAATTAAGTTCATGCATCATGCTGTGATTCTTTTGTATTACAGATTTCACACTTCAGAAAGATATCGTCCAAGGGGGCTAATTCTTGTGCAAATACAGTAATATAGTATTTCTATGACAGACAGAAATCTACAGGAATAACTGTTTAGTGACTGAAGGTAGGACCGAAAGCCAAGGATCCATTTAAACAATGTTTGGAAGATTATATACGTAAATAGAGCACAAAGCAATTTCTTCACCTGGTTACACCTTACCACGTCTAAAAAGAAATACAGCTGCTTCATCGATTTCAAGCTGGAGGAGTTTACCGTCCAAATGTATCTTCCTTCGGTAATAATCAGTTACTTCGTGAAGATTCCATTGTTTTACGGTGTATATAAATTATACTAATCGTTCCTACTCCTTGGCTCAATGGTCAGCGTTGAGGCCTTCGATTCACGGGGTCCCGGCTTCAATTCCAGGCTGAATCGGGGATGTTATTCGCGTGTGATTAATTCCCCTGGCTCGGGTACTGGGTGTTTGTGTTTGTCCCAGCGCTATCTTCTTTATTTCCAATAACCGCCCTCCTAAGATACATGAAAGGGCAAAAGATTCTGGTTATAACACTACAATAATGGTAACAACAACAATAATGCTGCGTGTATTTTTGCTATATCTTTAAAGTTCTACTAACTAATGTTTGCATTTCCGGCGACTCTGGGATAAGGAAGAATTAGGACTGGATAGATAGCGATCGTGGTCTTAATAAGGCACACCGACCACGATATCGCAGTCGATTAAGTGCGGCCAGTATCCAGTAATCCGGAGATAGTGGGTTCGAACTGCACTATCTGCAACCCTAAAGATGGTTTTCCGTGGTTTCCCATTTTCACACAAGGCAAATGCTGGGGCAGTACCTTCCAACTCCTAGCCCTCTCCTATCCCATTGTAGATAGTTACGGCCTTATAAGATTTATAAATTTTCGAGGTTATGTATGATTTATATTTTTAACTATTCCTCTCGCCGTAAGACCTATCTGTGTCGGTGCGACGTAAATCAAGTTGTTAAAAATAATTGAGGTACATCCTATGGAAACCATCTTTATAGCCGCAATTGGTTGGATTTTAATTCACCATTTCCAGGTATACCGTCCAAGTTGTACCGCGTAGTCAACTAGCTCAGTCATAATGAGTTGTGCATGCTACTTGTTTAATGTCTTACTAACACATCGATGGTTTTTCGGCGGTGAAAAGATAATAATAGCAATGGTGTACGGCCTCCGAAGAGGCTTAGTGTAGGTCTTTCAAGTTGACGCAGTATAGGCGACCTGCGCGTCTGTGAAGATGAGGCCCTAACTATGATACATTCTAATGCTGAACACATCACACACACACACACACCTAGACCCCGAACCATTGCAATCAATGAAGGTTAATATCCCCGAACCGGCCGGGAATCTGACCCGGGACCCTGTGGACCAAAGGCCAACACGCTAACTATTTAGCCATGGAGCCTTAAAACGGAAGTATCAAAGTATAGCCCCAGCATTTGGCTGGTGTGAAAATGGGAAACCACGGAAGAAAACATCTTCAGGGCCGAAGACCCAATATCTCCCGAACGCAAGCTCACAGGTTCGCGACCCGAACCTCACGACCAAATCGCCCGGTCACGAATAAAACGATCCATTAACTGCTATCTGTTTTATGTGATGGGACCTTTGATTTCGATGTCTGGTACCTTACAACAGCAACTACAATAACACAATTGTCTTCTATCGTAAACAAGGTAGCTTTATCTTTACATTTTCATCATTATAATCATCATCCTGGGTTGAGATTTTCATTTCGAAAATTCACATTACGTCAGGAAGAGCATCCGGCCTTAAATCACCGACCAAAACAAAAATGAGCTGAGTGACATCGGAAAGAAATGGGTTAAGCTGAAAAAAGTTTTATCATTATCATTCTTATCATACGAGATGTCAGAGAGCTAGAATTCCTCCCTGCAAGGGAGTGCTAGAAAATGGCATGGCTTATTTTCACCGATTGGACTGGCATCGCTTCCCAGAACCTCGAGTACATGAGGTTAATAATTGTGCGGTTCAGTCTGTATCAGAAATAAATGGAATCTACAGGGGGCTTTAATATTCACATTCCACCTGCAGTGGCGATTTTAGACCCGTGCCGTGTGAGCACTTGCCCACCCTGTTTTTCAAGTCGCCAGGTTTTCTGCGAAAATGACCCCAGATTGGTTACGAAAAATAATTTGGATTTTACAAGAGAAAAGACAGTGGATAACAATGTAGATACACTACTATTTTACCGAGCTCGATAGCTGCAGTCGCCTAAGTGAGGCCAGTATCCAGTATTCGGGAGATAGTAGGTCGAACCCCACTGTCGGCAGCCCTAAAGATGGTTTTCCGTGGTTTCCCATTTTCACACCAGGCAAATGCTGGGGCTGTACCTTAATTAAGGCCACGGCCGCTTCCTTCCAACAGCTCTTCCCTGTCCCATCGTCGCTATAAGACCTATCCGTGTCGGTGCGACGTAAAGCAACTAGCAAAAAAAAAAAATACACGACTATTTTAGCTTGCTTATACGAATAATATGTACATATAAGAGCTAGAAATGACTGAGTGCTCGAATAGTTACTAACAACAAACAGAAGTTAATGCCGAATATTTGATTGTTGCTAGAACCAAGAACTTGAATTGTCAGAGGCATCGACACTCGCAGTCGAAATCGTGTAGCTTTATGTTGCTCAGAGGATATACGTGTATCTGAGTTCAACAATGAACACTCAAGTACTGTCGAATTTCGCGCTGTCATCCATAGGAAGAGAAGAGACTGAAAACCTATTGAAGAATTCAGAGTCTATAATGGAATCATTTAATGCTTGCGGACGATACACTTGTACGGTTATCGTACATTGAATATTTTTACGCGTCCTACGTGTTAATTTTCTTCTACTCTACAATTATAATGCCCATAATGTCATATACATGTGGGTTCAAAATATGTTAGGACAATTGTCTTTCATTACCTTGAAATACGTATGTGCTTCCCACCCTGATTATGGCACCTAGAACTTCCACTGCACACCTGCATTAGCGTCCAAGTTACGTGATTAAAGATGGTCGTAGAGGGAAAAATAGTCCAAATATTGGCCACAGAAAAATGTTGGCAAGTTAATGTTATAAGAGTAGAGAGACAATCGTCGTAGCTCAGTGACGTGGAACTATCAAGCGTGGTAGCTGAGTAGCTTCTTCAATGTTACCTCACAAAGGCGGCAATAGATTGAAACAAAAACAACAATATGCTTTACGTCGCACCGCCACAGATAAATCTTATGACGACGATGGGGTATGAAAGAGTAGGAGTGAGATGGAAGTGGCCATGGCCTTAATTAATGTACAGCCTCAGCATTTTCCTGATGTGAAAATGGGAAACCACGGAAAAATATCTTCAGCGTGCCGACATTGGGGTACAAACCCACTATCTCTCGAATGCAAGCTCACAGCTGGCGACCCCTACCGAACGGCCAACTCGCTTGGTGCTATGGTTCGAATCACATACAATTTTAGGACCTGTGGCTATGATTACGATACCAACAGTTAGATAAAAAAGGTACATGGTTGCTTTCTTTGAAACTGTTGGACTATTGCTACATACCGTCAAGTCCACGATCACCACCTAATAAATTACTCACCTTAATAAGGCAAAATGTGTGAAGAATAAGTGCCAAAATTAAAGGCAGAGATACTTACGGTGGTCTAGATATGACCTGGGATTACTATTTAGATGTAGTAACGTAAAGCACTCAATAGGGAGGGAGACCTAGAGAACGCCCCCAAACCGATGTTTACCGAGATTTTTTTTTTGTTAGGTCCTTTACGTCGCACCGACACAGATAGGTCTTATGGCGACGATGGGATAAGAAAGGCCTAGGAGTTGGAAGGAAGCGGCCGTGGCCTTAATTAAGGTACAGCCCCAGCATTTGCCTGGTGTGAAAATGGGAAACCACGGAAAACCATCTTCAGGGCTGCCGATAGTGGAATTCGAACCTACTATCTCCCGGATGCAAGCTCACAGCCGCGCGCCTCTACGCGCACGGCCAACTCGCCCGGTTTACCGAGATTTTATAAATTGTAACTGCGACGTATGAATGGCTGCCACAACTGTAAAAATATTGGTGAAAGGACTAATCCATGCAGGAAGGTGGAATTTGCCATCTAAATACGTAAGATTTTGGATGAAGTCATCATTTGCTGAATATTTCTCCGCGTTCAATGATGCTAAAATAAGAATGTGGAGTATGGCTAACTACATGACACTTTTCATGTCCTATATAACTAATATGAGGAAAGGAATTTTCCGGAGACTATCATTTAGCTTCATCAGAGTTTAGCATGCTAGCCCACCCCGTATGCTGAAAGTGGGCAACTGAGTGGTAAGCTTCTAGCTAATAGAAATGTCATGGTTTTCGGTTTAGGACAGTTTTCGAGCATCATGAATTGTATGAATAGATATATAAAAGGAAATGAGGGATTCTCTACGTACCCGAAAACAAAGCAACATGGCTGAGATAGAACTCTCAGAAGACCAAGAAAAAATGGGAACAATTTTGTAACAGAGGAAGCTCACGGCCAAGATAATCTGGAGAATTAAACGAGCCTTCACACACTACTAACTCACCCAGATAAAAGAGAGCTTCACTAAAAACAACTCCGAAGTTTTGTACAGAACTTTCAAGCAGAATTTTAGGAAATAAACTTCACTGAGCCTTCACTTCAGAGACCCATAGGACAAGATGGTTTAAAACAAGGAGGACATCTGCCAATTCATAACGAAGAACTTTAAGCGCCTACTCATTTTCTGAGCGACCCAGTGAAGAATTTGTCTATCAGCAAATGACACCTAACCCCGTCTCACTTACTTTTTTGGTTAAAAAGTTTATAATAATAATAATAATAATAATAATAATAATTTTACGTCGCACTAACTACATTTTTTATGGTTTTGGAGACGTCGACGTGCCAGAAGTTTGTCCCATAAGAATTTTTTAAAGTGCCTGTAAATCTACCGACACGAGGCTGACGTATTTGCGCACCTGCACACACCATTGGAATTAGCCAGGATCGAAACTGCCAAGTTACGCTCAGAGGGTAAGCGCTCAACTGCATGAGCTACTCAGCTAGGCCGGAAGAAGTTAGTAAAATCATCTAGCTAGTCATGAACCACAATGCATTTGGGTAGGACATCATTGTGTGCGAAGTCTTGATGTGTGCCGGAAGCAAGACAGTGAACAAGCTCACTG
This sequence comes from Anabrus simplex, assembly GCF_040414725.1. NCBI lineage: Eukaryota > Metazoa > Arthropoda > Insecta > Orthoptera > Tettigoniidae > Anabrus > Anabrus simplex. The sequence goes on from NC_090266.1 coordinate 793,292,488, forward strand.
AGATAATTCAGAACAAGTGGGAAACGGAAAAATCACAATCTGACTGTACCTCAGCTTTGGTCCATCGCCTTTACAAGATAGGATATCTAAACGACACGAACAATTACAGAGTGACCCCTCTTCTCCCAGCCACGTACATGGTCCTGTCAAAGGCCTGGACAGTCATTTTAGAGAATACAAATGAGACTTCAGCAAGAGCCGATCAATCTCAACGTCAACCTCAAAACAGTACTAGCCTATTCCAAAATTAGAAGATGGTACGTAGTAATCACCACTGTTGATTTTAAGAAGATCTACGATTCCGGTGACGGACAAATCTTTAGAAAAATTCTCCAGGAACTAGGACTAGAAAACAAAATCCGAAAACATACTCCAAGTTTAAATTCACGAGTGAGATCTTGTAAATCTTCCAGATCAAAACACGGGTGAGACGTGGTGAAGGATGTTCCACAATCCTCTCCAACTGCATCCTTCAATAAATTGTGAGACAATGGCGGAAGGAATCGGCCAACTTGGCGTCCAGATTGGCGTCGATATGGATTACAAGAAGGAAGGGCTAACAGTCAGCTGACGGGCCCTTGCAGACAACATGGCACTGATCAATATATGTCTAATAATAGTGGTCATCCAGTTCAATTGTCACAGAAGACATACAGCCAAAGTAGCACTCACTGGGGGAAACTAAGTTCTTTACTAACATCAAAGAGGCTAACAGAGCGACGTCACTAGGACAGGGTAAAATCAAACGAGTGGAGAATTTAAGACTAAGTGTACTTCAAATGACAGTAAATTACATTACACATACAGGTTTCTCAAACGAAAATAAAGAATGTGCACATCGCTGACCTGTGAAATGAATAAAAAAAAAATGAAAATATTCCAAAAGTGACAGGAATCCAAGTTATTAAAGAACAATAGCAGTGAATTTCTGACTACAGTGTGCAAATCTAGGAATAGTGACGGTTTTAATTATTGAAAATTCTAATTAAATATGCATTGTTAGGCAATGAGAAAATTAATACTGTAGATACAATACACAAAGCAACACAATATAAAAACTCCGCTGGAGAACCATTGCACCCAACGAGGGAAGGATTATGGAGCAAGACCACAAAAGAGCTCTCTCCATAAACTTCCAGTTGAAATGTGGAAGAAGAAAGTTTCAGCGCGTGAGTTGAAACTGCTCGTAATTGTGAAGCGGGGAGAGAAAATGAAGTGTGATAATTATAGGGGAATTCCTTTGCCCTGAACCTTAAACAATCTTTCATCAAGCGTTAATTTGTTAAAGTGAATTTCCTTGAAACTGACGTAATTGATGATACTATGCAGTATATACATTCACTGGAATGTTATAAAAGAACGACTCATTACAAGGTGAACAGAGATGAAATTATCTTTTGGTAAGTAAGGAATCAAAGTTACGAGGTACTGTATATTTCGGACTGCAGAAGGAGAATACGAATACCAATTTAATTTTTCACCCTCAAGTGCTAATGCTGGTTGTTGAAGTGGGGTGTAACTATATAATCCCCTCCTGAGTAAGGAAATGTTGGATCATGTTGTGCCTAAAATTCATTCCCCAAAACTTTCAGGTCAGATGTTACACATGGTCTAAGTTACGGTTATGTCGCTTTAAGATCGTTAGTTCGACCTCTAAATTCATGTCTCCATATAATGTGTTATTCTTTTAAAAATATTGAAATCTTCTACTAAAGGGTTAATGTTTGAACATTGACGAGAATAGAACCGTAAGTAAAGACGATAACGACTTTGAAGGCACTGATTATTTCCTAACCAGTGACCCCCGAAAGTTTGCAACATATGCTTGTACACGGCCTTACATCTTACATCTTGAAGTTCTTGAGTATGATTTCTACAGTAAAATCTCTTTCCAATTTTACTGGAAGACGTTATGGATTATCCATCAAATACGTTAGTCTAAAATATTCTATGTGTGATCACATCTTTGAAAAAGACCTTCACACGTGTTTCGGGTAAGGTTTCAGATCCATTTCTACTTGATATATCCACTTAAGAGCCAATTGCTCCCTTGCAACGAATAACGTGTTTAGTTCAAGGTGTTGCCGATACTGTGACATCTGTTATTTACATGATATTACAGACCTTAAGATGTTTCATCTTGGAGTAATTTAATTATAATACTAGTCAACTTTGTGTTTTTCCGTCACTAAAATGTCACTTAAATGAGAGCTGTACTTGAAAATAGCAAAGTCAAATGAGATCAGATTTTTCAGAAGTCGATTTTACGAAGGTTTCCGGCACATTGAAGTATGAGTAGGCTAAAGTGGGATGGACAAAAATCAAAATGCATTGCAGCATAGAAATGTCAGTTATCCTGATCGATAGGCCAATTTTATCGCTTATTATTCTCTTCTCTGATCATCCTAATATTAGATTAATCAGAATTGACAAACTGGACTGCTGCTTGAAAGGGCTTAACAATATAGTGGTTATATACGTTTTCATTCTGTCGTCTTCCTTCCATGACTGAGTTGTTAGCAGCTTGATCGTCGATCCTTGGAGCCTCTGCTTCGACTCCCGGCCGAGTTGAGAGATTTTAATCATAAACGGTTAATTTACTTGGCTCTAACATCCCTAAATTCACACACCAAACACAACACTCTCCTCCACCGCAGAAATCACTCAATTTCCTATAAACAGTAGACGACACCCTCCCTCGTTACGTAGTCTGCCTTGCAAGCTAACAGTAGTCACACGAAATTGAACTTTTCCATTGTCACTAATCAGTTATGCTGGGAAGATTATGATCACTGGATGTAGGTAACTACAGTTGTTTTAGATATTTTAGGATTGAAACCCTGTGTTAACTACATCCGGCGGGAGTGTGGCTTAAAACAGATTTCCTCATAAATTACCAATGAAAATTGCAACTTATTTCAGAACATGGTCATCTTATTCGTTTTTAGCCTAAAGTAAGTTTACTTGCACTTGCCATTAGATATAGCATATAGCATGGAACATTGGTTATTATTAATGTATTGGGGCTGATGGCTGATATGCTTATTTTATTTAAAATTAAGTGTTTTTAAAAAACATTGGCGCTTCAGTAACTTATCAAGAAAGACAAAGGGATTTCGAAGGAGATAGCAGAAACTACTAAAAGTATTTGCCCATTAATTATTAAAAGCAATGTTTCCGTCGGTATATAATTTCGTGTGGCTATTTCTAGCCGAGTGCAGCCCTTGTAAGGCAGACCCTCCGATGAGGGTGGGCGGCATCTGCCATTTGTAGGTAACTGCGTGTTATTGTGGTGGAGGATAGTGTTTTGTGTTGTGTGTGAGTTGCAGGGATGTTGGGGACAGCACAAACACCCAGCCCCCGGGCCATTGGAATTAACCAATTAAAGTTAAAATCCCCGACCCGGCCAGGAATCGAACCCGGGACCCTCTGAACCGAAGGCGAGTACGCTGACCATTCAGCTAAGGAGTCGGACTTTCCGTCGGTAAGGATAGGATTCTACTACAACCATTTTACTCATTTCGATAGACATATTGTTTGTTGAAACGATGGTAGATAGTCCTCGGTATTAATTAAACATTTCCACTATATTTCCACTAGGGATTACCAATTACCTCCACATGGCTCAGTGCAGGTTGAAATTTTGAATTATAATGAAAATCTAGTTGAATATTTTAATATTTGCATTAATATGCGAGGTCCCTCCGAGAATGTCAAATTCTACCAACTAAAGCAATTGTACCTCAATCCATTGTAAGACAGTAACATAAGATATAGTGCTCTATAGAGTATATGATATTCCTCTACTTAAGAAGGTTACTCTAGGTAGAATGATTTAAATGTGCAGGGTGCACAGATATTATAATAATAATAATAATAATAATAATAATAATAATAATAATAATAATAATAATAATAATAATAATAATAATAATAATAATTATAATAATAATAATAGGGAGAATTTCTTGAAATTCAGGAATATCCAGAGAGCGCGCTTTAGGCTATAGAGTATTGTAACCGTTCACTACCATATAATAGGCATGTCGTGAAGTCCTACAAGTAATATATGCCGTTTTTCGGGTCATTCTACGACATATTTGGTCGTTATGTGCATTTTTCGCCCAGCCCGGGATACGGAGGGTACAGGTCTAGTTACGCGTACAGAGGGAGAGATAGCTCATTGCAGCGGAACCTTGAAATCGTGTTGTCTATCTGCCAAGAGAGAAGGAAATAACAAGCCAATCGCAGAGAACATCTCGGTCAGAAGGCGAAGTCTATTTTAGCCGTGTTTTAACCTAATAACTGGAGATATTCAGCGATTTCCCGGTATATTAATGAGTGTCAACTCACAATTCAGACGCTTAAATAATAATAATAATAATAATAATAATAATAATAATAATAATAATAATAATAATAATAATAATAATAATAATAATAATAATAACATTTTTGATACAGGCTTGTGAAATGTTTCGAGTTAGTACTCATTGGAATTAGCTCAATGTCTACCATTTAATGATGTCAGAAGATGTAATACTTAGTGAACGTACTTTGTATCGGTAATGATGCACCTTAGGCAGATTTACCTAATGGAAACCAGATGTTGAACGCCCGTAGCCCGACGGAAGCGAGGGATACCCCAGCTGTTAGTGGCTGGCGCGCAAATTTTCAAGAGGAACTACAGATTCAGCGATTCGATCTACATCAAAGTAGATCAGTGTAAAGTAGAATCAAGAGCTACAAAATGACTACTCACACAACTATGAGAGATCATTGCTCACGGAGCGATTTTCGCTTGTACGTGGGGCCTACCCTCTCTTCACCCGGCGAGCCGGATCGCTATAAAAGAAACACCAAAATAGTAGTATAATTGGATGGTTCGGCCGCCTCCTCCCGCGGGAAATTTGAATTCTGGCGGGAAATTTGAATTTTGGCGGGAAATTTGAATTTGTAAACAAAGCCACGTGCTTATTGACAGCTGTCATCCGCCATCTTTAAACTACAGAGCACTGTGCTGCCCTCTTTATCGCAGTAGCTGCAAATTCGTCACCTGTCATCCGCAGTGCTGCTATCTTGACGGGTCTAAACCTTAGTGCTACCAACTTAACCTAACTAGCGCGAGGTAAACAAAGCCACGTGTTTTTGACAGCTGTCATCCGCCATCTTTAATCTATAGAGCACAGTGCTGCCCTCTTTAGCTACTTACCTTTTAAATGTGGTGGCGGATAATTTGAAAAATGCTTTTTGACAGCAGCCATCTTTAATCAAGAGAGCACCGTGCTGCCCTCTATGTGGTGGCGGCAAATTCTACATGCTCTTGTTTGGAAACAAACTCACGCGCTTTTTTTTGACAGCCGTCATCCGCCATCTTTAATCAACAGAGCACAGTGCTGCCATCTTTAGCTAGATACCTTTGAAATGTGGTGGCGGCAAATTCCACGTGCTCTTGTTTGGAAACAAAGCCATGTGCTTTTTTGACAGCTGTCATCCGCCATCTTTAATCAACTGTGCACCGTGCTGCTATCATGTGGGCAATTTCGTCAGCTGTCATCCGCCATCTTTAATCCGCAGAACACCGTGCTGCCCTCTTTATGGCTACTACCTTAAGCATGTAGTAGCGGGCAATTTGAAAAGTTCTGTTAGCTATCATCCGCCATCTTTAATCAAGAGAGCACCGTGCTGCCATCTTTAGCTAGATACCTTTGAAATGTGGTGGCGGCAAATTGAAAAATTTCACGTGCTCTTGTTTGGAAACAAACTCACGTGCTTTTTTGACAGCTACCATCCGCAATCTTTAATCAACAGAGCATAGTGCTGCCCTCTTTAGTTTGAAATGTAGTCTCGGTAAATTCCACGTGCTCTTGTTTGGAAACAAAGCCATGTGCTTTTTTGACATTTGTCATCTGCCATCTTTAATCAACAGAGCACCGTGCTGCTATCATGCGGGTAATTTCGTCAGCTGTCGTACGCCATCTTTAATCTACAGAGAACAGTGCTGCACTCTATGTGGTGGTGGTAAATTCCACGTACTCTTGTTTGGAAACAAATTCTATGTGCTCTTCAGCTGTCATCCACCATCTTTAATCAAGAGAGCACCGTGCTGCCCTCTTTGTGGTGGCGGATAATTTGAAAAATTCTTTTTTGACAAGCAGCCATCTTTAATCCAGAGAGAACAGTGCTGCCCTCTTTAGCTACTTACCTTTGAGGCGGTTAATTTGAAAAATTCTGTTTGAAAAGCTGCCATCTTTAATGAAAAGTGCATCGTGGTGCTATCTTGCTGGTAATTTTTTACGTCACAGCTGTCATCCACCATCTTGCATTGCTAACCTTAGTGCTGCCCTCTTTAGCTACTTACCTTTGAAAAATCTATTTGACAAGCTGTCACCCGCCATCTTGCATCGCAAACCTCAGTGCTGCACTCTATGTGGTGGCGGATAATTTGAAAAAATCTTTATGAAAAGCAGCCATCTTTAATCTAGAGAGAACAGTGCTACCATCTTTAGCTACCGCCATCTTACATCGCTTACCTCGATGCTGCACTCTTTAGTTGAAATGTGGTGGCGGTAAATTCGAACAAGTTTAATCACGCATCGGGAAAGCTAGAGTAAGCACGTGCTGCAAGGGCACGTGAAATTTTTCAATTTGCCGCCACCACATTTCAAAGGTATCTAGCTAAAGATGGCAGCACGGTGCTCTCTTGATTAAAGATGGCGGATGATAGCTAACAGAACTTTTCAAATTGCCCGCTACTGCATGCTTAAGGTAGTAGCCATAAAGAGGGCAGCACGGTGTTCTGCGGATTAAAGATGGCGGTTGACAGCTGACGAAATTGCCCGCATGAGTTGAATTATGGCTGAGAAATGATATAATGGATGCAGAATTTTTTTTTACGGAACTGGAGGGTGTATCGTAGAGATAGGACAGGAATGGTGGAAGGGGGCGTATTCAAGATCGTGAAAGAAGAATTTGTAAGCTACGAAAAATTTAAGGATGAAAAACATGAAATTCTGGGTGTAAGGCTCATCGCTAAAGATAATAGACAGCTTGATGTCTTTGGAGTGTACAGACCAGGAAAGGGTAGCGCAGATGCTGATTCAGAATTATTTGATGAGATAATCAGCTATGTGGGAAACGACAAGGAAAAGAACGTGATTGTAGCGGGTGATCTCAATTTACCAAATGTCAATTGGGAAGGTAATGCGAACGACAGGAAGCATGAACAACAAATGGCAAATAAGTTAATATGGGAAGGACACCTGATTCAGAAAGTGATGGAACCAACTAGAGGGAAGAATATTCTGGATCTGGTGCTGGTAAGACCAGATGAGCTATATAGATAAACCGAAGGATATTAGTGATCACGAAACTGTTCTTGTGATAATTAAAAATAAATGTGAAAGAAAGGAAGAGATTAAAATTAGGACTGTTAGGCAGTACCATATGGATGATAAAACAGGCACGAGGGACTTTTTAATAAGTAACTATGATCGGTGGAAAACGGTAAATAAAAATGTAAACAGACTCAGGGATGGGTTTAAAGTAATTGTTGAAGAACTTGAAAATAGGTTTGTACTTTTAAAGGTGGTAAGAAATGGTAAAGGTCCCCTATATCATAGCAGGAAAGTAAAGAGACTAAGAAGGAGGTGCAGGTTGGAAAGAAATATAGTTAGAAATGGCTGTGAAAGTAAGGATAAATTAAAGGAACTTACTAGGAAATTGAATATAGCAAAGAAGTCAGCTAATGAGAACATGATGGCAAACATAATTGGTGGCCATACTAATCTTAGTGAAAAATGGAAGAATATATATAGGTACTGTAAGGCAGAAACAGGTTCCAAGAAGGACATTCGAGGAAGAATTAATGAACAAGGGGACTGTGTATGGGAGGATCTTCAAAAGACAGAAGTATTCAGCCAGCAGTATATAAAGATTCCTGGTTACAAGGATAGTGTCCAGATAGAGGAGGTGACTAATACTAAAGAAGTATTAAAATTTACCTATGAAAGCAAAGACATTTAAAGTAAGGTACAAAATTTGAAAACTAGAAAAGCCGCTGGAATTGATAAGGTGTCGGGTATATACTAAAGACAATGGGTTGGGATATAGTACCATCTCTGAAGTACTTATTTGATTCATGTTTGCATGAAGGAACTCTATCAAATGAATGGAGAGTTGCTATAGTAGCCCCTGTATACACAGTAATGGGTGATAGACATAAAGCTCAAAATTACAGGCCAGTCAGTTTGACATGCACTGTATGTAAGCTTTGGGAAAGCATTCTTTCTGATTTTATTAGACATGTTTGCATAATTAATAACTGATTTGATAGGAGGCAGTTTGGGTTTGGGAAAGGTTATTCCACTGAAGCACAACTTGTAGGATTCCAGCAGGATATAGCAGATATCCTGGATTCAGGAGCTCAATTGGACTGTATCGCGATTGACCTGTCTAAGGCATTTGATAGGGTAGATCATCTGAAACTACTGGCAAAAATGAGTGCGATTGCACTTAACAAAAGAGTGACTGAAGGGGTTGCTCTGTTTCTAGAAAATAGAACTCAGAGAATTAGAGTAGGTGAAGCTTCTTCTGTCCCTGTAAGAAATAAGAGGGGAATTCCTCAAGGCAGTATTATTGGACCTTTATGTTTTCTTATACATATCAATGATATGTGTAAAGAAGTTGAAACAGAGATAAGGCTTTTCGCAGATGATGTTATTCTGTACACAGTAACAAATAAGTTACAAGATTGTGAGCAACTGCAAAATGACCTCGATAATGTTGTGAGATGGACAGTAGGCAATGGTATGATGATAAACGGGGATAAAAGTCAGGTTGTGAGTTTCACAAATAGGAAAAGTCCTCTCAGTTTTAATTACTGCGTTGATGGGTTGAAAGTTCCCTTTGGGCATCATTGTAAATACCTAGGTATTAATATAAGGAAAGATCTTCACTGGGGAAAACACATAAATGGAATTGTAAGTAAAGGGTACAGATCTCTGCACATGGTTATGACAGTATTTAGGGGTTGTAGTAAGGATGTAAAGGAGAGAGCATATTTGTCTCTGGTGGGACCCCAACTAGAGTATGGTTCCAGTGTATGGGACCCTTACCAGGATTACTTGGCTCAGGATTTGGAAAAAATCCAAAGAAAAGCAGCTCGATTTGTTCTGAGCGATTTCCGACAAAAGAGTAGCGTTACAAAAATGTTGCAAAGTTTGGGCTGGGAAGACTTGGGAGAAAGGAGACGAGCTGCTCGACTAAGTGATGTGTTCTGAGCTGTCAGCGGAGAAATGGCGTGGGAGGACATCAGTAGACGAATACGTTTGGATGGTGTCTTTAAAAGTAGGAAAGATCACAATATGAAGATAAAGATGAAGATAAAGTTGGAATTCAAGAGGACAAATTGGGGCAAATATTCGTTTATAGGAAGGTGAGTTAGGGATTGGAGTAACTTACCACGCGAGATGTTCAATAAATTTCCAATTTCTTTGCAATCATTTAAGAAAAGGCTAGGGAAACAACAGATAGGGAATCTGCCACCTGGGCGACTGCCCTAAATGCAGATCAGTAGTGATTGATTGATTAAAGTTGCAAGTGTAAACAAAAATAAAGCCAGGAGCGCTGTGCGAGCACGCAAGCCCAAGATGCGAAATTAATGAAACTTGAATATTTGATTTGAAATGTTAAGTATGTGTGTCAGAATTTACATTTGCAATATATTTTTGGTTCTCAAGATGGACATTATCAATCTGAAAGAAATATACTGCGTCATGTAAAAATTTGGATCATTTGATACCTATATTGTATTTTTTAGTTATTTTTTCTTGTTTATTTTAATAAACAGATTTTCCTCCAAAATTGACGTCATGCTTCGCCTAGCTTTATTTTTAGCTTTTAGCTGACTTCATCGTGTCCATATTATATATTATATTATGCTCCCCATCATTCCAGGGTGATATATTTTAGGGCATTTTTCTCATGGTTCGAATTGAGCACCTCTGGGAGCGGCTGACTAGTCTGGAGCAAATTACCTTGATGGTAGAGACGGCGACAATACCTCTTACATTTAAAATCACTGGAAACAAAAGTTGTCTTGGTCTCCCCCTACTTCTCTTATCCTCCATAATAGAGTTCATTATTCTTCCATTATCATATCGTCCTCTATTCCCTTCACATGACCCCACCACCGAAGTCGGTTTATACGAGTTTATTCCTTAATCTTTCTCTACTCATTCCAGGTCCCCTTCTACCATTGTGCCCACCTGTTTGCACCAGCAGGCATTCTCTCCGCTCTCACCTCTGTTACTTCTAATGTGTGAATAAGATACCCTGAGTCCACGCAGATTTCTCTCCCGTACAGAAAATTCGATCTGAAAAAGACCGGTGCAAAAGTATTTTCATCCGAGAGTTGTCTTCTTTCTTATAGAATGCTGCAGATTGCAACTGTGAATTCACTGCATTAGCTTCCCTGCACCACGATTCAATTTCATTTCCTACTCTACCATCCTGGGAGAATAAACATCATAATTGCTTGAAATGATGTACGTGTTCCAGTTTTGTATTGAAATTAAATGCCCTGAGGTAGGGGGACTGGGGGCTACTGAGATCACTTGTCTTGGTCTCCCCCTACTTCTCTTATCCTCCATAATAGAATGCATTATTCTTCCATTATCAAAGAATGCTGCAGTCTTGGAAATTCTAACGTCCATATTATTCTCACTATAACCTATTTTCAATTCCCAATGTAGTAGCCTGCAGGCTTTCAGTACAAACTGTTTTTAAGTCCAAATCGTCGGCACAGACTAAACTACATCCTTCCCAACCACTTTATACCTTTCAGTAAATGAGCCATGTAAGCTGTGAAAAATACAGCTTTGTCTTACCCCTGTAACTATCTTGAACCAAGGACTCATTTTGCCATTAATTTCTTCGAAGCCCAATTGTCAACATAAATAATGCCGTTGGTTGCTTGTAAAAATCTACCCTTTATCCCACAATCCCCCAGTACGGCTAATACCTTTTCCCTCGGTATTCCTTTATAACTTGTCTAGATGCACGAAACATAACAGTCCCCATTCCTCTTGTAGCACTTTTTAATTACTTAGCGCATATTGAAAATATGGTCCTGACAACCTCTCTGTGGTCCGAAACCACACTGGTTTTGATCTTACTTTCAATCATTGGTCGCACGCTCCTTGCCTCGTTTACTGATCTAAAAATATCTCTATAGTATTTGCATTCCCCGTTGTGAACTTGCTTATAACGTTGACAGGTGTAATTTCTGCTTTCGTCCAAATGTACCTTATAGATAGATAGATATATAGATAGATAGATAGATAGATAGATAGATAGATAGATAGATAAATGTCTTTATTGGCGTAGTTAAGGCCATTAGGCCTTCTCTTACACTAAACCAATTTGTACATAGAATCAAAGTTAACACTGCCACAATTAATACTAAGTATAGCACAGTTAAAGACAATCTAAATATTTTATAACAGAAATAAAATTCCACCCCAGTGAGATAAACATACTTACAACAATAATAATAATAGGCCTAATAATAATAATAATAACAGCAATAATAATAATAATAATAATAATAATAATAATAATAATAATAATAATAATAATAATAATAATAGCTAGTAGTAATAATGTACTAACACCATCAGTAAAGGACTAGAAATGCACAGTTCATTCGTATCCTGCTGTACCTCTTAACGCTCTTTTAAATGACCTGGTGGTTGGTATTCCTCTGACGTCATCCGGTAAGCGATTCCATTCTCGGGCGGCAAACACAGAAAATGAGTTATTATATGTTGCAGTTCGATGGTGAGGAATGGCGAGCAGGTTTGATGTTTGAGCCCGTGTACCTCTGTTATGCACATTTGAGAAATAATGGAAACGCGAAGAAAGGTAAGTTGGGGAAGATGTAGTAAGGACTCGGTGGAGGAGAGACAGAGTATGATGATTACGACGAACGTGGAGTCGCGACCACTCTAGTTCTAGGAAAGATGATGACACGTGGTCATATTTTCTTAGATTGCATATATACCTCACACATGCGTTTTGACGCGTTGTAGCCTTAGGGACAGCAGTGGCCTCACATCATTGAAAACAACATCGCAATAGTCGAAATGTGGCATTACAAGAGCCTCGATTAATTTCTGCTTAAGTTTTATCGAAAATATGTATTTATATTTATATAAAGAATGAAGAGCAGAGAAAACCTTCTGGCAGATATGTGAGATATGTCCAGACCAATATATTATTATTATTAATATTATTAATATAATATTATTAATATTGTATGCTAATATTATCACTCTATGAAGGCATTTCATCCTTACCTTTCCACTGTAATTCACCGTTCCAGGTGTAAATTCGTCTGTTCTAGATGCTTGCCGTGTTTTCAACTCCCTCGAGCGTAATGCTGATGCCGTCATTTTTCTACTTCCGCCGAACTCGGGTTGTACACGACTTCAACAGGAAAAAGTCCTTTTACGTTGAGAAGACTTTCGAAAGTATCGAAATGAGAAGAAAATTATGAAGGTATGATCACTCGAAAAATGAGCGGAAAACGAATTAAATGTCTGAGTTGGAACCCTAGGCCTCGAATGCTTCAATATCATTGAGCCGGTAGGAAATAAAATGTGTTGGCCTACAACATCCTAAGTCCCTCAAGCTCATCCAAAATAACATTTCCTTGACCGAATATTGTAATTAGTGGAGGTGCCCTATGTCTCTTCTGCTGTCATTCATCTCCGTTAGACGGCATTACTGCTGCAATTATTAAAACCTACCTAGTTAATGGGGGCTACTGCTGGTTTTAGATAGAATAAATTGTGAATAAACCAACGCTAAAGAAGTAATGTCTTTTGATGAAGAAAGAACGGGTTGGCTGCGAAGCTTGAGCCGCGTAGCAGTTAGCCTACATTCGGGAAATGGTGGGTTCGAACCCCACTGTCGGCAGCTCTCAACACGGTTTCCCGTGGTTTACAATTTCCTAACCTTAGTTAAGGCCGTGGTCGATTCCTCTTCAGTCCCAGCCCTGTTCTATTCCATCCTCTTCTAAGATCTCTACTGTGTCAGCGTGCCGTAAATCCAATAGCATTTTACAGTTTCAATTATAGCAATATTATATACGAAAAACTTCTGTCCGATTCCTTGGCTGAATGGTGAGCGTTGAGGCCTACGCTTGAGAGTGTACTGGATTCGATTCCCGGCCGGGTCGAGAATTATAAATCTGATTCTGGCTCAGGAACTGGATATTCATGATTGTCCCAACACTCTCCTCTTCATATTCAGACAACACACTATATTACCAACCACCACAGAAACACGCAACTGTGATTACATCCTTCCATATAGGATTGATTACAGTTCGGGTATCAGATGTAAAACAGGGCCAAATCCATATGTGCGACGCGGTAGAAGAAGAATCAGAAAAACTTCTGAAGGTGTTAGTGTGGTTAGTGGTACCGTGTAGAGGTAAATGAAATTGATATTTATTCGTCCGGAATAAAGGAAGAAAGGGAAAATGGAGAAAGAATGGAGCGAAAAAGCAATGCAGTTTATTACAACAAAATGATGTGGAAGAAGATCATAGTAGATTAGGCCATATGAGAAGAGATACTGAAGTGGTGAAATGAGAGCGGTTTGGAAAAAGAAATTAGCCGGAGGCGGCAAGCTGTTACCTTGGTTCGCGTAGTTACAGAGTGCATGTCTTCTGAGTAGTAAGGTAAAGTTAATAGGATTTATTTGAAGTCCACTCTAAGTGATAACTGCTTTAACAAACACCGGAGTGTTGCACTTTGGCTCTACAGAAGTTATCTTTTAACGCGCTCGAAGCAAACGATACAGTGTTGTCGCATTTGAACGCACTGAAATGTCATCGACCTCAGCAGGGATCACGCCCACTATTCCGGGAACAGAAGACCAACGACTAATCGATTGCGTCATTGATATAATTGGTCTGGAGAAACCAAGATCCTGTATTACAAACACATTATTATTATTATTATTATTATTATTATTATTATTATTATTATTATTATTATTATTAATAATGAGAATGTGGGATAAATCTGGAGATGGACGCTACTTTTCAGTACAAGTGTCCGACGTTCGAATCGTGCTGAGTGCACGGTGGAATTACCAGCATTGTAAATATGGAGGACTGTCTCCAAATTATTGACAGTATCCTCATTAAATTCTGACTAAACATTCTTTTAGCAGTAATCTAAACTTAATATTTCACATCCTTATTATAATTTTGGTGTACCTGTACATGTAATAACGTACATAGTATTAAGGTATCATTTTACTGTTTTAATGGCAAAGTAACACGAAGCCCAGAATTATGATAATTCACTGATTCAGCATTGGTAAGAGAATGAATAAAATTTCAAAGGCAGTTTGAAATCTTGAGTAAAACGCTCGCTGAGGATCCAATTAACGCAGCTCGAGGGAGAGCGTGCTTGGCATGGCCGTTCATCACGCACGTCAAGGGAAAGAGTAGCAGGCGGGCTGCTTGCGCGCACTCGGATTAGCAGCAGCAAGCTTATCAGCGGCACCCATGAGTGCCTCTGTGCCTCAGAATACAATGGCTATTGATTCACCTTCAACTTAAGATGGCTTTCCTTTTTTTCATAGGCGACGCCACAACACTGTCAATTTCCACGCGATCATGCAGATTCACTGCTAAGCATCTCTTGTCTTTTGATTCACAGACAGTGATCCATTTACGTTAAACCGATTCGTTAAACAATTTCTTTTTTCTCCTTTCCCTCACTCCATTTGCAATGTTAAATATTCCTTCAAAATAACAACCCTGCCACCAAGAATAGGATATATGACCTTACAGTTCCTCTCGTCACAAGCCACTCATTGATAGTTGTAGTAACAGTTCATTGCTTGTTCTTCCAATTTACTTGAAGTGACGCACCCACGAGCAGCTATTACATGAATAGTAGAGGTATTTGAAACTACCTGTTCCAAAATTAAAAGTGTATGGATAAAACGATATAAAGATTATTTCACTAATGCTTTCTGGTATCTCCAAGTATGTCTGCTACAGAACTTCAGAGAGCACTACCAAAGATTATGGTGTTATAGGGAAAGAACAAAACCCAACAGAAACAGGCTAAACATTCAATTATATTTTCTATTAATTAGTACACGCACGCACATTAATGGTGTCCCGAAATAAACAATCAACACTGCCCCACTCCAGTACTGAAAAGGAGGGGAGAGAGTAAAGGGATAGAGTTGAAGGCCACTCCAGTACCGAAAAGGAGGGGAAGGGAGTGAACAGGTAGTGCTGAATACACAGTGTGTGTATTCCGGCGTTATACTGTAACATTGTAATAAGATGGTTCCTATCCTATCACAGGTAAATCGATGACGTATTATTGGCATGTGGAAGGCTCACATGGTCCCCCAAGCAATAGCACAAGCAATACCATGCAGTCTTAAGACAGTTTGGAGATGGATAGAAATATGGCAAGAACGAGGTGAAGAAGGATTGGTAGACCCGATATAACGCAGCTACAATATATTCCTAACTAGTATAAAATACTTTTCGGTTAAAAACCTCCTTTACCTCTTAATACTGTAATTAACAGAGTAGGTTACTTTTTAATTTTTTTATGTTAAAATGCTATTTGTTCGGGGCGTCGACCTATATATGAACCTGCATGTAATTGGAATTGCAGAAGTGTTGAGTTTTGAATGTGAGAAACGTTAAGGACGACACAAACACACAGTCCCCAGGCCAGGGATATAACCAATTACAATTAAAACCCCCCTGACCCGGCCGGGAATCGAACCCGGGGCGGCTGGACGCGTTGCCCCCTACACCGCGGGGCCGGACGAGTAGGTAACCTAATGCTGTACTTCAATACATCCGCCACTGTGCCAATTTCGATCATAACGAAATCTTGTAGCGGGCTGTTTGCATGCAGTCCACGCAGCAATGCGTTAAGCGAGAAGGTGAGTCATTGTGCCTTCGACACTACCTCTTCACTCCCTTCCCCCATGTTTTGTACTGGATTGGCCTTCAACACTACCCCTTCACTCTCTCCCATTCTTTTCAGTACTGGAGTGGGGCAGTGTTGATTGGGGCAGTGTTGATTGTTTATGTCGGGACATCATTAATGTGCACGTCTGTACATGTCACTAGAGGTGCACAGTATTCACTGTCTGTGATGAGAGGTGTTATTTTGACAATTCAACGTGATTTCTAATGGTATATAATTTCCATTTTGATGCTTTGCATCATTGACTACGCAGTCGTGCGCAGAGGAGTACCAACGGTTTTATAATTTTAAGCCAATGGTCCCTAAAGTTTGGCCAACACCGTCATGACTTTCATTTCATAAATGCTTTGATCCTCGATCACTTATGGATAGGGTCCACCAGCTAATATTTCTAAAAGAATGCAATATTATTGCATCTGTCTCTTGATACAGGCCAAAGCAACATGTAGCTTCCACTGTACAGTCTCTTTTATGGCTGTCGCAGTATGGAAGTTGCTGAGTAATGATGTTTGGAGCACAACAAGTTTGTCTGGATATTATGAAAGGTGCTGCTTATAGGACTGATCGTGCTTCAATAGCACCTTCTGACCTAGCGAGGAAAGCGATAGCGCACTATCTCACGCCTCATAATGCTTTTCATGCCCAATTTTGGCGCTAATATATGTTTCTGCGATTTCCCTATAACCGTATAAACGTTGGTGATGCTTCTTGAGAATCAAACCAGCCTCTGGGCTGAAGACTTAACAGACAGATAGGCGTAGCTTAAGGGCTATGCGTAAATTCATTGAACAATTATGACAGAAAAGCAACATACAAGCAATGAAGGCCGTTGGAGTGGTCGAAGTCAAAGGCGTCCACTATACGTAAATTTATCAATTTAAGCTGTTCCAGAAATATTATGTTCTACCGGAGACCCTAATACAAAAGTAACTGTGTGAGAAAAACCAAAGGGAGGGTAGGATTTTATGATTGACTAACGGATACTGAGAAGCATGGCAGCTCGTTTTAAGGGTGCACTATTGCGCAGGCGCGAGCGATCATTTTGTAACAGTTTAGAGGCAGTACTAATATTCCTACTCTGTTACTTGCTGGCCGGTTAGAGATATTCTTTAGTTACTGGAAGTGCTTTGTATTAGGCTCACAGATGGTGATACATACAGAAGCGATATTCCCCGAAACTGTTACGCGTGGTGTTCCCACATTGCATCTCGTGTTTCACGCCGTGTTGTGGACAAGGAGCAAAATACCCTATACGATTTATGCGGACAGAAACTCAAGTACAGGAAAACGGTTTCTTTGGAACGCGCTGTAAGAAGGTTCAATAAAATAATAGTAATAATAATAATAATAATAATAATAATAATAATAATAATAATAATAATAATAATAATAATAATAATAATAATTTAAAAATTCAACTGGTTAACGTAGTTCTCATTAATGTGCATGGTACTCAAGTATCAGGTCCTGAAAAGCTATCGTAAATGCATTCACATGTACCTGTCCCTTCTGAATTATCGTTATCGACTGCAACCCGCAAGGCAGTGCAGCAACAGCTGTTATCATAATTATTACCTGTACAAAGGAAAGAGAGTGATATACAGAATAAGACGCTGGGCAAGACACTTACACAGTTGTCTACCGCATACTCCCAACCTTCATCCTATAGCGGAAGACGAAGATTCTGGAGATTTTATACTGGATTTCTAGAGCGAGTTGGCTATACAGTTTGCGTCACGTAACTGTTAGCTTGTATTCGGGAGATGGTGGGTTATAATCCCACTGTCGGCGGCACTAAAGGTGGTTTTCGGTGGTTTCCTCTATACACACAAAGCAAATGCTGTGACTTTTCCTCAGTTCAGGGCACGGTCGCTTCCATCCTAGTCCTGTCCTATCCTTTCCCATCGTCACCATAATATCAGTCTGTGTCGGTGCGTCGTAAGAAGACGAAAAAAGAAAATATTTCTAGATTAAACTATGCTGACATCTTGGCTGATAGAACGACTGCTTTCTTATCTCTCATTCCGCCAGCAACTGACGTGTATGTGACGCTCGTTCATCAACATATTTTATAATGTCGGGTCCGAGTGTATGTGTAGATACAGATCCCTAGACATCTAGGAATACACAGAGATGCCTAGCAATCACGGAGATTTTTACAAATGAAGGTTTCGAAGTATTAGTTTTCGGAGTGTATATGGGTCATAACAAACATTTTCTAGGGACAATCAGGAATGTGAGTGACGAGCTGGCGAAAGGGAGAGTGTATGAGAAGAAAGCGAGATGAAGATATAGTATTGCTATTTATAAGTACTTTTTAAAAATGCTATTTGTTCGGGGCGTCGAACCATGTGGATCTTTTGCCCCTATTGGCACCATATTCTATGAACCTGCATGTAAATGGAATGGCGGTAGTGAGGAATGTTGTGTGTGAGGAAAGGAAGATTAAGGAAGTCCCAAACACACAGTCCCCAGGCCAGAGATATTAATCATTACAATTGAAAACCACTGACCAGACCGGAAATCGAACCCAGGGCCGCTGGGTGACAGGCGAACGCGTTGCCCCCTACACCGTGGGCCCGGACTTTATAAGTACTTACTAAGGTGCGATTAGGGGCTGCAAGATGCAGCAGGTATAGTGGATGATCCTCCCAAAATTGACCTGCAACGTGCATTATGTTACTTTAATATCATATTATTCCTTACTAATAATACACTGTAACGGATACACAGGAACGTAATATTGGAAAGTAACCCTTTGTCCCATCCCTACTGCTGGCGTAGTTAGCTCTACGTCCGGCCGTCTTCGTCTCCAGGAACTAATCTTGTACTCACTTTTTGGAGTAAGCTGAGTGAACCATAGGCCAAGTGCACTTCCGGAGGTGGCAACCTTGATTCTAAAAAAACATTTCTACTTCCTAACGGGGAATCGAACCCACGACTTTCCGGGTGAACTGAGCACGCATTTACTGCTACGGCCAGGCAGCCTTTGAACAAATATGATCGTCACGAAGCATTAAAAGCTGAAATTGTGTTTAATGAAACTATGCTATTGTCATCTAAGTAGCATCATTTATGCTTATATATGTTAAGTTCTCCTATATACGTAAAAATATTACAGTTAAAAGATACAATAATTCAAGGCGTAATCTGAAGCAATTTCGTGTAGTACAACGTTCTATTTTTACTGTATTCGGACTTTATACTACCCAGATGCGTTAAAGAGATGCTTACATTTGCGTCTCAACTTCATAAGATATATTTCCTATTTGCGGCACGCTGAGATTCACAGCTCGTTGCAGATAAGACTTCAACAAAGGAAACTGCTCGAGTTAAGACTCCTGCAACCCTTAAAATATAAACAGATAGGGGAAAATTGCTCGCGATACTACAGCAACAGTGAACATTTTGGAACACGTATTAGCGGAGAAACATGAACTTTCTGGAATGTACGTAAAATCAAATTATAAAGGGCCACACAATTGGTCCCTAAATTACGAATCATAACTCAGTCGTAGCTATTTCCCGGTTACTGTTCGTATTTAATGTAATTGGTATTATACCTCACAAACTACACTGACTTAGCAAATGTAATGGGATAGTCACCTAATAGCGTGTGGGGCCTCCTCTGGCCCTGCGAACTGCAGTGAAACGCCGTGCAAGTGAGTCGACAAGTCCCTGGTAGTCCTCTGGGTGCAGCTGACACCAAATCGTTTGCAGAGCGGCCGCCAATGGTGGTCTGTTCGTGGGTGCAGCATCCATGGCACGGAGCCTGCGTTACAGGACATCCCATATATGCTCGATACGGTTCATATCGGGGCTTCTGGGTGGCCATAGCAGTCGTTGGACCTCGCTGCATGCTCCTGGAACCATTCCCGGGCGACGTGGGAGCGATGTGGCGGCGCGTTATCATCTTGAAACACCGCAGAACCGTCTGGGGGCTGGAAGGCCGAAAATGGGCGGAGATGGTCTCCGAGCAGCTCACCATACCGCGTACCATTCAAAATCTCTTCCAGAACAACTAGGGGCCCATTCCATACCAGGAAAATGCACCCCAGGCCATAACAGAGACACCAGCGCTCTGGACCTCACCTTCGAGGCAGGCGGGATCCAGCGCTTCATGTCGTCTGCTCCATATACGGTGCCACCCATCGGCATGGTGCAGTTGAAATCGCGATTCGTCCGACCATATCACGTTACGCCATTGTTCCTGTGTCTATCCCTGGTGACTGGCGAAAAATGCGCGTTGTTGTGCTCGATGACGTTGGTTTAACAGTGGCACCCGTGTGCGGCGCCGGCTCCCATACCCCATAGAACCCATGTTCCTAAGGATTGTCCACTGGGAGACGTGTCTAGCACGGCCTGTGTTGAGTTGAGCCGTGACTTGTTGCACGGTTGCCCATCTGTCACTATTGACAATCCGTCTCAGATGTCGCCGGTCACGGTCATCGAGGGTGGCTGGACGGCCGGTCGTTCGTCTATTGTGGACGATGACACTCGCATTCAACCATTCACGAAACACACCCTGGACACGGTTGATCGTGTGAAGCCGAATTCCCACACCACTTCCGAAATCGCACTTCCCATCCGTCGGGCGCCGAGCACCATACCCCATTCGAACGGCGTCAGCTCACGACGACGTTCCATGCTTCACCTTTCACATGCAAAGCCACTGCTCACAAGGTCTCCTATACAACTGTCGCTGGTACAGGGGACGTGTGGTGCGCATCAGTGCTCCGCTATCCCATGACATTTGCTCAGTCAGTGTACTATAACGATTTTAAGAGACACAGCGGTGTCGGAATTTTGTCCTGAAGGATTTCCCTTACGTGCCAGTAAATCTGTCGACACGAAACTAGCGTATCCCAAAACCTTCAAATAACACCGGAATAAGTTGGGCTCAAATGCGACATCCTGGGGTTAGAAGGCCCGCGATCTTCCGTGTAGCCACTGAACCAGGCGTATGCGTTCGTGACTTCCTCAGTCTGTATTTTGGTCTTTGCTTCTCCAATTTACATATCTTTTGTGATATTTTGAGTTAGAGTTTTCACACAGCACCTTGGGATGTGGAGTAATACTTCACCACTAATGCTCCTATGCGGAACAGAACAGAAACTGCTCCACATGAAACATTATTTTTGTTTGTACTTGATCATCTAATTCAACTTGCACCAGAAGACGTTTGGCTATAATTAGCGGTAAGACGGTTGCTGGAATTGTGCCTTCAGGAAAAGGTGATACATCATTTAAAACGTTCAGAAGTATGAGAATTATTTAAATATAGAATAAGTGTGAGTGTTCATTCTTTTTCAAACATTCATAGTACTTACAAATACCCGTTCGTACATGAACTCGTTAAACGCCAAACCAAACCAATCTTCAAGGCGCAACAGCCCCGAAGGGCCATGAATTACCAAACGACCGCTGCTCAGCCCGAAGGCCTGCAGGTTACGAGGTGTCGTAAGATTACAACGACGAATTATCTCGATCATTATTCTTGGCTGTCAAGACCTGGGTCGCCAACTCACCGTCTGATAGCTCCTCAATTGTTATCACGTAGCTGAGTGGACCTCGAACCAGTCCTCAGGTCAGGTAAAAATATCTGACCTGGACGGCAATCGAACCCAGAGCCACCGGGTCACGCTACCCCTACACCGTGGGATGTATGAGATCCTTAATCACAGCTTTTCTTTACCCAGTTCTCTCAGACATGTTGAATTACGCCGAGAGAAACAATTTATAGATAACATTCAGAGTTAAATTTAAAAGAAATAAATGGGTTTAATTTAACAATGGGTATCATTACAGTCGAAACGCGATATCTGGAACTTCCATTATTCGAAATTTCGGTATCTGGAAGTAACATAAATTTTCCGGCCGTTTGTCCTATTCTTGAGGTGTATTTATTTCTCCATTACTCGATATTTGTTTACACGAATTACTCGATTTCTCGAAGCAAACATTTCCTACCTTGAAGCAAAAAATACGCTGTAACTCGAACTTTGTTCAACATTAACTGTGTAATACGTTGTTTTGAGGAACGGTTAACAAGTAAGGAAGGGGTTACGGTGCTGCTGGGAACCAATATGACGGGAACCGAAAAACTAAATCTTCTAGTTATCGGGAAATCGGCGAAGCCTAGCTGTTTCTCGGGTGTGAATTAATTACCGGTCACGAATGAAACAACCCCCCGAAGTCACGGAAGACATGCTCCATTTACGAATCTCGGATATCTGGTATTGACGACAAGTTCCAACGTGAAGGTTAACCGTAACAAAGGGAAGAGGCTAACGGATCTTTTCCAAATATATTAACGGAGGTATGTTTCTTGTTTCACTGCTGTACATACTGTATATTGTCTTCTAAGAATTTACCATAATAAGTGTTATAATTAAAGTGATGTCGTAAAATAGAGTTTGTTTGTATATTTTTAAGTAACCTTGGAAATAACGTCACCGAGCTCGATAGCTGCAGTAGCTTAAGTGCGGCCATTATCCAGTATTCGGGAGATAGTAGGTTCGAACCCCACTGTCGGCAGCCCTGAAAATGGTTTTCCGAGTTTTCCCATTTTCACACCAGGCAAATGCTGGGGCTGTATCTTAATTAAGGCCACGGCCGCTTTCTTCCCACTCCCTGCCCTTCCCTGTCCCATCGTCGCCATAAGACCTATCTGTGTCGGCGCGACGTAAAGCAACTAGCAAAAAAAAAAGAAAAAAGAAAGAATGTATTCAGTATAAACCCGTACATACATATGATTCATATTCAGTTATGTGCTATACATGCTCTAAAACGGTAGTCCTTATATCTCGAAATTTCGATAACTCGAAATAAAATTTAGCTCCCGAGGTGATTCGAGGTATCGAGATTGCACTCTATTATCATTCACAGGTAACAAACACCATGACCTGAAGAGCAGTGTTCTTTATCGTTTCTGTTATTGTTCAGGTTTACCTCTGTTCTTTTCATTGCTTCATCACTCTGGTAATTACCCAAGAAATCTTTAGCCTGTACTGTAGCATCTCAGTCTTATTCACTGTCTTTTTCGACGGATCATCTGTTGTTCTATGAAGGGTATCTTCCAGTAGCATATGTTTATTGTTAATAATGAAATGTCTCTTTCTTATTACGACATATAATTTCACGTTGCCGAAATAAATACTATACATTGCATTGGCAATGGTAAGATGGAAGACGAATAACTTTATGACCTATTTTAGCGGCGAGTTCGTCCAACTCAAATTCTAGGAGAATACCAGTTTCTATACAGCAACCCAGCCTTAGTCTGGTTCTCACCAACCACGATGTATATCCCTTTAATACAATGCACAACTTCAGGCTACCTACAGCTATAACATTTTCCTTCCTTCAATTTATAGAACTGTTTAACACTGTCAATAATTGCACAATCTTCTTCCAGTAAACTCAGCAAGTCAAGAAACCAATCCTGAAATATTTCACAGTTTATTTGTTGATTATGATCCATGTTACATTTTGACTTGAACACCAATTTAACACGTCTCAAAGCTGAACTATCATGGCTAACAATAATTGATTAGTTTACCTTTAAACCCTCTGAATTAGTGCGGTCTTTGTAGACATGCTTCCTTGATGATGCTTATATACTCATGTTTGGTCCAAATAAATAAAATGCCGAGAGTTGTTTCTGCATCCGAGCCGCCATATTATTCTTAACTCTCCTTTAGTAACGCCCGGCGTACAAAGCGAACGTATCAAAGACTGAGCTTAATATCTATGTTGCATAGGGTTTCCCACCGCTCTATTAGTGCGAGCGCTATATAAAAAGCTGTCACAACCAGGTCACTTAACTCGTACTCGGCCTTGTGGACCGAAGTCATCAACCTTGATTTTATCACTCCTGCAGTTTATATCTTATTGTTCACGGAGATGTAGGATGGTCGGAAAGAACGTGAGCCCGGTATAGTAGCGTTAGAGGGTAGATCGCACTGGTAAATACGTTTCAAAAAAATCGATACTTCTCACCGTTGTCGTTTTACCAACTGCTGAAGTTAGCACACCATATCGCTTCGCGGGCGAATTCAAATGGGCTTTGGATTTGCGGGGTGGTGCTCCTAAATCTGCACTTGGCTTGAGAACAACAACCGAAGAAAGTAAACCTTTGTCGGTAGGGGGGGGGGGAGGCAGATTTGAACACGGACCTCCGAGCTGACGGGATCGCTCCATCGCCAGTATTCCTCGGTGACCCTCCATGAAATTCACGGTGTCTTTGATGTTTATTTCCCTGCATGTCTCTCAAACCGGTCATAAACCACATGCAGGTTTAGCAAACCCTCCTCGAAAAGCCCACTCGAATTCGCCGCAATGGGATATGATTGGCTAAAATCAGCAGCTGATAAAACTACAATAACGCGAGATACAGATTCTTTAAATTTTTACCTGTATGACCAACCCTCTAGCGGTCATATACCCCGTTAACGTTTCCAACAACCCTGTATAATATTCCTGTTCCTGAGCATACAATTGATGTTACGTCTATGGAACAATCAGACGTAACAATTAGCACCAATATTTCATTATTTGTTAAGCGTTCCATATTGCTTCTGCCTTTAGGAATACCTGAAAGCTAAGCGTCATTGCAGTTCTATAATCAAGATATACGCTTATGAATATGGATTTCAAGCAAGGGCAAGTCCGTATTAGGAAGTTAATTCAAGATACGTTTGCCGGCCGCACCAGGATGGCGATACTGATGCCTCTGTTTAGAGCGACGATGAATTGTCTTTGTTGAAGTGCATGTAGAAGATATAGACAGTGAACAAGAAGTGGATCCCGGTAATGTGATACAGTTTAAACGTGGAGATGACTACCACGTTTACTTTGGAAAATATACGACCAAATGGAAAATGCACTGTCCGACAAAAGCTGTAAGGACAAGATTAAATTATATCGTCACACAATTACCTGGAGACCAAGCCATTTGGCCGTACATTTTGAGTCGTGTAGGTGTGAGCTTATATTCGGTAGGTTGTGCGTTTGACTCCAACTTTGGCAGCCCTGAATATGTATTTATCTTGCAACACCTTAGGTTTAATAACATAACGACATGTCCGTGATTTCCCAATAACATATCAGTACCTTAATACTGAGGCCATGGGCAATAAATTCGCAAACCTTGTAGGCCGAACCTTCAATATGTTAATCCAATTAAATAAATCATTGAACTAGGACATCGGCCAAGATATTCAAAGACATAATTGAAATATGAGATCAGTTTATGGATTTTCATTTATCGAAACCATTGGTAATTATACCAACCAACGTATAATGCAAACAGCTGAAGGGCAGTATAAATGAGAAAAGCATAGTAGGACTACCGACTGTGGTGAAGTTAGGGCTCTGATTGGTATTTTGTTTTTGAGTGGTGTGAGCTGATGATCCTATCACCTGAATGCAGATGAACTCTCTGCTTACCATAAATGTTCCTCCTTTACATGTCCCCTCGCAGATGAAGATGTATTTATCTCGCAGCACCTTAGGTTTAAAAATATAACGACACCTCATCAAAGAAGAGCCATTGATAAACTTGCTTCAATTCGGGAATTCCTGGAGCGATTGGTATAGAATTTTAAAGAACATTACAGCATGTCCCGATGTGTAACCGTAGATGAAATGTTGCTGGGATTGCGCAGATGATGTAGGATTTGTCGATCTATACTACTATACCCTTCTCGCTCGCGCTTAACAGAAAATTATGAACATTAATCTCGTGACTCAATAACATTTAGCGTTTGACTCTTTAATTCAGCGGCAACAACTGACATAGTAACATGAGTTAAACGAATACACTGAATACCTGCGTTGCTGTTGTCTGCTTTTACCATTGCTGGAAACCAGTAAATCCATGAAATTGATGCTTTTTGCAATAAATCATCGATCATTCTACCACTCTGAATAGAGTGTAATTAATTATTGTCAGATGTAACAGAGAATGCTAGAAGTGGACGAACAATAACAAAAAGCTGTAATCCTACCGAGGGTGCTTGAGGTTCGTCATTGAGATGTGAGGCTGCCATATTTGATAGATAGAAATATCAATACATTGACAATAGTTTGTGTGATATGAAGACAAAGACATGCATGAACAGAGTAGTATAACAATGAAGCTCGTCAATGAAATGGAAGCTTATAGAGTTTAATATTTTGGAAAGTAAATTGTGCTTGATGATGCTTGTTGTTTAAAGGAGCCTAATATTTAAGATCACCGGCCCAAATTAAACTGTAAACATACGCCTCGTTATACGTAGAAATTAGGAGCTTGTGAAACATGCAGCTTATAGAAAGTGTGCATTTTAAAAAGCACAATGTTCTAATGTCCTGCGTGGTCAGTTCGAATCTTAGCTTTAATACATTGTGGAGCCAAGTGTAACAAAATTTTGCACGTTCTCTTATTAGAGAGACAGCTCCACGGTCGTGCTTTTTACTTTTACCTGGATCTGAGGCCTGATTGGAGGTACACTCAGCTTATGCGATTATGAATGAGGATCGCTCTGACTGTGAGATGGAGACCCCGAATATTGACTGAGAGGATACGTCGCACTGACCATGCGTCACCTCGTAATCTGCAGGCCTTCCGCCTTAGCAGCGGTCGTTTGATAGGTTAAGGTTCATCAGGGTTGTAGTGCCAGTAGGGGTGCGGGAAGTGTCCTGTAACACACAGAGTGTCGTATTAGGAGACAAGCATTTGATTAATGCTTTCACGTCCGAGAATGCTAGACAGCCACTTACTTCTCTGTCGATCTGCGCTGCGGTAAATACAGTTGTGGTCATTTTCTGAATTAGTCTGAAACTCTCCTATGTATAACAGTAGTAATTATGTTATCGGTAAATACGTCCCACACAGTACTTTTAAGCTATTAGGAGACGCTAAGGAGCCAGCACTTTTGTTACACGATATATCCGTATCCTCTATACTGTAAGCACCTTCAAATGCGGTTAGGCAAACTCCATGTTCAGCAGGTGAGGCCGCCTGGGTGAGGTATCGGTCCTCTTCTACAGTTATGTGCCCGGCCAAATGCCTCAAACACCAGGACACTGCCCGTGAGGCGGTAGAGGAGGGATTCGTCGCTAAGTCCTCGGGAATACCCAACCCTGGACGATAAATGGACTAAGAAAGAAAGGAAGTAATAATAATAATAATAATAATAATAATAATAAAGTTCATTTTGTGGGTTACTCTAGTCACGTCCTAGTTCTTGAACCATGAGCACCGGCTGAGTGGACTAGTAAGTGGTCCTGACAGTCAGGATATCAGTTGCTATGGAATGGGAGTATGCATCTCGGACATATTCTGAGTCACGGAACACTTTTGCTTAGACGGCTAGGACTGTACAATCCACCGGTGGTCTCTAATCCGTTAAAGGAAAGATCCTCACTTGGACTATGTGCAAGAACGGCAGCATCCTGCCGCATGAATTACAGAGCGCAGAGCATTTTAAGCAAGCCTCGGACCTATGGGAGTAAAGGAGTCTCACTCCCTATCGACAAGCGAGGGGCTCCTTGGAAAGAACGAAATAGAAATCGATAGGGAGCTATCATTATTAGTGAGGCTTACGGGAGAAAGAAAGTAGAACTGTCTGAGTCAGCAAAGAGGATGCATCTGGATGTGCTAAGAGTAAGTGATATTCGGGTAAGGGGAGATAACGCGGAAGAGATAGGAGATTATAAAGTGTACTTGACGGGTGGTAGAAGGGGTAGGGCAGAGTATGGGGTAGGGCTGTGTATAAAGAATACCATTGTACGTAAATGGGCTAATGATGTGAGTATATTTGGCAGTTGGAGGAATTAGGATGAGAATTGTCTCAGTCTATTCAATATGTGAGGGTGCAGATGAGGGTGAAGTTGAAACATTTTATGAAGCGTTGGGTGGCATCGTAGTCAGGGTCAACAGGAAGGATAAGATGGTGCTAATGGGCGATTTGAATGCGAGAGTTGGAAATAGAACTGAAGGATACGAAAGGGTGATTGGTAAATGTGGGGACGATATGGAAGCTAATGGGAATGGGAAGCGTTTGCTGGACATCTGTCCTAGTACGGATTTATCAGGCTAGGGGTATCATGTCCATAAAATATTATATCTTAACCGACTTCGAATTCATGAAGCGTGTTATGAATGTACAAGTTTTAAGGGGATGTTTCGATGATACAGACCACTATCTGATCAGTACTGAACTAAGTACCCCTAGGCATCTTCTCCTTCTTCTTCTTCTTTGCCCACCGCTTCTTCTCACACCTGTGGGGTCGGGAGTGCCAACTGCACATTTGGACTTGGCCCTATTTTACGGACGGATGCCTTTCCCGACGCCAACCTTATATGGAGGGATGTAATCACTATTGCGTGGTTCTGTGGTGGTGGGTAGTGTAGTGTGTTGTATGAGTATGAAGAGGAGAGTGTTGAGACGGACACAAACACCCAGTCCCGGAGCCAGAAGAATTATCAGAAGCGAATAAAATCCCCGACCCGTCCGGGAATCGAACGCGGGACCCTCTGAACCGAAGACCAGTACGCCGACCATTCAGCCAACGAGTAGGACTAAGTATCTCTAGGCCTAGGATAGAGAAAGTAAAATCTGTCTGTAAACGAATAAGGGTAGAAAAACTCCAGGACGGGTTATTAGACAGAAGTACATGGATATCATTAGTGAGAAGTTTCGAACAGTAGACAGTAAGCAGCTTCAGGATATAGAAAGAGAATGGGTGGAATACGGGGATGCTTTGGTAGAAACAGCAAGGCAATGCCTGGGAACAACTGTGTGTAAAGATGGGAAAAAGCTAACATCTTGGTTGAGTGATGAAGTAAGAGCAGCTTGTAAACGTAAACAAATTATCTAAAATGGCACCAAAAAAGGGCCGATGCAGACAAGGAACTTGTAAGTAGATGAAAGAAATAGAGCGAAATAAATGGTTGTTGAATCATAAAGAAACCTATGGAAGGTTTTGATAATAACCTGGAAAGGCTTTCTGGACAGTAATGAAGAATCTAAGGTAGGGAGGGAAAGAGGAAATTAACAGCGCTTTGGATAATTCAGGTGAACTCATAATAAATTACAGGGAATCACTGGAGAGGTGGAGGGAATATTTTGAAAAGCTTCTCACAGTAGAACGGAAATTTTCATGGTGGTGTCGCGAACAACGGAACTCATATGGAGGAAGAAAATGATGTTGGTGCAATTATGCTTCACGAAATGTAGAGAATGGTAAATTCCATTGAAATAAAGCAGCAGGTATAGATGAAATTAGACCTGAAATGGTGAAGAATAGTGGGAAGGCAAGTATGAAATGGCTTCATAGAGTAGTAAGTTTAGCATGGAGTAATGGTAAGGTACCCTCAGATTGGACAAAGGCAGTAATTGCATCTATCTTACTGCAGGGGAACGGGCAGGATTGCAACAACTATCGGGGTATCTCAAAGATTAGTATATGAGGCAAAGTATTCGCTGGCATCATGGAAGGGAGGGTGCGGTCAGTGGTTAAGAGGAAGTTGGATGAAAACCAGTGTGGTTTTAGACCATAGAAGGGCTGTTAGGATCGGATTTTCAGTATGCGCCAGGTAACTGAAAAATGCTACAAGAGGAATAGACAGCTGTGTTTACGTTTCGTAGATCTAGAGAAAGCATATGACAAGGTACCGACGGAAAAGATGTTTGCCATACTGGGGGTCTATGGAATTAAAGGTAGATTATTAAAATCAATCAAAGCCATTTATGTTAACAATTGCGCTTCAATGAGAATTGATGGTAGAATGAGTTCTTGGTTCATGGTATTTACAGGGGTTAGACAAGCCTGTAATCTTTAACCTTTGCTGTTCGTAGTTTACATGGATCATCTGCTGAAAGGCATAAAGTGGCAGGGAAGGATTCAGTTAGGTGGAAATATAGTAAGCAGTCTGGCCTATGCTGACGACTTTGTCTTAATGACAGATTGTGCCGAAAGCCGGCAGTCTAATATCTTGGAACTTGAAAATAGGTGCAATGACTATGGTATGGAAATTAGCCTTTCGAAGACTAAGTTGATGACAGTAGGTAAGGAATTCAAAAAATTGAATGTCACATTGTTGAAACAAAGCTAGAACAGGTAGATAATTTCTAGTATTTATGCGGCGAGCGAGAATATCGAAAGGACCATCCCCGTGGTTAAATGACAAAATTAGACAACTTATGAATCAAAGAGACTGCGTTCACAGACAGTACAAATATGACCCTACCGTACAAAACTTTGACGAATACAGGAAGTTACGAAATAAGACAACACAACAAATACGAAATACTAAATTGCGACACGCTTATAGTTTAATTAGGCCTGACGGTAGAACAGCGACGACATTTTGGAAATCTATTAATAAGCTTGGACTTACGAAGAACAAGACCAGAGAAGAAATTACAGTACCTCTCGAGACTCTTAACGAGTACTTTACTGTTAAATGATCCGCAGTACGACATGACGACAAAAAGAGACTTATGAATTATTATGGTATACACCCTACTCCTGACAAACAGAAATTCTATTTCTGTCACGTGACGCCCCTCCAAGTCAGAAAAGCAGTCCTCAGAATAAGCACGAAAGTAAAATGAATTGATGACATAGGGACTGACATGGTCAAACTAATTCTTGATTGTATATTACCAACCTTAACTCATATAATCAATTTCTCTCTTCTATACTCCACATATCCAACTCTCTGGAAGAAGGCTATTGTGCTACCTCTTCCGAAAAGTAAAACGCCTTCGAACGAGGGAGACTATCGTACAATCTGTATTTTATCAGCTTTATCAAAAATCTTAGAATACGTAGTCCATGCACAAATGTCTGAGTACCTTCGAACGCACAATCTCCTTAATCCTCTCCAGTCCGGTTTCCGACAAGGACATAGTACAACTACAGCCTTACTTAAAGTGACTGAGGATGTTAGACAAGCAATAGACAGAGGACGATTCACAGTGCTGGTACTACTAGATTACAGTAACGCTTTCGACAGCGTAGACATTGACATTTTACTTGTAAAACAAAAGGCTCTACATTTTTCTCAGAGTACAATTGCTTGGATGCATTCTTATCTTCACGGACGTCAACAATGTGCGAAAGGTAATAATGGAATCGTTTCCTCGTGGCGCCACGTGAAGAGAGGAGTCCCTCAAGGCTCTGTACTTGGTCCTCTTCTTTTCGCACTCTTTGTGAATGACATATCATCCAATTTAAGACACTGCAAATACCATATGTACGCTGACGATATTCAACTCTACACCGACTCTACAGCACGAGACCTCCAGGAAAATATCGACTTACTAAATATTGACTTACGGTCTGTTAGTGATTGGTCTGCTGCGCACGGCTTGAAATGGAACCCTACAAAGTCGCAAGTAATCCTTCTTGGCCATCAAAGTCAAATAACAAGTATAACTAAACGTCCGTTGCCAGGAGTAATCCTGCAGGATGTTCCAATTCCTCTTGTATCACAAGTGAAGAATCTCGGTGTTATCATGGACGAACGCATGACTTGGTCTGCTCATGTCTTACATATCTGTCAAAAAGTTTACTCAGCTTTACATTCTTTATGTAAATATAAACATATATTTCCAATAACGCTTAAAAAGAGATTAGTTGAAGCCCTTGTAATGCCACATTTTGACTATTGTGATGTTGTCTTCAATGACGTCAGGCCGCAATTTTCCCTAAGGCTACAGCGCGCTCAAAATGCGTGTGTGAGATATATATGCAGTTTAAGAAAATATGACCACGTGTCACCATCTTTCCTAAAATTAGAGTGGTCGCGACTCAATGTTCGTCGTAACCATCATACTTTGTCTCTCCTCCATCGAGTTCTTACTACATCTTCCCCATCCTACCTTTCGTTACGTTTCCATTACTTCTCAAATGTTCATGACAGACATACAAGGAATCAAACATCCAACTTGCTCATCATCCCTCACCATCGAACTGCCGCATATAACAGCTCATTCTCGGTGTTTGCCGCACGAGAATGGAATCGTTTACCGGACGACGTCAGAGGAATACCAACTACAGTGTCATTTAAAAGAGCGTTAAGAGGTGTAACAGGATGCGAGTGACCTGGGAATTTCTGGCCTTTCAGCGATCGTGCTACTACAATATCATTACTAGCTATTATTATTATTATTATTATTATTATTATTATTATTATTATTATTATTATTATTATTATTATTATTATTATTGCTGTTGTATGTATGTCCTACTGTGGTGGAATTTTATTTCAGTTGTATCTTTATTGTGTTTTAATTGTGTCTTCTAGTATTAATTACGGTAGTATTACTTATGACTTTAATGTATACTAATTGGTTTAGTGTAAGAGAAGGCCCAATGGCTTTAACTACGCCAATAAAGACATTTATCTATCTATCTATCTTGTGTATTCTCCCAGGATGGTAATATTTTAAGTGAGATTGAATCAAGTTATAGTAAAGCTAATGCATTGAGCTCGCAGTTGCCATCAGCAGCATTCTGTAAGAAGGAAGTCAGCTCCCGGAAGAAACTATCTTTACATCGGTCTGTTTTCAGGCCAACTTTGCTTTACGAGAGCGAAAGCTGGGTGGACTCAGAACATATTTTTCATAAGTTAGAAGTAACAGACATGAAAGTAGCGAGAATGAATGCTGGTACAAATGGATGGGAAGAATGGCAGTAGGGTGCTCGGAATGAGGATATAAAGCCTAACTCGATGAACTCCATTGATGAAGCTGTACGCATAAACCGGATTCGGTGGTGGGGTCATGTGGGGCGAAAGGAGGAGAATTGGTTACCTAGGAAAATAATGGACTGTGTTATGGAGGGTAAGAAAAGTAGAGGTAGACCAAGGCGATGATGGTTAGACTCAGTTTCTAACGATTTAAAGATAACAGGTATAGAACTAAATGACATCACAGCACTAGTTGCTTATAGAGGATTGTGGCGACGTTTGGTAAAATCACAGAGGCTTGGAGACTGAACACTGAAAGTTATAACGGTCTGTAATGATAATGTATGTATAAATAATAATAATAATAATAATAATAATAATAATAATAATAATAATAATAATAATGTTATTTGATTTACGTCCCACTAATTACATTTGCGGTTTTCGCAGACGCTGAGGTGTTGGAATTTATCCCCGCAGGAGTTCTTTTACTTGTCAGTAAATCTACCGTCACAAGGCTGGCGTATTTGAGCACCTTCAAATACCGCCGGACTGATCAGGATCGAACCTGCCAAGTCCGGGTCAGAAGGCCAGCGCCTCAACCATCTGAGTTACTCAGCCTGGCCAAATGAAAGGATGAAAGGAAGCAAGAAAGGAAAAAGAAAGGAGGAAGGAAAGAAAGAAAGAAAGAAAGAAAGAAAGAAAGAAAGAAAGAAAGAAAGAAAGAAAGACAGAAACGGAGAAAGAAAATATATTTTTCTTTTCACGTCTCTGTGTGGTGTACTTCCTCTGTTGCCTCTGTGTTCAATGTAATTGTTAAAGTAAACAAGACGCTTAAATATTATCGAGTGTTTTCCTCATTATCATAACGGCAAAACTATTAGACTCCTTCCTATGATAAGCAATCAATCCATACGCAGAGGATATGATTTTTTCTGAGGTACATTTATGTATTACTTACAGTAATATCCTCTCCCGCTCTCATGTTCTAATTTTAACAAGGGTGGACCGTCGTGATAAAATGAATTACGGAAAGTTAAGTCTCCGTTTTCCAAACATAATTCATAAGATGAAAGTCTTCGCGGTCGTTCTACGCGGTGTCAGTTTAATTTCTACTTTCGAACAAAAAGAGGAAGGAAGGAAGGAAGGAAAGAAGGAAGGAAGGAAGGAAGGAAGGAAGGAAGGAAGGAAGGAAGGAAGTAGCCTGTTTGATTGGTTCACACATTTCACCTTGCGTTTTTCAATTGTGTTGATATTCCATGGTATCTAGACACCGATAAGTTTAGTTTAGGAGGGCAAATGTTATTAAAGACGCCTTGAAGCTTCTTCTGGGTAATTTCACAGGGTACTGGGGTCCCAAACCTTGTCTGCTATGATCTTACTTTAGTTGCTCCATTTGACTCTGGATAAACACTGCGAATTTGGCGGCCAGTTCCTATTCTCCATTTAATTGTTCCTGGTCTACTCGATCATGGCCTGTCATAATACGTTTTTACGTTTCATACACTCTGTATAGTGTCTCATTTACATTCTGGACAAATTTATACACCAATACCACTGCGTCGAGAGTATTTCGTCTTTGTATTCACCCGGGCCTCTTTCTAACTTTGAACTGACTACACATTTAAATACGAACACTGTACCTACACTTGTAACCCCACATGCCTTCTACCCAGCATGCAGTACTTTGCATTCATTGCAGCTCCTCTGTCATTTATTAGCACCTCGTGGCACTCTATTCTCCTCTCAGCGAGCAATTTTCGTATTTATCATTTCTGCAGTTGTTGCAAACTTCGCTGTGTAATCCGAGAAAATGAATTGCTTTCTTGAATGTAGGTGGAAGATTACACTTCCAACATTCACAGCCACTGAGAATATGATTTTATGCAACGTTCCTGAAGGTTAGGTTTGTTTTCATATAGAGAAATTCCTCTATGAATATCAGTTTAAACGATCATTACTGTGATGAGTACTGATGCGGATTTCAGAACGGTAAAAGTATGGCATACATTCAGCTATATATCTTAAGCTCTCCACATAAACTTTCTCCATCCTATTCCAGCTATTTTTGAGGTTACTGAAGCCATCCAGGCTCATTCTAGTTTTGGTAGTGGGTTTAGGGCTGGATGCCTTTTCAGACGCCACGTGATTTTTGAGATGAAAATATCAACCCATGATAGACCGCGATTCATACCTCAGCCTTCCTGGCTGAAAGGTAGCAGGTAAGCGACTGAGCTAATCACTTCCCCTGCAGTTCTCCACACACATAATGCTAAATCCTGTATGAGCACGAGAATACCTATTTCCAGTGCTCGTATTTTAGGAGGAAACGTACCGGTACTCACCACATAGGTACTATTACAGCAACTTCAACTTTTCTAATATAAACTCCGATATACCCTCGTTGGTACCACCCACTCTTTTCTCTCGCTGAAGCAATTGTTTGGGGATGTGTCCAACGGTCTGCACAGTCATCATCAAAATCTTTTTCCTTTTGACCCCGTGAATCCTCGGCTTGGTTCTGTGTTCCTTTTATCATGTGTATTTTCGGTGCTAGTTTTGTATTTTACAGGATCACATGTATATTTGACAATTTCTACTTCTTTAGTCTTCCTAATTTCACTCAATGACATAACGCAACTACTTATTTTGCTCATTTTGAAGAATAGTTGCTCTGATTAATTAACGTACGGTTCCGTGGCTCATTATCATTTATTAAATAAATATGATCATTTCTAGATTAAAGACGCTTCTATATATATTAACAAGTTTTAAAAACCGAGCATTCAGCCAAGTTTCTTTGGCTTCCATCAGCAGAAACCATATTAATGTCTGCTGCTGACAGTGAGCATACAAATGTTCAGGGAACGTGGAAATCTGTTGAACGAATTACGACCACATTATTCACGGCAACTTACTGACTGGACTCAAAGTCTCAGCTTTTAGTTAAAGACTTTTTAGTATATATCAGTGGTTTAAACCATTAATAATAAGATTCGTTTAATAAATGATTGCACTGATTTAACTTGCATTACATTTTCTATTCTAAACTCACGTGAACACCCGAATGTTGCAGAGCGGATATTGAACAGATGTTTGCGACATGGTTACAATCGGAAATTGAACACAACTTCCTGTTTCCAGCTGTTATCAATCTATGAAACCCATTAAGCATGTAAGCATGGTGCCAACTTGCGAGGATCAAAATTTAAAATACGATTTGGGAACACAGTATAACCTGCTGGATAATTTATAATAAATTCCTCTTTAAATAAACTTCGGGGAAAAAGGTGCCGGTACTGCGGAACATTGCGTACACGCAGGAAAAATACTGCCTATTTCTTTCAATTATTCATCCTAGAAATTATGACATCAATTTTTAGAGGGACCTTTCGAACCACAGCTGTTACTTTCTCCATTTTTTCACCTGCGATATTATATGACGTACATACCCTGAGAAGAATTTACAAAACAGGGCTTCGGATTCAGTTCTCTACAGGAGAATATTAGTTAAAGCTATACCCATTTGAAAATCAAGAGGATACCTGTGTGACAAATATTCGTTGTACCAAATCACTTATATAGCATATTGACTTCAAGGATACGCATATCATTCACTGGAAGTTCATCCCTTACGATACAGTCGGGGACAGATAATTTGAGGAGTATACGGAAACATTTCCCTTAATACTTTTCCAAGTAGCATTTTGGTTGTTTTCCTTTAAAAAACTGGAAGAAATTCCTTCTTATTTCACCTACCGGACACCAGCTTATATACCCTGGAGGAAAATGAAATCCCAACACCAAGAAGACATTAATTTAGAGAAATGCATTTTAGGCTAAGCAATAATTGTCTAAGCAACATATCTATCTACCTCGTATATATATATAAAATAAAATGTTCTGACTGACTGACTGACTGATTCATCATCACCGAGCCAAAACTTCTGGACATAAAGAAATTAAATTTTCGGGATACATATATGTTAGGTGTAGGTGCTCACTAAGGGAGGATTTTTGGATATTCCGTCGCTGAGGGGGCGAAAAGGGGGTGAATTTTTGAAATGAGGAAATCTATATCTCAAAAACTTGGAAGTTTACAGACGTAAAATTTGGTATTTGGAATCTCCTTTAAAATAAAGAACGACATATTTTAGTTTTCAGAAAATCCCATTAAGGGGTGTGAAAAAAGGGGGGAAAGGGGTTGATCACCTTCGATGAGAAGACTTATATCTTGAAAAGTTAAGACGTGAAAATTGGTATTTGGAATCTCCTTTGAAAATAAAGGAACACGTATGTTTGTGCTTTTGGATAATCCGATGAATAGGGGGTGAACAGGAGTGACAAGCGGGGTTAATGTTTAAAGAGACTATATCTGCAAATTATCACTGATACGTAACATATTACAGATTTGAAAACTGGTATTTGGAATTTCTTGTAAAAGTAAAGAGACAATTTTTTTTCGGAAAATCACTTAAGAGGAAGTGAAAAAAGGGAGTGAATTTTTAAAATTAGCATATGTACAGTATATCTGAATAATGTAAGATGTTGCAGAGCTGAACATTGGTATTTGGAATCTCCTTTAAAAATAAGGAAACACGTATTATTTGGTTTTCGGAAAAAGAAAACCTTGACGGGGGGAGGGTAGAAGATTTGAAAAATTAGTTGAATTATTTGTATGACAATATATATACATACCACAAATCTAAAGATGTTACAAACATGAAAACTGGTATTTGGAATCTCCTTTAAAAATAAAGAAACACGCATTTTGCGTGCTGGGGGAGGGGGAATCAATGTGTTGGGATGGTGTGAAAACGGAGATGAATTCATTTTACTAGGATACATATATCTCAAAAACTGAAGAAGTTACGGTTGTGGTAATT
Source organism: Anabrus simplex (assembly GCF_040414725.1). Taxonomy (NCBI): domain Eukaryota; kingdom Metazoa; phylum Arthropoda; class Insecta; order Orthoptera; family Tettigoniidae; genus Anabrus; species Anabrus simplex. The sequence goes on from NC_090266.1 coordinate 793,330,110, forward strand.
AGTGTTTGGAGTCTCTTTTAAAAATAAAGAAACACGCATTTTTTTGGGGGGGGGGATAACTCTCAAAACTAAAGACGTTACAGTAGTGATAATTTGTATTTGGAAGCTCCTTTATAAATAAAAAACTGGTATTTTGGGTTTTCGGAAAACTGACTTAGAGGGCGAAAGGTGAAAGGAAGTGAAAAAAAATGAATTCTTTTTTATGGAGAAACTTCTATCTCAAAAATTGAAGGTTACACAGGTGAATATTTGTATTTGGAATCTCCTTTAAAAATAAAGAAACACGCATTTTTGGAGGGGTGGGGGGAATCAAGCTAACGGGCTGGGGTGGAAAGAGAGTTGAATTATTTTTATGAGAATACTTATATCTCAAAAACTGAATATGTTAGAGGCATGAACATTTGTACTGTGTTTGGAATCTTCTTTCAAAGTAAAGAAACACGTGTTCTTGTGTCTTCGGAAAATCCACTTAAGGGGGGTGAATGAATTGAAAAATCAGTTGAATTGTTTGTATGAGGATACTTATGTCTCAAAAACTAAAGGTGGTAAATACGTGAAAATTGGTATTTGGAATCGCTTTTAAAAATAAACACGCACGTTTTCGGAGGGGGGAATCATCGGGTAGGAAGGGGGGGCGAAAAAGGAGTTGAATTACTTTTATGAGGAATCTTATATCTCAAAACTGAAGATGTTACAGACGTGAAAATTAGTATTTGGAATTTATTTTAAAAATAAAGGGACACGCGTGTGTTTTTTTCGGAAAATCGACGTAAGGGGTGTGGATTTGAAAACAAGTAAATAAGGAGTTGAAATATATTTGTGAGGATGCTTTTTCTCAAAAACTGAAGCTGTTGCAGACGTGAAAGTTGGTACCTTCAATATCCTTTCGAAATAACCACGATATTTTGATTTCGGGAAGTCCACTTAAGGCGGAGAGGGGTGGAAGTGAAGAAGAAGAAGGAGAATACGATGATGAAGAATAATAAGTTTAATTATTTTTATGAGTATAAATTTATCTCAAAATTTGAAGTGTTACGGACGTACACACATGAAAACTGGTATTTGGAATCCCCTTAAAAATAATGAAACACGTACTTTTTGGTTTTCGGATAGTCCAGTTAAGGGGCTGAAAAGATTAGGTAAAATGGGTAAATTGTTAAAATGAGTACCGGTATTTTTAGATTATGTTTCAAAAAATTAACATGTTAGAGACAAGAAACTTGGTATTTTGAGAATCCTTAAAAAATACAGGAACAGGAACCTTTTTGTTTTCGGAGAAGCCATTTGACGGGGGATGAAAAGAACTGAAAAATAGTTGAATTATTTTTTATGAGGATACTTATATCTTAAAAACTGAATATGTTACAGACGTGAAAAATTTGTATTTGGAACCTCCTTTAAAAATAAAGGAACACGAATTTAATTTTCGGGAAATACACTTAGATGGGGGTGGGAGTGGGGGAAGGACTGATCGAGGGGTTGAATTATTTCTATGGGGATACTTTTGTATATCTCAGAAACTGAAGATGTTACAAATGTGGGATTAGGTATTTGGAATCTCCTTTAAACATAAAGAAACATGTATTTATTTTTTCGACTTAAGAGAGGACTGTTTCTCGCATATACAGTTGTATGTCGCACGGTCGTATTAGCCCCAAAAGGTAATACCACAAACATGGTTTACAAAGGATTTCTGGGGTAAATGAAACTCAATTTTTGGGTGAGATTTTATACTATATGAATTTCCAGATACCGGTAATGTCTTTACAATGCCGAGGAACAATTACTTTGTTCAAATTATAAAATCCACGCGAGCGAAGCCACGGGAAATTGCTAGTATATATATATATATATAAAGTAACTTGTCCTGACTGACTGACTGACTGACTGACTGACTGACTGACTGACTGACTGACTGACTGACAGTTTCATCATCGCCGAGCCAAAACTACTGGACATAAAGGAATGAAATTTTGGGAATACGTTCATATTACAATATAGGTGCTCGCTAAGGGAGGATTCTTGGATATACCGTCGCTAAGGGTGTTAAAAGGGGGTGATTTTTTAAAATGAATGTATCTATATCTCAAAAACTTAAAAGTTTACAGACGTTAAACTTCGTATTTGGAATCTCCGTTTAAAATAAGGAAACACGTGTTTTTGTTTTCGCAAAATCCCATTATGGGGGGGGGGATGGAAATGGGGGGAAATTTGTTGAATACCATTTATTAGGATACTTGTATCTCAAAAACTGAAGATGTTACGGATATGAAATTTGATATTTGGAATGTCCTTAAAAATAAAGAAACACGTATTTTTCATTTTTGAAAAATCCATTGAATAGTGGGTGAATATAAAGAAACGGGGTGGAAATAAAAAAATATATATCTAGGCCTACAATATATCTAAGACACTTAACATGTTACAGACTTGAAAACTGGCACTTGGAATCTCCTGTAAAGGTAAAGAGACATAGATATTTTTTTCCGAAAATCCATTTAAGGGGAACAAAATAATGGGGTGAATTTCTAGAATGAGTATATCTACAGTACATCTCAATAACATAACATGTTACAGAAGTGTGGTACTTTTAATCCCTCTCAGAAATAATAATAAACACGTATTTTTGTTTTCGGAAAACCATTTGTGGGGAGGGGCGGGTACAAATGACTGAAAAGTGGGTTGAATTATTTGTACTAGGATACTGATTTCTCAAAAACTGAAGACGTTACAGACGTAACAATTGGTAATTGGAATCTCATAAAGAAATGCATATTTTTTTGTTTTCGGAAAGTACACTTAGGCGGGGGTGAAGAAAATTGAAAAAAAATTAGTTAAATTATTTGTATGAGTCTATTTATATCTCAAAACTATAGATGTTGCAGACATGAAAATTGGTGTTTGGAATCCTCTTTAAAAGTTAAGTAACACGCATTACTTTCATTTCGGAAAATCCAATTAAGGGGGTGAAAGAATTTAAAAATTCATTGAGTTATTTGTATGAGGACACTTATATCTTATGAAAACTAAAGTTGATACAGACGTGACAATTTGTATTTGGAATCTCCTTTAAAATAGAGATACGCGCATTTTATGGGGAAAATAAACTTGGGGGGGGGGGGTCTTTCTATGAGGACACATATCTCGAATACTGAGGATGTTACAGTCGTGATAATTGGTATTTTGAAGCTCCTTTATAAATAAGCAGGTATTTTTTGTTTTCGGAACATTCACTTAAGGATCGACGGTGAAAGGAAGTGAAAAAATTTCATTCCTTTTCTGTGGCTACTTATATCTCGAAAACTGATGGTTAGAGACATGATAACTGGTGTTTGGAATCTCCTTTAAAAATAAACAAAACACGCATTTTGGGGGAAATCAACTTAACGGGGTGGGGTGAAAAAGGAGTTGAATTATTTTCGTGAGGATACTTTTATCTCAAAAAGATGTCACAGACGTGAAAATTGGTATTTGCAATCCCCTTAAAAATAAAGAAACACACTTTTTTCTTTTCGGAAAACCACTTACGGGATGGAAAGAATTGAAATATTCGTTGTATTATTTGTATGAGGATACTTATATCTCTTAAAGGTAAAGATGTTAGAGACGTGAAAGTTGTTTTGAATCTTCTTTAAAAATAAAGAAACATATATTTTTTGTTTTCGGAAAGTTCACTTAAAGGGAGAGGGGTTGGAAAAAAGGGATAAAGAAGTTGAATTCATTTTATGAGGATATTTAGATCTAAAAAACTGAAGATGTTACAGACGTGGAATTTGGTACTGTATTTTGGATCTCCTTTAAATATAAAGAAACACGTACTTTTCGTTTTCGGAAAATCCACTAAGGGGGTTAAAAAATTGAAAAGGTGGGTGAATTTCGAAAATGACTATCGGTATATCTACAGTATATGTCAAAAACTTAACATGTTACAGACACGAAACTTGGTATTTGGAGAGTCCTTTAAAAATACACGAACACGTACCTTTATTTCGGAAAAGGCACTTAACGGGGGGTGAAAGAAGTGAAAAAGGAAGTGAATAATTTTTGATGAGGATGCTTATTTCTCACAAACTGATGATGTTACAGACGCGATAATTAGCATTTGGAATCTCCCTTAAAGGTAAAGGAACATGTATTTCTTTTCCTTTTCGGAAATTGGGAAGGACTGATAAAGGGGTAAAATTCTTTTTATGGGGTTTCTTATAGCCTATCTCAAAAAACGGAAAATGTTACGACGTGGAGATAGATATTTGGAATATACTTTAAAAATAAACCTTTTTTTTCGATTTGAGAGAAGACTGTTTCTCATATGTACAGTTCTATGTTACATGGTCATCTTAGCCCCGAAAAGCAATAACACAAACTTGGTTTACAAAGAGTTTCTGGGGTAAATGAAACTAAATTTGTCGGTGAATGTTTATACTTTAGAGATTTCCAGATGTCATAGTACAGTGCCGAGGAACAATTACATTTATTACTTTACGAAATCCACGCGAGCGAAGCCGCCGGTAACTGCTAGTCATAAATAACGTTGTACTACAGTTGACAGGCCTCATAGTTCCTTTTTTTTTTGCCATTTGCTTTTAGTCGCACCGACACAGATAGGTCTTATGGCGACGATGGGACAGGAAAGGATTAGGAATAGAAAGGAAGGGGCCGTGGCCTTAAGTAAGGTACAACCCCAGCATGTGCCTGGTGTGAAAATGGAAAACGACGGAAAAGCTATCTTCCAGACTGCCGATAGTGGCATTCGAACCCAATATCTCCCGGATGAGAGCTCACAGCTGCGCGCTCCTACCCGCACGGCCAACTCGGACGGTCATAGTTCCTTTAAGGGAGTGTTTCCATAAAGGTGAATACGGAGAGAACTAGATTCTGACCCGTTTACTGACGACAACTTTAAGACCGCCAACCTATCCATTCATTGTATTAGATATATCACAATAACTAGTTTCGAAAAACGCCACCAAGGGATCTGGGACCCTTTCCGCTAAGTGCACGTTCCATGGCAGCCTGTGGGAGTTTGTCACAAGCCTTGGAAATATCAAGCACTAGTCCCACATCACCCGTCTCAGTCTTCATTAGACGGTTCAGCTGGTCGAGTAAATGGACATTGGCGAGGCACTCCGCCTCCTCCATAAAACACATCTGCTTAGGGTTGAATTCTACCTCGCTCCTTAGCCTTTGATACACAATACCCAGCCTGGTGAGGAGGGAACCGATTGTAGTAGGCCTATATTCGAAGACATTCTTGGGATCGTTACCCTCTTTAATGATTAGAGTGGTTATATTCTCCCTCCATGTGTTTGACGGATGACCGGCGATCAGCACGAAGTTCTATAGTCCGGTTACCGGCCATTATTCCGACTTTCCAGACAAGACCACTTTATTTAACTTGTCTGGGCCTGAGGCAGTGGACCCCTTTATCCTATTGAGGCGTTTAATATCGTCCGCCACCTCAATGAGAAGAAAGAAGTCGAATCCCAAGTGTGGCAAATTGATGGGCTCTTCCAGCCTGGTCGGCACATTGGTTCCCCACACCGCGTTATACATATCCATAATGTCTGACCTAGCTAGTAATTGGGAACGTGGATTAATAAAATCCGTACCCAACTGGATGTGCTCCACGAGAGAGTCGGAAACCTTCTCGCAGAGGTTCTGGGTGCGAGCATGGGCATTACTTCTTAGCTCACACCTTCTTCGATGCGGATTTTTTCCTTTATGGAAAGTTTCAGGGGAAACGGATGCTCCCTAACGGCAGCCGTCGTGTAACCCTTCTGAGTGGGTTCTTCGCAGGTTTCCTCATCGTGGATTCTCCAGGGGAATCTGTACCTCCCTCCAACCTGGAAAATGTTGAACGACTGGGCGAGTTGGCCGTGCGGTTGGGGGCACGCAGCTGTGAACTTGCATCCGGGAGAAAGTGAGTTCGAACCTCACTCGCGGCAGGCCTAAAGATGGTATTCTGTGGTTCTCCATTTTTACACCAGGCAAATGCTGGAGCTGTATTTTAATTAAGGCCACGGCCAATTCCTTCCCTCTCCTAGCATTTTACTATTCTATCGTCGCCATAAAACGTATCTGTGTCGGTACGACGTAAAACATATTATTTTTTTAAAAATGTTGAACGCCCGCTGGAGTGCTTGCGCTTAGCAACTGTACGACGCGCGGGCGTTCTCCCACAAGCGACTGGAGGGATGGCCTCATAAGGAGATCATTCCTGTCCCTTGTGTAAGCGGGTTGTCGTCGTTTATCACTTAATTTCTTAGCTGTCTTTCCTTCCAAACTCTCAGCAGTTAACTTATACTTGGATGCCCTCGATGATCCCGTTCAGGAATGTACATCTTTGTAAGCCCGTCAGCAATGAAACTACTTCTACCACTTACTTCGGCAAGGTGGGGCTCTGTGCTTGGAGCGGGATTCATTCCCCTCTAATTCCTGAGAGCAAGATGAGAGGGGCGTTCGTGTTGTGAAAGACCAGCCTTCGTTTGAAATCTCTGATCAGACTCAGAACAGTGAACAGTGAAATTGGAGTGTACCGGGCTGGGATAGACCCGAACACTTAGGAATGTAGGTCAGAGGAGCCTGCTTCCCAGCTTCAGGAAACTCATGCATCTGAACAGAATCTTTGTTCAGAGGTGAGCCAGATTTTTTTATTTAAACTCAAACTCTTATATGTTGCCTTCTTTCCGGGGAAACAAGTGGGACAATCGCTTATTAAGAAGGGAACATTGATGCTTCGCCACAGATCATAACAAAAATACTCTATCCCGCAGTAGCTTGTGTTTACCTCTTTCGATACACAGAACCACACCGTACACCCGATCTTGCACCGTTACCGCAGCCCAACAATGCAAACCCCTACCAGTGGACATCAGAGGCGTATCTCATTATACGTTTTATTTGCTTTACATCACACCAACACAGATAGGTGTTATGGCGACGATGGGCAGGAAAGGGCTAGGAATAGGAAGGAAGCGGCCGTGGCCTTCATTAAGGTACAGCCCCAGCATTTGCATGGTGTGAAAATGAGAAACCACGGAAAACCATCTTCAGGGCTACCGACAGTGGGGTTCGAACCCACTATCTCCCGGATGTGAGCTCACAGAAGCACGCCCCTAACCGCACGGCCAACTCACCCGGCACACGGGTTTTAAACACGTGAATGTACTAATAGCTTACTGAGAAAACATATATGAATCATCCATCTGTGACTTCAAAACTTCATCTTCATTTCTATCGTCCTTACCACGGATCGTTTTCTTCCTCTTAATTATATTTTTCCTTCCCTTCAGCTCTATATTGATGGCACAGTTTCGGTGTCTGGATTTTTAATTTTCCTTGTGTCCTAATTAGTAAATGTACTTGCCTTAGACTGCTTTAGTAACCATCAGTATATTGACCTTAATATTCTTATGTATTGTATGTTTTTACTCTAAATATGTATGCATGTATGATGCTAAGTAGTAGTAGTGGTAGTAGTAGTAGTAGTAGTAGTAGTAGTAGTAGTAGTAGTAGTAGTAGTAGTTGACATCTGATGAAGAAATATAGGCGCAGCTGATGAAAATAAATCATGCCGTACCTCTTCTTCCATAACGCGCTGGCTCAAGGAGATATAGGAGATTAGTCATCCGTTCGGTTGTATTTATCCAGGAATTAACTTGGTACTAAATGCTCTTGTTGGCTGAGAGAGTCCGAGGCTATGTGCTTCTCACAAATTTGGTATAAACGTTTTTGAGCCCTTCGATCTCCTGACGAATGATTGTACAACCTCCTGGGCGCATCGAGGACAACAGGTTCGACTCGGTCAGGCTGCTCTAGTATATGATACCACTACTACATAAATGCAGTTTCAAGCGGATAAATACCGGAACCGAGCAAGTGGCCGCGAGGTTAGAGTCGCGCAGCTGTGAGCTTGCAATCGGGAGAGAGTGCGATCGAACCCCACCGTCGGCAGCCCTGATGATGGTTTCCCGTGGTTTCCCATTTTCGCGCCAGGAAAACGCTGGGAATTTGCCTTATTATTATTATTGCTAGTTGTTTTACGTCGCACCGACACAGATAGGTCTTACGGCGACGATGGGACAGGAAAGGGCTAGGAGTGGGAAGGAAGCGGCCGTGTCCTTAATTAAGGTACAGCCCCAGCATTTGCCTGGTGTGAAAATGGGAAACCACGGAAAACCATCTTCAGGGCTGCCGACAGTGGGGTTCGAACCTACTATCTCCCGAATACTGGATACTGGCCGCACTTAAGCGACTGCAGCTATCGAGCTCGGTGGGGAATTTGCCTTAATTAAGGCCACGGGCACATCATTTTCACTCTTACCCATCGTCGCAATAAGACATGTCTGTGTCGGTGCGAAGTAAAGCAAAATTAACAGTTTTCAAAAGTATTTAAAATATTGTCGAATATTTATAACTTCAGTTGATTAAACCTTTATCTTATAACTATAATTACGAACGTTATTTCCGACAACTGAAATGAAATCACACAATCAACCTCGAGGTATTTTAGGAAACAGTTTGTTATGGTTCAGATGAAATACAGAGACGTCAACAACAACCACTTTAGGACCAGAAGTTTAATTTAGGAGAAGGGCATTTCCCTACAAATAATTTTTACTGTCCGCCTCTGTGGTGTAGTGGTTAGCGTGATTAGCTGCCACCCCCGGAGACCCGGGTTCGATTCCCGGCTCTGCCACGAAATTTGAAAAGTGGTATGATGGCTGGAAAGGGGTCCACTCAGCCTCGGGAGGTCAACTGAGTAGAGGTGGGTTCGATTCCCACCTCAGCCATCCTGGAAGTGGTTTTCCGTGGTTTCCCACTTCTCCTCCAGGCGAATGCCGGGATGGTACTTAACATAAGGCCACGGCCGCTCCCCTCCCTCTTCCTTGCCTATCCCTTCCAATCTTCAAATCCCTCCACAAGGCCCCTGTTCAGCATAGCAGGTGAGGCCGCCTGGGCGAGGTACTGGTCATTCTCCCCAGTTGTATCCCTGACCAAGAGTCTGAAGCTCCGGGACACTGCCCTTGAGGCGGTAGAGGTGGGATCTCTCGCTGTGTCCGAGGGACAAGCCGACCCTGGAGGGTAAACAGATGATGATGATGATGATAATTTTTACTGTGATGCCGTGGTTTACAGAGGTAAAAGAAGGCGCTGGTATGATTGGGTGGATACGGTAATGTCAGGAGATTAATTTAAAACTTTAAAATTGGAGCTATATTTCATTTTTCTTCCTTTTTTCCTTTTAAACTTTACACTTTTCTAAGCAAATAACAAATCAGGCACAAAATCTAGCTCGTGAGCTTGGTTAACAATGTTAGCAAATTCAGAATAATCAACTAATAACCATTTAACAACCTGAGCTTGAATCTCCCTAATTACATGTTTTACATGAGCGCTACTGCTCCTTTCAACCAACAGTCAAGGAGACCGATCTCCCAACTTCTTTTACACCAAGAGGGAGAGCGTCTTTGCTCTACAAATTTACACTTTCCAGGCCTATCAAAGGCACCACCTACATTCAATAAAATTAAACAATATTCACTGTCTTAACTGCTCAAAACTCTGATATCTTTAACATGAAATGAATGAAATACAGTTTAACAGGGTTAACAAGTACCCATTTTACCTGGCCTTTGGTAAAAAAAAAAAAAAAAACAGAAGGTTTAAGTTACTGGCCGAAAATAAAAATGGTAATGAGGCGAACTCGTGCACTCCTTGAAATTTACATGAAATACTTAAAACCATACTTGGGATTTTTTTGCTAGTTGTTTAACGTCGCAGCGACACAGATAGGTCTTGTGGTGACGATGGGATAGGAAAGGCCTAGGAAGTGGAAGGAAGCGATGTACCGCGTTCCTAGAGTTCGTATAAATACCCACATTTGCCTGGTGTGAAAATTTGAAACCGCGGAAAAACCATCCTTAGGCCTGCCGACAGTGGGACTCGAACCCACTATATCCGGATTACTGGATACTGGCCGCACTTAAGCGACTGAAGCTATCGAGCTCGGTACTTGGGTTAATGGCCCGACGTTACAGAGGCTAAGCCTATAATACGGAGGTGACCAGATGGAGAAAAATATTTAAGTTACAGAAATTGCTAGATAGATTTCAAAGGTTAAAATACCATAGTCACCTCAATATCAAGTTGGGAGAGAACACACAAGAGTTCCTCACTCTTTATTCCGCAAGTTCGAGTAAGTGCTTTAGGCTTGTTTGAAAATTTACATTAAGGAATAGAAGTTACATTGCGAAAGACATTTTAAACTTTCCCCTCGAGCTAGCTTTCAAAGGCTATTACGTTGTTAATCAGAATTTGCCATTACCTTGAGCTGCTGGACTTCCCGAAAATGGACAAGGTTCCAGATTTCTCTGATGTTCCTTGTTTGTTACCCGCAGCAGGAGGTGACCAAAACATCGAGCAAGAACGGATCATTTCGGAAGACCTCGGGAAATTAATAATAAAATTGTGGCTAATAATCCCTATTGGAAGAGATTTCGGAAATGTCATTAGAGAAGAAGTACCCTAATTAATAAGAAACTTTGCAACCAATTGATGAAGCTCACATCACAGGGAGAAATATAATTCATTATGCCTAGAGAGAAGTTCGCCTGTCTACTGAGAGACGGTGAACTGCACGAGGCGAGGTCATTCAGCCAGAACACGCAGGAAAGTCAAAACGCTATTAATTAATTACGCCCGTGAAAGAAGCAGGATAAATCAACAAACAACACTATTGTGATTGGGGAAATATTCAGAATCTGTGGTGTGAATTTCAGAAAAATCGGTCCAGCGTTATACTGTAGAAGATTGAATGATAGCGCAACAAAGGGGACGCGATGTACCGCGTTCCTAGAGTTCGTATAAATACCCACTCTGACCACGACAGAAGCATTCAGCATTCATCGGTCCACGAGGGCGAACTTGGGACAATCGGCCAAGAAGAAAAGTTACAAAAATTCAATAATTAGGTGATTGTCTTGGGATCTCGAAAGCCGTATTGTCTTGAGAGAGGTAGGAAAGGCAAAAGCTGGGAAAATTTTCATTTAAATATAGTCATCGCAGTGCGACGGGAACATCGTGGCACCTTAAAGTCTGTCTGTCTATCTAGTCTGTTAACACGATCTTGGGTTACCTGACCGCGGGAGAAACATTTGGTTTGGTGGTGAGAAGGAGACGAGCTTTATCTCTTCCAACGGATACACAGGAACGAACATCTGGCCGTTAGACATTAGTAAATTCAGGCGGTCCAAGCGGTGAGCGAGGTTATTATTTTGTGCCCAGTACCCATTTTCGTATGTTTCGAAGTGTTATTTTATTATATTATAATTTATCGGAAGAAGAATTAATTTCAATTGCATCAAGAAGTGCACAGTCAGTGTAATTGATAATTGCCACCTATCATTATGAGGCACTAAGCCGGAGGTTGGTGGCTTGTTAAAATATAGCCAAGATGACACCACATCAATCAGCGCAATTACAGATCTGTCTAGTTCCAATAGTATGTCTTTGTAGTTATAAAAGTAAATGCTTTTCTCTTAAATTGGGAAATTATGACACCGCGTTGTATATCTGGCTTTTGTACAATTAAGTGTGTTGCGAAGATGATTTTATGTTGTGTCAGCAGGAAATGTGCCAAGAAACACCTTTGGTGCGATCTTCGGCCATGTGTCACCGCGAAGCTCTGTTAAATTTCTTAAAATGTGAAGTTAAATAATACAAAAGAATCACATAGGTATGTTCACACCGGTAAAAGTTGAAATAATGGAAAATAAAGGTAACAATATTGTAGGTATGAAAAACAAAATAATATTTATAAAAATAACAGTAATATTCACGTTTGGATCAAATTGAGATGATAATAATAATGCATTCAGAAGTTGTGAGAGCGAGTTTTACAGTTTCGTATCGTAATCCAGTGAAGTGAGATAATTTTTGGCATTTGAAAATTTAATTTTGTGACACCGTGTATTAGAGAGATAGAATAACGGCATGCTATTTTGCTGCTAAGGTCTGGGAAAATTTAGAGAAGCCACTTTGAGATTATTGGACTATGAAGTTATTTGGTTATGGGATGCCTTGTACTTAAAATTTGATCAAGCAAGAAGAAATGGATCGAAATGAGGAATAAAATGTTTATGAGAATAATTAGGAAGAATGTTTGAGACAAAGTAAGCCCTGTATTTTATGAGTGGGAAGTTATAAGTAGGATGCCGAAAAGAAATGGCCCTGTGGTTTGATGAAGATGAATTTTTGTGAGAGGTTGTTTATATTGATGTGTAATCTTTCCGAAACAGGCTGTATAAGAGGAGCGACATCCTGTAGCGATCCTGAATTATGACACAGCGATTGAAAAACATAAAGGTTGTTATATCCAACTGAGTGCGTTAAAATCTGATATTTTAAGTACAAGTGGTATTCTCACATGGTTATTATGCCAAGTCAAGTTGACGATTCCGTTTGATTCAAGCGAAGTGCTTTTTGTTATAACCGATCTCACGTAAAAAATACATTAGTATGCACGGTCGAAATTGAAATTGAATTTCATTCGGTATTTTTATGCGGCGAAAATCTGGCTCCATGGATAAATAGTTAGCCTGCTGGCCTTTGGTCACATGGGGCCGGGGTTCGGTTCCCGGCAAGGTCGGGAATTTTTAACCATCTTGTGTAATTTCTCTGGCACTGGGACTGGATGTATGTGTCGTCTTCATGGTCATTTCATCCTCTTCACGACGCGCAGGTCGCCTGCGGGAGTCATATCGAAAGACCTGCACCTGGCGACTCGAACACATCATCGGACACCGCCGGCACTAAAAGCCATACGATATTTCTTTTTTTTTTACAAGGCAAAACTCATCGCGAATTGACACATTGCGGGTGAGAGAATGAGTTTATCAGATTGAGAGTTTACCCCGCGTTAGTTGATGAAAGTTTACTTCACTGGAGGGTTTACAATGACATATGTTTGGAGTGTTGACATTACAGGTTATTTGGAGCCTCACATTGCAGGCGAATATCGTGGTGGTTGTGATTATTGTTTTTAGTAATGCCTGACGAGATATATGTTTACTTTTATTTGGAGAACTTCACTTTATGTGTTTGAATTTTAATGATTGTTAGGTTAATCTATTCAAACCCGTTATTTAATTTTGATTTCACACCTTAATGTAGGAAATGGACATAGTCAATATTATTCCAGATTCGAGTTCATTTCTCTAGCAGATTTTAATTCACGTGTTTGAATTTCAAAGATAATTAGACTGGAACATTCGAACATTGTTTTAAATTTTCGATTTCGAACAACAGTATCAGTGATGTGTAGAGACCATAGTGTTGGCTCAACGATAGGTTCGGGATACCACATTAACATGATTATTCTTAGTGATGTATAGAAACTTTAGTGTTGGCTCAACGATAGGCTCGGGAAGCCGCATGCACATGATTATTATTAGAGGTGTGTAGACACTTTAGTGTTGGCTCAACGATCGGATCAGGTCGCGGTTTGTTCATAGCCAAATTATAGGTTAGATATTTTCATGAATCGATTCCAACGATGATAGTGATATTAGTAGGTACTATTTAGGCCACGTTTCGGCATAAATTTTACTAGCTGGAAAATGATTCCATAATATCACTGCATCAGTAGTGACGCAAATATAAGGATTGTCACACGTGGAAACATGGGTAATGGAGAACTAATGGAGAATGGTCCAGACTACTTAACCACGTGCGTTCAAACTCGATGACCATTCATTTTCAATTTTACATTGTTTTTCTTTTACTTCGAGAATTATTCTTCGGGTGTACGGTATGTTACGATACTGCAGTGTGTTAACACTCAGTTAATTTTTTTGTATTGAGGAATTCATACTACGAATGCGGTTTCGATTCGTCGGCTGTTATAATATTTTATTTTTCGTTATTTACATTATTTAGGTGAGACGTTGGTCTACCGATCACTTGTAGTTTAGTTAAAGGGGACAAGTGTAGGTAGAAATATTTGTAATTGTAGTTGTTGTTATGTAGAATTGGGAATATTTCGTGTTGCTCTTTATCTAGTGGACTTGTACTTTAATTAATTTAACGACGTAACTCTTTCATAACCTCAAAGTTGGTTTAGTAAGAAAAGTTTCCGAGTGATTTATCACTTTTGTTAACTTCAGTGTTTGGCGTTTCTTGTAAACGCACAGTGAGTTAATATTTCCATGCATTTCACAGTTTTGTTCCTTCAGAACGATGTAACGTAAGATCTCTCGGATCAAGTATTGTTGGTTCATTCTGAACATCTGTTTGGAGTGATGCATATCTCGGCATCGGAATTAATGTGTAACTTAATGGTCTCACGAGATGACAATACATGGCGTGATTTTATTTCAGATTGTGGTAATTGCTGTTAACTTGTAACAAACACCACGCTTTCAAATAATATTTCGTAACCTACCCAAAGCAACTGATAGTTTTTTGGGTCGATTAAGGAACCATCTGGCGGATGTACCGGTATCGGAGAGGATATTCGAGTGGTGGAAAGATTTAATTAAATGTAAATATGTAATTATATTTTTTGAAGGTCAGGTTTAGCACCGATCGTCTGGATTAACTCTCAATTATCGTTTGGGTCAATATTGCCCGATTTTCAGTTTTTCTGTTCTTTTTTAGGTTTTTCTGTCCACAAATTAGTGTTATATTGAGTTTTCAAACTTTGGAAGACACTAATGTAAATTATTTTAATATACTTTTGCCTTTCACATTATGCAACGTGACTGCTTTATAGCATATCGTGGTAAAATTAGTGTTTTTTTTTTTTGTTATTCAGAAAATATGATTGTCGTGATTTCGTTCAATAAATTTTTAGTAAGCACATTTTTGCTCCTCATTTAAAGTAGTTATGCTCTCCTATGAACCCTCTCGATCGGTCAATGAAGTGACTGAACAGAATCCTGCAAGACCCCAAGATCTAAGAATCAATATTGTTCTACCGAAGCAGCCGATGCAGACGACCGACGATAAAATGGTAGTTTCAAGAGTTCAGTAAAGACATTTAGTAACACACGGAGTAGCACTCGTTTTTCGAAATATTTGGTGTCAGCGGTTCAGTCTTTTGTTAATAGTAGAGACTAAGCACTACAATAATCCTTACTCGCATTGCTACCTGCATAGGACACCATCAAGCACCGAGAATTTTTTTATCTGTTCACCATGTTTACCTACTGCTGACTTCATTTGCTCACATTATCATATAACTTCATCAGTATCTGAAAATATCCATGTTACCTTACAACCAGTAAGTTTGTATGAGATTCCATTTTACATGTTTAAGCTCCGCAGAAATAGTTTTCTGTATGTATGTGATAAAATAAATAATATTGCCGCACTGTAAATATTTACGTACAGAGACAGTAGAATGAACTATTATTTCATTCCCACGGCTCTATAAGTAGGACAATTTTCTGCAATTCTGGTGGAAGGTTTTCGAACGTAATGAGTACTAATTCGCAAATCACTTTGAGGAAACATATCTTCATCCAATGACCAAACAGAGGTCGCAAAGAGAAGAATAATTTCGATTAATGAAGGGAGTTATATAAATAAAATGATGCCTAAGGTAAACTCCTTATGAATACGTTCAGTGAAATGTCGAGGGAAGAGTTCGAGTAACACAAGTTAGCAGTAAATGTTTTATAACAACATAGACATTTTGAAAACGCGCTGCACGTTGTGGTACTTGTTTGTTTACAGGAGTTGATACGGAAACAGTCATTGTTTTAATTACCTGAATATTATGTTAGTAATTCACATGAAACAACTGTAGGTTATCGTAGGGCCATCATTATTAAGGTATACTAAGACTGGCACAAAATAAACCAACGAATGAACTGCATTCAAATGGAAGTTCGATGAGTCAAGTTTCTTAATATAATTCGTGGATGGTCGTAGAAACAATAATGAGACCTAGGATCCATCAAGTACGCTTTAAGTCAGGCATCGTCAATAAAGAGCGAAATGCCTTCGGAGCCAGATTGCTCCCCGCTCTCGAGGAAAAAGAGCAGCTTAGCAAGCAAGTAGGGGAAGAAGTAGGAGAAGTGCATGACTTAGTACGCACTGCAGTTCAGTGGCGCAAAGCTATAGCACATCTTTCTGGACAGGTTAGATCGCAACACGATACGCGTGAACTCATGAGAGGTGACACTAGTGTGTTTCCATCTTTATCCTCAGACCACTCGACGTTCGACTCTAGTCGGTTAATGTTGCATTTAATGTGGAATAGATTTCAGCACAGCGTATGCCATCGACGCCAACAAGTTCCAAACCCTCTTGGGAAGAAGAGTATTTAATATTTCAAGAAAATAACACAGAAAAATGTGTAATATGTAATAAAATATGGAATCACATTTAAACCTTAGAAGAATATAAAGAGGTTTTAAAATCACTACGAGAGTATGTTTCACGATATTCAGGCATTAGAAAAGGATCTGCAGGTGTTCGGTATTCCCCTCTCAGTGGATGTTAGACCAGAACTGCAGCTAGAACTGACTGACTTACAGTGCGATACTCAAATGAAAGATAGGTTTGCAAACACAAACCGTTTGACTGAACTTCATGTTCGTTTTCCACGTGGGAGATTTCATAGAGTGTACACATTGAAAGCTCATATTGTAAGTATATTCGGATTAACTTATTTATGTGAACATATGTTTTCATTAATGAAGATTTGTAAATCTAGACACAGAAGTAGGCTCACCGATGAAAACTTGAAATGTGTTTTGCGGACTTGCCAATGCGCAAGCGATAGTTCCAAACATTGACACGCTCTTATCTAAAAGAGCCCAAAGTTCCCATGAAGGAGGAGTACACCACTGATATGTTTCAGTTCATGTGTTCAATATTGAAATGTATGTTAATGAAAGTGAAAAGAATATTTACAAATCACATAAACTATATTTTCTCTCGGTAAATGTACGTGTCCCAAAGATTCATTTAATCGTGGAAATGTATTTATTCAGAAAATATTGCACACTGCTGTATATTTCCTTTGTCAATGAATAATTTTCTTGTCCTGTTATACTTCGTAATTTGTGTCCTGTTCGTCTCATATGATTCATACTGCAAATTATTATTATTATTATTATTATTATTATTATTATTATTATTATTATTATTATTATTATTATTATTATTATTATTATTATTATTATTATTCAAGCTGTTGTTCATACGGTAACATTTCCGAGCGCAAGTACAGTACGGTCACCGTATGCAACCCGCCTGTCCGCTGCTCTCTTGTCACGTGACCAACACTCGTCCAGAGCGGAGCAAGTAACACCGGCTCCATAGAGCAACTACGTAATGACGTCTGCTTTAAGTAATAGAGATTAGTGGAGGTGGTTGGGCACGATGTGAAGTCTATTTAATTTATATGTATATGAGCCTGTGGAAAGTGTGAAAAAGTGTATGATTACCACCTAATGTTGCCTACTTATTGATGGTTTGCATTCTGGTGTTGGATGGTGCATGTGTAGCCACTCAAAAAGATAATGAGCGCATGGTATTGTATGTTCCTCGCATTTAGAAATTTACCAGATTTAATTAACGTGTACCAATCCAAATTACGCGTCCACTGCTACACTGGGGCGAAAACACGGGTAATTTCACGACTGAAAAGGCCTAAATAGCTTAAATGTATTTAACATTTGCAATCGATGAAATTAAATTATGGCTTCCTTCTGGAAACTTTATTTTTAACTGTAATTATGAACAAAATGTAATTAACTTCCCACGTAGATGCAAAACCTGTAGATACTAGCAAAAAATCTTATAGGCCTATCTGTAGGCTAGGTTCAATTGTTTCTGAGAAAAGTATACCTGCGATGATCTTTACTATGTGCTCCTTATTTATTTCAGTGGGCGTACATAATGTTATATGCGTACAGTTCAGTCGATCTTTCCAAGGTGAATATAAACAGTATTCAGAAAGGCCTCTGTAAAGTGACTAACGTAATCTTTGCCGAAACTGATCGGTAAACGACAGGTATATTTAAAAGACAAATAAGTCGTCCGTACCAATGAACTAATGGAGTTTGAGACAGGCTGAATAATATAGCTTTAAAGATGAAGGTTAGATAACGCACCGAGTGTACCATCATTTGGGCCAGTGAAACTTCGAACTCAGACCTTTCTGGGAGCTATGTGCACGATGGACGGGTTCTGGACGCACACAACATACCACCAGGAAGAAGGACCAGTTGCTCTTCAGACACGAACAGATCGAATAGCTTCCTTGTTTACTTCCAAGGTACATGTGACAGTTGTGCTTTTCAATATGCTTATACCTAACGTCACACTACTCGTACAGATTTTTGGCGAAGGTATATGAAGGTATAGCCTCAGTATTATACGGTTGCAGAAATAGAAAAAACACAGGAAATCGTCCCTAGGTCTGCCGAGGGTGGGATCCAACCCACTGCCACCTGACTTCAAGCTCACAGCTACAGGACTCCTACCACGTACATAAGACACTTGATAATGATTGAAAGATACGAATTTCGTCTTGGTGTTACTTTCAGTTACCGTGAAAAATTCCTGCATAGATTTTCAGTTAAAATACATAACTAATATCTTCATCTTAACCACCCGAGTGTCAGCTCAGCTGGCAAGCGGTGGGCAGCATAATGAGGCCAATGGAGAATATATTTACGCCTATATTAAGTCATGGTTCCACCACTGCATTCATTTTAAATTTCAACGTTTATCCGTTTTTCCGACAAGCGTTTCCAAGCTACGTTCCGCATCAAAGGATTTTAGAATTAGGTTTATATTCAAGATGTTTCAAATACTTACTACTTGATACACATTAAAGTTCAATTAGAATGTACATTTCAATACATTTATCTAACACATTACGGACCTTTTAACATTTAAAAGACTTCGGATCCAAATAAAACTCATGAATCTTTTTGTTAAAAGGAACATTTTAGTGTGCTATTATTTTGCGCGAACTTTTTATCACATGGCCTTCTGATGAAACATCTTATTTGTTTTAATAAAACGTGCAATTCGTTAGTTACAATATAGCTGAGGATGGCCCAATGGGCCGAAACATATCGTACTAAATTAACTGTGTAATGATTTTTGCAATTTAAAAAATTGTAAATACATGTCTTTTTATTAACTAGTTTGGCAAATATATGCCTATTACAAATTTCTATACAGCTGTAAATGCCAATATGAAATTACAATGATGTTTATTGTATGTAACGCGTTACTATTCTGTTCAGTAATGAAATGCTTCGGTTAATAATAATACTAATACTAATAATAATAATAATAATAATAATAATAATAATAATAATAATAATAATAATAATAATAATTGTACTGGGTGGTACACCTCCACGCCGCTAATTCAAACTTTGCGCCAGTTGAAACTCCTCTACTGGAGGAAGTCTGAACTTTATCTGCTGTGTTAATTTTCAAGTTTCTCAGAAGATGTCACTACTTGTAAATTTTGAAGTTTCTGAACTGGGTCGTTGTCGATGTATTTTTGTTTTGCCTGTAGTAAGAAGTGTGGACATTATCTTCCAGATGACACTACTGAAGAACTACAATTGTGCACCCTAGTGCGAAGTGAAAGAACTATGTTTTTGGAGAAATTTTGTGTTCATAAGTTTGTTCTTTGTTACATTTCTTTCAGTTATTGTTTAAGTTGGCAATATTAACCCTTTCTTTCTGCCAGTTTTGAAACTGGCCAATCATAATTTTCTGTAATTAAATTTCCACCAATAATGTGTTTCTTCTTCATCTTGTGTACGGGTTTTCGTGGGTAGCCAATAAAATTCTTGTGGGAGGGTGTTCTCATTCCTGAAACGCCTCGAACTTTCCACGAGGGTATATAAACTGCTGATTTTCGGGTCTCCGCGCCACTTCAGTAACATCTATCAGTGTGTAAAGTACGTAGCAGGGGGCGGGAAGCGCCTCTTTCTTCGGGCAGCAGTTCAGCCACCAGGTAATGGCCGTTTAATAACTTCTTTTCTTGCTAGCTCAGCAGTTTAACTCTCGGGGCAGGTCCGAAGCCGTTCTACCATGTAACATTTCCCCTAAAATGTAAAGACACCTAGTATCAATTTTATCTTTTAAACTACATATTGGGATAGAGAGTGCTTATACCTCTCGAGCTCCCACTCATATTGCGTTGAGGTGAACTTATTTTCTTAACCGTTTCTTCCTTAATGTAATGTAAATTGTCTTCTTCTATAAGTCACCTCTCTAGTATGGGATTAGCCCTTGCAGTAACGGCCTAGTGCCAAGTAGGTTTTATATAAAGTGTATTAGGAGTGCAAGAACGCCTCCTCTCAAGTTGGTATTTTAGAGGCCATGTAATTGACCTGTTTCTTTACTTAATAGACCTCAGTAGGTTGTCTATTTTTACCCCTGTTTTCATGTCCTTGGAGGACAACTTGAAAGTGGAGTTTGGTGTGGCCTTTGATAGGCTAAAATTTTGAGAGCGAGTTGCTCTTTCTTGAAAACTGAGTTGCTGTATGCCTCGAGGAGGCTTTACCGTGTAAAGAGGAGCAAGTGCTCCTAGGTCTGATTGGGGTTTTCTGCCCCTTTGTTGAACCTTGAATATAAGTAAAGTTGGGCTCATTGCTCAAGAATTATGTGTCTGGCTCTCGGAGCCCAAATCCTGTAATCACTGTAATTGTACATTTTCGAATTGTGTTTCGGCTACTGAGTACCTGTTCTATTTGTTATTTCTTAATCTTGAAAAGAAAATATAACCTTGTTAAATTTTATCTTAACTTTAATTTCGTATTTTGAGACCTATTCACCCCCGCACCTTCTTTCACCTCTGCTAATCCACCAAACCACGGTAATAATAATAATAATAATAATAATAATAATAATAATAATAATAATAATAATAATAATAATAATAATAATAATAATAATAATAATAATAATAATAATAATAATAATTTTACGACACACTAATTACCTTTTACGGTTTTCGCAGACGCAGAGGTGCGGAAATTTTGTATCGCAGGAGTTCCTTTACGTGCCAGTAAATTTACTGACACTGGACTCACGAATTTGAGCACCTTCAAATACCACCAGTTTGAGTCAGGATCTCACCTGCCAGTTTGGGCTCAGAAAGCCAGAGCCTTAACCGTCTGAGCCAATCAGCCCGGCTGAAACGCTTCTTTTCTGGGAGAGAAGAGAAGGGGAAACTTGCAGAGCACACAACTCAAATAATTCCAGGCACACATTTAGGGATATTCAAAATGTACTCCCTAGTACACTGGCACACTCTGACGGTTTTGTTTAATATGAAAAATCTTTTCATCCTGCAATCTGAAATTCCATGCGTAACAGACAACCTGGTAATGGGAACACGTTAAATATTCCTGAATTTCTCATCAATCATACCTCTAAATGAAGTAAGTTACTTCTTTAGTGTCGCATTGTTTTTCTTTTTTTACATTTCTTTTATTCCTACATGTTTACGAACGGAGCGAAGTTCATACTTATTAGTGAGCGTCAGATTTTGAAATTCCTCGAGAAATACGTAATGTTAATGTATTATAATTTTATGTTCTGAAATCTGTTCACAATAGGAGCTTCATTCTACTGCACGTCATGGAGAAACCAAACCAAACACCATGGCACAACAGTCCCGAAGGGCCACGGCCTACCAAGCGACCGCTGTTCAGCCGGAAGGCCTCCAGATTACGAGGTGTCGTGTGGTCAGCACGACGTATACTCTCGGCCGTTATTCTTGGCTTTCTAGACCAAGGCCGCCATCTCACTGTCAGATAGCTCCTCAATTGTAATCACGTAGGCTGAGCGGACCTCGAACCAGCTGTCAGATGGAGGTAAAAATCACTGACCTGGACGAGAATTGAACCCGGGGCCTCCGCGTAAGAGACAGACACGCTACCCCTACACCGCGTGGCCGGCAGATCATGGCGAAGAGACGATAAATATTTCGCACTTCAGCGGAGATGTTGGAGAAAGAAATTCTAACATCGTTTACATCTGATGAAATTAAAGAATTCCCTAGCATTTGGACTTGATGAGAGAGATAGACTAAAACGGTAAAACAATGAGCCTGAATAAATCATATCCATTAGTATAATCGTTACATTTTGATGATATACTTTTATATATATTTCATTTTCGTTGTTTTATATAGGCTACGCTATTTCAACAACATGAACGATAATCGTACTTAAAATATTTGTGTAAAACTGAACATATGCTTGTTGAGTGTTCACAATTCGCCTTGAAACAAGTGAGTAATTATTGCTATTGTAGTTAAAAATAAAATTTTAATTGCATCAGTGTTTCTGTCACCAAACGTAGTAATGTATATACGATCTCGTGATAAATGTGCTGCAATAATTTGTATTTCCAGCACACTGCTCGGATGTATCCGGTCTTTCTATTCACATTGGATAAGCTCGTTGTAACTCAATCTATGGAAGCTATGAATTCACAATGAATAACGGTATTATTAATGGCATTGCGATATTTACCAGCATTGCTGTTATAAAAGTACTCTGCTTATAGGATATGACTGAGAGTTGCGGAAGCTGTCGTTATTTGGAATACAGTTGTGTGGCAAGGTATTTCTGGTCTTACAAGTTCACGTAAAACAAATATAATACGTCGCATCATATCATCAATAGAATATTAAACAGGGTTCAACATCTAAAAGGTTATTGTCAAGTGCCTGATAAATTGTACGTGATATGTAAAATCTCAATTAATAATAATAATAATAATAATAATAATAACTGAAAAACCATGCCGTTTCCAAGAATATAAAGATGTACTGAGGTGCCAAACATGTTTTACTTTTAAGTAGAACTATACTCCAAATGCACTCTAAAATGTAAGCGAACTGAAATTGAATGCAAATGAAAATGAATAACGAAGTACCGGTACGCTTTATTTTAATTTTATATCGCACTGACACAGATGTTATGCCGATGATGGGATAGGTAAGGTAAGGACTGGGGAAGAAGCGACCATAACCTTCAGTATGGCACAACCCCAGCATTTACGTGGTGTAAAAATAGGAAACTATGGAAAAACGATTTTCAAGGCTGCCGAGAGTGGGCTTTGAACGCACTGTCTGCCGAACGAAAGTCAACAGCTATGTGAACCAAACCGTGCATCCAGTCGCTCGGGAATTACGAAGTAGACAGCCAAGAATGCACACGATACACAAAATGATGTTCCTCATTCCTATGACAGCTAGGTACTGAACCTACTCTTTCCACAAATACAGTATGTCATTCATTATAATTTAAAATATGAATATATTCCTATGTAACTGGTGCGGGGGGGGGGGTATTAAGAGATTCTAACAGACGGCATTGTTACCCTGACTTAGAATTAAGTCATTCTGTATCCATTGCTTAAATTGATATTTATACTCCCGAATACATTAGCTTTTTTCATTATAAGCGACCAGAGGGCCACAAATCAACTTGTCGATTATTTGCACTGGGATATATGTTCATAGCCCATCGTGTGAAATACAGATTATTGTAAGATATTTGCAGATAATTTCTAATGATATACGGCATAACATTACCATCTAAGGTTCTTCATATAAAATTCTGAACTTTTCGCTCATACAAAGTTCTGTTCAAAAACAGATAACAAATAAAAGGATCTGCTTTTGATTATCAAAAAATGGCAGTGACCAGTGCCGAACTAATGTTCATCTCATATTAATTGTGAATTCCTCACTTCGTACTTACTCTCCCTTTGGCAAGAGGAGGGAGAGGAGTGATGGAAGTTCCATTTTAAAGGACCAGAAATCCCTTTTCTGTGAACAAGCGCGAAAGTCCGTGTAAATTTGACCGATTGTATTCTTGGTATTTGAAAGTTTGGTCACCACCTGCCAGAGGCAACGTCAGCAAGACAGCCGAAGGTAGCTTTCTTACTGGAAGTTATTTTACTAATATACTTCCGGTTGCAGGGGGAAGAGGAAAGCAATCTTAATACTCACATTCCTTACAAGCTTATACGGTGAAATGTAAGTGTACCATGAAGTAGTCATCTCAGAAAAGAGGGTGTTTAGCCCTTACAAGTGCTGATGATATATCTAGGTAAGTTTTAACATATTCTTCAGTCGTAAATTTTAAATACTTTGTAGCCTATATTATTTAGCATTTGATTAAATCCTTGCATGCCGTGTAATTTGGACCGTAGAAAGAATTGTATTAATTACATTTCTTCGTAGTTTTACAGGTGATACTAAAAGAACTTGCTTTATAATTTCAGGCCGACCCCGCGGTATAGGGGTAAAGTGTGTGCCTCTTACCCGGAGGTCCCGAGTTTCGTTCCCAGCCAGGTCAGGGATTTTACCTGGATGTGGGGGCTGGTTCCAGATCCACTTGGCCTTCGTGATTACAATTGAGGAGATATCTGAGATAGCTGCCCCTTTCTAGAAAGCCAAGAATAACGGCCGAGAGCATACGTCGTGCAGATAACACACCTCGTAATCTGCAGGCCTTCGGGATGAGCAGTGGTCGCTTGGAAGGCCATGGCACTTCGGGGCTGTTGCGCGATGGGGCTTAGATTGGCTTGGTTTATTACTTGAGAGGGGTTTATATCTTCGAAGGACAAATACGGTGAGGAGAAAGTGTTGTTCATTCTCGGTGGCCATAGAAGCCAATCGCAAAGCGTCATGGCCATCGGTCTCGCAGGACAACATGGCGTTGTTATCGTGTCACTGCCGTCACTCTGAACCCACAAGATGCAGCCAATGGACTTGTCAATCTTCAAGCCGTCGAACACCTTCATGTCTTCTACCATTTTAACCAAGTTAAAAGAGAATCGTGGAATCTAACTCAACGTCCAATACTTTGCATTTTTCTTGTTGGTAGTATGGCGTTTCCAAGGGCCGCAACTATAGAAGTCACCTTGAATGGCTTCAGGCGAAATGGTCTGTGGCCAATTGACAGAACTGTTCTTTCTGATATTGTCTTTGCATCCTCATACGTTACCGATCGATCAATGGAAGTCGCATGCACTGCCAACGCCAGAAGATCATCCCAGAGAGATTTTCGATGGAAGATTTTTTAAAAATCTCTATAGATTCCCTCAACAACAGTGTCGAGAAAGAAGACAACAGAGAATGGGAATAGATCTGGCCTGTTGTTGACTGGAACACCACATAAGGATTTCCTGAGGCGATCGATGCCGAAGTCAACATTACCCCCCCCCCCCCCCAAAAAAAGAAGAAATTGTTCACAACAGGCGCAAGAAAAGTAAAAAAAAAAACAGTTTGCATTCTATGTGAGAAGTATTATGATGGTGATGGATTCAGTGGAATAGTTGCGAAAAGTAGGCTTATGAAAACTGTGCAAAAATTCAAGATGAATTGTTTTATCATTGTCCTACATGTCTAATGTGACGACCGCTATATTCATAGTGTCGTACTTTATTGCTTAGTATTTCATAATAAATACATTAAGTAATATATAAGCGTTTAAATTTACCATTCCAAATTAAACGATCATGCTAATGTAACTCGCCAGATCAGGGTTGACTGTACTTCATCACCCTCCATACAGTCCTGATCTTGCCCCATGTGACTTCGCACTCTTCCCGGAAGTGAAGATGAAGCTGAAAGGGCGGCGTTTTGCATCCGACGAAGAGCTTTGGCAGCATGGGATCAAGAGTGTGAAAATGTAACCGATGAAAAGTGGCAGAGTTGGTTCAGTGACTGGTTTCGACGTATGGAGGAGTGTATTGAGTGTGGTGGAAATTATTATGAAAAAGTCTAAAGCGTTCACTCACATTGCAAAACTTTCCTAGTGCCCTTGGTACCAAAGCATACCACATGGCGCAGCATCCCCGAAGGGCTATGGCCTGCCAAGCAACCGTTGCTCAGTCCCAAAGGTCTGCATATATGCAATTAAAACATTTATTAATACAATTAATGAAATGATGCCTAAGTATAGATCTCAAAAATTTATTAAATAATAAGAAATTATAAAACAATTTTCAAATTAATTTTAGTGAGATTCATTAGCGCCTCATACGTTTGAAGTTAATTTTAAGTCGTTAATCTTCTTAATTTACACTCGTTTATTTCTTCAGCCCTTAACAATTTAATAAAATCTTGAATAATATTCTTGAATAATACCCTTGACGTCAAAATAAATGATTACACTCCATGACTCACGTTTTCAAGTTAATTAACTGAAACGTTCTCATCAAAATACCAATGGCAATTAACATAGACTTAGCTGAAATCCAGTCAGAAAATTAAACATTAAATAATTAAGTAACGTTATCATCTGAACATGACTTTGATCAAAGAAAGAAATTTCACAGACTTCAAAGCTTCGAAGCTCCAAGGCCTTACATCTCAGGTAACATACAAAATTTCCTTACAATCAACTTTGTTCTGTTTCTGGAATTTATATACACTCACACATTGCTGAACCTAAATCTCTAAGATTTGTGACGATATTTCCACAAATATTTAGAACATTCCGATATCCAGCAACACAAGAAAATAATCTAACGCTCTCCATTTCAAAATATATATGACTGGTTGGTTCAATCAATCAATCAATCAATCAATCAATCAATCAATCAATCAATCAATCAATCAATCAATCAATCAATCAATCAATCAATCAATCAATCAATCAATCAATCAATCAATCAATCAATCAATCAATCAATCAATCAATCAATCAATCAATCAATCAATCAATCAATCAATCAATCAATACTGATCTGTATTTAGGGCAGTCGCCCAGGTGGCTGAGTTCCTATCTGTTGTTTTCCCAGGCTTTTCTTAAATGATTGCAAAGGAAATGAAAATTTTTTGAATATCTCCCTTGATAAATTATTCCAATTCCGAACTCCCCTTCCTATAAAAGAATACTTGCCCAAATATTTCCTCTTGAATTCTAGCTTTATGTTCATATTGTGACCTTTCCTAATATTAAAGACACCACTCAACCTTGTTAGTCTACTGATGTCATTCCACGCCATCTCTCCACTGACAGCTCGGAACATACCACTTAGTCGAGCAGCTCGTCCCCCTTCTCCGAAGTCTTCCCAGTCCAAAGTTTGGAACATTTTTGTAACGCTACTTTTTTGTCGGAAATCACCCAGAACAAATCGAGCTGCTTTTCTTTGTTTTTGATTTTCTTCAGTTCTTTATTCAAGTAAACCTGGCGGGGTCCCATACACTGGAACCATACACTACTTGGGGTCTTACCATATATGCCCTCACATTTGCGTCCCTACTTTAACCCCTAAATGCCCTCATAACCATGTGCAGAGATCTGTACTTACGTGATTACGCGAATGAAGATCTTTCCTAATATTAACACCTACGTACTTACAATGATCCCCAAAAGGATATTTCACCCCATCAATGCAGTAATTAAAACTGAGAGGACTTTTCCACAACCACCGGGCGAGTTGGCCGTGCGGTTAGGAGCGCGCAGCTGTGAGCTCGCACCCAGGAGATAGTGGGTTCGATTCCCACTGTCGGCAGCCCTGAAAATGGTTTTCCGTGGTTTCCCATTTTCACACCAGACAAATGCTGGGTCTGTGCTTTAATTAAGGCCACGGTCGCTTCCTTCCCATTCCTAGGCCTTTCCTGTCCCATCGTCACCATAAGACCTATCTGTGTCGGTGCGACGTAAAGCAAAATAGCAA
Source organism: Anabrus simplex (assembly GCF_040414725.1). Lineage (NCBI taxonomy): Eukaryota > Metazoa > Arthropoda > Insecta > Orthoptera > Tettigoniidae > Anabrus > Anabrus simplex. The sequence continues at coordinate 793,357,812 of NC_090266.1, forward strand.
AAAATTCTCACAACCCGACTCAACGCTGGAATGCAGACACCATTGCGACAAAACACGATGTCCACAATCAGCCATTGCAAAAAAAATACTTTGGCAAGAAGTCATTACGTTATAAATGCAACGATGCGCAAAATAAATGCACAAGATATGGCAAAATATCACACCACGAATGGCAAATATACCTGGCATACGGTATTTACACGTTTCTTTACTCGATTTCTTTATCTCCTTTATTACGACATTATTAGGACTGGAAAATTACTGTGGTTAATTAATCAAAGACCTTATTAATACAGTTCTCTGTTGATTCACTTTGAAATAATTAAGTCTGTGACTGAGTCAAAAACAAGTCACTTATTAGGTCTACCTTGTAACAAATAAAAATTAAAGTAAAATAAAGGGAGCGAGCACGACAGCTACAGTCGCTTAAGTGCGGCCAGTATCCAGAATTCGAGATATAGTGCGTTCAAACCCCACTATCGCCAGCCCTGAAGATGGTTTTCCGTGGTTTCCGTGGTTAAGGCCACGGCGGCTTCCTTCCCACTCCCAACCTTTTCCTATCCCTTCGTCGCCATAATACCTATCTGTGTCGATGACTCAAGCAACTGTAAATACTGTTTTTCTCATCTGGCGTGGGAAGGTATCCTACTAACACCATCTTAAATGAAGTTGCGCGTGTAGTAAAAATACTATGAAGCCATTGTTATGTTACTCCTTCATATAGCATTCATAATACCAACACATGCTCTAAACATCACTCCGTAATATCATAAATCCTTGTACAACGTCCTAACCGTGTATTTCAATGGTAATCAATATTAAATAGAGCACATAATTAAGGACATTAACTGAGTATTACCAAAAATATCATCTAAAATTAACACTCACCTTCAATAATTATTACCTCATTTACAGGTGGTACAACATTTTATTATTATTATTATTATTATTATTATTATTATTATTATTATTATTATTATTATTATTATTATTATTATTATCATCATTATTATTATTATTATTAAAATTGAGGTAGGTTACCTAGGAGAATAATGGACTCTGTTATAGAGGGTAAGAGAAGTAGAGGGATACCAAGATGACGGTGGTTAGACTTGTTTCTAACAAATTACAGATAAGAGGTGTTCCGAGGTATCTGTGGAACAGCAGAGGTGAAAGAAGGTGCGGGGGTGAACAGGTCTCAGGCTACGAAATTAAAATTAATTTAAAATTTAACAAGGTTATATTTTCTTTTCAAAATCAGGAAATAACAAGCATGGCAGGTACAGAGTAGCAAGGCAACAAAAGTACAATTACAGTATTTACCGGATTTGGGCTTCGAACCCCGAACTCACAATTCTTGGGCAATTAGCCCCACTTTATTCCAAAATAAGTTTTAACAGAGGGGCAGAAAACCCCATTCATGCCCAGGAGCACTTGCTCCAAATTACACAGAAAAGCCTCCTCGAGGCATACAACACTCAATTTTCAAGAAAGAGCCACTCGCTCTCAAACTTTAAGCCTATCAAAGGCCACACCAAACTCCACCTTCAAGTTGTCCTCTAAGGACATAAACACAGGGGTAAAATACCCAACCTACTGAGGCCTATTAAGTGAGAAAAGGTTAATTACATGGCCTCTAAAATACCAATTTGAGAGGAGGCGATCTGCACTCCTAATACATTTTGTTTAAAACCTAATCTGGCTCTAGGCCGGTAATGCAAGGGCTAATCCCATACTAAAGAGGTGACTGTAGAAAGAAACAATTTACATTACGTTAAGGAAGAATCGGTTGTGAAAAATAAGTTCACCTCAAAACAATATGAGTGGGAGCTCGAGAGGGTTAAGCACTCTCTATCCCAATATGTAGCTTTAAAAGAGAATAGATGCTAAGAGTCTTTACATTTTAGGGAAAAGTTACATGGTGGAAAAGCTTCGGACCCGCCCCGAGAGTTAAACTGCTGAGCTAGCAAAAAAAAGAAGTTATTAAACGGCCATTACCTTGTTGTTGAACTGCTGCCCGAAGAAAGAGGCGCTTCCCGCCCCCTGCTACGTACTTTACACTTTGAAAATTGGTACTGAAGTGGCGCAGAGACCCGAAAATCAGCAGTTTAAATACTCTCGTGGAACGTTCGAGGCGTTTCAGGAATGAAAACACCCGCCCACAATCATTTTATTGGATAACCAAGAAAACCCCTACACAATATGAAGAAGAAACACATAATTGGTGGAAAATTAATTCCAGAAATTCGGGATTAGCTAAATTCAAAACAAGGGGAAAGAAAGGGTTAATATTGCCAACTTAAACAATGACTGAAATAAATTTAACAAGGAACAAACTTTTGAAATAAAAATTTCTCCAAAAAAAAACAGTTCTTTCACTTCGCACTAGGGTGCACCATTGTAGTTCTTCAGTAGAGTCCTCTAGAAGAGAAAGTTCACACTTCTTACTACAGGTAAAACAAAAATACATCGAAACGACCCAGTTCAGAAACTCCAAAATTTCCAAGTAGTGACATCTTCTGAGAAACTTGAAAATTAACACCTTAGATAAAGTTCAGACTTCCTCCAGTAGGGGAGTTTCAACTGGCGCAAAGTTTGAATTAGCGGCGTGGAGGTGTACCGCCCGGTACAAGAGGTATAGAAGTAAATGAGGCCACAACACTAGTCGCCTACGGGTGTCAGATAGAAAGACCTGCACCTGGCGAGCCGAACCCGTCCTGGGATATCCCGGCACTAAAAGCAATACGACATTTCATTTTCATAACTACTACTAGCCTACATGTGTCTAGGCTTATGTATAACACATATTTAATGGTAAGCAGTCCTTTAACATAATCCTTGATTGGGACCGATGACCTACATTTTAGGACCATTAAAACAACAAGCTTCATCATCATTGTCAACACCATAATCGTTGATTTTTCATTTTATTTATTTCGTAGTAATCAGAAACAAGTACGAAGTACTCCATTTTACACTGACTGTATAACAATAAAGTATATTAACAGAAAAACAATGAAAAGTACCAAATAGGAGACTCGCTATTGATGAGTTCTTAATATATTAAATAACAAAAAAGAAACAAGGAAAACAGATCTGATGACGTCGATTATTTTTACAACTGAATTACGTCGCACCGACTCAGATAGGTCTTACGGAGACGATGCGATAGGAAAGGACTTAGGAGTGGGAAGGAAGCGACCGTGGCCTTAACTAAGGTGCAGCCCCAGTATTAGCCTTGTGTGAAATTGGGAAACTATCGAAAATTATCCTCAGAGCCGCAGACAGTGGGGTTTGAACCCACTATCTCCCGAATGCAATCCGACAGCTACGTGACCTAAAGCACGCGGCCACTTGTTCGGTGAATAATGTTCGTTTCACTAGTAATATTCTGGTCAGGTTGTCAACAGAGAATTGAGAGCTCATTCCTTTGGTATACATTTTAGTTTGGATTCAAATAGATTACAGTGAGTGAAAAGTTTCATATTATAAGACATTTGCTGTTATGGGAAGTCGGTAGAATATGGAGCGCTGCTGGGGTGTTCGGTGCACATGAGGAACATGGAATAGTGGTCTATTTCGGATCCTATGGCGATGAAAATGTTACAGCAAATTAGATGACAAAGATGTTGATTTAGGTGTACCATTGAGAGTTCTATGAAGAAAACGGAGATCTGTGTACTGCAGACGTTTGCTCAGGTCCATGACATAATTAGTTTTTGTATTAAACTGTCTCAGTTCGGGGTTACGAACTTTCATAATGTACCGAAAGGATGAGAATACATTTGTGTGGGCAAATGATGATGAAATGGAGGAGCAGAAGTTAATGACAGGGAGAGCGTAATAGCGTAATAGGCCAGTCAAAATCGACGCAAAAGATCGCTAAATTCTCAAAACATGATGTAACTCTGATTTTTTATTATGTTGTTTGGATCCTTTAGGGCTATATATACCAAAGTTTGCAACTCTCAAAAAGTTGTGGAAAAATTTTAGCACGCGAAATTTTTGGACTTGTTTCAAATTCTGCTCTACATCTCCTAATTCATGCAATTTTCGTCGAAAGATGCTTTATACGTTCTTTAAGAGCATTACATTTGTGACAAGTTAAGCCCAACGGGAGCTCTATAGGTCAGTTGGTTACCGAATTACGGCACTTGGAAAATACGCCAGTTTTCAAAAAATAATAAATTTTAGTTTTAGACTTTATTCGGACCGAAATTGCGTCAAAACCATTGATCCTATGAGTAGAACGTGTCGAATATAATTTGTAGGCTATTTCATGAGCTTTAAATTAAGCGCAAAGCGGGGTCTGCAAGCCTCAGAGTTCTCTCAAAATCTCAAATAAACTAATATAAGGTAAAATTGCATTTTTCCAGAAATGTAATTAACCATTATTTTGTTGTATGAAGTGAGATTTGAATATGCAAAACGTGTTATGATCATATAGGAGGTAGGTAAGTTGAATAATTGTACATAAAAGAAAAAGAACATTGTCCAAAACTGTCCCAGTGCTGAATTGACTGGTGTGGAAGTACGATTAGGGGGCTTCCACCTATTGATGTGTTATATGGGAGCAATTGGCAATATCATGGCGGCTAGCGGCCTCAAACAGCTCCTTGCCACGATATATGCTCAAAACAGTGTCGAAAAAGTGATGAATGGGCACTCTGCAAGACTGGATGGAGCCAACAGAATATCAATTGTTCACGAAAGGATGCTTCACCATCCGCAGATCCGACAAATTTTGTTCAGGTCTGTGGACTGACTTGACAATTGAACAGGTATTGATGCGTTCAATGGAGAGCCAGGGTGGCCTAAGCCATGGCAGAGGTATCTCTACAAGTGTGCTCTCTCGTTGGACGGGCGAGATGGTATATATGCTGAATATATGTGAAGAGGTAGAAGGGTATTGGGATATTTTCTCCACAACAAGTGATTAGCGTGTCGATATGCGACCTACGCAAATTGCACGAGATACCTCTGATATGAAAAAACTGACAGCCTGGTTCAATAACCATCTACCGTTTCCATCGGTAAGTAAACTCGTATCCATTAACAGTGGCACTGTAGGTGCCCCCCACGTAAATTGCCACATTGCCCGAGAAGAAGGACTGAAATGGTTGAACCGAATTATTGGAAAAACGTTTGGGAATGTTAGCGTTTCTAGGAAAGAAAAAGTCCTCTCTTTGGCAAAGCCTACAACCTCTATGAAGATCCACAAGAAGAGAGTCGATGTCGAGCCACTCACCATCTTCCAGTGCATGTGTATCATGAAGCAGTCAGACCTACAGTTGAAGGCCCACTTCACATAAGAGATCGCTCCATATCCAGTGGCCCTTTTTTCAGACGAAGGGATGCGTAAGGGCACAAAATCAGCTTTTTACGCTGCCTTCACTGAAGCCACAGAGAACGGCAGTGTGCAGGCAAAAACATTTAATGTCGTCGATGGAGGATACCTCGTCCATAAAGTCGTGTGGCATCGGAATGATTCGGTGCGTGCTATCACAGCAAGCGACATATTTAACCACTTTGGAAGAAATGTGTGTGTAGTCTTCGACGGGTATCCGGAGAATGGCGCCCAAAAGAGCACCAAATTTGCAAAGCGATCACGACGGTATTCTGCAGCATCAGCCGAAACTGTATTTGACACATCGACCATCATTACAGTCTCCCAAGAGAACATGCTCTCGAATGACAAAAGCAAGGGATTGAGCATCTCGGTTCTGCTTTTTCTCTCGAGGGAATTGAGACAAAAATATCAAAAGAAGACGCAGACCGCGATATCGTCGTGACTGCTCTGCAGAAACGTACCTTCAGTGGACACGTCGTCATCTTTGGAGAGGATGTGGATTTGCTCGTGCTCCTCTGTGGTGTAGGTTCCACTAATACAAACGTGTAAGACAGACACCCTCAACGATGTACGCTTCCGTACTTTTGTGAAGACAGCAGCCAACGCCAAAGTGAATCTGGCCCGTTTGCGCCAACCACAGAGGCTGCGTCGTATCACCACTACCGCACATACAACCAGGTGCAAAAGTTGTTGGGGGTGGAGAAAGAGGCCACCGACTGGGTTTGAGAATTAACCTCGGCTGGACTCATCCACATTACCAGTCGGCAAGCTCCTGCCCGCGCAGAGCTCCTGAAACTCCTCTCTTGCAAATGCAGGAAGGAGTGCAGAGGTGGCTGCACTTGACTGAAAACAGGGCTCAGATATCCTGTGATGTGTGCTGCCTGCTCTGGGGAAATGTGCCAGAATGCTGCCATTATCATCATTGACGAGGACGAGGATGAAGATGACGATGACGATGAAGAACCTGAAGACAACCCTGACGATCCACCAATACTGGAGTACCTACCTATAGGGGACGAAGATCTATCTATTGAAGAGAGCAACGAAAGTGACGGCCCAAGACCATCAAAAATAAGACGACGAGTTTGACTACGTGTCTAAATTGATTGATTGATTGATTGATCGATCGATCGATTGATTGATTGATTGATTGATTGATTGATTGATTGATTGATTGATTGATTGATTGATTGATTGATTGATTGATTGATTGATTGATTGATTGATTGATTGATTGATTGATTGTTTGATTGATTGAGTTACTGTACTTTTGATTACTTATGTTCATTACTTATGTTTATATTAAAATACATTTCACCATTTTTAAATTATTACATGCCTTCTTTTTCTTTACCAAACCAAAAAAGAAAAGATAGTAAAGGTTATGGAACATTTCTGGAAAACGCCATTTTACCTTCTATGTTTTTTGAGATTTTGAGTGAACTAGGAGGCTAACAGACTCCGCTCTGCGCTTAATTTAAAGCTAATTAAATTACCTACAAATTGTATTCTACACGTTCTATTCGTAGGATCAATGATTTCGACGCAATTTCGGTCCAAAGAAGGTCTAAAACTAAAATTTTCAATTTTTGGAAATCTGGTCTATATTCAATATGCCGTAATTCGGTAACCAATTGACCTATAGAGCTCCGATTGAGCTTAATGTGTCACAAATTTAATACTCTTAAAAACGTACAGAGTAGCGTGCGACGAAAATGCATGGATTAGGAGATATAGTACAGAATCTGAAACAAGTCCAAAAATTTTGCGGTTTTTCGAGTGTAAAAAATTTTCCACAACTTTCTGAGAGTTGCAAACTTAGGTATACATAGTCCTAATGGATCCAAACAACATACTAAAGAAATCAGAGGTACATAATGTTTTGTTAATTTATTAGTCGATTTTGACCGACCTATAAGTAGGGAAACATAATATAATTTAATAACGTTTATGTCACGAATTTCAGTAAATCTAAACGAAAGTCCAAGGTACCTCATGACACTATCAAGTGGGATGTTTCTTTATGATGATGATGATGATTATTATTATTATTATTATTATTATTATTATTATTATTATTATTATTATTATTATTATTATTATTATTATTATTATTATTCGAGATTGTTGATTCTTTACTGAAGTTTCTATAAGCATTACCAATAGCTTGAAATACAACACATTTCCAGCTTTATGACGTCAAATAGTCCAAAAGCATGGGCAAACTTTGCGCTGGATTTAATGAAATATTGTGTAACAAAACCAACGCTGCCGTGCTTCAGAAACCTAAAGTACTCAAGTATTAATATCAGTATTCAAAACTCAGTATTATGTTCCTCTGAAGAGTAATTTGAAACATGTAACACACTCAAATTCCACCCACGCAGCATAAACCCGCGCTTAATTAACGGCTGAGCTTGTGTTGTGCTTCAGTGATGAATGTTAATACGGCTTTCTAAATCCGATATCGTGTGAAATATTTCCCAAGAAATAATGAAATCCGAAGGTGGAGAGAATATTGCCTATGGTCTATAAACTTACAGCTGAAAGCTTCACACTCTTTGTTGTGAATTCTAGGCTAAAAGGGGAAGGTACAATCTTAAGCCTAAAATAGTTGTTATAGCATACTACCAACGTGGATTCAAAATTTACTAATCAGCCTCTGGAGAGGATTTCGTAAACAAATGCATGCAACCCATGTACTACAAAATACCGTCTGCTCTGGCATCATCCCAGTTATCTCGGGTCGGCAATAATGTTGATTAATCCCTCTTTAAACGGCCGGATGTCCTTCTTGATGACAAACCTACGTGAAAGTATATACTCACTATAGTGTGTTTCTATAGTGGTTACTAGTCTGGTGTGTTGTATGTAAATGTGTATGAAGGTGATCCCAAGCTAGAGAAATTAAATCAAACACTGTTAACATTCCTGTCCAGCCCGGAATATAATTCAGGGCCATTTGAACCGAAGGCCACTACGCTGACCAATCGGCCGATGAGCCAGACTGTTACAAGATACAGTATTTGATTTTTTATTTATATATGTACAGATATTTATAAATTGGCATTGATTGTGCAGTGGTTGGTGCAGTGAACATTTGAGAGGAAAGAAAGGATACATTAATTGCATCGACGTAAAGTTTGAAGTCTGATTTGTGTTTTTCAGAGCTAGTTCGCGAACGAAAAATAAAAAAAGAAGTTAATCAAGTTCACGCCATAAGGTACGTATGGTGATGACTGCTTTATAATACAAACAATAAGACCCGGCCGAGCGAATACAATTTGTGTTATGAATGAAATATTCTTTATAAGCGTTGAAGCAAAAACATAATTATATATCTTTGTATTGTTGTTTCAAGTTTCATCTCTTTTACCTCCAGAGTTCGTATATACTATAAAATGTGATGGAGCGACTGAAACAGAATCATATTATTATTATTATTATTTATTTTCCACTAATTGTAGTTACAATTTAGGGATGGTGAATGGAGAAAGGGCATAGCCCCATATACACAAAAGTGCCTCCATCACCACTTAAAATTATAATATACAAATATACAATTACATTATACACGATGTTCTTATATATAGTTAAAATATTTACATAGACATATTTACATACAGTAACACTCGCAAGACCTGTTCAACATTCAAGTCATTCGACACACACACACACACACACATATACACACACAGTCTGTCTGTCTCTCTCTCTCTCTCTCTCTCTTGCATTGTATTATAAGAAGACGCTGCATAAAGGGACTTTTCAGTCTCAGTGGCATGTAAATCATGATCAATAAATTCAATTCAATTCAATTCAATTCTCTCTCTCTAGAAACCCCACATATATTTTAGCTAGGCCGGCTCACTCGATTGTATCATCTACTGGATGCTGGTAAGCATGGCTATGAAAGAGGCAGATGGAAAACGTATACTTATTCATAACGTGTCCAGTTCCATGGCTAAATAATTAGACAGTAAGGGGGGTTCGATTTTGAACTGCAATTGTTAATTCTGATGGCTCGGGGGATGGGTGTGTGTTCCTTATTCATAATTAGCATTTATCGTGGGAAGGGCTCCATTCTCGTAGATGTGCAAGTCGCCTTAACGGCGGCAGCACGGAAGACCTGTAGTAGGCCCCTACGGAGCCATGCGCATTTATTATAATAATAATAATAATAATTATTATTATTGTTATTATTATTATTATTATTATTATTATTATTATTATTATTATTATTATTATTATTATTATTATTATTATTATTATTGCTATTCGTAATATAGCAAGTATGGAATATTTACCTTTCTGTTTCCTTCAGTATTGATATCACTTGCTTTTTCATTATTTTTCCCTTTACGTGGATCTTCTCTAGCGTACTCGGCTTAATCAAAAGGACGTTGGTGCAATTTCCTGTCATGAAGTTTAAAACTGTAAATGCAATTTTCACTTGTCTAGAGGTACATGTTCCTGAGGTTCCCTCAGTCTACACCAAAAATGAGTACCACGTTAATTCCTGGGTGCATCTATCCTCTTAATGCCGAGATACAGAAAGTAATAGCCTTTACCTTCCAGTCCTCCCAGGGCCTACATGGCCTGTACAGAGATGGATTTGCTTTGTCTTTGAAAAGTCCTGAGAGTTAAAACAATTTACTACAATACCAAAATAAAACCGTACACTGATGACATAAAGCCAAAGGAACATTTCCAAACTGGCTATATCAATATTACATATCCCTCTATTCGTCATTTGATATAATATAATTGAGTAGATACGGTTTCTTCCCGGGTGAGATTTCGTAGTGATAACGAAGAGAATGTCGAGTGTCGACTTCCAGTAAGAAAGGTGACTAAAGTTCTGTACGTTTCGCGCTGGAGCAAAATATCTAATGGCATATTATACTGGGTCTTGGGGCTATACGTGCAGATATTTTGCTAGTCGGTAAAGAGAAATACACCTCAGAAACATATGATACGTACTTTTTAACTTGTCCTATTAGTTTCTCCATAAATGAGCCAAATATTTCAGGACCTAATGTGTTTTGAACGGCTGTAGTAGGAAACGCCGGTTATGTCACACTACACTCGTGTAGTACAGTACAGTAGCAGAGTATAGGTATTTTTAAAAATTTATTGGCTTTAGGTACCGGACCAAACAGCCAGCTAGAAATATATTACAATACAAATTATATACATTAAATATACACTGAGATCACATATACACATATGAGTCTCCCATAATATTATACTGGGATGACATTCTGAGTCCTTACAGAATGTGCACACACACACACACACACACACACACACACAGAGAGAGAGAGAGAGAAAATAACAAATTGGGACACTGCAACTATAGTATGTTTACGTATTTTTTCTTGAATAGTATCACGTCACACTTTATAGTCTTAAATCGGTGTCTTTTAAGAATATAACGCTCGACCTGAGGGCTGGTTCAAAGTCCACTCAGTCTACGTGATTAGAATTGAGGAGCTATCTGACGGTGAGATGGAGGCCCCGGTCTCGATAGCCCAGAATAACGGCCGAGAGGATGTATCGTGCTGACCACACGGCCCCTTGTAATCTGCAGGCCTTCGGGCTGAGCAGCGGTCGCCGGGCAGGCCAAAGCCCTTTCAAGGGCGTTAAGTGCCGTGGTTTTCTTAAATATATACCTCTGGTTATTGGGATGATAAAATGCACTGGATATTGAGTGGTAGTTGGAAGTTCAAGGAAAGTAAAGTTGTTATGAATTTTTTCCGCTGCACATTATCAAGGTGGCACGAGAAGAAGATGTGGTTGAGGTCAGCAACTGCATGGTGGTCTCAAGAGAAGTAAGGCGAGTTTAGGACTACTATCCGGTAGAGACGATTTGCAAAACTGCCGTGGTTGTACCTCAATCGAATAAGAAAAGTGATGTTTCGGGGACAAGCATTCCATCTGGAGAACCAAGGAGAGTGAGGAGGTTATGGTTGGACTGCAGCGTATTTTTCCCCATTGCCCTTTTGTAATATACCATTCTTCTTCAAGTTGATTCCGGGAACGCTGTTTGATACGTCGCACATAGTCTCGAATAGACACTGGTGAATCTAATTGTTCGCCCAAATGCGTTGCTGCTCTAGCGAGCCGGTCAATATATTCGTTGTGTTGGATACCTGTATGGCCAAGTATCCAAAGAAAGTGCACAGCAGTATTAAGCCGTATATGTTCTCGAATTATCTGAATGATCCGAATTTGATGAACCGTTAGTTTGTATGTTGAAGGTGACTGTAAAGTCTTCAAGACACTAAGAGAGTCAGGAATTATAAGAACTGCAGAAGGTTTAACTCTTAAACTGTATGCTAGAGCTTCGGAAATCGCGGCAGCTTCTGCTATAAAACTAGTCGAGTCCTTTGGTAAAGTAAACAAACGAGATCCTTCAGTTGCGGGACAGTAAAAAGCGCATCCCACTGCAGGTGGTGAGGGTATTTGTGAGCTATCAATGAAGATATGAAGAGCATTGGGCCACTGTCTTTGAGTATATTCTACAAAGTAAGACTGAACTGTGGTTAGAGGAAGTAAGTCTGTTGTAAGAAGATGTATTGGAACAGAAAATAATAAGTACTTTGTAGAATACGGAATCACAAAAGCGGGTCGAGACTTGTGGGGTGTTGGCGATGGAAGTATGGAGTGTACAAAAAGGAAGACTGTTCAGAATGCATATATTTTTCATCCATTTTCGGTGTCCGTGCTCACTCATAACTGTTTCTAAATCAGCCAGACTGCTGCAGATTGGTGGTTCATTGCTGTACATCCTGGCTAATACAAATTTGTTTGCTAAATATAGTCGACGTACAGAAAGAGGAGGTTCGGCGCACTCCTAGTAACAATGCATTTGTTGGGGTAGAAACCATTGCTACAGTGCAGATTCTGATACAGCTAAATTGTATACTGTCCAGCTTGCAGAGAGTGATTTTGCTTCCGTTATGATAATACATACTCCCATACTTCATTTTGGATCGGATCAAACTGCGATATAGGTGTAGAACACAGGGACCAGCCCCCACCAGGTTAGTGTAAGAGCACGAGGAATATTCAGATTTCGTTCCAGTATTGGTGTAAGCTCAAGATATATGTGGCGACCATGTCAGTCGAGTGTCATAGGTGAGACCTAAAAGCCTTGCCCGAGGTTTGACTCTGACGTTCTACGGTCCCAGGGTCAAGGTTAAGGGCGTTACTCTTAGGTATTTTTGCGTAAATATAACTGTTTGAGACTTGGAAGGCGATAAGGATAAATTACTTTCAAGAAGCCAATGGTCTAATTGATACACAGATGAAGCCATTTAAGCTTCTACAGTTTGGGGAGAGCTTGCACTAGAATATACACACACACACACGGTCAGCATATTGTAACTTTTTATCCTGCGTGAAAATATGGTTTCTAGATCACTGGTGTAAATGGTGTAGAGCAAGGGACAAAGCACGGCACCTTCAGGCAGTCCTTGAGACTTTGCGTGAGCCAAGTAGTTTTTCATGGTAACGCATATATATATACATCGGGTGTGCAGAAGACTGTAAATTACCTTGGTGATCGGATGAGGAAGGCCGAGATCCATCAATTTAGACACTAATCCTGAAATATCAACATTGTCGTATGCAGCAGAAATATCCAGAAAAAGGGCAAGCATGTAACTGTTCTTAGCAAATGTCTTATATATGTCCGTAGTTAGCAGGGCGTCACTGCCACAGGTACTTTTTCCTTTTCGAAAACCATTCTGAGTTCGTGGTAGAAAATTATGAAATTCTAACCACCATACCAGTCGAAGTTTAATAATTCTCTCGAGGGTTTTCAGTATACCGGAATACAAGTTGTTAGGACGCTATGCGTTCGGATCCTCTGGTTCCTTTCCGAATTATGAGAATGGGTATCACAATCTGTGTTAGCCAGGATACTGGAAGTTCTCCTTGAGTCCGTATTTCGTTTATGATCCGATGTAGCCTCTGTAGGGCTTGGATTGATAAATTGGCCATTATCGGATAACAAATATCAAAACCTGGTGCAGTACTTGAGTACTGTTTTATTGCACATTGCAACTCAGCCAATGTGAAGGAAGAGCATAAGAAATGATTACTCGGCTTCGTGTTGAACTGAAGTGGTTGAGAATCAACAAACGGAGGAGCTATTTTGTCAATGAATTCCTCTATACTGGCTGGTAATCGTATGGGCTCGTGGAATGTGATCTTTGTGGCGGAATGCTTTGATTTTGTTCCAGATGTCAGAGATGATGGCATTCCTATCTAATGATGCACAAAATTCCTTCCACCTGTGCCTTTTCCTTTCTTTCAAAAATCTCCTTACTTGAGCTATAGAGTGCAAGCATTGCTGGCACCTCTCAAAAGTGGGTTGTTCCCGATGTTGCCGAAGCACTGTCCGTCGTCTTGCAACAGCTCGAGAGCAATGTGGGGACCACGAGACAGCTGGTTTTCCCGTGTGCGTAGATCCAACCTTCTTCAGGGGAACTGAATCGGATGAAGCTTTCTCCATAGCGGAGATATAGAGATTGTATCTGACACCACTAGAAGTTTACAGTGGAAGGCGTAATATCTCTTCATCCGTATTTACTGTAAATAATGGCCAATTTGCTTAACAGCAGTACCATTTTCCTGTCGACCCTTTCTGGTGCTGAGGAAGAGGAGAAGTCTCTATTGTAATGAAGTTGGGGAAGTGGTTGGAACCCCCAGAATCAGTAAGGACGGACCAGTCGGTGGACAAGGATAAAGAGGGTGTGGTACTAGTGAGGCCAATTGCCGATTTCTGCCGATTCGGTGAAGGAACCAATGTAGGGGAATGATCATTCAGGATTTTGCTCGACCATACTGAATATAACATTGCCGTAGCGATCGGTGGTTGGACAACCCCATGCCGTGGAGTGAGGGTTGAATTCCCCACAGGTCATCTGCGGGGGGGGGGGCGAAGTTTCAACATTATTTCTTGCCAAATATCCAATGTGATTGTCTTTCTCGTTGGGTAGTATCCAGATGCTATCGTAAGAGTTCTGAAGGGTAGTTGAATACTAGCTGCAATCAGATGAAATAGCGAGGGCACACTGCGTTGAATAGTTAGTTGTATGTAAGATAATGTAATGTGTACCAGAATAGCTACACCACCACACCCATTTAGGGTCATCCCTTATAGTGGTATAGTAGCGAAAATGTATAAATCTTTGAGGTTTGAACCATGTTTCTGACAGGACAAGAACATGAGACTTTATATTGGGAAGTGCATTATATAGACCCTCTTTGTTTGAAATAGCAGATCGTCATTCCATTGAAGAATTTTAAATGTCATTATTAGATTGGAAAATCTGTAGCAGCATATTCTTGATCGCCATGAGTTGTAGAGAGTCAGATGTTTGCGACGAAGATTGTTGGATCAGTAAAGTAATGGACCATGTCCCAGATAGTGCAGTTATAGATGAATGTCGGCTTTGAATGTCATGCTGAAGAACACCTCTGTTCGAGGTCACCGACCTGCCGTTCCACTGTAATATTTTAAAGGCCATTTTCAGTGGCGAAAATATTCGTAATCATGTCGCGGATTGCTGTTGGATGAATGTTGCTGGACGCTAATGATGGAAGCTGACCTACTATGAGCATAATAATATTTCCTCGATAATTTGATCGTTTTTTTTAGCAGGATTTGATGTTACCCGATGGGGTTGGGTAGGGTATGGATTGTAAGTAATCGGAGTAACAGGTAAATATGAAGAAATATAGGCCAATTGAGAAATTAAGGGAAATTGGGTTTAAAATTTGTAACAGACGTCTTGACGAGTTTACAGGAACTGACATTTTACGCTGAGAGACGAATGGATAGTTGAGTTGCTGGTTAAATGTTGAATGGGGAGAGTTCTGCTGTATTATATTCCATGGTTCATCTTCTTTCATTGGTGGTTCTGTTGTAATCATTGGTGCCAAGGGCTCATGTTGGCTTGGAAAGTTTCTTAGTGTTGGCATGTTAGAGGTTAGAGAAATATTAGATAGAGGGGTAAATTCCACCTGACTTTGATAATTAACTGGTGGGAGTGACGCTGAGTCCGCGTACGCTCTGTTGTTATAAATATCAAGCGCAGCCACTTGCGTGATATTGTTAAATGCCATTATTTCCTGGACAGAAATTCACTTTTTACATTCTGGGCAGTTTTCATCAGTGGAGATATGAGCTCCTTTGCAGTGAACATAACAGGGAGTAATTAAAACCGAACACTGACTAATATCATGAGGCCCTGAGCAACGGCTACAGCGTTGGGCACTTCGGCATTGCAGTCTAGAATGATTGAATCTAAATCATCGTTCACATAATCGCACAGACATCTCAAATGGTTGCACTGTGCATCTAGTTCCGAGTAAGTGGGTATATGCTGGCAGTTGTTGTGCATGAAGTTTGTTAAAACTCGGATAGGCCTCCTCTCCCCGCAAATAATATTAGTGAAGCGCTTTACATGAACAAATGTTGACGGGGTTTGTATGTCTCGTAATATTTCGGATTCCCTCAATTAGGGGGTGGTCGACATTTTCTATTAAACCTTATCTTTGAAGAACACTAAACGGAATGTGGAATTCTACATTTTGTTTACGGAAAAATTATGCTTCCAATAGTTGATTCGCCACTACTTCTGAAGTGGTTTTAACTCGAAGTCTGTTTTGCCGTACGGGTTTTAGGTACAAGATGTATTGACGGCACACGACCTGCTCGTTAAATAACAGTCTACCAAGCGTCATTGTATGGAGACTACCCACATCTTTGTTTACACTTTCAACGATACTTCGTAACATCGAAAGGGCCATGTTCAATGGGACTGAACCCATTTCCGCTGCTATTGCGATATGCAACTTTTGATTAGTGGTGGGCTAATTCAAAGATGGGATATAGTATTCATTTCTCCCACAGCTGCACCATTAGAGCTGTTCGTGATATCAACTGAACCAGAACTGTTTATGATATCAAGGAGCATGTCAGACTCCTCTGTAGGACGGGGTTCACTTCCAGTAGGACGCATTTTTTTCCACTGGGGATTGAATTGACTTAAAAATTCAGAGTAAGAATTACCTGATTTGATGGATTGATGCGCTGAAACAGTGGGTACTGGTACATGACCTGTTTTTAGTAATGCGGCAGATGCTCCTTGCATCTCTGTGTAGTGGGTGTTGACAGGTTATTGTGTCGACAGAAGTTGATGTGGATTCTCAGGATTTTCGGCACTTAAAGCTAAGTCTGAAATCATCGGTGGAGAGTTTCTGTAGCATGCTTGTAAGACAACGTTAATTACCTGAGCCATGTCAGGTGGATCGTTCATGCTGCACTCACATAAACACACACAAAGGAAATTTTCGAACTGCTGCTATTCTTGTTTGAAATAAAACGAAACGAAAACACATTTAACTATTGGCGGCAGATATGTAAAGTCTAATAGCACATAGGCCATTGGCACATTACACACGTATACACAGTACTTAGTACGCTGGGGCAACAGCGGAGCACTAGACGTGAACACGACCACTCCTCACAATAAATATAGGGGTTGTCGAACCTGTTTGGTATTGAAGGCCAACACATGTCGTTGTGACTTGCACTAGCCGCGGGGCAAGTAGGGGTGGTAGAAGTACATGCCAGACCACTTCTTGTATTCGAAAACCCGTCTAGGGTACTCTGTGCGAAGTAAACGTGATCTTTACCGATAAAATGAAATGGCATATGGCTTCTAGTGCCGGGAGTGTCCGAGGACAGGTTCGGCTCTCCAGGTGCAGTTTTTTTGAATTGACTCCCGTAGCCGACGTGCCCGTCGTGATGAGGATGAAATGATGATGAAGACTACACATACACCCAGCCCGCGTGCCAACGAAATTAACCAATGAGGATTAAAACTCACCATCCTGCCGGGAATCGAACCCGGGACCCCTGTGGACAAAGGCCAGCACACTAACCATTTGGCTATGGAGCCGGACATCTTTACCGGTGTATCCAATTTTGCACCTTCTCATGTTGCCACCGAGTGCTATTTTGTACTCGTATACACCTTTTTCTATAAATGTAATTATTGCGTTACTCAGATTTATATCGACATATTCGTTGGTTGAAATGGAACTGAGCTTATAACGTAATTCATAAACAATACGTAAGGTTAATTAGTTTTGAAATTGTCAAGCTTCATGACTATGTCCTGTAGAAATTCACTCTTTACTACTAGCAACGACAATTAAAACACTGTGTGACGCGGAATATCCGTACAAGTGCATACATGCGAATCAAGTGTTATGCAGTGGTGTGTGATTTGTAAGTCTTCAGAGACAATACTCAGTGACCCAAGCTGACAGATATGAGGGGATATAGTTAATAAGTTAATGAACAGTAGGTGCACGATTTCAGTGCTGTTACTGTGTCAGTCTTTGTTGAATTTCTGATAACAGAAAATTCGAGTTGTCTATACTAATTTCATAATATTTTCAGGCCAACGAAAAAACGGTGGACACTGAAGAAAACGATATCCGTAGATTAAATGATATTGCGATTCATGCCACAAATTTCAAATACCGTACTTGCATCAATGCCTTTAAAAGTTGCTAGAAGGATAAAGAGCTCTTGTGTAAGTACCGCGCCGGGCTGAGTGGCTCAGAAGGTTGAGGAGTTGGCCTTTACTGATCCCTACTTTGCAGGTTCTAACCTCCCTCAGTCCAGTGGTATTTGAAGGTGCTCAAATACGTAAGCCTCGTGTCTGTAGATTTCATGATGTTGGTGATGATAATGATAATGATGGTGATCATGATTGTTGTTTAAATTGGCCTAAGAGCTAGATCATCGGCCCCTAATTGTACGGGGTGCAACGAAATGAAACGACAATTAAAACTTCATAATGTATCCACTGACTAAAATCTAAGACGAATGATGATGAAAAAATGACCATGAATCCAAAAAAATCAGTGGATCCAATTCACAATGTCTCATATTTTGAGATGGTACTTATTGTCCAGAGGGGTGCAAAATTCAGATCACCGGCCCCTCATAATTGTACTAATCACTGGTACAGCAGTATCAAGGCGTTCCTCGCATGGTGGTACTAAACACAGGTAATGTTGACTCATGGTGTTCCTCGCATTATGCTACTAATAACAGGTAACATAGACTCATGGTGTTCCTCGAATGGTGGTACAAATCACAGGTAATATAGACCCATGGCATGTCACACACAATGGCACCACTCAAACGTAACACAGGCCCATTGTGTTCCTCACATAAAGGTAGTAAACACAAGCAACGCAGTCTCATGGTGTTCCTCGCTTAGTTGGACTAATCACGGACGCCGGTATTCCCGTGGTGTTCCTCACATAGTAGAACTAATCACAGGCCACGTATGCTCATGGTGTTGCTCACATAGTGGTACTGATCATAGGCTATATAGACCCACGGTGTAATGCACACTATGGTACCAACCACAGGTAACACAGACCCGTGATATTGATTACATAAAAGCACTACTCTCAGGCAATGCAAACCCATGGTGCTCCTCATGTAGTGGTACTACTCATAGGTAACGCATAAGTAACGTCGACTCAGGGTCTTCCTCACTCTATGGTACTAATCATAAGTAACCTCATGGTTCCAGTTCCTCCGCTTCTTCCCACAGGCAGGAAATACCGTGGGTGTATTCTTCATGTACGTGCCCCATTTAAAGGGGGTATCGGTAGATTTAGTGGCTCGTAAAATAACCCTTGCTGGAGTAACTTCCTGCACCTCGCTCTCTCCGAAAACCGCAAAAGTTGTTAGTGGGACGTAAAGCACTTAACATTATTATTGAAAGTGTTGCAGGGTATTAGCAATAGAAGGCTTACTATTTGACAGTAAGTGGCAATAGGTCAAGTGATGACTAATTGACCCGTTTAATTATAACGTCCGTAATAACAATGAAAACAATCATTCTATGGCGCGCCGGCCCGTTTTCGAGTCATGGCCTCCCCAGTTCCTCTCTGCTAAACTGGTCGATCTCGCGCAGCAACTCTCCAATTCCGGATCTTGAGGATGTGTGCTGCGTCCTGATGTACACCATCTTCCCATCTGTTGCGTGGCGTTACCACAGGACTTCCTCTTCCAATGTCTCCTAAGAATACCTTCTTTGGGATTGGGTGTTCTTTCATCCTAATTAGATGGCCTACTCATTTAAGTGTCTTAATTCGAATGGAAAACGACAGGGGTGACTGCCCATACAGGGATTATAGTTCATTGTTATATCTAATTCTCCATTCCCCTTGTACGCATACGAGTCAATAAATTCTCCTCAGGATTTTCCTTTCGAAGGAATCTAACTTCTCCACGGCTTTCTTCGGGAGGGTCCACGTATCACTTCCATACATCAATATACTGCGAATGAGGGTTTTGTGTAGCATAATTTTTAGGCTCTGGCTTATATCTCTACTTCTGAAAAGAGGTACTGCTGCGAAGTATGCTCTATTGGCAGCTTGAATTCTTGCCCTATTTCTACCATTTCCTCATTCTTGTTGGTTAGATGTACGCCAAAATATTTAAACTCAAACATCTCCTCCTCTTTGGATCCTTCAGGGACAAGTTGGTCATCTGTATACTTCATTCTCCGAGCCTGTACACTACCTTTGTCTTTTGCTCATTGATCTTAAATCCAATCTCTTTGCCTTCTCTGCCCAAGTCTTCAAATACTTCTTAACTGTCCTTCTTGTTCTGCCCATCAAATTAATGTCATCAGCATATCCAACTAGTTGAGCTGTTTTGTATAGAAGTGTTCAACTGGTGTTCACCCTTAACTTTATAATCACTGATTCTAGTGCCATGTTAAATAGCATTGGTGGCAAGTATCTCCTTGCTTCAATCCCTGATTCACTTCGAAGAAGCTGCCTACTTCAGTCTGAATTTTCACTCCCGCCATCGTATTACTCGTAGTTAATTCCACTAGTCGCACCAGATTTTCTGGTATCTTGAACTCTCTTAATATCTCCATTATTTTATCCCTGTCAATAGAGTTGTATGCTTGTTGAAAGTCAATAAACATCTGTACCACATCTATGCCCCGTTCCCAACACTTCTCCAACACTTGTTTGAAGTAAATATCTGATCAATAGTGGATCTTCCCTTCCTGAACCCTGCCTGGTATTCTCCTAGAATTTCTTCCGCCAGGGGTTCTAGTTTCTCTTTCAGGATGGAGGTGACCAGCTTATACACTGCACACAGCAGTGTAACCCCTCCATAATTGCTACATACCAACTTATCCTCTTTCTTGTGTATTGGGCATATGATGACGTTGCACCTGTCTAAAGGCATTTCTTCTGTATTCCACACACTCACTATTAGATCGTATATAGCTTCTTGTAGTATGGATCCTCCATATTTCCACAACTCTTCAGGGAATCCATCAATACCTGGTGCTTTATTGTTTTCTAGTTGCTGTATGACTTCTATCACTTCTTGCATAGATGGTGCTGTGACTTCCCATTCATTTGTCTCATTGTTATTCCTTGAAGTATTTGGTGCTTTCACTTTCGTTTCTGTTGGGTTCAGGAGGTGTTGGAAATATTCCTTCCATCTATCTTGGATCCCTTCTTTATCATCCAATAGTTCTCCATCTCTGTCCTTACATATGTTTGTCCTTGCCTTGAATCCTTCTTTCATCCCTTAACTTCTCTGTGAGCCAAGTAGCTGTTATCTTCCTTAAATTCCTGCACTCTTCTAGCCATTTTCTCATTTAATGCAAACAATCATAATATAATAAAAATGATAATGGTTTTACGTTCCACAAACTACATATTACGGTTTTCTGAGACACCGAGGTGCCGGAATTTAGTCCCACTTGAGTTCTTTTACTTAACCGTAAGTCGATGGACACGAGAATGACTTATTTGAGCACCTTCAGATAGCACCGGACTGAGCCAAGATCGAACCTGCCGAGTTGGGGTAGAAAGGCCAGAACCTTACTCAGCGCGGCACCAATCATCTTACCTGCACGGTTGATCGATGTAGCTTACATGGAGTTCCTCATATGTATGTTACTGGAGCTTACAGAGAACGCGTTACTTCGTCTATGCAGAACCATGTGCTTTATACACGATTTTGCAGCACCTGATGTAAGCCGCTTACTAAGTGATCATTTGGCTCAGATATTTCCTTAGTGGTGGATAGGACGACGAGGACACATCAGTTGGCCCGCCAGGTCTCCAGGCCTCAATCAGATGGATACTTATTTCTGGGGAGACATGAATAACGAAGTATACCGAACTGAAGTAACCACTTAGGATGACCTCCGAGAACGCATTTTTCAAGCAGCAGAGGATATTCGGAACATCCTTGGTTTCTTGCCTCGAATGGGTCGCAACTGGGTTCAGAGAAGATGGTGATGATGTTTGTTGTTTAATGGGTATTAAAAGCTAGGTCATCGTCCGCGAATGGTAGGAGGTAAAACAAAATGAAAGTTAAAACTTCGAAATATATCCACTGACTAGAATCTAAAACGAATGGTGATGAGAAAATGATCGTGAAACGAAAACAGTCATTGGATCCGATTCACAATATCTTAATCATTGGGATGATGCTTATTATCTAAAGGGCTACAAAATCCAGTTCTCTGTCCTCTCACAATGGTAATAATCATTAGTAGAACAGAACCATTGTGTTCCTGCTACAGAGGTAAAAATCACACATAACGTAGACTCGCCGTGTTTCTCGCATGGTGGTACTAATCACAGGTAATGTAAACCCATGATATGTCACACACCAGCCTCAGGGAGCAAAAACCCATGGCGTTTTGTACGTAAGGGATAGAGAGTGGATACACACAAGCAACGCAGACCCATGGTGCTCCTCACCTAGGTGTACTAATTACGGGCGCCGCTATTCCTGTGTTGTTCCTCACTTGGTAGAACAAATCACAAGTCACGTATACTAATGCAGTCACTCACATAGTCTTACCAATCATAGGAAATGCAGACCCACGGTGCATCACACATTCTGGTAACGCCCACAGGGAACACAATCCCGTGGTTTTCCTCACATAATACTACAACTCTCTCGCAATGCAGACCGATGGTTTTCCTCAAATAGTGGTACTGCTCGTGGGCGCCGCTATTCCCGCGGTGTTTCTCTCATAGGACTAACCACAGGCAACGTAGACCCATGGTGTTGCACACGAAGTGGTACTACTCATAGGTAACGCAGGCCATACTGAACACAGTGGAACGGACAAGAGGAATTCACACGACGACGTCTTTCACAAGCAACACTCAGACCCATAATGTTCCGCATAGAATGTCAGTGTTTCTATATAACGCAGACCCTCGCAAGGTGGTACTAGTTGCAAGAAACATCGACCCATGGTGTTCCGCATGTAATTGTATTAATCACAAGTAATCATATGGTTCTAATGTCATCATCTTTTGGGCACCTATTTTATTTATTTATTTATTTATTTATTTATTTATTTATTTATTTATTTATTTACTTATTTATTTATTTATTTATTTATTGTGCTTCAGACAAGTACAAACCTAATGCTGTGAAACACATATAATATTACATTAGATAAAAACAAATATTAAATTAAAATTATAATATCTCTTATGAAAGTCCTTGTAAAATGCAGTAAAGTCATAAATGAAATAAAAATACACTTTTCTTCAGTAACATAACATTAGAAATATTCAGTTACAAGTAACAAGGTTTTTAAAATATTACAATGAAAATGATTTAGGAACGGCTTTAAAGCTGCATTAGTACTGTAATTATATATGACCGTGGTGATGTTTTCGAAGATAATGATGATGAGGTAGATGGTATAACTAGAAACTAGAAAGATACTAAAGTTATGAGCTTAGCAATAGGAGTCAGCAAAGTGGGATTTTAACTTAGAACAGAAAGCAATTATGTTATTTGTTTACATTGTTTTACTATGAATGTGTATGTAGTTGCAAATATATCTAGTCTGTACTCATTGCTATATTTATTAAATATTTTCATTGATTTTAATACTGGTGAATTACTATGTTGTTGGGTTCTTGATCTAGAGCAGTAGAAAGTAACAAGTTTTGGGCATGTAAATGAATTAGGGACAGACAAGTAGAACTGAGAGTGCAAGTTAGAGCTTCCAATAAGATTGTTAAATCGTCTGTAGAAAATTATAAGAACTGCAATTACCTGTTTTTTGCCAAGGACTTATAGCCAAGTTATTTCATTAAGTCGTTATACGAATCAAATTTAGGGTAATTATTAATTATTTTGAACGTAAGGTATCTAAGAAATATGTTTTGCACAATTTCAACTTTGTTCTCATATAGTTTAAAGGGGGGATTCCAAATCGTCGATGCATCTTCTAGCCGACTTCTTTCAAAAGTGTTGTATAATAGCTTTATTGCCTCAGGATTTGTGAAATCACGTGTGCATCTCTTAATAAATCCTAATAGTCTCAAAGTACCTGCAACAACTTCGTTTGTGTGTACAGAGAACGTAAATTTCGCGTCAAAATGCACACCAAGATCCTTGATAGAATTCACTGAAAACAGATTAGTAGTCAGAATATTATACGAGTGACTAATTTTAGTTTTATTCCTGGAAAATACCATTACATGACATTGTTGATGTTAAAATCTAACTTGTTAATAACGCTCTAATGTGAAATGCTATTGAGGTCTTTCTGAAGAAAGCTACAGTCCACCTGTGATGGAATGGTTTTGAAAATGTTTACATCGCCTGCGAATAGCAATATGTTTGAATACTGTATGCATTAAGGATTATCATTAATAAGTAGTAAGAAGAGTAATGGTCCAAGATTTGAGCCCTGTGGGACACCAGATCGTTTACTGTAATACTAAGATTCAAATCCTTTATAAGACACAAATTGTTGTCTACCAGAGAGATATGATGCAAATAATTATATTAAGCTGTGAGAGAGTCCATAATAACCTAATTTATTTAAAAGTACATCGTGATCAACTTTTTCGAATGCTTTCCTAAAACCTGTGAAATCTGCAACAACTTGGCCTCCTGCATCCATGGCTTCCAACACTTCATGAGTGAACTCCAAGAGAATTGTCGTTGTCGATTTCCCCGGTCGGAAGCCATTTTGGGTGTTACTGATGATAATTTCTACATGATCGAACACATCCCGTTATAGGGTTTGTTCGTAGACTTTTGCTAACCCGGAAGAAATTGCAATGGGTCTGTAGTTATTAATTACTGACCTATCCCCGGATTTGTGAAGCGGACTAACTTGCCTTATCTTCCACTTTGTAGGAAAAGTTACAGTTTTTAGCGAAATGTTAAAAATAATTGAGAGAGGGTGTAATAAAATATCTCCACAGCCTTTAATTAAATACGGAGGGTTTAGATCTGGGCCTGTGGCTCTTTTAGGTTTCATCATGCGTATTGCGTTTTGAATTTCGATAGTAATAATTTCATTAACATTTAGTATGTTCATCAATGGATCTATTTCGGTATTCTCATATTTCGGTAAATCATACCGCGCCTGATTCTCTGAGTATACAGATGAGAAATAGCCTGCAAAACTGGAAGCAACAGATTTGACGCTTTATAGTTCTTTTCCATTGCATTTCATTACACTGACACAGGGGTTCCTTTGCTTACTTTTAAGGAATGCCCAAAAGTTGTTACTATCTACGCCTATTTCATGCTCTACCTGCCCGATAAAGGCTTTATACGCGACGCTTATATCTTTCTTAACACTTCTTCTCAATTCTTTGAATTTCAAGGAATGGGAAGTCTGATTTTTCTGCCCTTCGCGCATTTTCCTGTGTTGGTATGCTTTCCGCCTAATATACCTTACTATGTATTGCGTAGACCAACAGCGGTATCTTTTCCTTTTCTTGACGCTTACCGGAACATAGGAATTTACAACAGAATAAAATTTAGAATAAAATATATCTAGTGCCTGGTTAACATCAGTGTAATTTTTTAGAAAGCTCCAATGTATATGCGAAATTCCTCTGTATAACAATTCAAAATCTGCCGTGTTATAATTGTATACAGTTTCAATTCCCACATCATTACATTTTGCTCCCTTTTTTGTAAGAAAAAGTAATGTTTAAGGCCGGGTGATATTTGTCCTCTGGTACGAGAGAATAGAAGATTTTGTGGACAGTAACGGGAGTAATATTTGACAATTCTAGGTCAAGTATTCTGCCATTGTTATTAACAACGCCGTTTACATTTGTTAATCGCATTAATTGTAAGAAATTGTTTATGAGTAAGGATGTACACGTTATATGGTTTTCTGCAATAATTTGTGGTAAATTAAAGTCCCCTACTATTTCTAACTGTTTACTATTTAAAATAGGACTGGCTTCAATTATATGCAGCCAGTTTAGTACTAGGCGGAAAGTATACCACACAAATAAAGATACTATCACGATTTTCCCTCAGAAGTTTAACACATACATGCTCATCTGAAACATCTATTTCAACCAATGAGGACTTATATTTGTTGCTGACAGCCGGTACAACACCTCCGCCAAGTTCTTTTCGTGTTGATATTTTATTACGATCGCATCGAAATACGTTATATCGCTGATCAAATAGCTCATAATTGCTAATAAAGAATTTAGCCAGCTCTCCGTCAAAGCCAACAGATCGAAGTTCTCACCTAATAAGTTTGTATAAAATAAATCAAACTTGGTCCTTAGACTTCTACAGTTCTGGTTATACACGTTTAATGACTTACTTAGAGAGAAATCTGCAAATAATGCAGGGAAGAATGCCGGTAAGTATGACTAGAAGCCCTTGCAAAGTGGAAGTAATGAAGATTAGGCCCGCTGCTCTCTGAACATACCTGGCTCGGAGTACACTCACTTCCCTAATACAGTATTACAGACAATACACAGGACATGGAACATAAGTCATAGCTTGCATTTTTAATTCAACTTATTCAGGTCTTCAGTTTCATTAATTACACTGATATTTGAACCTTCACCCTTTCTTAGTCGTATGATTCAATTTCTTACCCATAGATACCAGTAGGTGTGCTCCGTCTTGAATCTACGTGCGAGTGCTGACAGCTTACTCTTCTCCGGCGCCAGGCTTTCGTTCACATAAATGATGCTGTCGTCCGGAAGTCCTAGGTGCCGTGTAGAAAAGTTGTGTTTAACTCGCCTTCTCTGCATGAAGTTCTCCTTGTCGGAACGTCGAAAAAACCGCACGATGATCCCACTGTGAGACTGGCCGGGTAGTCTAGGTAACCGGTGACAGGCATCTCTCATATTTTCTTCTACTTGATGGTTCAGAGCTCTCCCTATACTCTTTAGAGTTTTCAGTACGTCTTCGCTGGCTTTCTTGGGAACACCAAATATTTCAAGTGTGTTCATGCGAGAATATTGTTCAGACTCTGTTAATCGAGTGCCGAGACTTTTCAACTGAGCTCTGAGATTAGAATTCTCGACCCGGATTGCTTCCACCTGTTTACTAATTTTCCTTATAAGGTCGTCTTGCTGAGCAATAGACTTAGTGTTGCAGTCTGTCTTTTCATGGCAGAGACCTATAGAGTTCCCTAGCTCATACTCACCCTTCATTTGCTCAGATTTTAGCTCCCTTATTTCACTCTGCAGCTCAATTAGCAACTTTACCACCTCCTGAATAGAATAGCACTGCTTTTGACTCGTACTTGCCCCATAGCACTTTCTATTGTTCATTTCACTACATTTACCGTGAGCCCATTTTTTCACATAGTCCTCACTGTACTTTCTTCTTCTTGCCCAGCTCCTTGTCACACACAGCGCAGGAAGCCATGTTCTTGTGTTTCGTTTGCTCCACAAAGAAGTTATTAATAAATAAATGAAACTGCCGTTCTTAACTAGTTCTAGTTACGTTTATACGTTCACGCTTGCAGTATTTCACATTTACACTGATTGCACAGGATATGTACCTTTATGTTACATACGATATTACACAATGTTCAGGAGCTGATCATCACACCACTCCACCGGGGGTGTAGTCTGTGTCTGCATCCCCCACCCGCATTGGGTAGAGAGAGAGAGGGAAAAAGGAAAAAGAAGGGATTCGACACTTAGAAAACTGAAATACCAGACAAAGAAAGACAAGGGCCACGAAGAGCGTGAAAATGAACGACACACTAGGCCCGAAAGCTTCAATACCGTCGAGGTCGGAAAGGAACAAGAGTTGGCCAAAGGAGGTCGGACAGGATAGATGAACGTAAGAAGCCTGGCACAAGTAATTGAAAGCAAT
Source organism: Anabrus simplex (assembly GCF_040414725.1). Lineage (NCBI taxonomy): Eukaryota > Metazoa > Arthropoda > Insecta > Orthoptera > Tettigoniidae > Anabrus > Anabrus simplex. The sequence goes on from NC_090266.1 coordinate 793,385,402, forward strand.
GCCAGGACTCAGTTAAGGGCCCCGTGGTCACCAACCCACGCTCCCAAGTTGAGAGCCCCAGGGGCCCCTTTTAGTCGCCTCTTACGACAGGCAGGAGATACCGCGGGTGTATTCTTCATCAGCGTCCCCCACTCACAGGGGGTGATTCGGAGAAGTGAAGCCTGCATAGAGCCCCGGGCGGCCGATATGAACAGTTGTTACCAGTTTAACTTTGGTATGTTCGATGTTACGCCATTTCTGCAGCGTATTGACTTGGGAGTACAGTACAGAATCGATTTAGTATTTTGAGTCTTGATAATTCGATATTCTCATAAACTGGAGCAGACGAATTGACGCACCGGTAAAAAAAATTCTAAATCGAGAGCTTCAGTGCGGGAGAGCCTTGTACGTGGCGAAAGCTGAGCACAACACACGGAGGAAGGGCTTGTTAAAATGCTATACATTGGCATTGAACGCAGTTCGGCAGTTCCTCAGACCTGCACTCCACATGGTTTGGGTTCATTACGTGTGTTCGAACAGTTTATATTTTGTTTTTTATTCACTATGAATTAAAACAGAAGACACTTTACGTTTTTAAGGGCCGATGAACGTAAAATAGCAATCAAAATCATCACCTTCATCATCATTACCACATTTAAAAAATGTAATAATATTCCTCTTTTTATGTTCATCACTACTGAAATAGGAACTCTAAATTTTACCTTATGCCTATTGTAATTTTTAATTTACAAAAGACAATTTACAATTTCTTTTAGTTTAACGCAATCTGTATGCTTTTGTTTTTTACATTACTGTGCTGTAATGTTTAACATAAGTACATTTTCATGTACTTTCGTAAATTCGTGTTTTTCTATTTGAGATACTCTCGTTACCATTCACCTCGAATACCGTGCCCCTCCTGTATGTTAATTCATTGTTTTCTAAAACTGAGTGTTACTATTACGACTGTAGTACCTAAGACCATGCCACTCCTACGTCTGTGTCACAAATGTGAGGCTTGTTCGGCTATGTCCTGCTTGACTATGTGGCTCCCATCACCATATCCTTCTTCATCATCTTCTTCTTATTATTATTCTGCTTCACTGGAGTATTATGTCTTATCCTAGGTGTATTATACCGGCATGGTCTTAACACGCGGTAGCGTAGCGATTCGTTATTAGCACCATCCTAGTAAAATGTAGGATGTAATTGTGGCGGTATACTCCTAGATACGTTCGTTATCTGTGAAATGTGTATGATTTGAAATATCAGCTGGTACTCATGAAAGCGATCGTCGGCCTGGCGTTATGTTAATAGTTAAATGTTTGTCACCTGTAACCTTGTTTATGTTTTGCAGATTTGTTGATGTGCATGTGTGATGTTTATACACAAAACTTGTTTGTCACACTTCGTCCTCTCGTGCTAACAACAATACGAGGTTACAGCTGCCTCATCCTCAAGAGCTTTACGTGGTTCTGGTCTCACGCATAGTATTCTGTAGTTAACTACTGCGATTGATGTTGCCACGTGTGACGTACATTTCATCTTGTTTCCTCCTGAACCACGCATATTTTACTATTTTCTTCCCTGTCTTTCAGCTCTTAATGACCTGATAACAATAATAACAATAATGATAATGTTACTTGCTTACGTCCCACTAACTACTTTTATGGTTTTCGGAGACGCCGTGGTGCCGGAATTTAGTTCCGCAGGACTTCGGTTCACGTGCCAGTAAATCTACCGACACGAGGCCGACGTATCTGAGCTCATTCAAATACCACTGGATAAGCAAGGATCAAGTCTGCTAAGTTGGGACCAAGAAACCAGTGCTTTAATCGTCTGAAAAACTCAAACTAGCAACTTTTATTTTGATACCTTTAATAAGCACTATAAATGCATCTGGAATTGCCCAGCCCCTCCTGTATGTTAATTCATTCTTTTCTAAACCTGAGTGTTACTTTTACGACTGTAGTACCTACGACCATGCCACTCCTATGCCTGTGTCACAAATAGAGCCATGTTCGGCTATGTCCTGCTTGACTATGTGGCTGCCGTTACCACCTTCTTCTTCTTCTTATTCTGCTTGTAGTGAAATCATATGTCTTATCATAGGTGTATTCTACCGGCATTGTCTTAACACGCGGTAGCGTTTTATAACATGTTCATTATTCGTTTGAAACAAAACGTTCGATATGCTTCGATAATTCAATTCAATAATTCTTTATTTTATCACTAGCGAATGTGCCCGTGCTTCGCTACGGTATTCTACATTGTATTCGAATATCGACGTAAATAGTGTACATGCTGTAAATAAGATTGTTTTAAAATTGCATGTCTCTTAGCGTTATCCGAGAAAGAGCATGGGGAGGTCCCCGTACGTTGTTTCCAATGTAAAAAGTTTGTTATGTATTTGTGATATAACGGCAGGCTCACTTGTCTACTGCCATTCACAATCGAGTTGGGAAGTTTACATTATAATTGCAGGCCCCATTGCCTACTACGCGGACAGAATCGATTTGGGGAGTATCGTTAAAATGGCAGCCCCCTTTCCTACTTCCAGCCAGATTACAGTTGAGGAGTTTTTATTATAATGGCAGGCAATTACCCTACTGTCACTCGAAGATGAGTTGTGCAGTTATCATTATAATGCCAGGTCCATTTTCCTACTTCCAGCTACCTTACTGCCAGTCACACCAAGTTGGTGAGTTTCCATCAAAATAGCGGGCCACAATGCCTAATGCCAGTCACATTTTAGATGAGGACATTTCTTTATAATGGCGGGCACCCTTGCCTACTGAGAAACACAATCGGGTAGGGGAGTTATAAACAAAACTGCATGCTCACTTGCCTTCTGCAAGTCAAATCGAGAAGGGAACAATTCATTACTATTGTAGGCCTTCCTTACTAATGACAGTTACACAGGAGTTGGAGAAGGAACCCTTTCATACTGCCAGTCAAAGTGCGTGTGGGGAGTTCTGATTACAATAGCAGACCCACCCTTTCTCGATCGCTACAAATCGACATCAGTGAATATATATAGATCGACATACGAAAGTATATGCGTGTTTACAATATTGAAGACCTTCATTTACAGATTAACTGCTACTAAACGTACGTCATATCGACAAAGGATTATACCATAAGACACGCCGGATTTAGTGGCCTAAATGGCTGGTCCTATGATATGTCATCTATTCTTGGGTCAGATTGAGTTAGAAACGTGGAACAGGGTAACGTTTTTGTAAGATTATCTCACATTACATTACTTTTCGGATAATTATGTGACAGCTACATACATAGCATTTGGCTCACATATGGCTACTGGGTGGGCCAATTTTCGTGAAGAGTTTGATGATTCTGTATTTCATATGAGTAATCGAAAGTATGAATTATGCTGTGAAAATTCCAAATTGACTTAACATCGATTAATAGAGAAAAATCAAACGTAAAATGTATACAGATACGGCAAAAAGTCATAAGACCAAGGTTGTAGATCATTCCAAATTGAACGGAGATTGTGCAATCTGTTATGTGATAGGAATTTCCGAAGGTCTGCACCATCATAAAAATTGCCTGCAAATTTCGATATTCTTCGGGGATAAAAAGTGAAAAATTTAATGATCTTGGATGTTTTCCGTTCTTTACAGGCTAAAACGTATAATTTTGTCAAATTTCAATTATCTTCTTTTTCTTCTGGCAAATTATGCCGCAATCAGGATTTTGGGCGAGGCGGGTAAAAATTAGGACTTTCAGGAAACTAAACCAAATATTATGGAGATGGTCATTATTACCCCTTAAACGGAAAGCTGTACGAAAATTTCGCCAAAATAGTCAGTGTAGAGGTACACAGTCGTTACGATTTGATTTATCTATATTGATAAGGAATCTGCTCCATGTAAAACACCTTTTGGGCTATGTCCGCTGGACTTAACCTGCAAAACTGACAATTCATGATATCTCCCTTATTAATCCTCCTGACGAAAAAATGCACATGAAAAAAGGTTAAGAGGTGGAATTCCATCACGTTTGGTCGATTTCCAGTCAGGTTGGTCTTGTTCTGTATATATTGTGGAGGAGTAAAATCACCATTTCGGTTCCCTATAGACCGCCAGTCCATCCCGGAACATGAAATCTTATTTACGTTTAAAACCTACCTTTGGACAGGTGGATGCTAAATATAAATTTTGGTTTGAATGTCTTCAGTAGTTTTCAAGTTGTAAGGAATACGCTTTACACGCACCCGCTCGTGAGTTAAGTCCGATGGAACTTGTACAGAAAAACGGTCCGTTAATGATATCTCCGTTATTACTCCTCGTATCGAAATGATGCACATGAGAAAAAAGGCTTAGAAATTAATTTCTACCAAGGCAGGTAGATTTAAATTAACTTTGGTTGTGTATATTTTGTGGAAGTGCAAAATCACTGTTTCGGTTTCGCATAACCCTCCAGTCAGTTCAGGGATTTAGAAACAATATTTGCCCTAAAACCTATCAAGGACGGGTGTATATTCTAAATATGAGTCTTGGTAGAAATACATCCAGTAGTTTGTAGCACTCGCGTACATACGGCGTAATTAAGGAAGAAAATAATACAGTTAAGAAAGTTGAAAATAATAGAAAATGGATTATAACTGAGGACAGCCGGATAACGACAAATATGTAAATGCCAAGTGAATGTATTGGAAAATCAAATGCCCCTCAATAAATTATGCTAGTGTGAGTTATGGATATAATAAAGCGGTAACAGAGGAGAAATTTAGGTCCAGTGATTCTTAGGTAAACAAATAATAAGAAGATGACTAATGGTGTTATTACTTAATCTATTCGAGGGCGGTTATAACATCCAACGATATTCCGCCAATATCCCGCAGATAGGCCGATTGACGCCTCTCTTGCCTTCTACCCAAGGAACAACCACGAATGTAAAAGCATAATGAGGAAAATGTCAATACGTTACATCCCTGCTGGCATGCAGAGACGTTGCCATGGTAACCTGTAGGTTCGTTGTCGGTCTGTCGGTCACTCAATGCAGAGCATGATACCAGCGGAAAACTGTAAATTTCTCCGTCATGTGAAGAGTAAGTTAAATTATGAACATAACGAAAGTTGTTTATAATAAAGAGACGTTTCACGTACGGTAAGCGAAGTTTACAGAAAATCAATAGTATAAGAGAAAATGGAGGAGAATGTTTTTCCTATAAACCCCCGTCTATTCAAAGATTTTAAAATAATATGCATATTGAAACCTTCCCCAGTATGAGTATACTCTAAATATGAAGTTTGGTTGAGATCTATCCAGCCGTTTCGAAGTGATGGTGGAAAAACCATTCTGGTTTTCCTACAACCCCCCATGTATTCAAATATTTTAAAATGATATGCATGTCGAAACCTTCCCCGGGATAAGTATACTCTAAATATTAAGTTTGATTGAGATTTCTCCAGCCGTTTCGACGTGATGGTGGAAAAACCATTCTGGTTTTCCTATAAAACCCCGTGTATTCAAATATTTTAAAATGATATGCATATCGAAACCTTCCCCGGGATGAGTATACTCTAAATATGGAGTTTGGTTGGGATCTATCTAGCCGTTTCGACGTGATGGTGGAACAGACAAACAGACAGACAAACAGACAAACAAACCGCGGACCCCCTACAATTTTATTTATATAGATTACACATATCCTTTTCGTTTGGAAGCATGAAATATTAAGATTATTCTTTACGTCCCACTAACTACTTTGACGGCTTTTGGAGACGACGAGGTGCCGGGATTTCGTCTCTCAGGAGTTCTTTTACTTGCCAGTAAATCTACCGACACGAGGCTGACGAATTTGAGCACCTTCAGATACCACCGGACTTGGCCAGGATCGAACCTGCTAAGTTGGAGTCAAAAGGCCATCACCTCAACAGTCTGAGCCACTCAGCCCTTCAGGAAGCACGAAATGTGCTCTCTTTCCTCTCGCGTGTCGACAAAAAGTCAACAGCCGCCGTTCAGGGTAACACTCGTGTGTCGTGCTCTGGTCGCCACACGGTTCTGCATCGCATAACTAAGTTTCGGAGTACATTACGACAACTATTTATTATTCAACTAGCAAGATACCCGTGTTTCTCTACGGTATTATATTGAATTCTTAATGTTTTGTATATAATCCGCCGAAATTTGCGATCTGACTCGTTTTCTGAGAGAATCCGCCAAAATTCGCGATCTGACTCGTTTTCTGAGAGATTACGGCAAAGTTCCTCATATTTTTCAATCTTTCTTTCCAGCAATCGATTTCGTACTTCCCGGGCTAGGTCCAGGTATTCCACCCGGTCAGGTGGGTCTCAAAATCTTTGCCATATTTTCCTATAAGCATTTTTAATATGGATAAAAATCTTTGAGGAGATCCGGCGAGGTGTCGTCTTGGGTGCCTTGGCGGTACTGAACCCGCGGCTGGACTGCATTCGTAGTCATTACCCGGCCAGAACGCGTTTCCAGCGCGGTCCACACATTTTGACGACGGTCGAGAATATTATTATTATTATTATTACCATTATTATTATTATTATTATTACTATTATTATTATTATTATTATTATTATTATTATTATTATTATTATTATTATTAGGGTGGGTGATGTTATTTGAATTTCGGATATTATTATTATTATTATTATTATTATTATTATTATTATTATTATTATTATTATTATTATTATTATTATTATTATTATTATTATTATTATTGATGCTCTGGGCCCCACCGCAAAATGCAAGACCGTTACTTGGCGGTAAATACATTTGCTGCCATTGTCATTCCTTAAAATGTGACCAGCACCATTGTCGCGCGTAGGCAAGTGCGCGGGATTTCTGACGATACGAAATATGTTTAATTTTTAATTTTTATGCCAAGTGAATCTACTGTAATCTAACTTTAAGTTCTCCAAAAGAAAAGATGGCTCTTAAAAACGAACCCAGGAAAGATTAAAAATTATCGGTTTATGGTCAGGAAAAGTATATTATGAACAGTGAAATCAATTGGTCTCAACTCCTTTTTCTCCCCAGCGCTGTTAAGATTATTAACCCAACCCACCCTCCCACCCACAAGAATAAAGAGGGGCGTGTTTCTTTACGTTTAGAGGAGATTCCAAATACCAATGTTCACGCCTGTTACCTTCAGTTTTGAGAGATGAGTACCTCCATTAAAACAATTCACTTTTCTTCACTTCCTTCCACACTCCCCCCCTCCCCCCCCAAGTGAAATTTCCGGGGAAAAAACTTGTTCCTATATTAGCAAAGGATCTTCTAAATATCAATTATCACGACTGTAACATCTTCAGTTTTAGAGATATGTGTCCTCATAAAAGGAATTCAACTCCTTTTCACACCCGCCCCCAAATGATTTTTCACAAAACCGCGTTTTTCTTTGTTTTTATAGGAGATCCAACTACCAATTTTCACGCCTGTAACAACTTTATTTTTTATTAGATGTAAGTATCCACAAACAATTAATTCTATTAATTTTTCAATTATTTTTCCTCCGTCCCCCCACCCTTCATTGGATTTTCCGAGAATACGTCTTTCTTTACTTTTAAAGCACATTCCAAATACCAGTTTCAAATTCTGAAAAACCTTTCGTTTTTGAGATAATAGTATTTCCATACAAATATTTCAACTACTTTTTCAATCCCCCCCTTTAATTGGATTTCCGAAAATAAAAATTCGTTTTCCTTTGTTTTTAAAGGAGATTTCAAATACCAAATTTCACGTCTGTAACATCTTCAGTTTTTGAGATATCAGTGTCCTAATTAAAATAATTTTCAGTCACTTTTACCCCCCACCCAAGTAGTTTTTCTGAAAATAAAATACACATGTTTATTTAATTGTAATAGAGGTAAAAATGCCATTTATCACTTCTGAAATATGTTACGTTTTTGAGATATTCTGTAGAAATGCTTTTTTAAAATTCACCCCCTTTTTGTTCCCCTTAAGTGGAGTTTCCAAAAGCAATTCCCCTATGTTCCTTTACTTTTACAGGAGATTCCAAATACTAGTTTCTTACGTCTGTCATATTTTATGGTTCTGAGATATACAGTAGTAACAATCTTTGCAAAAATTCACGACAATTTGTCACTCCTGTTTAACCGCCATTAATTGGATTTTCAAAAAAGAAAAATACGTGTTTCTTTATTTTTAAATGAGATCCCAAATACCAATTTTTAAGAGTGTAATATCTTCAGTTTCTGAGATATAAGTATCCCCATTACAGGCATTCAACCGCTTTTCCACCCTTTTCACCCCCTCTGTTGGGATTTTTCGAAAAAATTACATGTTTCTCTATTTTTGTAGGAGATCCTAAATACCAGTTTTACATCTGTAAACTTTTAAAGTTTTGAGATATAGGTACACTCATTTTTTAAAAATTACCTCCCGTTTCACCCCCCCCCCCTAATGAATAGGATTTTCCAAAAACGAAAATACCTGTATCTTTATTTTTAAACGAGATTCAAAATACAAATTTTCAGGTGTGTAATATCGTAAGTTTATGAGATATAAGTATCCTCATTAAAGGCATTCAACCCCTTTTTACCCTTTTAGGAATATCCGAAAACAAAAAATACTCAATTCAACCAATTTCTCACCCTTTTTCATCCCTCCTATTGGGAATTTCCGAAAACAGAAAGTACGTGTTTCTTTATTTTTAATGAAGATTTTAAATACCAATTATTACATCTTTAAACTTTTAAAGTTTTGAGATATAGATACACTCATTTCAAAAATTAACCCTCCTTTTCACACCCTTAGCCATACAATATCAAAAAATCATCACTTAGTGAGCACCTAAATTATAATATGAATGTTTCCTCAAAATTTCATTTCTTTATGTCCATTAGTGATGGCTCGGTGATGATGAAGCTGTCAGTCAGTCAGTCAGTCAGTCAGTCAGTCAGTCAGTCAGTCAGTCAGTCAGTCAGGACATGTTCTTTTATATATATAGACTAGCAAGGTACCCGTGCTTCGCTACGGTATTATAGTGAAATTTATAATTGAATGCTTATCGTTTTATGTATAATCCGCGGAAATTCGCGATCTAACTCCTTTTCTGATAGAATCCACCAAAATTCGTGATCTGACTCGTTTTCTGAGAGATTAAGGCAAAGTTCCTCCCATTTGCAATCTTTTTGCCAGCAATTGATTTCGTACTTCCCGGGCTTGGTCCAGGTATTCCACAAGCCAGTTGGGTCCCTAAGTCTTTGCCATATTTTCCTATAAGCATTTTAATGTGGATCAAATCCTAAGGAAATCCGGCGTGGTGTCGTCTTGGGTGCCTTGGCGGTATTGAACCCGTGTTCGGACTGCAATCGTAGTCATTACCCCGCCAAGACACATTTCCAGAGCGGTCAGCACGTTTTGACGACGGTCTAGATCATTATTATTATTATAAATCATATTATGGTGGGTGCGGTAAATTACATCCTCTGCCATTGTCATTGCTGCCAACGTGACCAGCACCATCGTCGCGCGTATTCAAGTACGCGAGATTTCTGGCGACACGAATGATATACTTCCGTGAATTCTTGACCTTATTATAGAGGTGAACAATTGCGTGGTCAATATCATTCATATCGTTTATTTCAAATGTGTTTAAGTTTTTATTTACATGCCAGGAGAATCTACTATAATCTAAATTTATGTACTCCAAAGGAAAAATGGTTCTTGAAAACGAACCCAGGAAATATTCAAAATGATCAGTTTATGATCAGAATAAGTACATTAAGAATGAACAGTAAAATCAATTGGTCTCAACTCCTTTTCACACCCCGCTGCCGTTAAGTTGATTTGCCCCTCCCCCCAAAAAAGAGGGCGTGTTCCCTTATGTTTAAAGAAGATTCAAAATACCAATGTTCACGTCTGTTAACTTCAGTTCTGAGGTATAAGTATGTCCATAAAAAGAATCACTTTTTTTCTCTTCCTTTCACACTCCCCCCCCCCCTAAGTGAATTTCCCTTTAAAATACATGTCTCTTTAATAGTAAAGGATCTTCTAAATATCAGTTATCACGACTCTAACATCTTCAGTTTTTGAGATATATGTCCACATAAAAGGAAATCAACTCATTTTCACCCCGACCCCCAAAATTCTTTCGCCCCAAAACTGTGTTTCCTTTGTTTTTAAAGGAGATCTAAATATCAATTTTATGTATGTAACAACTTAAGTGTTTATTGCTGTAGATGTAAGTATCCTCATACAATTAATTCAATTAATTTTTCAAGTTTTCACCACCCCACCCTTCATTGGATTTTCCGAGAATAAATGTTTGTTTAATTATAATGCAGATTCCAAATACCAATTTTCACGTCTGTAAAATCTTTCGTTTTTGAGATAATTGTATCCTCATATAAATTATTCAACAAATTTTTCAATTTCTGTGATCTTTTTAGGTAGATTTCCGAAAAAAATGTACATATTCCTTTATTTTTAAAGGAAATTCCAAATACCAAATTTTCTAATTAAAGGAATTCAACCCCATTTTCAGTCATGTTTACCCCTCCACCGAACTGGATTTTCAGAAAACAAAAAATACATGTTTCTTTATTTTCAATACAGATAAAATGTACTATTTTTCACTTCGGTAACATGGTAAGGTTTTCAGATATACTGTAGAAATGCTCATTTTAAAATTTAACCCACTTTTTAGTTCCCATTAAGTTGAGTTTCCAAAAGCAAAACACCTATGTTTCTTTATTTTTACAGGAGATTCCAAATATCATTTTTTACGTCTGTAACATTTTACGTATCTGAGTTATACTGTAGATATTGTCTTTCTAATAATTCAACCCAATTTGTCACTCCTGTTTAACCCCCATTAATTAGATTTACCAAAAACAAAAGAAATTATGTGTCTTTATTTTCAAAGGAGATTCCAAATACCAATTTTCAGGTCTGTAATATCCTCTGTCTCTGAGATATAAGTATCCTCATTTCAGGCATTCAACCCCTTTTTCACCCCTCCCATTGAGATATTCCGAAAACAAAAATATACGTGTTTCGTTATTTTTAATTGGGATTCTAAATACCAATTTTTACATCTGTAAAGTATCAAAGTGTTGAGATATAGATAAACCCATTTTAAAAATTCCCCCTTTTGCCCTCCCATTAATTTGATTTTCCGAAAAACAAAAAATACGTGTCTCTTCATTTTTAAAAGAGATGAAAAGTACCAGTTTAATGGTCTGTGATACCTTAAGTTTCTGAGATAAAAGTACCGGTATCTTGATTAAAGGCATTCAACCCATTTTCACCCTTTTCACCCCCTATTGGGATTTTCCGAAAACAAAAAATATGTCTTTACTTATTTTTAAAGAAGGTTCGAAATACCAATTTTTACGTCTGTAAACCTTGAAGGTTTTGAGATATAGATACACTCATTTTAAAATTTCACCCCCCTTTTCACCACCTTAGCTACGGTGTATCCAAAAATCCTCTCTTAGCGAGCACCTACATCTTAATATGATTGTATCCCCAAAATTTCATTCCTTTACGTCCAGTAGTTCTGGCTCGGCTATGATGAATCTGTCAGTCAGTCAGTCAGTCAGTCAGTCAGTCAGTCAGTCAGTCAGTCAGTCAGTCAGTCAGTCAGTCAGTCAGTCAGTCAGTCAGTCAGTCAGTCAGTCAGGACATGTTCTTTTAAAAATATACAGATAAAAACATTTTTCTCTTCTGTAATATGTTACGTTTTGAGATATACTGTAGTAACGCTCATTTTAAAATTTCACCCCCTTTTCAGTTCCCCTTAAGTGGAGTTTCCAGAAACAAATCACCTACGTTTCTTTACTCTTACAGGAGATTCAAAATATCAATTTTTACGTCTGTAAAATTTTACGTTTCTGAGATATACAGTAGTTATAACCTTTCTAAAAATTCACCCCAGTTTGTCACTCCCGTTTAACCCCCATTAATTGGATTTTCCAAAAACAAAAAATACGTGTTTCTTTATTTTTAAAAGAGATCCCAAATACCAATTTTCAGGTGTCTAATATCTTAAGTTTCTGAGATATAAGTATCCTCATTACAGGCATTCAATCGCTTTTTCACCCTTTTAACGCCTCCTGTTGGAATTTTCCGAAAACAAAAATAATACATTTTCTATATTTTTAAAGGAGATTCTAAATACCAATTTTACAACTGTAAACTTTTAAAGTTTCGAGATATGGGTACACTCATTTTTATAAATCATCCCCCGTTTCACTCCCCCCCCCATTATTTGGATTTTACAAAAACAAAAATACCTGTCTCTTTATTTTTAAAGGAGATTCCAAATGCAAATTTTCAATCTGTAATATATTAAGTTTCTGAGATATATGTATCCTCATTACAGGCATTCAACCACTTTTTCACTCTTTTCACCCCTCCTGTTGGGATTTTCCCTAAACAGTAATACGTATTTCTTTTAAAGGAGATTCTAAATACTAAATTTTTACATCTGTAAACATTTAAAATTTTGAGATATAGATATTTTCATTTTTAAAATTCAACCCCCTCATCACCCCCCATTAATTGGATTTTCCACAAACCAAAAATACGTTTTTTTATTTTTTAAGGAGATCCCAAATCCAAATTTTCAGGTCTGTAATATCTTCAATTTCTGAGATATAAGTATCTTCATTAAAGGCATTCAACCAATTTTTCACCCTTTTTTCACCCCTCCTATTGGGATTTTCCCAAACAAAAGAATACGTGTTTCTTTATTTTTAGAGAAGATTCTAAATACCAATTTTTACATCTGTAAACTTTTAAACTTTTGAGATATAGATACACTCATTCCAAAAATTCACCCCCTTTTTCACCCCCTAGTGACAGAATATCAAAAAATCCCCCTTAGTGAGCGCCTACATTATAATATGAATGTATCCTCAAACTTTAATATCTTTATGTCCAGTAGTTTTGGCTCGGCGATGATGAGTCAGTCAGTCAGTCAGTCAGTCAGTCAGTCAGGACATGTTCTTTTATTTATATGGATACTGGTATCTTCTGGGCACTGTGAGAACGAATTTCAGACATCCTCCTTTAGAATGCGAAGCCAATATTACTCTGTTTCCTTGGTTATGTATATGCTCAACGGAAAGCGTTCGCGGGAAAATAGCGGCTCCCGTCTTGACGGCGGATGATATATTGGTGACATTTTCGACTGAATTTACGGATAATGACCATGGAGGTGATGAATTTTTCGAGGCAAGTGATGAAAGTGATGTTTCAGAAAGTGATCTCAGTGATAACAATAATGACAGCGATGCGTGTAATGTTGGGGTGATGATAATGTTTATCTACTAGCAGACACAGACTTCTTCATCCGGGGGGAGGTAGCAATAAAGAACAATCTACCACAAACCCCAGCATATAAAGCCCACATAAGGGAAAGGGAAGGAAAAGCTAATACAATAGACGAAAGCTTATATCATACGCCGGCCATGAGCACAGATGAATGGAGGTCCCCTAACTTCCCACTGGGGACCGCATATCCGAGAATGGCAGTGCATGGATTTCATTTCAGAATCTTCATCCAACGAGGATTTCACAAGGCGTCGTCTTAATATTCTTGCACTCTATGTGGACAACGCTATGAACAGTAACATTTACTCGAATGCATAGCAAGGACAAACTCGCGGACATTTTGCTAAGTTGATAATTTTGTTTTGTAAAATACAAGTCTCATGTACACACTGGGTTTCATGAATGTTATTATAGTGTGTTGCCGTGACACGGGCCTCATTGGCATGTACAAAATTCTAATACTGCTTGGAGATCGTGGACTACAGGCGATGTAGGCCTGCCGACATTCTCTTTTAGATCAGTGGGTTCATCTGTAAGACATGGCAATAGACATCTTGGAGAATTACAGTACTGCAAATTAATTTTTACGGACCAGCTACTAACCTTCATTACGAATGAGACAAAAGATTACGCGAAAATAAACATTCAGAGAAACACTCCAGTTCAGAAGCGGACTATATGGTGTTCATGGAAGGAAGTCACTGTAGAAGGACTGCAAGGTTTGCAGCAATACGAAATTTGATTAGGAGAGGCGAGAAACGGTTCATTTGTGCAAAAACCTGTGAGAAGCAATCAGGACCTCACCCAGGACTGTGCTTCGAAAAGTATCACACCCTCCAGAAATTCCGATGAAAATGTGGCATAAAACCTATCTGTGCCTTTCGTATTTCTTTGTGTACAATAATTTTGCATTTTGAACCTGAACAAATTTGTTGTAAATATGTAAATAAGTGTTTCATAATACGTCTCCCAGTATGGCAAAAACTGACTGAAGTAATTACAAGCTGGGAGAAATTAGGGCTGGGAAAATATTCGTGGGCGGAGGGTTAATTTATTTAGTTTTATAACATGTTCATTATTCGCTTGAAACAAACGTTCGATGTGCTTCGATAATTCACTATCAGTACTACTAATTTGAACTTCCTATCCCACGCATTCTTACTTTGCTATAAGGAACTTTGTTTACGTACTCGTCAACACGATTTTGCCTTGTTCCTTGACCTCTATACAATGTAAAATTGGGTTCAAACCATATTTCACGACCCGGAGAGCCTATCCCAAACTGACGCCCGAATAATTACATCACACGCTCGTACAGACCCCGCACTGACACGGGTTTTCAGGCCATTTCCATACTCACTAGTGCATGGGGCTGATGACCACATATGTCCCAATCCCTTAAAGGACGTAACAGCAAATGAACCAGCATTAACGCCGACAAATCGATACATCTCCAGTGCCCGAAACCGATGGCCAGGGGTATCTGAAGTTCCTAAGACGGAAACAAAATACTAACAACCACAAAGCCCGTCTGGTGAGCATGTTAAGTAACATGGCATAAACGAGGAGCAGCCTTCATCTGTTATCGTAGTTCATTTGCTCTTAAACATAAACCCAGTTTGGCAAGAATGTTACGTAATATCTCGTGGCATTGTATCTGTAGCGTTCAGCTGTTGTAGTAGTACATTTCCTCTTAAACATAAACAGAAACCCGTTTGGCAAGGATGGCGCGTAACTTGCCTGTTATCGAAAGAAAGCTATTCATTAACAATGAACAAGGCATAATACCTATTCGAAAACATCTTATCCCTTTGCTGATAAAAGTAACATTACTACAAGTTTAATATATAGTGGTTCCTCACATCGTTCTCTATTGCTAAATGAAATACCTGCATGTATACCCCTAACAGTCTGTATACCCTGCAATACACATCTATTGTGTTGCCGAAATCAGTATGATTTAATCTCATATTAAGGAACATTGTATTACTGTAATTAACACATAATTGATCGTCGCTGCAATGCCAAAACCACGAATGTGACAATGCTCTTCATTTCCACTATTTCCCTCAAGACTGGTCACGCCTCCCAGCCACATATTAATATGCAGTCCATCAGAACAAATTTCGTTGAGTTCATTTTCCTATGCTAATATGTAAAGGAAAATGAACATTCGTGTACCGTACCGTAGGAATGTATGTTTGCATGACATATTTATCCTCCTTTATATTATAATGTATTTAAGGTGCATTTTCCTTTACGCATGCGCATAGGAAAATTCACTCAACGAGAATTTGTCTGCCGGACTGTACATCAGTATGTGGCTGGGAGGCGTGACCAGTCTTAATTGAAATAATGGATAGGAAGTGCTTTGTCTCATTCGCGCTTTTGTCATAGGAGTGAGGATATAAGCACGTGTCAGAACAACACTGTGTTATAATTAGGTGAATTATAACAATCGCGTGGAGCATCAAAGCTTTCCTAACGTTTCGTATAGTCTGAGAGGTGTACAAGTACCTATTGTGGGGCTCAAAATATAATTTGTCGGTTGCTGCGGAATATGTTTGACAAAGACAGTAGAAATGAATGGTACAAATTCAAAATAATGATAATTTCATTGTTGTTGCCATGTGATATACAATATAGAAGAAGTTCCTCTTCGGAATATTCAGTTTGACTGTTACGAAATTCATTTCGTTGTTTTCCGTCAGAGGTACAGAAAGCTAATTATTGGTACTTGTGACTGCACTTATTATTTTAATATTTTTCGGTGCTTTCATAGAAATTGACAAATAAAGTTTCTTCAGAACTGACGGAAAATTAAATAAACTGTGCATAAAATTGATGCATATGACGGTCGATAGTAATCGAAGTGCAATGCGGCTGGGCTGGATACAAAATATACACAGAATTGAACAATAGTGTAGGAAGAGAGCATTATTCTCTAGGTCAGATCTCTATGTTATTTAAGTAAAAACAGTAAAGTAATAAAATGCTAGTGTGATAATGGTTCATCATAGTATATGCTATTGTAGTAAAATCTAACATTTTATAACATACTACCCTGGTTTTCACTCCATCCTGACCCTTAGTAGATCCAGTGTTTCACTTCTTCTTCTTCCCTTCTGCATTTGCTCACTTTCTTGGGGTGGGCATCTAGTGATGATTTGGCTAAGTTTTACGCTCAGAAGCCCACCGTTAGTAGAACAAAAATAGTGAGTGTCTTAATGTGATAGAACAATGTATGGAAATGACATGTTCAAGTGGTTAATTCATTCACATAACTAATTCAGAAAGTATTGCACTGCAAAATGTTGTCCTATGGCTTTCAAAATAAAATTACAAAATAAGAAATGAAAAAGAAAGACTTGCACTTTCATATAAGATACTGCCTTACTTGAACAACAGTAGATTCCACGAATTCGATGTGCTGAACTTCAAGTAACAATAGTAAACTTACCGATCAAATTTCAGTACAAGAACAGTGTCGTAAAAATTTCAATAATTTCAATACCAGAATTTTACTATTCTCTTTCCGTCGCACCGATACAGATAGGTCTTATGGTGACGATGGGACAAGAAAGGCCTAGGAATGGGAAGGAAGCGGTAAGGGCCTTAATTAAGCTACAGCCGCAGTATTTTCCTGGTGTGAAAATGGGAAACCACAGAAAACCACCTTCAGGGCTGCCGATAGTGGAGTTCGAACCCACTGTCTCCCGGATGCAAGCTCACAGCCGCGAGCCCCTGACCTCACGGTCAATTCGCAATATCATTTGACAAGACCAAGATCCTAGCAGCTATCCCTTGGAATCTGGAAAGGAAAATCCGTGAGGCTATCGAAATCAAGAAACACCCAAACCACATGAATTGAGAAGAAATAATTTTTGAATGCCTATCATACATAGATTAAGACATAGAGACCTCAACATAAACACGCAGGACGATTCTCTAATTACATAACAGCGCGGTCAAGTCCCACTACCTGGCTGTGACACATACTTTCCAGAATTCTCACGAGACAGCCAGGGGGCTCACGTCAGCTAGAAAGGGTAGGATTTATAAGGCCAAAGTCAGGAATCGCTCTCGTAGTGTGATTGCAGCTTGGGAGACTGGTTACCTCGGATCGAGTAGGGGTATTTCAGTCGCATTCACAAATAATGCTGCAACGTATTCGAAACGTCGGTAAACTCTACGGAATGTACAGAAAAAACAACACAGTTCAACACGGAAAAAGAACTAAATAATTCTGCACACCGTGGAAGATTCACTCCTAACGTAAAAATCATGAATGTCAGAGGAAGGAAGCCGTGAGTATAATACACAATGATTTCACGACAGTAAAGCGAGATACTAAATGATAAAATGATTACGCTCAATTATTCTACCTAGGCGTGACCTAATTATAAAACAGTCCATCTGCAACTATAGAAAAGTGGTTACACTAAAAACATAAATTAACGTAGACATATAATAATAATAATAATAATAATAATAATAATAATAATAATAATAATAATAATAATAATAAAACTGCACTTAGGCCTAAGCGTATCCTACTTATAATAGGTAAACTGCAATAACAGAACAGAAGTTAAAAATGAATACCGGTTCGTGATACTAGACAGATAATTACTCTTTTTCCACATACGCGCTAACAGAAATTAAAACTGGCCTTAACTGCTAAAACTGCGTGCGTTCGCCGTGTGGTTAAGGTCACGCAGCTCTGAGCTGGAATTCGCGAGATAGTGGGTTCGAAACCCACTCTCAGCAGCCCTGAGGATGATTTTCCTTGGTTTCCCATATCACACCAGGCAAATGCTGGGGATGTACCACAATTAAAGCCACGGCCGCTTACTTCCCACTAATACCAGAATACTTAAGTTATCTGTGTCGGTGTCACGTAAAGAAAATAGTAAACAATAAAATAAAATAATAACTGCTGAAATATTAAAAGTATCGTACAAGGGAAGACGTCTGAAAGAGTGATTCCATAATTTTTCTCGAAACTCTGACGATGACTTGAACTACAAGCACCAATTTATTCGACCGTTTGCTGAAAACGTAATGTTTGAATTGGAGAAGAGCCGTTAACTATCTTCTTAGCAAAATACCTTGTATTCTCTTGTGGCATTATTATTTTTTAATTAAATTTACAATATTTCCGATAATGTAACGATTATTTAAATGAATGTTTTCCTTCGTGATAAGGGTAACGGAAGTGCTGTACGAAGTAAGGTGTCTAGTACGGTACCTATAAGAATGTAAATGTAGGTAATGTGGAAGGTACGAGTACGTATAAAAAACCTGTCATTTTACGTTCCACCAAGAAAAAAATTGTTATTTAAACAAAAATGGAGCATTATTTATTATTTTCCTTAACCCACCTAGGTAATAATAAAAAGCTAACCTACGTAACCTCGTACACGTAATCTGTTGAACACATCTGGAACTACTCACTGTGGAATTTAAATAAATGTCACTAATATTCATTACTACCAACAAACAAGAAACACCAGCATTTACAGCACTAAATCGATTACACACACACACACACACACACACACACACACACAAGCGCGCGCACGCACACATTCAAAATTAACCGAATGTCAATAGATATTACCCCTTTTTCACTATACAGTAGTAAGAAAAGAGCACATTCGGCAACCGACCATTCACGAGCGCGTCCAACAATTCCAATATCAACCTGGCATGACCGTTGCAGAAACATTTTTGTATTTCATTACACATTCCCATGTTATCGTACCACATTAAAGGATACGTACGTTGTACCATATTTTTGTGCTATGTGGTGTTTTAATCAGAATTGCAAGCCACTGGAATGTATAATTTACAATATTATGGGTAACAAAGACAGAGATCAGGCGGGTAAAATTAATAATGCAGAAGTTAACATATCTGACATCATTCCATTAATGCAATGAGAAGACATTACGATGCATCAGAGACACTTGCACTCCTACAATTATCAGAGAAGAGTGGGGTATTGTGACCGCCTCTGTGGTGTAGTGGTTAGTGTGATTAGCTGCACACTCGGAGGTCCGGGTTCGATTTCCGGCTCTGCCACGAAATTTGAAAAGTGGTACGGGGGCTGGAACGGAGTCCACTCAGCCTCGGGAGGTCAACTTAGTAGAGGTGGGCTCGATTCCCACCTCACCCATCCTGGAAGTGGTTTTCCGTGGTTTCTCAGGTAAATATCGGGATGTACCTAACTTAAGGCGGCCGTTTCCTTCCCTCTTCCTTGTCTATCCCTTCCAATCTTCCCATCCCCCACCAAGGCCCCTGTTCAGCATAGCAGGTGAGGCCGCCTGGTCATCCTCCCCAGTTGTATCCTCCAACCCAATGTCTCATGCTCCAGGACACTGCCCTTGAGGCGGTAGAGGTGGGATCCCTCGCTGAGTCCGAGGGAAAATCCAACCCTGGAGGGTAAACTGATTAAGAAGGAAAGAAAGAGTGGGGTATTCCTGAAGACGTTAATATTAAGAATATTTCCCTCGTTCAAAAGTAAAAGGAAAAAAACCTAGTCACACTCCATGGCATGACTGAGATATTCAAGTGGCTTCGGTTGTATCGAAGATACGAATCACACTTTCATCTTTCCTTAACTTACAAATTTGGCACGAGTGATTCAACTCATGTCCTGTCATGTGTTATTATTATTATTATTATTATTATTATTATTATTATTATTATTAATATTATTCTACCGATAATACGCACTCCTGTGGAGTCGCAGGTGCGAATGGTTTCGCACAAGTGGTGTTGGACCTGTTTTACGGCAGGATGCTCTTCCTGAAGCCAAACATATGTGGAGGGATGTAATCACTATTGTGTGTTTCTGTGGTGATTGGATGTGTGATGCGTTGGCCAAATATGAAGGGGGAGTGTTGGAATAAACACACAACTTCCAATCCCCTAGCCAGAAGACTTTATGAGGCGCTATTTACATATCAGGCCCGGCCGCGATTCGAACCCGAGATATCTGATCCGAAGGCTGACCATTCAGCCATGGAGTCGGATTATTATTATTATTATTATTATTATTATTATTATTATTATTATTATTATTATTATTATTATTATTATTATTATTATTATTATTGCGGATTTACGTCCTACAAAATGTATCGAAAGGTGGCTAGCATATTTGAACATCTGAAAGTACCATCAGACTGAGCCAAGATCGAATGATCGAATGCACCGTATTGGGCTCAGAAAGCCAGTGCTTTCCACTCAGACTTATGCATATAAAATAACTAGCATTTGTACCCGTTCTTCGCTCGGGAATTTGCAGTGGATTGCATGTTATCTTCAGAAATGTATGCGAAGTAACAAGGCTCTATTTGCACGTTTAATGTTAAAATAATTTCGTACGAAAGCGCGTAAGAGTAACGTGAAATACGATGAAGCTGAACAAAGTCGAGGGAGAACGATGAAAATTTCCGAATTTATTGTACGGTACAGTTCTTGGTCCGAAGTTGTGCGAAATTCTCCATGGTTCTCAGGTTACATATTTTATCTCTGACCACTGGCGTGGCGCTCTGACATTGATGATACCTCCCTTAATATCTCTTCCATCAAAAAGAGTAAAATGGCTCTTTAGTTTCTCCTGTTGCCCATCTTAAGCGACATGCACGACGTGTCCCACGGATCTTGGACTAAAGATGCACATTTTCGTAATCATCTGCGTTATTATCTGTCGAACGATAAATACGTACATATTCTGAAACTTTTGTATACAGTCCTTTCATAAGCCTAATGTTAACAAAAAGATTTGATAAAATTTTGCTATAAATACCAAATCCGTGTGATCATCATAACATCATACTCACCTGATAACACTATCCTGAGTGAGTAGAATCCAAATACGTAGTTTGGTTGAAGTAAGTCCTAGACTTTTCCATTTTAGGAATATACAAACAGATAGATAACCAAACAGACAGATAGACAGACAGACACTAAAGGGAACAGTTCCACCTCATGTTACCCCGGTGTTTGGACAAATTGGGTGGCGGTAATTTTAAAGCCGACAGAAATATCAGGCAACGTTTGATTTTCTTCTGTTATAGATACTTAAAATAACTGTAGGTCTGCGAGGGTGACCGTCACAGTATGAAGCACATAGGAAATTGTATGTCTCTCCGTTATTTGAACAGTAAGCGAAATTATGTACATAACGAAAGTTATTTGAAATGAAAGGGCGTTTCATATATAGTTGAGAGATTTTACATATAATCAATAGTGTAAGAGAAAATTGAAAACCTCTTCTGTTCATCCTTTAAACCTTCAGTCTGTTTAGTCTTTTAAATGATATGCATATTGTATCCTGCTCCTGGATGAGTAGAATCTAAATATGAAGTTTGTTTGAGATATGTTCAACAGTGTACGAGAAAATGGAAAAAACTATTCTGATCTTCGTTTAAACCCCCAGTCTATTCAGTGATTTTTAAATGATATGCATAACGAAACGTGCTCCCGAACGAGTAGAAGTTTGGTCGAGGTGTAATAAAAAGTGTAAGAGAAAATTAAAAGAAGTCTCTCCTGGTCTCCATATAAACACCCCGTCTATTCAGTGATTTTAAATGATATGCATATCGAAACCTGCGCTTGGATGTGCAGACTCTAAATATGAAGTTTGGTCGAGGGATGATCAACAGTGTAGAGGAAGAATTGAAAACAAGTATTTTCGTCTCCCTATATGCGTATAGAAACACGTTCCTGGATGAGTGGACACTAAATATATACTTTGGACGAGATATAATCAATAGTGTAAGAGAAAATTGAAAAGGTATATTTTCTTGTCATCTTATAAACCCCCAGTCTATTCAGTGATTTTTAAATTTTGTGCACATTAAAACCTGCTCCTGGATGAGTAAACTCAAAATATGCAGTTTCGTCGAAATATGTTTAATAGTGTAAGAGATAATTTAAAAAGAAACTCTTCTGGTCTTCCTATAAACCCCCAGTCTATTCAGTGATTCTTACATGATATTTGTATCGAAACCTGCTCCTGGATGAGTAGACTCTAAATATGAAGTTTAGTCGAGATCTATTCATCCGTTTATCCGTGATGGAGGAACAAACAACTAGAAAGACATACATGAAAGCTAAAAGCTACTGATACAATCTTCAATTGACCTGAAACAGATAATTGGCTTATATAAAAATTTGGCGATATAAGTGATTTTACAGACAGCGAACCCCCTAGAACTGTATGTATAAGGTATACATAATACTATTAATAAATAATAATAATAATACACCAAATCATATATGTGGGAAATGTCGAATCAAAATTTAAACGATTGGCTATACATTATAGCCTACTGACAGCATGACCAACACTTGTACGTAAGGAATATGTACGAAGAAATGACAACGTAGCGAACACAATCTTCCAAGGATGTATAAGCAGTGCGAAATAACTACAGAGGCAGCGTCAAATTACAGTTTCCTAACACACCCGATAACTCTGAAAGAAAGTTATAAAATATATTGGAATTCCTCTGTCATCACTAACAGGACAATAGCTACTAACAAACCTGACCTCATAGCCATAGATGAATTACAAAGAGAACATGAATCTTAGACATTGTTGTACTGCACCAGCGTCTTATAACATGATAAGATACAAGAAAAATCCAGCAAGTATTATATCGACCTGAGAGAAGAAATCAAACACCCTTGGAAGAAGGAAACAGTAGACTACTCTTGTGGCTATTGTGTTCTCAGCAGCTGGAGTCATACCAAAAGAGATTTGGTCAGCTCTACACCAACTGAATATATCATATCGTACCCTAACTACCGATTGTCAATATCTGCCTATAGCCCTTATAAATGTAGATTATTTTATTCTCAGGGTGTTCCTGGTCCTTCATTCACTTGTTGACATGAATCGGCGTGTGTCATAAAGAAATATAATTATTACTTGAAATAAAATCTAAGAAGTGGGCTAAGAATGGATGTATTATAAAAGGAATTAATACTACGTTTAATAGATCGGGTAAAATAAAATTGTGTATAAACTAAAACAGTTGACAGAATTTCGACACAAATGGGGATAAAATGAATACCTGAAAAAAATAGTATTTTTGCTGCTTATTAATGTTGAACGTTATCCGCAATTCCAGAATAGAATTATGTAACAAAAATGAAAGGACAAAAACCCGAAAAATACTATTGGATAGCAAGTAACGCCGTTCGTCGTTTCACTTGGTCCGTGAAGATTCAGTTTCCGTAACAGGACTCCGATTTTTTCTTTAACTAATGTTATCTACCGATCACAAAATACTACGTAGTATATCATAAGCCACCGAATGGACCTTTAATCGAGACGAAACAACCTCCGGTTATATTTGAACCGATTAATTATACACAAAAGGAAAGAGCATTTACTTCACTGCTCCTTGGCAAGGCATGGTGCTCCAAAATTCAATGTTGTCAATCCCTAAAATATCTGTAAAATACATGATTGCACCATTTTGTGTCACAACCATACACCCAGAAGTAAAGTTACTTTACTAACTAATTATTTGAAATTATACAGAATATTGTTCCACTGAACTGCAATATTTATCAAAATGAAATTAAAAACTTGAGTTTACATTTAACACACAAATAACGTTCAGGTTGTTACTTTATAATAGACTAATTTAAATTGAAGAAACCAATAAGCACGGATTTCTTAAAGTTAATCTTATCGCTTCACTGCATAATAATTAAATTGATTTAATGAAACAGTTTATGAACGGTGCCAAACAACATGAACTGAAAAGAGTAACGTCAATGGACGGTGTCATAATAAGCATCACCATGTTATCAATAGCAATTAACGCGAACTCATTCAACAAATGGTCTTCATCAAAATGTGGAAAACATACTTCATTACAATAATCATGACCACTACTGTGGTAGGAACAAGGAGAATCGTCTCATTAATATAAAACTACTTGACCATTGGAAAAATATGCTTCTCAGAAACTATGACCAGTACTATCATAAACAGAATTTGATATTATCTCAAACATATAACTTCAGTGATCAACACCAATAAAATTTAGCTAACGCACCATCATCGCAGACTAAACTGATCGTGTTATGATTATCGGCTAAATTTTTAACTCTCACTCGAATAACTACTGTAACCACTGGTCCTTGCAGACTGAGCTAACCATCTAATTGAACTCATGAATGTCACTGATACAACTATCATCAAATAGAATGCAACTTTCTAAACTAGTGACCACTCCCGTGATGGATGTTAATTCTTTGCTATTACAAGGTATGGAAATAATGGCATATCAAAATATTTTCTGCGTCGCTACGTCATTTTAACACAAAAAATGTTAACATTACTTACAACTATCCGTGTGGTCCACTATCCAACAAATAAAAATACGCGTGAGTCTATCCGCAAACACTACGTTTAACAGACCACTGCTGTACAACTGAAATAACATGATGGTCTACCAGACAAGCAGGATTGATCCCATCTAATAACTAAAGCACAAATCCACACTGTTAGTGCGTGACAGACGAGTGAAGTCATTTACCTATACCATTAGATACATTCGCCACAACACACATTAATAATCTACGGCCGCAACAAACTAACTGCATCAAGACTTCACAGTAACAATCTCCTTCACCTCTCAAAGAACGTTACTCCAGTATACAAAATATCGTACTTACGATGTTTACAAACTATTGTTCTTAAGATTGACCTTCTTAAATATTTCCAGTCGTCTAATAACGGGCTAGCAGTGTTCTACAAATATAACATCCCATCGGACTAACGGCTTCCCGGTCCTCCTAGCCGCCTCACATCTGTCACTTTTATACTTGCGATAATTTTACAAGGAAGGAATCACTTTTAAACAAGCCAGATAATATGTATAAATATATATATACTAGCTGATGTACCCGTGCTTCGCTACGGAATACTAGGTTAGGTAGTGTACTCGTTGTGAGCAAGAATGTATGAAATTGCATAGCTCTTAACGTTACCCTAGAACGTGACGGGGAATTCACCAAACATATTTTTTCATATGAAGACTGAGTTAGGGAATTTTCACTGTAATAGTAGACCCACTTGCATACCATCAGTCACAATTAGGTTGGGCATCTTTCGTTATAATGGTAGACACTCACTCTCCACCTGCCTTTTTACATCCTCAAAAAGGCTGTCTGAGTAGTTTTTCCAACTGAAATGAACATAGGTCATTACAATGACGTCAGTAGGAATGGCGCGAGTAAAAGTAATGATTTCACATGAAATACTGTATCAAATGGAAAAGCACATATTTTCTCACTTTTAATGAACAGTACTACGCTGCCGTTCTAACAGTCCAAAGTTCCAGAGCTGGAATGACCAAGCCGAAGGCAGCCGTGAGCCGTGAACACTCTTCGTTCATTCTTGGCGGGGAGGGGTTCGAATAGTGGCGACTCCCAGGGCAAAAACTATGCCATTTTACTAATAGGTTCCCTAGGAGTACCCGATGAGTCGGAAAGTATCAATTCACTACAATGACGGCGGAAAAATCTATTTGACTTGGAGGCAAATTTTTCCTCCAAGCCAGAGGAGAAACCCCCTCTTCACTGCTAATTTGGAATAAAATGAATGTAAAATTTAATTAAAAATGAAGAGGAAGAAGCTTTTCTTAAGAAACGGCTCTTTTCAGGGTTGAATTTTGAGTTATTTAGTGAATTGTGGTGCTATATATATTTTTTGCTATGGGCTTTACGTCGCACCGACACAGATAGGTCTCATTGGCGACGATGGGATAGGAAAGGCCTAGGAGTTGGAAGGAAGCGGCCGTGGGCTTATTAAAGGTACAGCCCCAGCATTTTACTGGTGTGAAAATGGGGCTGCCGACAATGGGATTAGAACCTACTATCTATCGGATGCTAGCTCACAGCCGCGCGCCTCTACAAGCACGGCCAACTCGCTTGTGTGCTATAATTTGGAATAGCCCTAATTGTTATTCTAGAACAGGCCATGCTGCTACTACTACTACTTTACTAAGTGAGCCTCTGCCGTAAGTATGCCCACTGCTCAGTCAAAACAGCGCGTCAGAGTAGGGATCGAATAGCTGGAATACTGTGATGAACCAGTGTGTTACGTACCAGCTGTATCAGAAAATGTATGAACTAAAGAAGAAAGTTTTCTAACTTCCCGGCTATTCTCGCCAATATTCATTCAGGCTATTATACTCGGTACGCGGCAGTAATCCCATCTATCGGAGTTGAGAGGCAGCATAAGAGGCAAAGAACACCACAACAAACAATGGTCGATGTAATGTTATTGTTGATCAATGTTATGCGCTTTCGATATTGTAGGCCTTCACATTCAGTTTCCTTCCGAATCTGAAATACAACTCTTATCATAGTCGGTACGTTAAAACTGAATAAAACATAAATGACTGGACATTGTATTCTCTATAACTTTTGGTATATGGTACTTTTCGATAGGACCAATAACATAGGTATTTAAAAATTACATTTTAGGCGTCTTCCCCTAAACTACAGTTTCATCCAGGGTGAACAAAATTGTTTATAACTTAGACTGTAGTTTCTTATTTCCCGACCCTCTATACCGATTTTCATTAAATTTTGTTAACCCATTTTCTCGTGGCTCGGCGTTGATAGGGACTTAGCAACAAAAATACAAATTTATGAATATCTGTGTTATCATAGCCGGTACGGTAAAATGTATAAGACATGAATGGTTGGAAATTTTATTCTATATAACTTTGGTTATGTAGTATTTATCGATACGACCAGTAATAATATATGTATTTGAGAATATAATTTTAGAACTTCCACTAAACTACCATTTCACTCATCGTGAATTAAATCCTTTTTGCAGTAGTTTAGATTATAGTGACCTATTCTCCGACTTCGCATACCGATTTTCAATGAAATAGGACATCTGATAATCTAAATATATAAGAATTAAGTTTTGGGCCTTCCCCTAAACCACCATATCACTCAGCGAGAATAAAACATTTTATCATCCGGATCGTAGCGACTTATCTTCCGAATTTGAATACCAATTTTTATTAAGATAGGACCACTAATAACATAAACAATATAAAATTAAATTTTAGGCCTTCCCCTAAACTACCATTTCAATCAGCATAAATAAAATTATTTATAGCCTATATTGTACCGACTTATTCCTCGACTTTGCATACCGATTTTCATTACATTCTATTTAGCCGTTTTCTAGTGATGCGTGTACATACATACAGATAGCCAGACAGACAGAAATTACGGAAAAGTAAAAAGTGCATTTGCTTGTTATTGTGGAGATGATCGATACAGAAATACCATTATTTTCAAATTATGAGCAATTTACAGACAAAACTCTTATTATATATATATATATATATAGATATAGATATAGATACTCAACTCAAATTAATTTATTCATCATAACATCTAACCTTATGAGATCGCATAATTCTTCGAATCAAACGGTCTTCGAACCCTGGACATTGCAAATGCCTTTCATAACATTCTAATAGTTTATTTCCTCGGGCATCATCCCGGAACTCATGCACTATTATTTCCTCGGGACATTAACAAACTATTTCCGTGGTATACTACATCGTCCCGGAGTCCATTCATTACCTTATCATCCTGGAATTTCGAGTCCACTGGGCTTGCTGTTGGTCTTTTCCTCATCATGGCTATCGGGTTTGTGTTTGAGAGTAATTTCTTACACAACTTTATGTGGCCCATCATCATCTAATTTTATTGTATACTAGCTGATGTACCCGTGCTTCGCTACGGGGTTCTCAGAAATACTGATTTGGTGGTTTTCCTAACTGAATTCAACATAGGTCATTACAAAAACATCAGTAGGAATGCAGCGATTGAAAGCAATATTCTCATATAAAATACTCGATCAAATGATAAACCTCACACTTTCTCACTTTCAACGAATAGTACTACGGTGCCGATCTAACTGTCCAAAGTTCCAGAGCTGGAGTAACCAGGTCGCAGACTGCCGTGAACACTCCTCTGTCATTATTCCGTTAAATATGCGCACTACTCATTCCAATCAGTGCCTCAGAGTAGGGATTGAATAGCTCGAATGCTATGATGAACGAGTGTGTTACGTACCAGTAATCTCAGAAAATGTATGAATCAGAGGAATGACTGCTAAAGAAGAAAGTTATCCAACTCCCCAGCTACTTCCCGCCAATATATAGGCAGGCTGTTACACTCCGTACGACCAGGCGAGTTGGCCGTGTGGTTAGAGGCGCGCAGCTGTGAGCTTGCATCCGGGAGATAGTGGATTCGAACCCCACTGCCGGCATCCCGGAAGATAGTATTCCGTGGTTTCCCATTTTCACACCAGCCACACCAGACTGCACCTTAATAAATAAAAACCTAGGCCGCTTCCTTCACACCCCTGTTCCATTCCTATCCCATCGTCGCCATAAGACTTACCTGTGTCGGTGCCACGTAAAGCAAATTTTAAAAAACCACGGTACGCTGCAGAAATCCTATCTATCGGGGATGAGTGGAAACAGAAGACAAAAAGCACATCACAACAAACAATGGTCAGTGTAATGTTATTGTCGATAAAGTTTATGAACTTTTTACATTGCTGGCCTTCACATTAGTTTTCTTTCGACTCTGTGATATTAGGGCGTCTTACAAAATTATTTATATCGTAGACTGTAGTTTCTAATTCTCAGACTTTACATACCGATTTTCGTTCAATTCTGTTTACCCCTTTTCTCGTGACTCGCCGCTGATATGGACTTAGTCACAAAAATCCAAATTCATGAATATCTCTGTGATTATAAGCGATACGGTAACAATGTATAAGACATAAGTGATCGGAAATTTAATAACTTCTTACATAACTACTACTAACTTACGACATAACTAAAGTTATGTTAGTTATGTAGTATTTATCGATACGACCACAAAAAACATAAATAACTTATTTGAGAATTACATTTCAGGCCTTCCCATAAACTACCATTTCACTCAGAGTGAATAAAATAATGTATAGCCTAGATTGTAGTGATTCATCGACTTGACATACCGATTTTCATTAAATTCTCTTCAGCCGTTTTCTTGTGATAAGTATACAGACAGACAGACAGACAGACATACATACATACAGACAGACAGACAGACAGACAGACAGACAGACAGACAGACAGACAGACAGACAGACAGACAGACAGACAGAGATTACGGAAAAGTAAAAAATGCATTTCCTTTTTACTGTGGACATGACAGATACAGAAATAGAATTCTTTTCAAATTCTGAGCAATGTACAGACAAAACTCTTTATTCTATATATAGATTACACATTTCAGGCCTTCCCCTAAACTACCATTTCACTCAGTGTGAATAAAATTATTGCTGACCTAGATTATGGCGACTTATTTCCCGACTTTGCATACCAATTTTCGTGAAGATACGACCACTAATATAATAAATATTTGAGAATTAAATTGTAGGCCTTCCCCTAAACTAATATTTTTCTCAGCTTGAATACAATTATGTATGGCCTATATTGTAGCGACTTATTTTCCATCCTTGTCTACAGTTTTCAACTAAGATACGACCACTAATAATATAAATATTTGAAAATTAAATTTTAGGCATTCCCTAAGCTGCCATTTCACTCAGCGTGAACAAAATTATTGATGGCCTAGATTACACATTACACATTTCAGGCCTTCCCCTAAACCACCATTTCACTCAGTGTGAATAAAATTATTGATGGCCTAGATTATAACGACTTATTCCCCGAATTTGCATACCAATTTTCGTGAGGATACGACCACTAATATAATAACTATTTGAGAATTAGGCCTTCCCTTAAACTGCCATTTTTCTCAGCGTGAATATAATTATGTATAGCCAATATTGTAGCGACTTATTTCCCGTCTTTGTCTACCGATTTCAATTAAGATACGACCACTAATAATATAAACATTTGAAAATTAAATTTACGCATTCCCCTAAACTACCATTTCACTCAGAGTGAATACGATTATTCATGGCCTAAATTATATCGACTTATTACCCCGAGTTTGCATACCGATTTTCATTAAGACACGACCACTAATAACAAATATTTGAGAATTAAATTTCAGGCCTTCCCCTAAACTACCATTTCACTCAGCGTGAATAAAATAATTTATAGCCTAGATTGTAGTGGTTCATCACCCGACTTTACATTCCGATTTTCATTAAATTCTCTTTAGCCGTTTTCTCGTGAGGCGTGTACAGACAGACAGACAGACAGACAGACAGACAGACAGACAGACAGACAGACAGACAGACAGACATTACGGAAAAGTAAAAAAAATGCATTTCCTTGTTACTGTGAACATGGCAGATACAGAAATATCCTTCTTTTCAAATTCTGAGCAATGTACTGACAAAACTCTTATTTTATACATATAGATTTGAGAATTACATTTTAGACCTTCCCCTAAACTACCATTTTTCTCAGCGTGAATACAATTATGTATAGTCCATATTGTAGCGACTTATTTCCCATCTTTTTCTACCGATTTCAATTAAGATACGACCACTAATAATATAAATTTTTGAAAATTAAATTTTTGGCACTCCCCTAAACTGCCATTTCACTCAGCGTGAATAAAATTATTTCTGGCATAGATTATATCGACTTATTACCCCGAGTTTGCATACCGATTTTCGTTTTTTTAAATGCTAGTTGCTTTACGTCGCACCGACACAGACACATCTTATGGCGACCATGGCACAAGGAAGGGCGAGGAGTTGGAAGTAAGTGACCGTGGGCTTAATTAAGGTATAGCCCCAGCATTTGCCTGGTGTGAAAATGGGAAACCACGGAAAACCATTTTCATGGCTGCCGAGAGTGGGATTCGAACCTACTATCTCCCGAATACTGGATACGGGATTTTCATTAATGCACGACCACTAATAACATAAATATTTGAGAATTAAAT
Source organism: Anabrus simplex (assembly GCF_040414725.1). Classification (NCBI taxonomy): domain Eukaryota; kingdom Metazoa; phylum Arthropoda; class Insecta; order Orthoptera; family Tettigoniidae; genus Anabrus; species Anabrus simplex. Next base: position 793,416,692 of record NC_090266.1, read on the forward strand.
TTCAGGCCATCCCCTAAACTACCATCTTACTCAGCGTGAATAAAATAATTTATAGCCTAGATTGTAGTGGTTCATCACCCGACTTTACGTTCCGATTTTCATTAAATTCTCTTCAGCCGTTTTCTCGTGATACGTGTACAGACAGACAGACAGACAGACAGACAGACAGACAGACAGACAGACAGACATTACGGAAAAGTAAAAAAATGCATTTCCTTGTTACTGTGGACATGACCGATAGAGAAATACTATTCTTTTCAAATTCTGTGTAATGTACAGACAAAACTTTTATTTTATATATATATAGTGTACCAGTAAAATAGCCCAACTTTAAGATTTTAATTTTAACGTAAGCATGAAATAGTTCTCAGGGCGAAACTGGATAGACACTAGCTAGGTATTGGTACAGGAGGCAGGGTCCTATCTACAAGAAAAATTTTAATCAGATTGAATAAGAATTTATTCATGAAATGCATATCAAATTGCACATCACCTCATTGTAGATAGGGGTTGTCTTCAACATCGTCCTTTTAATGGTCCGGGTCTCCAGCTCACCGGGCCCAACAGGCTGGAACACGTTCCGGATGATGCCAAATACTCCGTTAAGATGAGGCCGGAACACCCAGGTTGGTCGTGTATGAGTAAGTCTCGAACTTCCGATGTTCTGGATGATCTCCGATGGTCTCAGACGATGTTGCAGGTGATAACTCATCACCTAAGTCCAATGTGGCTGATGGACTCAATGTCCACAAAGACATCGAAAATGTGTTCTTCGTCACTCGCAGAATTTACAAGTCAAAGTTCATAAGGACCTTGAATAATTGGTTTCTCACCACTGGCAAAGTCACAAGTCAATGTCCATATAGACTTTAAAGAATTCGTTCCTTAACACTCGCGAAAATGACAAGTCCATGTTCATAAAGACTTTGAATAATTTTAGAGTTCATCACTGGCAGAAATTGCAAGTCAATGTTCGTAAAGACTTTGAATAATCACTGGCGAAAATCACAAGTCAATGTCCATAAAGACTTTGAATAATTTTAGAGTTCATCACTGGCGAAAATTATAAGTCACTGTCTGTGAAGACTTTGAATAAATTGTTCCTTAACACTCGCAAATATTACAAGTCCATGTTCATAAATACTTTGAATAATTTTAGAGTTCATCACTGGCAGAAAGTGCAAGTCAATGTCCAAAAAGACTTAGAATAATTTGTTCCTTAACACTCACAGATATTACAAGTCCATGTTCAGAGAGACTTTGAATAATTTTAGAGTTCACGCGCGCACAATTGATGTCCCATATGGCCGTGATGGTTTAAGTTCCGCATGAAGGCTGTAACTACTCGAAGATAGCCTCTGACGACTACGGCAGCGTGTACAGCCAGGATGAATACTCAGCTGTGACTGACTGATCAGGCTAAAGTGAGCCCTCCTTATATTCGGTTTGGGGGCTTCTACGTCATCATATAGCGTGATCCCTTGAAGCTGGTTATCCTATGAATCCCTCGACGGATTTACTTGAGATTCACGCTTTGCGACGTTTATGTGATTCACCTCAAAATGACATGTTGCTCAAGTCGCTATCATAATTATTAGAGGAGTTTTAAAATTTTCTTAATCGAATGTTCGTGAAGGTGTGACGCTTGAATCCAGAACATACCAGGTCAGGCCAGCTACACATGGCGTGTTAGGCGGGTGTTCTATCTTGCCGCTGCCGCCACGTCACACACACAGCTGTCCTCGACTCGCTCGCTCGTTCCACCGAATGTAAACAAACCAGGCTTGCTCGGAATATTACGCGTGATGATTAAATGCAATTATCAAAAAATACGCATGTACAGGCCGTAACCGGTACAATAGATTTCATTCTTATGTCGTGACTTATTTCACGGATTCGTCGTCGTACTGAAATTACGTAAACTACTGGAACGTGATTCTAACAAACGTCAATCTTCAAATGACAGGAATATCACGCCGATCATGACGTAATTTAGATATTACGATATCTCCATCCGATACGTTCAAAAAATTTACCAGCGATCAACTGCTCGTACACTCATACATTGTAGTTTGACACGAAACCTTGGCTCACTAATTCTTTAAAGAAAAACTTTCATAGAACTTATCTTTAAGCGATACCTCCGTTAAATCGATTTAAAATAATTGTCTGGAATACTGAGATTTTAACATAAAATATGCGTCAATTTCTCATTACTGAACACACGTGAAACACCTCTGTACCACACAGCACTTAATATTTACACAAAAGCAAAGAAAAACAACTTGCTATCGGCCTGAAATTTTAGCTCATATTAACACAGAACATAACGATGCAGAACACATTTTAGAGAATACAAACCATGTCACCCACTTGGATTTTTGCTGAGCAATGTGTTATCAAACAGTGCCGCTCGCTGAACGCTCAACTATGGCTTAACACACCATATTGACACATACTGTGCACATTTCACACATTTCTTCTCGGAGATTTTTAACTAACAGCATTATTAATTTTTTCTTACATTCTGCACACTGAAAATTTTAATACTTAACAAATATATGTGAATCTTCAATGTTATTTCACACGGTTCTTCTTGGATATTCTTACCGTTATAATATATCTACATAAAACACTGTACACTTACAACATATAATTTCTTATCATTTCAGTTCTTGTTCATACCTTAATATTTACATCATCCGATGCATTTAGCATGACATCAATCTTGAGTATCCGGCACCATCCGCATATAAATAAATGACCAAGAGGAGCGCAGATCTTACTTCAAGAACTGCCAATGATAGATTGCTCTGGACTCAGTCGGCAATCCCAGTAACTTATGCCTGCGTTTTGGCGCGAGAGGGTGTTATAAATATTGGACCACATTAGACAATTATATTACCCCACGGGTCTCATCTTTGTTGCTCATATCCATAATATTGAGAAAATATCCAGGAATATGAATCCCATTTTTTATAATTTTAATTTGCCTCTAAGCGGTCTAAAATGCTGCAGCGTGGGTTGGATAAATAATTTCATCCCCTATGACGGCATCCACGAGTAGCTTCGAATCTTCCAACGGTCTAGCACAATCTTTCCATTTTTGGCAAGAATATAATTGATAACATGATAATTCCTTCCAGTTTAATGGGCATTCCACTGTACAAATCCAAGTTTTAATTTACATCTGGATAATCATCGTATTTTAGAAAGTAGCCGCCAGTATACTCGAATCCATCTGAAATTATCCCCTAGGATCTTATAAATCTGGATTCCTTTCCTGCCTAAAGGAATTACAATTCAGCCTGTAAGCTGTCTCGTGGACACGGAACATGAAGAATACACAGACTGGTCCTCAATTAATAATGCATAAATTGATACTAATTTCGTAACAACGTATCCTGCGGCTAAGTAGCTAAAATACACTTAAGAAAATGGAAATTGCAACACCATGAAGGCATTGGTCGTTTGTATTGATTTTCAAGATATGGAACGATGCCATATAGGTATGTGTTTGGTCAAAATTTCAGACTAATTGGATTGTTGCTACAGGTCTCCCCACGTGATTGGTCGCGGAAGAATCAACTCCAGTATACGAACTCTGGTGTAGCGTAGTTGACATGCAGTCTGTGCAGTGAAGTGTTCCCCGTCAAACATGCCTCGACGAGAGAGAAGAGCACGATATCAACAACTGTCGCCGTTTGAAAGGGCTCGGATAATTGGGCTGTGTGAGGCTGGATTATAGCTAAGGACTGTCGCTGCACGTGTGGGCCGACAGGCATCTACGGTACAACGTGTATGGCAGCAGTGGTCAAATGAAGGTACCCACATTCGTAGACCTGGCACAGGCCCAGCGCGACGGACAACTGTGAGAGAGGATCGCCGCATCATTCGGATGTCCCGGAAGGAACCCCAAGCAACAGTAGCGCAAATTCGAGCAGCTGTGGCACCCCACGTTACACAACAAACAGTTGGTAATCTCCTGTGCCCAACTGGCTTACGAGCCCGTGTACCTGCAGAAGGTGTTCCATTGTCCCCACAAGAGCGACGTGTAAGGCTGGTCTGGTGTCGAGAAAGATCGACGTGGGTGGACGAAAGGGTTAGGGCCGTCTTTAGTGATGAATCGCCCTTCTGTCTTGCCCGCAATCATCGCCGGAATCGTGTGCGCCGACGTACCGGGGAGAGGGGCCGTCCAGATCTCATTGTCGAGAATCACACAGGGCCAACACCAAGCATTATGGTCTGGGGAGCAATTGGCTTTAATGTGAAATCACAGTTAGTGCTTCTTGAGGGCACTATGACTGCTCGACAGTACGTTGCTAGGGCACTCAATCCAGTGGTTGTCCCTATGATGGCGAACATTGCTAATGGGATGTTTTAGCAGGACAATGCCCGGGTTCACACTGCACGCATCTCCACAGAAGCTCTCCACGTCATCACAACCTTAAAATGGCCCGCCAGATCCCCGGACCTCAGTCCAATTGAGCATGTGTGGGACATGATGGGTCGACAACTGGCCAACCGTCCTCAGCCACCCACAACTCTGGAACAACTGGCCCGTGCAGTGCAGCAAGCATGGGCCACAATTCCTCAGCAAGCGATCCAGGGCCTTACTGACTCCATGCCTCGACGAATTATTCATCAATGTATTGCAGCTCGTGGTGGGCACATCCTGTATTGATTGTTGTCCAAACTCGCGGTCAGAGGGTCCTGAAAGTGTAATCATCGAATCACAACCGAAAACTCGTCATGCGTGTTCAAGTGCAGCAATGTAGCACCACTCCTTCTTGGTGTTGCAATTTCCATTTTCTTCAGTGTATTTAGGGTCCCTTTTGATGACTGTGAATGATGGTTTCAATACATCGTGTTCAGATTACGATGTGACGCGTGGTCAGTACGACGAATTCTCTCGGCAGTTATTCCTTGTTTACCGGGCGAGTTGGTCGTACGGTAAATGGCGCGCGGATGTGAGCTTGCATCCGGGAGATAGTGGGTTCGAATCCCGGTGTCAACAGCCATGAAGGTGGTTTTCCGTGGTTTCCCATTTTTACAACAGGCAAATGCTGAGGCTGTACCTTAATTAAGGCCACGGGCGCTTCCTTCGAACTCCCAGGCTTTTGCTCTTACATTGTCGCCATAAGAACTATCTGCGTCGGTGCGAGGTTAAGCCACTAGCAAAAAAAGTTATTCTTGGTTTTCCTGACCGGGACCGCTATTTTGCCGCCAGATATCCTTTGAATAATCCTCACATAGGCTGAGTGGGCCTTGGACCACGTGCAGGAAATAAACAATCCCTGAACTTACCAGGAATCTAGCCCGGGGCTTTTAGGTAAAAAGTGGGGCCGACAGAAGATAGGGAGAAAGAAAAATAATAATATGTCTATCCTTCTCCTCCTTTTCCTTTACTTCTCCTTATTAATGTAAATGCTGTAAGTCATCCTATTTATTATTATAAATTAAATCATACGTTGGGATGCCAGAATTTTGTTCTAAAATAGTTCTTTTCTCCAAAGTGCAGAGCAATGTTTTGTAAACGTGCATGAATTATTCCTGTACCAAAACGAGGAGGATTTCTTCCTGCGCTGTAAAAGTAAAAGTCAGGGACGCGGAATTATTACATCTCTACACACACACAAAAGCACCAATATTAGCCGAAATCGAATCCGATAAACTTGGAAACAAAAAACTCTTATTGCTTCACTAAGGTCGGGATTTTCATATATCGTATTCTTGAAGATTTTAATAGAAAAGTCCTAAATTAGGAGTGAACTTGCGAATAATCTGTGGTGCATGTGTTATTAAATGTAGAGAGTCACAATTGCATAAATTATGACTTACAACATTAGAAGGATTAATCACTCCACATATGGATTAGCCGGGCTGAGTGTCTCAGACGGTTGAGGCGCTGGCCTTCTGATCCGAATTTGGCAGGTTCGATCCCAGCTCAGTCCGTTGATATTTGAAGCCTCGTGTCGGTAGATTTATTGGCATGTAAAGGAACTCCTGCAGGACTAAATTCCGCCACCCCGGCATTTCCGAAAACCGTAAAATTAGTTAGTGTGACGTAAAACAAATAACGTTATTATTATTATTCATATTTGGCTATTACAAGTACCTCAAAATTGAGAGACTGCGACCATAGATGTATTTCAATGACTTTCCACGCCGAGTAGGTTAATAAGAAGAGCACTAGCTTTCTGGGCCCAAGTCGGTAGGTTGATCCTGGCTCTGTCCCGTTTAAAAACGCTCAAATACGACACATTCTCGTTGGTAGATTTATCAGAACGTAAAAGAACTTCTAACTAACCAAACCACATGGCGCAACACCCCTGATGGTTACGGACGTGTCAAGTGACCGCTGCTCAGCCCCGAAAGCCTGCAGATTTTGTAGTGACGCGCGGACATTTCCCCGAATCGTTTCGGTCGTTATTCTTGCTTTTTTAATAACCCGGGACCATCATCTCACCACTAATAACTCCTCAATTGTAAGCACGTACGCTGAGTGGACCTCAAACTAGCCCCCGTATTCACGAAAAACTCCCTGACCTATCCGGAAATCGAACCCTGGGCCTCCGGATGAGAGGCACGCACGCAACCCCTACGCCATGGGGCCGAAGTAAAGGAACTCTTACGGGAAATATCTGGCTCATCGCTTCTACGAAAACCATTAAAATAGTTGCAGTACCAGTCAAGAATTAAGGAACTCATTCAAATACTGTCACTTAGATCCCTGGGAACTGAGTAATTTTCTTTATCTGCACACCTGCGCTAAATTGCATATATATCACTAGATTTCGCTGAGTTTGACCAGGTATTGAGGAAGAAACTCATTTCTAAATGTTAAAATTTCACTCCCAAAAGGAGTAATGTCTTTTGTGCAGTAAGTCGTTTCAAGCATTGCCACCAATATTTTCTTTGTGTGATGTGGAACCAGATGAGCCTAAAATATAAAATTATTATTTCTCGCCAGTGTGTTGATGAGTTTCACACATGGTGCCTACACAAAAAACGAGCAACATCAGTTTTCTCTTCAGTGGCCTGATTGAGGTCTTGAAGTATCCAGATGACAGGACAGAGCCGACATTATACTGTAGATATGTGGGATAATTTGTAGTTCCCCGCGGTCACACGTCTTCAGATTTTCCCTGGATTTTCCAGTACCACTCCTCAAGTGGTTCAGTGATCTCCGTGTTGCCCAGTCCAGCTGATGTCCAGGAGGTGAATATTCACAGGCCCCGTCCACTCAAAGAAATGTTGCGTTCTTCTACGCTACAGTTCATGACGAACAGTTGTAGGTCGATTGTTCAGGCCAGTGGTGATATGGACGAAACTCTTCCTTGACTTCAGTCTGTTAGGTGGATGTCGATGTACAAATAATGGGTTGGTCCTATTGCAGTCCGTCCTTGTCCTCCCATACTTTGCCACAACCTCTCGCGTTACAGCAGGTGAAGTGGCGATACAAGTCAAGTAGTAAACATTTCTCAACCGCTGCTTTCCGATATCCTGTAAGTACTCTACAGTTTTCTTTGAGAGTTGCATCCACTCTCCTTTTGTGGGTTGAGATGAATCTCAAAGTGTTTTAACAGTCTGCCACTAAAAACTAGGAGTAAGCTGACGCCCACAGCGCAGTTAGAACACCTCATTCATTACAGCTCAGCTTCCGAAGAATGTTGTTGCGGGCTGAGATCTTCTGCCCAATGATGAAGCAGTGTTTCTTGTACACTGACTGACAGAGCAAATGCAACACCAAGGAGGAGTGGTTCGAAACGGATGAAAGTTGGGGAAAAAACAGAGTCGGCACGGAAGAATAATTGATGTTTATTTCAAACCGATATGCAGGTTACACAATGCGCACGGCATCGACTCAGTAGGATGTAGGATCACCGCGAGCGGCGATGCAGGCAGAAACACGTCGAGGTACAGAGTCAATAAGAGTGCGGATGGTGTCCTGAGGGATGGTTCTCCATTCTCTGTCAACCATTTGCCACAGTTGGTCGTCCGTACGAGGCTGGGGCAGAGTTTGCAAACGGCGTCCAATGAGATCCTACACGTGTTCGACTGGTGAGAGATCCGGAGAGTACGCTGGCCACGGAAGCATCTGTACACCTCGTAGAGCCTGTTGGGAGATGCGAGCAGTGTGTGGGCGGGCATTATCCTGCTGAAACAGAGCATTGGGCAGCCCCTGAAGGTACGGGAGTGCCACCGGCCGCAGCACATGCTGCACGTAGCGGTGGGCATTTAACATGCCTTTAATACGCACTAGAGGTGACGCGGAATCATACGCAATAGCGCCCCAAACCATGATGCCGCGTTGTCTAGCGGTAGGGCGCTCCACAGTTACTGCCGGATTTGACCTTTCTCCACGCCGACGCCACACTCGTCTGCGGTGACTATCATTGACAGAACAGAAGCGTGACTCATCGGAGAACACGACGTTCAGCCATTCCCTCATCCAAGTCGCTCTAGCCCGGCACCATGCCAGGCGTGCACGTCTATGCTGTGGAGTCAATGGTAGTCTTCTGAGCGGACGCCGGGAGTGCAGGCCTCCTTCAACCAATCGGCGGGAAATTGTTCTGGTCGATATTGGAACAGCCAGGGTGTCTTGCACATGCTGAAGAATGGCGGTTGACGTGGCGTGCGGGGCTGCCACCGCTTGGCGGCGGATGCTCCGATCCTCGCGTGCTGACGTCACTCGGGCTGCGCCTGGACCGCTCGCACGTGCCACATGTCCCTGCGCCAACCATCTTCGCCACAGGCGCTGCACCGTGGACACATCCCTATGGGTATCGGCTGCGATTTGACGAAGCGACCAACCTGCCCTTCTCAGCCCGATCACCATTCCCCTCGTAAAGTCGTCTGTCTGCTGGAAATGCCTCCGTTGACGGCGGCCTGGCATTCTTAGCTATACACGTGTCCTGTGGCACACGACAACACGTTCTACAATGACTGTCGGCTGAGAAATCACGGTACGAAGTGGGCCATTCGCCAACGCCGTGTCCCATTTATCGTTCGCTACGTGCGCAGCACAGCGGCGCATTTCACATCATGAGCATACCTCAGTGACGTCAGTCTACCCTGCAATTGGCATGAAGTTCTGACCACTCCTTCTTTGCTCTGTCAGTCAGTGTATTTTGGAGCTCGGACCAGGGTAACTTCCAAATACTTCGGAGAAGAAAAGTGATCCAGTCGTTCATCCTCCAACTCTACCCCTAGCTTCCTATTAGCTTCCGGACTTTCCAGGCGAAATGCACACATCTCGGTCTTGCTAAGGGTTTAAACAACCGGCTCTTGTTTAATAACCCGACAAATCCTTAAGTGTCCTTGTCAGTAACATTTCAGTGGTCACAAACTGTTCATACTAAACAGCTAGATCCAGATCATCGGCGTAAACAAAGATCCTGGCGAGAGGAGGTGATGGTTGATCATATGTGTAGATGTCCCAAAGGATATATGAAAGGACACCACCCCGAAGGAGCACGTTCATTTGTTTTCACCATCTGCTATTCATTCCTCATAAATCGACGAAGAACCTTCTAATCTGAAGGAGGGTTTCAATGATTCTGGTGAAGCAGTAGTCTCTAGTGATATGATAAAAACGTGATAATTGCTTAATATTGATCTGTGGGGCGACGTACCATATCCCTCCGTGTGGTCCAGAAAATACACACAAGTGATGGTAAGTCACTCGAAGCCATCGTCTATGTACTGGGCGAGATACTTTCTTTGCTAGTGGCTTTACGTCGCACCGACACAAATAGGTCTTATGGCGACGATGGGATAGGAAAGGCCTAGGAGTTGGAAGGAAGTGGCCGCGGCCTTAATTAAGGTACAGCCCCAGCATTTGCCTGGTGTGAAAATGGGAAACCAGGGAAAACCATCCTCAGAGCTGCCGACATTGGGATTAGAGATACTTAAAGCTTGCTTGATCAGATATAAGGTGTTGTTCTTTTTTGGTGTCAAGAGCTCCAGGAGGATCTTCTCACATATCATGTGTAGGTGACATAGCAGTGATATCGCCTACAACTTTGTGGTCTGATGTTTCTTTGCCTGGTTTCACGATTGCTCGGGCCTTTCTCCATAACTGGGGTAAATTATTGCACTGACTTGTGATTTCTTAACGAGATCGCTATTTATGTATTTATTTATAGACATAAGTTTTAGGAAATTATGGCAACTTACTAAGTATCGCATCCGTATTTTTACACTCGAGGCATTTAAAAAGCTCATATCATTTATATGGCCCTCCTCACATTTTTACACATTGCAAACAGCGTAATGAGCCGGAGTGTATAGTAGCCCGCCTGGGTAAGGCGACAAGTCTCTAAGGTCTTAGAGCGTGGTTAACCAGTTCGACTGCCGTTCGAGGAAAATGTTTCCACCATCAGAATGTTTGCAGGCAGGGTAGGAGGAGTGGTGTTATATAATTTTTAATCATCAAATTGCGTGCAAAAAAATGAATTCAGTTCCAAACCTCCTGGCAGTGTTCATATAATGCCGGTGATGTTGGTTCATCTATCGAAAGGGGATGTTAAGGCTTGAGCAGACCCTTTGGTGTTATTCGACAGGAGTAGGCTATGTCACCACGCGGTTACACACACTCTCTCTACCTTATTATCATCATCACAACACCCTGATGCGCATGTTGCCTATGGTCACCATGTACCGGGCGAGCCAATCATGGCTTCGGATACTCTCAACACTAAAAGCCATGTGTTCAATAAATTATTACTTCTCTGGCGCAACTACTGTTTTATGAACGGACGGTCGATTACCTTCTTGGAGGAATTATTATCTGTAGCTCGGCTAATACATCAGCATGTGGACCTGATGATGAAACAGGTCTTGCAGGTCAGCTCACGAACAGGAACCATATTTATTTTCAACAGTATTCTGGAGGGGGCTGTTGGCTTGCGTGCTTTCAAGACACATACTTCCGTTTTCTACCGTCATCACTGAGTCGAGCGATCAGAACAGTTCCGCGAATCTCAAGGTGAGCAGTGTGCTTGAGTGACAGCTCACAACGTCACGCGCTGGTCCATTGTGGGTGATAGACGTTGGATGGGCTACGGCGGGTCACTGCTTTATGGCTACATCCGCTCGCTCAGGGAGAGACGAAGCATTCTTATCTCTAACAGTGACATCCGACAGAAGATATATTAGCTAGCCGCAGGTGATCCAAATGTACGATGAAGGTGATAGTGCTCATCTGCTGTATAAGAATCCATCATTGCAATTCTTAACTCATAACTCAGAGCTTGTAATATATCGTGTACGTACATTCCAGGATATTATCAGTGTAATACCTCAGACTATCACCATGTTATTCAAAGTGCATTGTATTCGTTCGAGAGCAATAAATTTGCAAGATAGTGAATGCAATATTTCAATGCAGTATTGAACATCTGTTTAGTTTTTTTTTTTTTTTAGTATTCTCTCGAACGGACTTTGATGGTGAAATCTTTGAGTACCATTTTACAAATGTCTATACTGGATGCCAGCTTCAATGAGATAACTTTCGGTATAACTCATACAAATAGAGCATTGTTAAGATTATTATTATTATTATTATTATTATTATTATTATTATTATTATTATTATTATTATTATTATTATTATTATTACGTTCATGTGGAAGTTAGTCCCTACAACTGTAACACATAAACTGGTCCCAGTAGTTCTTACTTATAACTCATGTTTAAGAATATGACCTAGAAGCAGGACCATTCACTCATCGCAGGCAAGAATTCTAGTTTCAATAGCATCATATATAAACTAGATTCTCCCCTTTATTTTATCGTATTCTGATCAAATGCTGCTATAGTAGCAATTCCACGTCAGATGAAGGTATCGTAATTATTGGGTAATCTTATATAACTTACCCAGACTACCTACTAGCAGATATGAGTACATGATATTAGGCAAAATCAAAATATTTTTGTATAAAATCTGTAAACAAACTGTTAATACGCCAATTTTCTTCATCTAGGACTTAGCTGAAATTAATGTGAAGATAAAGAATGTTCAAAGAATAACGCAGCACCCAAGCCCAGGGATAACTTTCCTAATTTATTTATTCTCTGCTAACAATGTAAGAACATCAATTCACTTACAGTGATGAGATATCCTTGCAATTATGTGGTAGAATTGCAAGGTCAGAGAAATTATAGGATACACATCATATCCACAGCGATCCACCCTGCAGTGCAAAGTGCATTATATATCATATCACTTGTCTTTCCCAAATGAAACCATCTCTCAGTCTGACCTTGCGACATCCATCCCATTTTCGGAGTAGGTAACACTAGGTACTTCAACATAATAGAGCTTCAGGATTAAGACCTGGGTTTCTGATGTATGGTCGTTGATTACACAAACAAATCCCCTGTCCCTAGAGCCCTGATGGGCATTGGTCTACCAAGCGACCACTGCTGAGCCCGAAGAATTTCACACTTCAAGGTGGAGCGTGGACAGGGCAAAGAGCCCTCTCGGTCTTTCCTCTTGTTCTTCAAGACCGGGATGGCTTTCACATCATCAGATAGCTCCTCAATTGTTCCCGCGTAGGCTGAGAGGAGCGCGAAACAGCCCTCAGATCTAGGCAAAGAAAACCCTGACCTGGCCGGGAATCGAACCCAAGCATGCCGGCAATAAGCAGGCTCGTTTCCTCTAGACCGCGGGACTGGCCGTTTAATGAACACCTTTACGCATTTGGAAGTATGATACGGTCAGCAGTTTCGCATCCTGAAATAACATTTAATTTCAACATCCAGTGAGCCTCCGTGGCTCAGGCGGCAGCGCATCGGCCTCTCACCGCTGGATTCCGCGGTTCAAATCTGGTCACTCCATGTGAGATATTTGCTGGACAAAGCGGAGGCGGGACAGGTTTTTCTCTGGATACTCCGGTTTTCCCCGTCATAATTCATTCCAGCAACACTCTCCAATATCATTTTATTTCATCTGTCATTCATTAATCATTGCCCCACGGGGGTGCGACAGGTTGCGGCAGCCGGCACAATTCCTATCCTCGCCGCTAGAGAGGTCTTCATCCATCCCATTCCTGAACCGATGGAATGACTGGAAACGGGCTGTGGATTTTCATTTTCATTTCCAACATCTAGCCGGGGCGAGTGATTAATAAGGCATAGAAAACGGGAACTGCAGCTGAAAATCGTCCCGACGCGGTACCGAATTTGCATTCTCTTGTATCTTAAAATATAACATAATTAGTTTCATTTTATATTTCCTAGTCAATGAACGGTGCACTAACGCAGACAGGTACTCGCTGATACCGTGGTTGTAATGGATCACAACTGGGTAACCATGGAACCACAATTTTAGGATGCCATCTCCCGAATGCAAGGTCACACATTACTGTGTATTCAATTCGCTTAGAAGATAATTAATAGTGCATACGACATCAGGAAAATGAGTCTCTAGCTCTTTAGCAAGGATTCAGCAAAGACCAAGCAGATGAATTTTGGAAATAGCTTTGTCTTTTGAGTCCACCGTCGGTATTCCTATCAAAAAGTCAAACTTAATTCTCTATGGTAATCAAAGGTCATGTAATCCATAATAAGCTACTGAATCGTCTCCCAGCTATATATGGTGTCAATATGCAGAACAGTGCTTTTGTCTTGTGCTGAGATATAAGATTAACTATGGATATTACAAACAAAACCCCTGGCGCCAAACCATGTAGGCCCATGGCTTACGAAGCAACTGCTGCTCAGCCCGAAGATTACAAGGTGTCGTGTGGCCGGCACGACGAGATCTCTCGGTCGTTATTCTAGGGCTTCTAGACCGGAACCACTATCTACCGCCATATAGCTCCTCGGTTGTAATATTGTAGCTGAATGGACCACGAACCAGCCCTCTGATCCATGTAAAAATCACTGACCTGGCCGGGAATCGAATCCGGGGCTTTCGGGTAAGGGGCACGTACGCTACCCCTACACCGCGGGGCTAATAAATGTGAATATTACTTCCCCCGAAATTTCTTCATTGTTCAAACAATGTCAAATACATGCTAATGCACGGCTCCAATAATTGTCATATAATAATAATAATAATAATAATAATAATAATAATAATAATAATAATAATAATAATAATAATAATAATAATAATAATAATAATAATAATAATAATAATAATAATAATAATAATAATAATTTTACGGTAGTAGACAGGAGGTGGGAAACGAAGTGGCATTGCAAGAGGGCTGGACAAATAAACAAAAAGCAAAAAACAAACCCCACTGCACTTACGCCCTTGAAAGGGCTTTGGCCTGCCCAGCGACCGCTGCTCAGCCTGTCTTTATAATGGCAGACAGCTGTTATTTGAGAATATAAGTTTATTCTTTCTTTTAGAGTACCCGAAGTTTTCAGAGACCTCGTGGTGTGAAGTCTTTTCCCACAAGAGGTATTTTATGTCTGTCAGAGTCATCAATGTTAGTTAAGCTCCGTGCAAGCAAGTTAAGAGTTCTCACTTCTCACACATTTAAACTAGAGAGAACATGCACTGTTTAACAATTACTTTCCTCATTAAATTAACAGCAGTGCGCGTATGCGACGTTTATTCAAGTCCCCGTATAAAAGATACACTCTGTATCTGTCCTCAGACATACAGTAAATACATGTATGTTCAGTGAACTCTTGCGTGTAGACACTTGCGAATATGTTTCTCTTGTGTTGAGTATTGTAACTCTCTTTCCCTCCCTCCCTATACATGTAAGTGTGCCAATGTAGTATCAGTTTCAACCCTGACCTGACCGCGTATCTCAGTAGATTGAGAACATAACTCATGGTTTTTAAAAATTAACGTCTAGACATCTACGACGGTGCACGCAGCTTACAGTGTAACAGTGAATAGAACCATTACATATATGTATTAGAAAATCAAGTCATCAATCTCGTGTACTTAAAAGTAAAAGTACTTAAAAGTGTGTGTGTGTGTGTGTGTGTGTGTGTGTGTGTGTGTGTGTGTAGTTCAGTCTCCAACTACCCGTCCTTTTCATACTTAATGTCTAGCAAATACTAGAGCTGTACGTTATTGTCATGATTGATTCCTTCCTACTCCTATCTAATCATTTGACTAGATATTTACTTGTCTCTGGATAGCTTCATTCCTCGAGTGAAAATGATAATCCACAGCCTGTATCCAGTCATTCGACCTGGTCAGGAATGGAATGAATGAAGCCCCCATCTAGCGGCGAGGATAGCAAGTATGCCGGCTGCCGAAGCCTGTTGCACTCATCTGGTAAATGATAAATGACTGAGAGATGATATGAAATGTTGATGGAGAGTGTTGGTGGAATGGAACATGACAGGGAAAACTGGAGTACCCGGAGGAAAACCTGTCCCGCCTCCGCTTTGTCCAGCACAAATCTCATGTTGAGTGACCGGGATTTGAATCACGGTATCCAGCGGTGAGAGGTCGGCGCGCTGCCGCCTGAGCCACGGAGGCTCCATTCCGCGAGTAAAGAATGTAATATATTACGCTGACCATGTGCTATCAGGTAAGAAGTTTTCACATACAATCCTCAGTTCTAATGTTCTGTGTAGTATGTGGTGAGACATGTCCCGTGTGGTCCCTGTTCCGTCCCATTTGAGGAAGGAGGAATTAGTTTACGAACTTCGTATTCGTAAATTGAATTCGACGGGAAGGGTTAGGGATGACGCGAGCTTGTTAAAGCAATTCCTTAACGAAACAATAGCCGTACCCAACCTATCAACAGAAGAAGCGTGTGCATATTTGACCCTTGTTAAAGATAAATTTACCGAGTTCGAAGCTAATTTTTTGTCCTTTTGTTCCTCTAAACCGTCTAATGGTCAGTCAACAGGTGTGAAAGCCCAAGTCCAGCATTACGTGGACAGGATTCGCGACCTGTTAACTCTTAATTTGTCTATAAACGAACGGCAGGAATATGAGCTGTTGTTATAAACATTTTCCGGGATTTTCGATAAAATTGTAGGCTTGCTAGAAGGCAATGCGTCGTCTAACTCCGGTTCTGTAGTTGATGTGTCTGATCTATCTGAAACTTGTAACAGTGAAACTATCCCGGTGTCTACTGCTTCACAATTTAGTAATGTGGTAACTTGTAATAATGTTCCCCTGCAATCTTCTCCTGTTATATTTACAAGTGCTTCTCTGCCCGTGAGTAATGCCAGTGATGGTTCTTTTACACAAGTTGGTATGTCTACCGTTCCTATGGGAACTGTTAATTCTACTGTGTCTTTATCTCAACCTTCGGTTGCGACCCAAGTTGTTTCTCTTCCTATTGTGCAAAGGTATCCCCATGTCCAAGTGTCACCTGTAGCAAATGCCTCGGTGGTGTCACAAATGTGCGAAAATGTTTCGCAGATGCGAATATCTGTGCCGGTTTCGATGCAATCTAGCTGCAGTCCTAACTTCACTTTTAGTACTCCCACCCTTTCCCAGGGGCGTTCAAATCAAGATTTCTATAGAACTGTGATGCCTTCTCTTAATCAATCCAGTCCTGTTCAGGTACCTATTACGCCTGTGCTTTCTCAAATGTTTGCTAATTTACCTCACCCGTTAACTGCTCTATTTAAGGGCGTGTCTAAGTTCACCGCTAATTCAATCGGTCGTATCTTGCTCTGTCACCACGACCCGCTACGTTCGCTCAGTTGGAAACTATCACTGTTTCTGCTGAAGGCATTAGGTATGCCGACCAGCTACGCGTTGCGTTAACTCCTCCTCCTCCTATGAGCATGTCTTCTCAGGTCACTAGTGCCGTTTCTTCTCCGTCCAAGCCACGTAATTTACGTGCATGCTACAATTGTGGCTCCACTGATCATTTCCAGCGGAACTGTCCTAAGATTGGGGCCTTAGGCAATTCAAATACTAATGTGAGTAGAGTTTCTTCCTCCACTAATTCTTGCAGATACTGTGGGTCAAGTAGACATTTTTCTAGGCTGTGTCCTCGCAATTCTTCCGGTTCTGGGCGTTCTGGTAATGGCAATGCCAGATGACTAACCGCCAATTCTTGTGCCAAACCTTATAGTGTACCTTCATTTTTCATCTGTTATCGCTGTCAGTTAGATGACGACGTACCCGATCCTGTAGTTGATGATAAACCTGTATTTAACCCAAATTTTAATTTCCCACAATCTTGTGGTATATCTGCCATTCCTCCGTGTAAATTACCTTACATATGCCTAGAAGTGAACAATGAATCTGTTTGTGCTTTAGTTGATTCTGGTAGTAGCCTCACCTTAATGAGCGAAAATTTGTATGACTCTGTAAAATCTGTTTGTAAGTTCCCTGCTTTTAACCTGCCATACAGCTAACTCTAAATCGTTGAATGTGATTCGAAGCCTGAGTGTCAAAACTAGAATCCGTAATTTCACGTGGAAAATGCCCGTGCTAGTGGTGAGAGATTTATCTTGACCTTTCATTCTGGGTGCAAATTTTATTGCCAAAACAGGTACTATTTTGGATCTTCAGTACAATGAGTTCCAGTTTAAATTTTCTGTTAGAGTCTTTAAATTGTGTAGTCGTTCACCTATTCTTCCTTATCATGTCAGTGCTGACCCTGAGGACACGAGTGAACCCGAAGTGTTCGACTTTAGTCATTTACCTGAGGATCAAGCCAACCAACTTAGAAATCTTTGTGATAAATTTCCTGATGTGTTCACCGATAAGTCAGGGGTAACCAATGTTTTGGAATATAAAATTAAAGTTACTGATATTGTACCTGTTCGTTCTCTTCCGTATCGGTTGTCGTCTCCCAAGATGAAAGCCCTTAAGGCTATCATCGATCAAATACTTGCTGACATTAATTTAAATTATCAGTTACATAAAATTTACAAAAAATCACTTCACAACAATTCTCGTATCTTGCAATGTTCATTTACAGTTCCATATTATCTTGATGTTTCCTAAAGAAAAAGTATTACAATTTAAAAAATTTCCAGCAGAGTCGAGAGTTACAACCAAAAATGAAATCCATCAGACATGTTAAATAAAAAACGTTCAAATTATTTTTCTCATAGTTGTAGTTCTCCTTCTCACCACATACTACATTCTGAAAACCAGGGATCGATCCCATTGTGTATTGTAAATCTACCGTACTGTGGCATACGAGCTCTGAACGTGTAAGAAAGTCAGCTCAGAAGCTAGCACCATAGTTTTAGCACTTAAACGCGAGCAACCACTCCGGTTAGTCCCGTTTCTCGACACGAGGTCGGGCTGGTATTTGATTTTAATAAACTTTCAAAACTACATGCACCGGTAGAATTTTGAGAATTTTTAAATTGCCTTCAGTTATTATTATTATTATTATTATTATTATTATTATTATTATTATTATTATTATTATTATTATTATTATTATTATTATTATTATTATTATTATTATTATTATTATTATTATTATTTCCGGCTCCATGGCTAAATGGTTAGCGTGCTGGCCTTTGGTCACAGGGGTCGCGGGTTCGATTCCCGGTAGGGTGGGGAATTCTAAACTTAATTGGTTAATTTCGCTGGCACGGGGGCTGGGTGTATGTGTCTTCATCATCATTTCATCCTCATCACGAAGCGCAGGTTGCCTACGGGAGTCAAATCAAAAAGACCTGCATCTGGCCAGCCGAACTTGTCCTCGGACACTCCCGGCACTTAAAGCCATACGCCATTTCATTATTATTATTATTATTATTATTATTATTATTATTATTATTATTATTATTGAATGACGTCTTTCAGGGCGATTATTCAATGTACATACCGTTTCCCTGTAACTGAGTTTCTGTACGCATAAATCGTATGGATCTTTTGCTCATTGCACAGAACACAGGGTGAAAAAGGAAATGCACATTGGAAAAACCACGCGGAACTGTTCTAAGAAGTTATGCTACTGTATGCATTACCACCAGTAAGCTTAATACACCGCACTTCAAATAACTAATCTTCAACCTACCCACGAGTAACAGAGTAGGAATGTCGACACTACGCATAAGCTGTTACAGAATGATCACTCGCGCCTGCGCAGGATTGCGCGCTTACGGAAGCTATTGTGTTTCCTTAGGAGAGTATTATCTTCTAGCCAATCAGAAACTCCCTTCTCTTCCCTTGGTTTCGCTTGGACAGTTTTTGTTATTGGCGTCTCCCATAACTCTTCTTGAACAGCTCACTGTGGGGTAAGGAACAGGACACATTATCATGTTATGATAGTTAACTCACCTCTCCAGTTTGTCTAGGCTCTGTATAAACTATCCTCACTCATCCCAATTCCTTATATCGTTGCCCACCATCATCATGCAAGCATAATGTCATAGCAGGCGTGGAGATTTTGCACCTTGTCCTGCCTCCAATAATAAACTTACAGTGCTGGCTGCATGTTCTTACAGACCGAATGCCAAACTAAAGAAACTTTAAATTAGAAAGCTCCAGCCAGGCTTTAGTTTAGTTTCTGTTGACAGTATATGGTGTGAGTGAGTTCTTTCTAATGTACATAACAACAAAGTACATAATTCAGTTACGGCGTTTGAGTTCCGAAGTGTATTGAACACTTAAAAGCAGTGTAAGTGAAAATGCCGGCGTGCTTTTGCTGGATTGTAAGTCTATTTATAAATAAAACAGAGGTCAACACTTCTTTACACCGCTTATATATATGTGGGATGGAGCTATTCCAAGAAAAGCCACTTCTCCTTAGCGTAAATCTTCAATTTGCGAGGCCCATTTCGCCGGGTATCTTTTAGTTCAAATATTCGTTATTGATGGGAGAAATTTCGAACTTCCGAAAGAATGAGATTGAAGTCAGAAGCTGTTCCACATCTTTTGAAAACTTTCCCTCTCTAATCTCTAATTTTAAGAAGAGAATTAAAACTTAAGCATGAATCTACGAAGAACTTAATATAAATTGACTGTTTACAAAACTATACTGCAATTTTTTTAAAAAAGAAGAAGCATTCTCAAACGGATCGAGTAAAGCTAATGTTCACTTAATTCGCCCTAGAAAGAAAGAAACAATAATGTATAATGTGGATACAATGCTGAAGAAACGCAGCACTATTCTTAATGCATCTATTGTCCAAATGACTATACACTAGATATAGACATAATAACAAGCGAAACGTAAATCATTTTACCTTCTTTTCTTGACACGTCCAAAGCCCAACTTACAATTACGGACCATCAAGGCATCGATCTAAATATACACTGGATAGTTTACTTTAACAAATAACATTTGCTAGGGGGATACAGGCATTATCAAAGGTATGAACTTATGCTCTTGCCTACAGTCAGATGTCAGTGTAAGTGTTTCAAATGTAGTTATGGCGTGAACAGGAAAGGCATAGAAGCAATCAAGGCAGCTTATGAATACAGGGAAGATTATTACACACCGCTAGACGTGTCAATTTTTGATTCAGTAAACTGAAGGAAGATATTTGATTTAACCCAGCCATAATGAAATTTAATAGCTTTTTTAATTAGTGGAGTAATTTCTTAATAATAAGAATGTTTAATTAATGAATATTTGATTTCCTCGACCGCATTGTACTATGGTAGCTGCTCAGCAATTGTGATAGTCGCAGTGCCTGACATGTAACTTGGATGCTTAGCTGGTAAGAGCATCAGATGTGAAATCCGAAGACTGTGGGTTCTCATGTCACTGGCGTCTGATTGGTTATTTATTCACTGCACTTAACGTCTGTTCGATATGTACTGTATATTGTACCAGTAAAATAGCCCGACTTTATGAATTAATTTTAAAGTTAGCACGAAGTAGTTCTCAGGGCAATACTGGGTGATTTCTAGCTAGGGCTTGGTACAGGAGGCAGGGTCCTATCTACAAGAAAATTTTAATTAGATTGCATTTCAAAGTGCACACCACCTTACTGTTGATAGTCGCTGTCTTCATCATCGCCTTTTGTTAACCCGTGCTCCCAGTTCACCAGGCTGAACGGGGCTGGAAAACGTTCTCGAAGTTGCCAATATTTCGTTGAGGTAAGGCCGGAACACCCACGTTGATTTGATATGGGTTTGAGTCTCGAACTTTCGACGTTCTGGACGATCTCCGACGTTCTCCGACGATTTCCAACTTTCTCCGACGATCTCCGACAGTGTTGCGGGGTAATCACTCGTCACATAACTTACACGAGTGTCCAAATTTATACAGTCCCCCGACACTTTGATTTAACGGCACTGTTTCATTTAATGTGGTTGTGATATGCAGTCGAATTAACTCTTGTAGATAGAATTTATAAGTTCACTAAAGATTAAGATGCGGGTAGCATCGAGATTGGAAGAAAATAAAGCACAGTTCATGAATAGAAATAATGAAACTGAAAATTGTTCACGCACTTGGCATAGTGATTTTCCACTAAATAAAGTAGCACTTGACATCGAAAGAAAAGTATGACTGCTCTAGAGTTTATCAAAGACACTGCTGTCAATCATGAAATAATACTAAACACTTTGAAGAAGAAATAATGTTGAAATGAAAAGCACAGTTCGTTGTTAGGCGCACTTGACATTAAATAAAATAAGTGACTGTTCGAGAGTTTATCAAAGACATCGCTGTCAGTCACATGCAAATAATTTACACGCTGTTCGGAAGAAATAATACACAACTTTGTTTGAAATGGATAAAGAACATAGTTTGAGTTCGGTGTGAAACATTGGTGTCGTAGCACACGATTATGGTAATCAATTGCATTAACATTCATGTGAAAGTTCGAACACTTTCATAAACACCCTTGCTTATAAATGAAATTATGCTGACTGAGATTTAACAAAATGTCACAGTTTATAGTATAACGTAGTAGTGTCACATTGTAATTAATAATGTTTGTTGAGAGACTAAGTTTCACATAGGTAACGTGGTAATAAACTCAGTTCCACAAGAACGAAAGTAAATTATATCGAGAATTTTCTACATGAGCACATAATATAAGTTCGACTTGACTGTTGTCACCTAAGTCCAATACATGACTTGTCATAAACAGAGTTCAAACACGAGCACAGATGATAAGTTCAACTTGACGGATATAATCCAAGTCTACTATAAAAAGTCTGAATAATTAGAACTTCAACACACCCCAATATTCTATGTTCAACTTCGACTAATACACTCAATGTCCTGCATAAAAGCT
Organism: Anabrus simplex; assembly: GCF_040414725.1. Classification (NCBI taxonomy): domain Eukaryota; kingdom Metazoa; phylum Arthropoda; class Insecta; order Orthoptera; family Tettigoniidae; genus Anabrus; species Anabrus simplex. Next base: position 793,438,811 of record NC_090266.1, read on the forward strand.
TTGTTACTTTTTTTAGTTCAACACGCGCACAAATTGTAAGTTCAACACGCCTGTCAGAGTTTAAGTCCCACATGAAGACTTTGAATATTCGAAGATAGCCTCCATCAGCACTTCGATGAACACTGCAGCGTGGAGAGTCAGGCTGGACACCCAGCTATGACTGTGTTAGCAGGGTCAAGTGTGCTCAGCTTATATTCAGTTTGGGTCTCCTACGTCATCAGATAACGTGGTCTCTTTGAGGCGGACTATCTCGTGAATCCTCGACGGATTTACTTGAGATTCACAATTTGAGACGTTTATGTCATCCTCTTCAAAATGACGTATCGCTAATGTCACTGCGATAATTATGACAGAACTTTTAAATTATTTTAAATCGAATGTTCGCAAAGGCGCGACGTTCATATCCAGAACATACCAGGCGGGTAGCCTTACTTGTCCCTGCAGCTACGTCACACACACAGCTGTCGCTGACTCGCCTGCTCGCTCCTCCGAACGTAAACAAACCAAGTTTGCTCTGAACGTCTTGCGTGATGATGAAGTACAATTAATAGTCAAACAATACGGCATTTACAGGTCGTAACCGGTACAATATGTATACTGAACACGACTTAACACGCTGAAAGTTTATTTCGAGAGAATGAGAATGCTCTCGCCAATCACGATCTGGTGTTTATGTCTGTTCCTTCCATGTGTAATTGTATCCAGCCTGTAGGAGTCTATGCAAATGAAAAGTTCAACTTCTGGGAACATACTTTCGAAGATTAAAACTCAAGCCATTATTTAATATGGAGTAAACGTGATAGTATTCACGTGTGATGACAGTCATTCACGAACTTCGAGCCCAGAGTATCTTGTCTTTCTTAGGTCAGTTTATTATTTCCTGTGTTGCGATCAAAGTCCTTATAAAAATCTAAAAAAAATTCAACAGTACAACTTATCCCTTCACTGGTTCTTCAAATATTTACGTACTGCTAATAATAAAATAACCTCCACCGACTTGAACATCATTCTGGTTATCGGAATTTCTCATTATTTCAGAAACACTTTGTAATTCGCTGTCACTATCACTACTTGCAGGAATAATCTCCTCGTCAGAATTAACACAATAATCACTGTCACCATCAGTACTGTCACTAAGATCTTCGAAAATCAAGCGCTTGATTTTAGAATCGTCAACCAAGCGGGCTGCCATCTCCTAAGAACATATGACAGTACTTTCATTTCTGCAGCTAAATAAACTTCTCCAGACTGTTGCTTGTTTTTCAAATACTTTCAGAATGAAGATAAAAGTAACAGTATTCAGCTGGTATCTACATTAGTGCCATCTGGTGTCCAGTTATAAAACAACGGCAGAAGAACGACACCGTCTCTCAGAAAGACGATCGCACTTGACGAAACAGTGCAATGACTTCCAGAAATACGGTCCGCAGTTCTAGAGATAACTCAATGTTACCCTCGAAAAGACTTTATCAAGTTTTTCGCTCGTATAAAATATTTCTGGGAATTTTAGAAAGCAAGCTCACAGCTACGTCATTCTTACCACGCGGCTAACTCACTGGTGGCTGAACTTTGTTTTGTTATACACACTGTGTAATTATTTGAAATTAATTACACTTTATCATGGTTGTTGGCAGCTTTAAGCTTTCCTTTATCCTCTCGTTCAATTTAATGTAACCTATCAGATTGCCTTACCAGTAGCCCACAGTTAAAGACAGATTATATTATTTAAATGTATATGAAATGAAACAATTACGTTTCATGTATTGCAATGTTTACCATAGATATACTATTTAGTTTCCGCCTCATGCGATGTTATACGCTGGCACTTTCTGATGTGCCTCACTGCTCTTTGGCAGATCTGTAGCGCGTGATACGCGCTGTCGTATTACTGACACCACAACAGCACCAGGTGAGCCAGTACATGCATGTGGATGGTCACTGATGGCGATGTAGTGCTTTTGCAAAGAGAATAGAAGTGATCGTCACCCAAGGAATTCAGCATGAGGGAACGTAACAAACGCGTACCAACTTATTCGTTCCTGTTGGGGCTGATTCAAGAACCAGACAAATGAAACGTGAGCTTCTTTGTCTAAACTGCATTACCCAAATCGTGCACAAATTGAAGATATGAAGTTATACCTCACTGAAAACTTTCTCTAGATTCTCCACTGGTACATTCTCTCACTTCTTCGGCATCCCGTACTCTAAATAATTAAGAATGAATAAAAAGGGTATTAGTGACAATGATGGTTAAGCTGCAGCTACTCTGGTATACGAAGGTTGATCATCATCATCATCATCACCTGTTTACCCTCCAGGGTCGGCTTGTCCCTCGGACACAGCAAGGGATCCCACCTCTACCGTCTCAAGGGCAGTGTCCCGGAGCTTCAGACTCTGGGTCGGGGATACAACTGGGGAGAATGACCAGTACATCGCCCAGACGGCTTCACCTGCTATGCTGAACAGGGGCCTTGTGGAGGGATGGGGAAGATTGGAAGGGATAGGCAAGGAAGAGGGAAGGAAGCAGCCGTGGCCTTATGTTAGGTACCATCCCGGCATTCGCCTGGAGGAGAAGTGGGAAAACACGGAAAACCACTTCCAGGATGGCTGAGGTGGGAATCGAACCCACCTCTACTCAGTTTATCTCCCGAGGCTGAGTGGACCCCGTTCCAGCCCTCATACCACTTTTCAAATTTCGTGGCAGAGCCGGGAATCGAACCCGGGCCTCCGGGGGTGGCAGCTATTCACGCTAACCACTACACCACAGAGGCGGACTACGAAGGTTGATGAAGAGTAAAATTCGGCCCCTCTGTTTTGTAGTGGTTAGTGTGATTAGCTGCCACCCCCGGATGCCCGGACTCAATTCTCGGCTCTGCCACGAAATTTGAAATGTGGTACGAGGGCTGGAACGGGGTCCACTCAGCATCGGGAGGTCAACTGAATATAGGTGGGTTCGATTCACACCTCAGCCATCCTGGAAGTGGTTTTCCGTGGTTTCCCACTTCTCCTCCAGGTAAATACCGGGGTGGTATCTAACTTAAGGCCACTGCCACTTTCTTCCCTCTTCCTTGTCTATCCATTCCAAATTTTCCATCCCCATAAGGCCCCTGTTCAACATACTAGGTGAGGCAACCTAGGCGAGATACTGGTCATCCTTCCCAGTTGTATCCCCCGACCCGATGTCTGACGCTCCAGAACACTTCCTTTGAGCTGCTAGAGGTGAGATCCCTCGCTGAGTCCGAGGGGGAAACCAACCCTGGAGGGTAAACAGATTAAGAAGAAGACAAAGTGTAAAAACTAGAACAAACTTATTGAAGCGGGCAATAACTACAGTGCTCTGCACAAAGGTTATGTTACGAGTCTTGCATAAACTTTAGGGATGTGGCCCATCAGAACCCTTACTATTTATGTTACTCCTGCTACACAACGGAAGAACAGGCTAAGACTACACTTCCTAATAACCAAATTAGCTTGCGTTCTAACCATCTGATGGTACGGTCCCGCGGTTTAGGGGCAGCGCGTCCGCCAGTCACCCGGCGGCCCCAGGTTCAATTCCCGGCCAGGCCAGGGGTTTTTAATTATAAATAAATAATATCCCTGACCTGGGGGACTAGGTTTTTACTCACATTCAGCACCTCACGTACATTACATGCAGGTTTTTAACATACGGTGCAAGTAATGGAAAAATATCTTTAGAGGTCGACGCCACGAAAAAATAGCATTTAAAAGAAACCTTCTGCTGCCTACAAATCCGGTGTCTAGTAATAATGAAATGCATTGCAATTGAAATGCGTCTTCAGATTAATCTAAACCGATATCAGCAATAATTTTAGCTGGCAAATCAATCTCATCCGTCCAATACCACTGCCTCTTGATGCCAGTCGGTTAATAATTTTCACACTGTAATCATGTGAAACTGTTTTCTTTTTCAGCAAGATTCATGGCCTAATCGCAGAAAATCTGAAAGTTGCTTGTACCAGAAAAAGCTCTGACTGTACCGTATACTAGTACATTGCAACATTTTATTTTTATCCGTTTATTTCGGAAAAAGGAGCCCAATGGCCTATGGACACCATTTTTGGATTTCACGCAGTAGTTTAATGTTGCTTTGCTAAGTTTCTAATTTAATCGTTTCTGTTATTCCATTAATTCTCATTCAGACTGATTTCTTTCTTTCTTTCTTCCTTTCTTAATCTTTTTAACCTTCAGGGTTGGTTTTCCCTCGGACTCAGCGAGGGATCACACCTCTACCGCCTCAAGGGCAGTGTCCTGCAGCGTCGGACGTCTGGTCGGGGATACAACTGGGGAGGAGGACAAGTAGATTGATTTCTACTCGCGAATAATCCGCAACGTACATTTTTATGCCGTACTCTTAAAATACCTCGTTGCTGAAAACGGCACAAACACCAGCCCCCGAGCCGTTGTGATTAACCAATGAATGAAGAATCCCCGATCCAGCCTAGGGCCATTTAGTCATAGGGCCGGATACAAGGCATGAATAAATAGTGCCCTTTATTCCAGGCTTCTCTTTGTCTTGCTGTCAGATAATCAATAATTGCTCAAACCATAAACACAAATGTGTCAGCTATCTCCCAAGGTACGTAATTTTTACATATTTATTTTACTTTGTCTTATTGACTTTTATTATTTCTCTCTGTTTAAAATTCTTGCACTGGGAAAGAACCGGTGTCATACTTTATTAAATTGTTCTTTCTCTTTACCTGTCTGGCTTGATTTTGTTTGAAATAATTTGATAGCAATTTCCATGTATCTTTTTATTATCCTTTGAGTAATCAGGCAAATATATCTCCTCTTTTTCTTTATCTCATAGATATTCACAATTTTGTCCCAACCCGAGCCCTTAGAACAGGTACAGAGTACCGGTATGATTAACGAGGGTATTCTTCCCCCTCGCACAACGAATTTAGCTCTGCTCCGTTCGCTGGAATAACTAATGAGTATAACTTACCTAAATTTATTGATCCTTCTAGTAACGTATCACCTCTTAAACTCGACAATTACTTCTCATTACACCGTGTCATGCTTCTCGTCTTCAGTAAAAAGCGCGCTAAGTTTCTCTCGAAATAAATGGTGTGTGAAACAATCGGATTTAACATACATCCGTAGTGTAATAATTTACGATTAGACGATGTGATTAATGGCAGCGAAATTTCACGAAATTTGATGTTAGATACGGGATTCTGCTGAAAGACATCCAAAATTACTTCGACATTTATGAGCATCAATGTGCCCGCCTGCTTGACGTAGTTCGAATTCTGCTCCGGTCGAGGACTTTAGCCGTATCGGATTTATTCCACTAGCTCGCGGAGTGGGTATTTGGGTTAGTCTTTATGTACAGTAGCGTGCAAGTTAATGCAAACACAGTAGTTTCCGAAGCTATTTATATATAATGTTAGCAGAATTAGATACACCATGGCAACATTATTGTTCATATTGTTAGACACCATGAGATGTTCCTTATAACAAAGTCTTAGAGGGAGTCTGTGTGCTTTGAATGTAGTGTTGAGTTATTGTACTCGGAAGCGGCTGGCGAGCTGAGCCACAGGAGAATTTCTTTCGTAAGGAGAGATTCTGTGGCGCAACATCGTTCCGCAATTGAACGCGTGTAAATATGGCTCATCCAAAATTAGCTTCAATGTTCCTTGAAATTATGCTTTATTCAGTATAAAATAATAATAATAAGAAGAAGAAGAATAAGAAGAAGAAATAATAATAATAATAATAATAATAATAATAATAATAATAATAATAATAATAATAATAATAATAATAATAATAATAATAATAAAGTCCAAGAACATCAGAGTTTCCTACCAAAGCCGAAGATGAAAACTGGAAAGGCATGGACGGAAGAACGAAAGGAGCAACACCGTATACGAATGAAGGAGTACTGGACCAACATTAAAGCTCAAGGGAAACAGTTGAAATGACGTGGTCCTTACTTGGCCGAAACGAAACAAGAATAATAATAATAATAATAATAATAAAAACAATAATAGCTCGATAGCTGCAGTCGCTTAAGTGCGGCCAGTATCCAGTATTCGGGAGGTAGTAGGTTAGAACCCCACTGTCGGCAGCCCTGAAAATGAGTTTCCGTGGTTTCCCATTTTCACACCAGGCAAATATTATTATTATTATTATTATTATTATTATTATTATTATTATTATTATTATTATTATTATTATTATTATTATTATTATTATTATTATTATTATTATTATTATTATTATTATTATGTCATGCTTTCCTTGCCAGCCTGGTTCAGCTCTTTTACGGCAGACCCTCCGATAAGGGTGGGTGGCATCTGCCGTATATAACTGCATGTTTGTGTAGTGGAGGATGTGTTGGTGTGTGTGTGTATGTGTGTGTGTGTGTGTGTGTGAGTGGTGTTTTAGTTTCAGGAATGTTAGAGGACCGAGCTCGATAGCTGCAGTCGCTTAAGTGCGGCCAGTATCCAGTATTCGGGAGGTAGTAGGTTAGAACCCCACTGTCGGCAGCCCTGAAAATGGGTTTCCGTGGTTTCCCATTTTCACACCAGGCAAATGCTGGGGCTGTACCTTAATTAAGGCCACGGCCGCTTCCTTCCCACTCTTAGCCCTTTCCTGTCCCATCGTCGCCGTAAGACCTATCTGTGTCGGTGCGACGTAAAACAACTAGCAAAAAAACAGTTAGAGGAGCCACAAAGCCCATTCCCTGAGCCAAGGCAAATAAACACTTAAGATTGAAATCCCTAACTCGGCCAGGAATCGGACCCGAGTCCCTCTGAAGCAAAGACCAATACGCTAATAAGCCAGACAGTACAAACTCAAATGCAGCGATGCAGCGTTACAGCGTTTTCTGCAATAAACTACTTATAAAATTTTTGCGGAATCTTTCTACGTCCATATCGTCGTTAATATTAAAATGTAACTTACAACAAGACATTAATTAATTATAAAATTTTATTCTTTATTAGAGTTTCACTAAACAGTACATGATTTTAACGGATACTCGTCAATATAGTAGGTCACACTAATGAAAGTGTTGAGTGTAGAATGATATTATTTACGATGGGGACGGTGCAAGGGATTGCTTAAAATGTATCGCTAATTCCCTCTCGCCCGTGTCAATGAACGAGACTGACGAAAGCGGCTGCAATGTGGTGCTTCAGAATCTCCCAGGTTGATCGGGAAATATCCGTGGACTTCGACTTGAAACACGTTTTAGCCGAGCATAAATTCTGCTTCGTTGTCATAGCAACCAAACGTATACATGCACCAATCCATCACGGCTTTGGAAGGAGCTATATCCTTCAGGCCAAAGGAAAACAAGACGTTATAACAACAAAATTGCGAACGCTAGTACAACCTCATATTATCAGTAGCCTCTCCTCCGTTAGTCGTCCAAGTGAACATAATGCAGAAATAAAAATTTCGTGTTGGAATTTAACTCCAGTACAGATATTTGGGCACTGGAATTAGAAGTTTTAAAATGATGTGGAAGAAAGTGTAGTCCTTAAATAATTATAAATAGGTGAAAAGGCGAATTGGTTCTCAGTGTGTTGTAGGTTTGGCTGCAGTAAATTCAATTTTGAAGTGAATTCGAGAAACAGGATCCTACTTGTCGCTATGAGAAGAAAACTGTGATTAGAAGCGCACAAATTCACAAACAGAAAACCCTTTACTTATCAGGGAGAGTAACATAAATCCGAGGTTTTAGCTTTTGAACTAAACCGAGTTTTAGGTCACGGTGGGCAAAATTTTCACATTACAACGGTTCGTCGTCGGCTACTGGAGGCTGGAAGAGCGTGAAGCCTAGTAAGTAAAGACTATCCGATGGACATCATGCTAAAAAATCCATTGATACGGACTAAACTCAACAAAAATTGGAAGTGCATTTTCTGATGGAAGCCATTTTGTAGTTTGTTGTCAGTGCAGTTCATGTGTATCCACGAAAAAAAGTGATATTCCGGGACGTTTCACACGTAAGTTCCTGTTATGGGTAGGTTGAACAACGGTCAGTGCAAGGGAATCCTTCGACGACGAGTAGTGTCTGAGCCACAAAAACTTTCAGTGACGTCTTCCACCTTCTCATACATCCAAAAAGGTGAACATATTCTCTGATGACATTAACATCCAGGCAACGCTTCCAACCTGATCTAAACTGTATAGACCATGTAAAAGGATATGGTGAAAGTGGATAGGTCAACAAAACTAAACGTAGTATATTCCCATAACAAGGTGTGCTTTCACTATGAATGAAGAAATAGTGGGCATAGTTTGTAGGATCTATGCCAAAAAGTATCGGTGATGATATAATTCTAGAGTGCATACAAAAATTACCCGTAACATTAGTGTGGATTCACCCTGCGAAAATCCACAGGACAGCTAACGCCTCGTGTAACATACGCAGAGTAACTTTTTCCAATACAGACATAGGACATTACTTGTTTCTCCTATGGTACATTAATGTTGAATGAAAATATTTGATACTAATGTTTTGGGTGCCTAGTGGTCTTAAAACATCAAGGTAGTTCATAGTACGGGTATTGCATTCTTTCACGAATGCACTGCTCCTTTCACTCACACCGTCCTTTGAAAATACTTATCAAACTGAGACCAAAAATAACGACTGCAGGGGCTCCAACCTGATACATTTTGTTTTTAATAGTATGCAATGTGAATTTTAAAAACCCATTCTTCGCCAAGCAGCTGGTGTAAACACTAGTACTAATATTTTATACATCGTTAATTTTAAAAAATTAACTGAATAAAGACAACGATTGCTCTTGATAGTACACCTTTATGAGTTTTATACACCTGCTGTCGGATTCTAAAGTATGCATACTCGAGTTTAAACTTCTTTAACAATTCAATAGACTCGCCAATCTCTACACTCATTGCACCAAATTATAGCTCGATACTTTCTGCGTTGAACAATGGTATACAACTGTTTTTTCCGTGTTTATTTAAGCAGGTGTTGTAATCGGAATCAAGAAAGACCATGATTTTTTGGTGCATTCTACGGACAATTCTCGGCTTCAAAATTACTTTATATCAAAAGAGTCATCCGAACGTGATAACATTTTGAAGTTCCATAGCCTTAATTGTCCTGAAAGCGATTTCAAGTTTACAATAGTTTATCACCATAGCTTAAAAGTTGGTATTCGATTTAATATGCAGTGGGTTTCTCAGTTCTGCAAATTCGGGAAAAGATGTGGTTAACACCGTTATGTGCGCTGCGATTACTATTTTCATAACCAATATTTATAGAAAACGTTCATGTATCCATAGATTTTATACCGATTATTATTTTAGCGGGACATTTAGCGAACGCCAACAGCGATATAATGGCTTTGTTGAGAGCTCGGTGTTGCCGCATCGCTGCGCTGGGCTTATTTTCACCCAGTATTCCCGCTAAGGCAAATTCATCGAAAACACGAGCAATATAGACATTGCCAGTGATATTTTTTGTCCTCATTCGAGGTTAAAATGCCTTTGAGATCTCGGGTTTCGGAAGGAGGGATCACGATGATTCTTAGTGCGATTACATTTAACTGATATTGTGAGCTATTATAGGAATACGACAAACCTCCTGACAACGTCCTTCCGATGGAGCCCATTATAATTAATTTGGATTCGAGCTCTGATACGGCAGGATAAATAAATTTTGTAACTACGATATGTTTACCTTTTTGTACATCTCTGAAGAGGAAATTTTGTAACTATGAGTAGTTTACTCTTTTGCACATATGTCGGTGTGGAGGGTGATGTTTAAATCTGACGTATAAATAGATGACAAGAAATCGACAGTGCTTTTAAACAATACGTAGCTTATCATTTTAAACCTGCCGTTTAAAGTCCAAATTGGTGATGGTAGTGATTATTTTTAAGCGGTTGTATGAACACTGATCACAGAAGAAAGTAAGAAAGAGTTTCAATGCTTCGAAAGACGAAGATATCGGCAAAAGAAAGGGAGAGCCAAGAAGGGCGTGAAAATGAAGGACTCTCTAGGTCTCGTAAACCTAATACCGTCGGGGTCCGAAGAGAACAAGAGTTGACCAAGGGCGGTCACACAGAAACAATAGACGTCAAGAGCGTGACACAAGTAAGTGTAAGCTATACCCGACTCAGGGGAAGCATGGTCATCAACCCACTTTCACAAGTTGAGAGACCCTGGAACCCATTTCAGTCGCCTCCTACGACGGGCAGAGCATACCGTGAACGTTATTCCACAACCTACACCCACAGGAAGGTGGTAAATTCATAGCCGTCATGCAAAATTTGATGGGGAATTGTCGATGTTAAATTTCGTTAAATATATTGTATATTGAAGAAAGCAACTGGAAACTACCTCACTCCTCATTTTCCTACTATGCCTCTTCAGTGAAGCCTAGGCTATCTATGACAGAAGTAGGCGGTGCTGCGGAGGATAAAACCAGCCTTCGGGCTGAATACCCAACAAAATTACAAACTTTATATTATTGCAATTTTAAAAATATTGTTGATACGGACAACTAGAGTGTAGCTGATTTCCCGCTTAGCACTCGCACATTTTGTCTCTCAAGTAATAATCTGTAGAAAATCTATTGATACGTGTAGATTTTCTGTGAATATCGAATATGAAAACAGTAATTGCAGCGCTCATATGGGTGTCAATTCTAGCTTTGTCCGACTTCGCAGAACTGAGGCAAACATTACAATAATTATATCGATAAAAGCTTTCTAAGCTATGGTTATACACTCTTGTAAGTTTGAAATCTTGTTTGGGCTACAACGCGCTAAAATTTTATCACGTTGGGATGATACGTTTCGATGTTACCGTAGATTCAAGGTCGATACTTCTCCGTAGAATGCCAAAATAACACGTTCTTTCTTCGTTCTGATTAGAACGGCTTCATAAATAGACACAGCAGGAAATATTGTGTAGCAAAAACGGTGAAGGAACGGAACTATAATTATGTGAATGCAGGACTGAGATTGTTTCACCCATTCATTTTATAGTTTAAACTCGAGTATCCATAGTTTTGAAGAGACGGTTGGACTGCCTGCTGTTTCTTTGCGTATACGAATGAAACGAATACCATGCCAGCGACATGACTCAGGATGGATAATGGAACCGGTTTCTGGCGGTCTGGATTCCGGTTTCCTGTAACCCTGGTATGATGGCCTGTAAATTATTATTATTATTATTATTATTATTATTATTATTATTATTATTATTATTATTATTATTATTATTAAAATTACTTCGCAATTTGGAATTATCCCTGGGGCAATGACTACTTACAGTACGGTGTTAATAATGTTAAAACATAAAAGCAAAGCCACCTCCGTACAGGTCTTGAAGGCCCTTGGAGGGGTGGAAGGTAAGGGCTTCCACTATCCGTAACCTCGGCACATGATGGGGTATAGCGGTTAGCTCTACGCCCGGCCACCTTTGCCCCCAGGAATTGACCTGGTACTCATTTTTGGTGCAGGCGGAGTGAACCTCAGGGCCATTTGCACCTCCAGAAGCGGAAATCTCGTTTCTTAAATTGTACGACTTCCTGACGGGGATTCGAACCACGTCCTTCCGGGCGAACCGAGCACGCATTTACCGCCTCGGCCAGGCAGCCCCTATGTTAAAACATAATTACCCAAAAACAACAATAATAACAACGAAAACGACAAGAGCACAACAAGCAATTCCATGGAAAGAAAGTTTTTACAAGAAAAACTACTAGTTTAACATTCTAAATACGTAAATATCATATACAAATTCACACACAACTCAAATACACTGACTGACAGAGCAAAAGCAACACCAAGAAGGAGTGGTCAGAACTTTATGCCAATTTCAGGGTAGACTGACGTCACTGAGGAATGCTCATGATGTGAAATGCGCCGCTGTGCTGCGCACGTAGCGAACGATAAATGGGACACGGCGTTGGCGAATGGCCCACTTCGTACCGTGATTTCTCAGCCGACAGTCATTGTAGAACGTGTTGTCGTATGCCACAGGACACGTGTATAGCTAAGAATGGCAGGCCGCCGTCAACGGAGGCATTTCCAGCAGACAGACGACTTTACGAGAGGTATGGTGATCGGGCTGAGAAGGGCAGGTTGGTCGCTTCGTCAAATCGCAGCCGATACCCATAGGGATGTGTCCACGGTGCAGCGCCTGTGGCGAAGATGGTTGGCGCAGGGACATGTGGCACGTGCGAGGGGTCCAGGCGCAGCCCGAGTGACGTCAGCACGCGAGGATCGGCGCATCCGCCGCCAAGCGGTGGCAGCCCCGCACGCCACGTCAACTGCCATTCTTCAGCATGTGCAAGACAACCTGGCTGTTCCAATATCGACCAGAACAATTTCCCGTCGATTGGTTGAAGGAGGCCTGCACTCCCGGCGTCCGCTCAGAAGACTACCATTGACTCCACAGCATAGACGTGCACGCCTGGCATGGTGCCGGGCTAGAGCGACTTGGATGAGGGAATGGCGGAACGTCGCACAGTGTGTCGAATCCCATATCTAGGTGGAAAAAATTCACTGTCGCCAATCAAAGCGCAACCTGCTTCATTCGATAGTAAACAAACCAGATGTTGACCTTCAGTCTTTCTTTTTGCTTTCTGGTACGTAGGATGGAGGGGGCAGGTGCTGAAACATCTTCCTTGCAGTTATCAACTCAGTTGATAGGAGGTGTCGGAGAGAACCGAACGTTGTGTTTCTAGTAAGTTCAACAAGGTGTTGTATTCTGTGGTTCATGGAATAGTGAAAAGAGGTATGTGTTCTCATTTTAAGCATAATACAAGCGTTCTGCAGTAAACAAGTTATTTACAGTGCGTTGTAAAAGGAAGCAGTTGTAGAAAATTAGATTGTTTTTACGATTTGCTCGAAAAAAACTTTATGAGTGCCTCATAGTGCCACATTACTTTAAACGTCATTCGATGGGAAATTTAATGTAGATTCAGGATCTGTAGTGGTTTTGTTGCGCACGAATGTGCATGATGGTTTATTTTCTTATTTTCTGTGACTAGGTGGGCGTTACCGCGAGAAGAATATTTCAACGCGTGGCGTTCCTGTCGTAAAAAGGGGCATTTAGAAATCATATTTCAATATGTTATGGATAAATTAGAGCCTACAAATCTTACTGACACTCAATTTCTGGAGCTAAGAAACAAAATTAAGTTGAAATCCCGTAATATCAACAAAAAATGGGAGAGTTCAGGAAGAAGAGAACAACGATTCCGAGAAAAATTTGGTGATTAGGGAAATGTGACGGATTTCATCGTGTTAAGTGAACAAGACGACATTGATCCAGCGTATGATCCGAAAACAAGTTGTGTACCTAACAAAGCCGGCCGTCACCCTAAGGAATTTAAGGACTCTTCCATAAAGACGAAGAAGCAAAATGTTTGTGATATTACCGAATCGCGTAATTTGGAGGAAGTCGCGTTTGCTGCTGAAGATTCTTTTAGATCAAGCGGAAAAAGATGAAGGCTTAATAAAACGATAGCGTGTATTACTAGCTGCTCTTTCTTCTGGCTCTGAAATAAATGTGAATAAATTAAAAGAATTTCGTGCGCAAACTGCGGCTTTGTATGTCAAACTATATCCATGGAATTATATGCCCGTAACTGTGCATACCATATTAGTACACATTACTCAAGTAATTAAACATTTTCTTGTGCCAATAAGAACTTTATCTGAAGAAGCTCAAGAAGCTAGAAATAAAGATTGTCGGAGGTTTCGTGAACTTCATACTCGAAAATGTAGCAGCTTAAGATGTTGTTGATTACATCAAATCCCTTCATAAACAAGTACCGAACAATGCCACGTAAAACTCCTGGTAATCTACCTATGGAAGCTATTGAGTTACTTACTGACTCCCAAGATCCTTTCACATAAAATGAAGAAGACCAGTATAGAAACGACTACGATTCTCTGGACTCTACAGACGAATCAGGGGACGATTGAACATTGGACATGTTATTATGAACAGGATGAGATTGATGAGACAATTACTTGCAAATACTGTGATATGATCCTTTCACGTTTTTTATGAAATGTTTCTGAGTGTAATCTTAACCTCTTTTATATGGAAATATAATATATAATATTGTTTTCGTGTGTAAGGTGTGTTTTACTAAAACTACGTATTTAAAATACGTTTTCAATCTGGAAGAATTTACATACAATGCCTTCGTCTATTCCCTCAAATAAGGTGTAACAAAAATACTGGACTGAAATTCTCATTGTTATTCATATTTTATCCAGTTTTAAATAGTATGTTTACCACTGTTATAAACTATAATATACACATCCAAATCGTGTTTTTACTCCCGTAAATGGACGATTCTTTTGTTGCTTTCGGTCATTTTTTAAACCTCCCCTTGCCCCTCACCCCTATATATTTACCCCCGAACATCGTACACTTTAGACGATGCCAGATATGAATTCAGCGACCTCGAAAACGGTATAGTGCCAACTTTTAATAGGATCCCAGGATTATTAACGAAGTTATTAATTTTTTCCACCTAGATCGGGGATTCGGCACACTGTGCGTCGTGTTCTCCGATGAGTCACGCTTCTGTTCTGTCAGTGATAGTCACCGCAGACGAGTGTGGCGTCGGCGTGGAGAAAGGTCAAATCCGGCAGTAACTGTGGAGCGCCCTACCGCTAGACAACGCGGCATCATGGTTTGGGGCGCTATTGCGTATGATTCCACGTCACCTCTAGTGCGTATTCAAGGCACGTTAAATGCCCACCGCTACGTGCACCATGTGCTGCGGCCGGTGGCACTCCCGTACCTTCAGGGGCTGCCCAATGCTCTGTTTCAGCAGGATAATGCCCGCCCACACACTGCTCGCATCTCCCAACAGGCTCTACGAGGTGTACAGATGCTTCCGTGGCCAGCGTACTCTCCGGATCTCTCACCAATCGAACACGTGTGGGATCTCATTGGACGCCGTTTGCAAACTCTGCCCCAGCCTCGTACGGACGACCAACTGTGGCAAATGGTTGACAGAGAATGGAGAACCATCCCTCAGGACACCATCCGCACTCTTGTTGACACTGTACCTCGACGTGTTTCTGCGTGCATCGCCGCTCGCGGTGGTCCTACATCCTACTGAGTCGATGCCGTGCGCATTGTGTAACCTGCATATCGGTTTGAAAAAAACATCAATTATTCGTCCGTGCCGTCTCTGTTTATTCCCCAACTTTCATCCCTTTCTAACCACTCCTCCTTGGTGTTGCATTTGCTCTGTCAGTCAGTGTATTTTCAGTGCTTAACACTACGACTTACAATACTACAGTCTGAACTCACTACTAGCTTAGCATTACAACACCGTCATATACAAATTCACATGTACCCTATGTATTTCAAAATTTTACAATATGCTTACACTAGATTGAGCGGTCCAGTTACTATTATCTTAGCATTGTAAATATAGCACGTTTATATACAAATTCACACATACCTCTAATAATTCAGGTGCCTTAATGCTATAATTTACAGTGGGTTGAGCGTTGCAGAAGGGTCCCAGAAGTGTCAGTATACCTATCGGTAGATATTTCTGGGGGTTCTGCGGCCACCTCAACCTCCAGCCTCTGGAAGAGGCCTCCACCTCACGGAATGTACTGACTAAAATTGCATGCTTAAACTCACATGACCTTACTAGGAGGGCGTTTTGAAAAGTAAGGCGGTTCGCGCAGAATGCACCTTCAACATCACACGTTACACTGGCTACGTGTACAGGCTTAACCTCAAGACCCCATGTTCGACCGTAGGCTTAAGGGCTTTAATGATACAGACCCAAGTTTGATGCCAAATATTGCAAGCAGGACCCAACTGCCAGCGTGATGATGGATAAGAGTGCTAGCTTAACAAAACAGGCAAGCACTTGACGCCAGGCATAACCTTATCAGGGCGTTACAGACTCAAGTTTGAGATTCGATTCTAGGCGTAAGCTAACTAGGCAAGGTGAGACATGGTTCAGGGGCTTTGATGCTGAGATTGGTGGAAGCTGAACCTGATACAAGATGGCGGCTACACATTGTACTGATGGGACTAGGAAGACGGTGTAAGGCTCAATATATATCCTTTATTCACAGAGGCATAACGTTGAAATGCATCCTTAGCTCTTAGATCGAGCGACCGCATAAAGAGCGAAAGGGTAAAAGGGTAAAAGGGCGAAAGAGAAAACAGCAAAAGGGCTAAAGGCAGAGTGGCTAAAGGGTTAAAGGGCAAAAGTTCAAAAGGGCTATAAAGCTAAAGGGAAAATGGAAAGAGGGCTAAAAGGGTAAAATACAAAATAGCGAAAGGTCTAAAGGGCTATAAGTGTAAAAGGACGCTAAATGACTAAGCACACTAATTGGTCAAAATACATACGGGCTAAAGCGATGAAAGTAAACCAAGTGACCCAAAGACCATTAATTGGTTAATGAGTAAAAGAATGCTAAAATATTGACCACTGAATTTTTTATTTTAATATTTCGTGCTTATAGATTTGTTCTCTAGAGACATATGGTAATTTGCTGTTTTATTTATATTACTCAGAGATTAAACCCTACAGTTCATATCCGAAAACTGTTCGCGCTTCTTGTATGATATAAGAGGTTAAGACGTACCTAATATACTAACATTTGTCAGACATGTGACTAGAAAATAATCTTTTAAAACGTCTGCATGGTATAATAATCACCTGTGGCACAGTGAAGAAATGTTTTATGGATTGCTGTACATATGTTTATTGATGAAAGCAGAGATTTGATTGAGTGTTTAAGGAAGGGATGGGATTATTTTGACAAACAAATAAATAAATAAATAAATAATGGTTTTACTTTAACATATGTATTATCATAACTGAGGTACAGCTTTAAAAATACGTTTGCTACAGTGTATGGTAGCGATAGTTTAATATTTTTACGGATCTTGTAGACAATACATACAGTATATTTACAAAATTACGTATGACATACTAAGATATGTAGTCTTGTGTAAAATATTCCAGCTTAAAATTAGCTTTTTCTACAAAGTACATAACTCTAGCTTAATACCGTATTTACAAATATTTTTTCAAACACACACATCATAGGTTATATATATAACCTTTACACATTAAGATCAACTGCCTTATGTGAAGTAGTACCTATCAATACTAGTATGCCCCCAGCCTAGAGTGTTGGCAGAATTTCGAATTGCAAACTGTTTAAAATCTTCATTCTTAAGTGATACTTTATTAATTAAATGAGTGTACAACTGATGCTTCCTATTTCTAATAAAACCACTTGCTTATGGAAAGCGGGTGGATTATTATGTATACAATTTTCGTAATTTTGTAAACATATTTCGTTTTGAACTACATTCTTTTATGTACCGTTTAATCCCTTCATTTTTTGTTTATTTAAAGGTATAATTCAGTATGATTTAGATTTAATACCACCGAGCTCGATAGCTGCAATCGCTTAAGTGCGGCCAGTATCCAGTATTCGGGAGATAGTAGGTTCGAACCGCACTGTCGGCAGCCCTGAAAATAGTTTTCCGTGGTTTCCCATTTTTACACCAGGCAAATGCTGGGCTGTACCTTAATTTAAGGCCACGGCCGCTTCCTTCCCACTCCTAGCCCTTCTCTGTCCCATGGTCGCCATAAGACCTATCTGTGTCGGTGCGGCGTAAAGCAAGTAGCAAAAAAAAATAATAATTAAATACTCACAAATGAATCTATGATATTCCCATCACATTCATCTTTCATTTTACCTACAACTTTTTGTTGACTAGTGGTAGGTTATAGGCATTATTTTGAGGATAGTTACTAGCATCAAACCTACCTAAGTCTGGCTTTATATCATTATAATAGTCATCAGTTTTGATTTGGCAAATAAATGAATTGAATCTGTGTAGAGTAATTTTATATTAACAACGTACTTCTTCATCACAATATCATAATAGATTTCATACACCAGTGTTTTAGCTAATTTAAGTAATATAAAGCCAACGTAGGTAGGTTTGTTGAACTTAACATTAACACGATTCATATGTACAATGACCAAATTTTCAGGTAGAATACTACAGCTATGGAAATTAGGTTTACTTATTGAATTGTTAGCACTACATTCCTTCCGAACATTTTCATACACGTGTTTAATGCGGCAAATGGCCAAAAGTAATTACAAGGTATATAAACATTAATTATTCCTTACTTAATTAAGTCAAGGACACATTTCTTTTCTGACAGTGAGAGATATGATATATATCACATAGCTTGCCACACCAAAAGCACATTCATTGCAGATAGGTACATGATACATCTTACGTTGGCAGCACTTATGATGAAAACCGTTAAATGGCGATATACTTTATTCATAGCTCGAAGCTGAGCGACCGCTGAGTCAAATACGCTAGCATCTGATGTCTATAGCGCTTGGTGCGTTTTGAATGTTTTGGAACACTGAATTCTTGATTGCGACATTTGAAGTTTATGGATTTGAACGCTAGAGAATTTCCATTGCCCACTGTAATGTTTAGATCAGTTAGAGGTTACAAATTTGCGTTCAGAACCAAAAAAACAAGTTCGCGATACACATGACGGGGAATCGAACTCAGCGCTCTTTCCCATGGACTGCTGACTGTCATAAATGATTGTGCGTTAAATTCAAACATCTAACGTTTGTCTCTTGGCCTCTTCCTATTTTAACTTTGGAACTATTTCTGTTTATTTACTATTACGTATAATCTCTATTGATGAATTGATGTCCTTTCGTAACTTCATACTCGCAACTATGTCCGAGTTTTATTTGTCAACACTTGGTTTCATCCTATTTTTAACTTTGCAACTATTCGTTTATTTTTTACTCTTACGCTTAATGTCTACTGATGAATTGTAACTTCAAACTCGCAACTAAGTGGTCTGGAGAGAATCAATTAATTATCCACAAAAATAAGACTGTAGTTTTCATATTCACAATTGGAGGCAGAACCTCAGACAAAGAAACTTTAACATGCGAGGATGCCAAAGTTAACATAGTCAATAAATGTAAATATTTAGGAATAACCAGGCAGACCAGAGGGATAGTGTTCACGGAAGACATCAAACAGAGAACCATAGCTGAAATATTGGCAATAAACAGATTTTGTAATTCTGGCTTGGTCGGGGATTTTATTCTATGCCCGGCCTTTATTGGTCAACTATTGGTTTCTTCCTATCTTGACATTCAATATATTTTTTATTATTTACTCTTACCTTTAATCTCCATTGATGAATTGTTGTTCTTTCGTAACTTCAAAATCGCAATAATGTCCGTGCTTTAATGGTCAACTATTGGTTTCTTCATATTTTGACTTTTCAACTATTTTTATTATTACTCTTACATCAACCACTTAAACCAGACCTCTATTTACATCGCAAGGATTTTGTGTAGTGTTAAAATAACACCGGCACTAGATTATTTTTTCTCATTGTGTACTCATGTTGAGTATCCAAAACGGAGATAGGTTGGATGCTCTAAATTATTATTATTATTATTATTATTATTATTATCATCATCATCATCATCATCTGTTTACCCTCCAGGTTCGGTTTTTCCCTCGGACTTAGCGAGGGATCCCACCTCTACCGCCTCAAGGGCAGTGTCCTGGAGCTTCAGACTCTTGGTCGGGGGATACAACTGGGGAGTATGACCAGTACCTCGCCCAGGCGGCCTCACCTGCTATGCTGAACAGGGGCCTTGTGGAGGGATGGGAAGATTGGAAGGGATAGGTAAGGAAGAGGGAAGGAAGCGGCCGTGGCCTTATGTTAGGTACCATCCCGGCATTCGCCTGGAGGAGAAGTGGGAAACCACGGAAAACCACTTCCAGGATGGCTGAGGCGGGAATCGAACCAACCTCTACTCAGTTGACCTCCCGAGGCTGAGTGGACCCCGTTCCAGCCCTCGTACCACTTTTCAAATTTCGTGGCAGAGCCGGGAATCGAACCCGGGCCTCCGGGGGTGGCAGCTAATCACGCTAACCACTACACCACAGAGGCGGACATTATTATTATTATTATTATTATTATTATTATTATTATTATTAGGATGCGTGATAAGTCATGAACTCTTGCCGGAATATTGTATTGTATTTATTAATGAACATAACAGGCGTTCAGCCCCGAGTACATGTTCATAATAATAATAAATAAATAAATACTAAATACTGCTACTGTACACCTTGGCCGTGCCATGAAGCCTGTCAGATACTCCGGAAGCGTGACCTCAAAAGTTAGGTCACCACGGTAGTCATCCTCCATCTCTTCATGCCACGTCCAGCTACTCCCCTGTCTAATTCTAAATTCACACTTAAAACATCAATAACTCATAAAATTAATAAACGTAGTCCAACCTAAGCCACCCCTCTCCCCCATATACAAAATCAGATGAACAATAAAACAATAAGACCTAACGCTACAGTTATAGACCAGACCTCCTTAGCCGGGTCTATATTTACATTCCACTGCTGGTGTTGCAACTTTCTGCTTGTTATCACTCACACGTACTCATTCGTCATGCAACCTTCATGCTTCAGCATTTTCAACACCTTTATTGTTCCCTGACCTACTCCAAAATAAGCTACAACAGCAACATTACACGATTGCATACCAAACCGGCCATCTTATTCCGTCATTGCGTTCCAATCAACCATACCGCAACTTTTACCAATCCACGTTAACATTGCTTCATTTCATTTCATTCCGTCATAACACTCCATAATAAAATTACCTCTCATCTCCAAAAATTTCGGCAATAAATAACAAATACCAATCACGCCTCCAAACATTTTGGCCAGCAATACTCCAACACCACATTTCAGCAATACCTCACCAACCCTACCTCATATACCACCTCTACTTCTTCTACAAATACACTCACCTTCTGCCATCCACCATCTTATACCACCACTTCTCCAACACCACATTTCAACCCTATAACATATCATAATTTACTCTATTTACCATACACTCATACTCATCCTATTACCCATCATAGATACTAAGCCTTCAATACTTCCAACACCACACTTCAGCATACCAGCTCTACTCCTTCCACAAATACACTCACCTTCTGCCATCCACCATCTTATACCACCACTTCTCCAACACCACATTTCAACCCTATAACATATCATAGCTTACTCAATTTACCATACACTCATACTCATCCTATTACCCGTCATAATTACCTACTGAAAACTCCATCTTCTACCAAACCAAAATTTACAAATAGACAAGTTACATTACTACATCTCCATACCTTTCCAACACCACATTTCAACATATACCACCTCTACTTCCAACACCACATTTCAGCCCTAACAGACACTCGTCTGCCATCACTCAGCATTTATACCAGACACCAATACAATCTCAATACCACCACCTCTACTTCTTCTACAAATACACTCACCTTCTGCCATCCACCATCTTATACCACCACTTCTCCAACACCACATTTCAACCCTATAACATATCATTCCAACACCACATTTCAACATATACCACCTCTACTTCCAACACCACATTTCAGCCCTAACACACACTCGTCTGCCATCACTCAGCATTTATACCAGACACCAATACAATACACATAATACCAAACCATCAGCTCCAAATATCAACAAACTGCCATCCACCATCTTATACCACCACTTCTCCAACACCACATTTCAACCCTATAACATATCATAACTTATATACCACTTCTCCATCACAACATTTCAGCCTCCACGCCCTTAATTACTTACTTACTCGCTATATTATTGTTTTTTACTTCTTGTAACAAAACCCTCATTACTTTTCATAGCTCTCATCATGTCCGTATATCTTCTATCTCTCCCTGCGCTCCTACTCATATTCTGTACGAGGTACTCACGGGTTAACTCTGGCCTTACTTTTATACCCTGGTCTTGTCTAACTACACCACTACACTCAGCTCTCTCAGCTTCTTGTTGCTCACTCTCCTTTCCCCCATCACCCCTTTGTTCTTCAGCCTCTCTCCTGCATTGTCCGTCCACTGCTCTTTCCTTACCGTTGTTCATACTTCCACTTAGCACCTCGCTCTGTCTCTCTTGGCACTTTTCAGTACTACTTCCTATAATTACACTTCTACCCTCGTTATCTTTCACTTGCCTACTATCTTCCACTCGTTTGTCATCCCCGTTATTCACTACACTTCTCTTAGCCTCCTCATCTTGTTTCATCCTCCGTTCTAGGTCCATCAGTCTATTCACCGACCATATTCTCCTCCATCTGTTGCCTGTCACCACTAATTCCTGTCCTCTGATGACTGCATTCAACCCTTGCTGCCTAGCTCGTATCATGTGTTTTTTAAGAGTTTTTTCATTCCTCCACTCTTCAGCTCCTATGTCCCTCCTTATCCATATTTTTTCTCCTTGCACGTTACCTGCATTACGCACCACTGTATCAGCCATCAATGTAGAAAATAATTGCACTTTGATAGGCCTATTACCTCTAAATCTTCCCACTCTTGTCACATCATCAATGTCCACTTCACTGAAATTTATTTTCATTTTACCCTGAATTATGTCCACTACTTTATAAATTATACTCGTCTTATCTTCCTTCTTACCCTCTTGCACTCCATATATAAATGAGCATTTATTTCTGCGACTTCGGGTGTTAACAACTACGTCAGCTTTCAGTTTCGATATCTCCTCTTCCAATCTCCCTATCTCCTCTCTTAATGCTGAAACTTCTTCACAATTTCTTCTCACCTGTGAAGCTGTGTCTTCTATCTTTTCCTGAAACCACCCCTTCATTTTTTCAAACTCCCTCGTTTGTTCCTTGATCATGTTCTTGATTTGTTCGAAGGGACATGTCTCTGCTACCACCTCTTTTACGATTTTTCTGATTGTTTCCATGTCCTCCCAGCTCATATTTCCTCTGGAAGTCGGACCTGGGTTCAGTTCTACTCCCCCGATCCAAAGCAATATCAAAATCACCGCTGCAGAAAGTATAAAGTATCCTATTTTATCCAGTTCTATTCTACATCTTCTTGTCTTCACTTCTTCTTTCTTCTTCCTTCCCTCCCAACCACCTATGCTCGCCCTGTACTGCTCTGTACCAATCATTGCCTGTAAGCACCTCGCTGACTTCCAACACTCCGCACTTACACTACCTTCTCCCACTCCAGGGACCCTCCACTCCGTACGTCTGCACTCGCCGGTGGCTCTAGGTGAACTGTCTTGCCGGAATAAATTCGGGCACAGACTATATTTTCTAATTGTGTGTGCACATTGAGTATTCAGTACGAAGGTGGGTTTGGTTCCTCTAAATAACAATAATAATTAATATTATTAGGGTGCGTGATTGTGCACGATAAACCGCGAACTTTCCCTGTCTCAGCAAAAAAAAAAAATATTAAAAGGCTATTTGGTCGGGGTGTTGACCCATGTGGACCTTTTGCCCCTACTGGCAGCATGTTTTTAGAACCTGCGTGCAATTGGAATGGCGGTAGTGTGGAATGTAGTGTGTGAGGAAAGAAAGATTAAGGAAGTCACAAATACCCTGTCCCCAGGGCAGGGATATTAATCATTACAATTAAAAACCCCTGACCCGGCCGGGAATCGAACCCGGGACCGCCAGGTGACAGGTGGACGCGTTGCCACCTACACTGCGGCGCCGGGCCAGCAAATAAGTTACTTCCAATTCTAGTCAACTTGCTCGTATCACCAATTTATTTTTTGCTGATATGTGTATTCATGTCTCAGCAAATATTTCCAAGTCTAATCAACTTGCTCGTGAACAGACGTTTTTTTGGTGTCAAGACCTCGCTTTAGCTGCATTATTACCCCGATTTCAGTTAGTGTACTTTAAACTAAGAGTTCCCAGCCTCCAGTGAAAGAAAAGCTTGCTATCGATTTTAGGTCAGATTGAGAATATTTTTCTAATACATTTAAGCTCTTTGGTACTGAGTCCAATTGTGCTCCAGGTTCGAAACCCTGAGCCGGTGATTTTATTCTTTGTTCAGAGTTAGATGTTTGAATTTTCGGAGTTAGATATTTGAAGAGCACTTTAGTTTTGAGTCCTAGCGAGCTCCAGATTCGAATCCTAATCGGGGAGGTAATTTTTTATTTCCGGCAGCTCAAACGTTAGGTGGTTTGAATTACATAATACTTCAACTTTGTGTCCAAGTGAGCTCCCAGTTCGAATCCCAATTTCGTCGGTGATTTTTTAATTTCTTGTAGCTTTGAAGTCAGGTGTTTCAAGCTTTTAACGTACAGTCATATTTGTTTGTTGCCTAAGTAGAGGAGCCACGGGTACGATTCCTAGACGATTCAGCCATTTTTAAAATCCTTTTGGATCGGACATTTGGTATTTTGAATTTAACGCACGTTTTCATTGCGCAGTTATTTATGGTACTCAGCAGTCCAAAGGAAAGAGCCCTGGGTTCCATTCCTTGTTATGTTTAGCGCGAATACCCTTTACGGATCCGAACACAAATTTTTATTCTTAATCGATGTTAACATAATTGCAAGCTGCTCTAAGTCTCTAGAGTTCATATCTACTCGTATGAGCACGAAATGTTAACATAAAAATGCAGTGTTCCAAACACTGTGAACCAATAGCGTGTTACGCATCAGTTCAAACGCTAGCGTATTGGACTCCTCAGTCGCTTTGCTTCGAGCCTCGAAGACGCTTCCCAATATTACGCCCATTCGAATAAAGTATATGTATAGCACCTTACACCAACTCCCAAGTCCCGTGCCACAATCATGTGCCAAGCGCAGCTCCAAAAGCCCCTGGTCCATGTCTCATCCCCTCTAGGTAGTTTAAGCCTGGGATCGAATCCCAAACATTAGTCTGTAACGTCCTTGTAAGATTAAACCTGGCGTCATGTGCTTGCCTGTTAGGTTAAGCTAGCACTCTTGTCAATAATCACGCTGTAAGTTAGGTTAAGCTGGCATTCTTTGGTACCGATCTTCGGTCTGTAAAGCTATCGCCCTTGTTAGGTTAAGCCTGGGGTCGAATCCAGTGCTTGTGACGTTAATCTTGGAGTCAAATCAATGCATGTTAGGTTAAACTTAAACTCCTGGCCACAATGACGTTCGCAGTTGGGCCAACCCTGCGTTATTTTGCATCAAACTTCGGTCAGTAAGGTTAACGCCCGTAAGCCTAGGGGCGAAGCCGGGATCTGTGAGGTTAAGCCTGAACACGTAGCCAGTGTAACATCATGTGATCATGTGACGTTAAGGTTAGGCAACAGCCTTACTTTTCAAAACGCCCTCCAAGTAAAGTTATGTGAGGTTAAGCCTGCATTTAGTCAGCACATTCCATGAGGCGGAGGCCTCTCCCAAGCGCCGGAGTTCGAGGTGGCCCCAGAACCCCTCAAATGTATCTACTCCTATCGCATACCTGCAAATAGTATCCAATACGATCCGTGCCAATCAGTCAAACACATTCTTGGGCGTACATGTGTTAAATTCCAAAATGTTAGAAATTGATTCCCATTACTCTTTTTTAATCTTATAGATAACAGTGGTTTCTCCTTTTTTTAGAGTTCTGATCGTCGAAAGTGGATTGTGACCTCGATGCTGGATTAATTAATATGATTAGGGGTAGAAGTTTAAATAATAAGTCGTATTTATATTTTCCATTAAATATTTATTGTACAAATCATAGTTTATAGTCAGGATCTATACGTATCAAACTGGTTATAAGTTGATTAATACTGAATTACTTTGAAAAATTGTGAAGTTAATGGAAGAGACATGGAACCTAGTGAAGAACTATCTTTCTTAATATAACCTTATCTCTTTACCCAAGCATGCCTTAAACTATGCATCACATTGCAACAAGCGCAGTGCTTACCATCTCCGGACAGACTGCAGGCTGAATATTGAAATTGTATGTATTCAGATTCAGCCACGGGACGAAATATTCAACCCAACCGTTATGCTGCCCTTATAATGCCTCACACAGTTCATCTTCAATACAGTTCGCATATGATGTGGCTTCATTACCTCATTACATTTTTTCTTTCCGGGAACAAGGGGAAAAAGCTGCAGGCTCGAGCTAAGATAAAATGACCCGCAGCGAATGTGAATGAGAAAGATGGCAATTCCATGGATCCGGATGGCTGCCCCGAAACAACCTTAGAGAACAGTACTTACTTAATACAAACCATATGCAGGTAATATCGAAGTATACAGTACTTGATATGTTTTGAAACCATAATTATCAGTGTGCCTGCAACAATACTGGTGTAAAAATTTTCTAACCAAATATTTATTATATTTTTTAGAATTTGCTTTACGTCGTACCGACGCATGTATGTCTTATGGCGTTGAAGGGATAGCAAAAGGCTAGGAGTAGGACGGAAGCGAACGTCGCCTTAATTAAGGTACAGCCCAGGCACTTGCTTGGTGTGAGAATGGGAACCCACGGAAATCCATCTTCAGGGTTTGCCGACAGTAGGGTTCGAACCCTCCATCTCCCGAAGGCAAACTGACAGTTGCGTGGCCCTAAACGCATGGCCACTTACTCGGTCGACATAAGTTATAAAGCACGACGTTATATAGGGAAATACTTACATTAAAGACAATATTTAAGTGTCTTAAATGAATGTAAAAATGTATATCCACGTAGAAGTGATAGTGGTATTATATAGGGATGACTTATTACTAAAAGCTACGGTATATCATCGAAAATATACGATGTTTAGTCGCTTAAAGAAAGAACAGGCGCATAGCGTTGTATGTTCCCCGTATTTTGTACTTCATCACACTTAATTATCACGCATAATCATAACCAAACAAAAAACCAAACCCCATGGCACTACAGCCCATGAAGGGCCTTGGCCTACCAAGCGACCGCTGCTCAGCCCGAAGGCCTGCAGATTACGAGGTATCGTGTGGTCAGCATGACAAATCCTCTCGGCCGTTATTCTTGGATCTCTAGACCGGGGCTTAATCATAACACTTAATTTAATGGGATGACAAGCGTTTGCTGGACTTCTGTGCTAGTATGGGTTTAGTAGTTACGAATACGTTCTTTAAGCATAAGGCTATTCACCGCTACACATGGGAAGCTAGGGGTACCAGATCTATAATAGGTTATATCTTGACCGACTTCGAATTCGGGAAGTCTATTAGGAACGTACGGATTTTCCAGGGATTTTTTGATGATACAGACCACTTTCTGATCTGTAGTGAAATAAATATCTGTAGGCCAACGATAGAGAAAGTGAAATCTGTCTGCAAAGGAATAAGGGTACAACATCTCCAGGACGAGGAAATTAGACAGAAGTACAAGGATATGATTAGTGAGAAGTTCCTAACAGTGGACAGCAAGCAAGTTCAGGATATAGACTTAGAATGGGTGGCATACAGGGATGCTGTAGTAGAAACAGCAAGGGAATGCCTAGGAAAAACTGTGTGCAAAGAACTGAAAAAGCGAACATCTTGGTGTTATGATGAAGTGAGAGCGGCTTGTAAATATAAAAAGAAGGTTAATCAGAAATGTCTCCAAAAAGGGGCCGATGCAGACAGGGAACTGTACGTGGATGAAAGAAACAGATCGAAATAAATGGTTGTTGAATCTAAAAAGAACTCGTGGGAAGATTTTCGTAATAACTTGGAAAGGCTAAGTCAAGCAGCAGGGAAACAATTCTGGACAGTAGAAAAAGAATCTTAGGAAGGGAGGGGGAAACGGAAATGAACCGTGTTTAGGGTAATTCAGCTGAACTCACAATAGATCCCTGGAAATCACTGGAGAGGTGGAGGGAACATTTTGAACATCTTCTTAATGTAAGAGGAAATCTCCTTGGTGGTGTCGTGAACAACCAAGCTCATGGGGAGGAGGAGGAAAACTACGTTAGGGAAATTACGCTTGAGAAAGCGGAAAGGATGGTCATAAAGCAGCAGGAATAGAGGAAATTAGCCCTGAAATAGTGAAGTATACAGGGAAGGCAGGGATGAAATTGCTTCATAGAATAGTAAGATTAGCATAGAGTGTTGGTAAGGTACCTTCAGATTCGACAAAAGCAGTAATTGCACCTATTTATAAGCAAGAGAACGGGAACGATTGCAGCAAATATCGAGGTATCTCATTGACTATAATACCAGGCACCGGGCGAGTTGGCTGTGTGGTTAGGGGCGCGCAGCTGTGAGCTCTCACCCGGGAGATAGTGGATTCGAACCCCCCTTTCGGCAGCCCTGAAGATGGTTTTCCGTGGTTTCCCATTTTCACACCAGGCAAATGCTGGGGCTCTACCTTAACTCAGACCACGGCCAATTCCCTCACATTCCCAGGCCTTTTCCTCTCCCATGGTCTCCATAAGACCTATCTGCATTGGTGCGACGTACAGCGAATAGCAAGAAAAGCATACCAGGCAAAGTATTCACTTGCATCTTGGAAGAGAGGGTCCAATCGATGGTTGAGAGGAATTTGGATGAAAACCAGTGTGGTTTCAGACTATAGAGGGGCTGTCAGGATCTGATATTCAGTATGCGCCAGGTAATTGAAAAATGCTACGAGAGGAATAGACAGTTGTGTTTTTGTTTTTTAGATCTAGAGAAAGCATATGACCGGGTACCGGGGGGAAAATATGATCGCCATACTATGGAATTAAGCGTAAATTATTAAAATCAATCAAAGGCATTTATTTTGACAATTAGGCTGCAATGAGAATTCATGGTAGAATTAGGTCTTGGTTCAGGGTACTTACAGGGGTTAGACAAGGCTGTAATCTTTCACCTTTGCTGTTCATAGTTTACATGGATCAACTGCTGAAATGTGTAAAGCCGCAGGGAGGGATTCAGTTGGGTGGAAATGTAGTAAGCAGTCTGGCCTAAGCTGACGACTTGGTCTTAATGGCAGTTTGTGCAAAAAATCTGCAGTATCTGCAAAAAATCTGCAAAATCTTGGAAATTAATAGTAGGTGCAACGACTATGGTATGACAATTAGCCTTTAAGAGACTAAATTGATGTCATTACTTAAGAAAATCAACAGAATTGAATGTCAGATTGGTGATAAAATGCTGGAAGAGGTATATAATTTCAAGTATTTAGGTTGTGTGTTCTCCCAGGATATGTGAATTGATAACTGATAATTCAGATTGAATCAAGGTGTAGTAAAGCTAATGCAGTGAGCTCGCAGTTCCGATCAATAATATTCTGTAAGAAGGAAGTCAGCTCCGGGACGAAACTATCTTTACATCGGTCTGTTTTCAGACCAACTTTGCTTTACGGGAGCGAAAGCTGGGTGGACTCAGGATATCTTATTCATAAGTTAGAAGTAACATACATGAAAGTAGCGAGAATGATTGCTGGTAAAACAGGTGGGAACAATGGCAGGAGAGTACTCTGAATGAGGAGATAAAGGCTAAGTTAGGAGTGAACATGATGGATGAAGCTGCACGCATAAAACAGCTTCGGTGGTGAAGTCATGTGAGGCGAATGGAGGTGGATAGGTTAATAGGAGAATAATGGGCTCTGTTGTGGAGGGTATGAGAAATAGAGGGAGACCAAATCGACGATGGATAGACTAGGTTTCTAACGATTCATAGATAAGAGATATAGAACTAAATGAGACCACAGCACTAGTTGCATGTAGAGGATTGTGGCGGCGTTTTGTAAATTCACAGAGGCTTGTAGACTGAACGCTGAAAGATATAACGGTCTATAATTATTATGTATGTACTTAATTTTATTTGGTATTAAAATATAATTAACCTCCCCTATATAGAAGTACCCTGTGGATTTCCACAACAAGCATTATATATGTATAGGTTCAATTGTTACCGAGAAAGTGTACATGCGACGAACTTTTGCATTACCATGCATTTATGCCTGTTTGAGTGACTGTTCATATTTGTGTACTGTAGGCTTAAATTCGGGAGTTTAACTTTTCGAATCATACCATCAACAAAACCGAATATGTAACTTAGTTATTTAAAAATTAAGAGGCTTTGTTTCATTAGTGTCATAGTAACCATCCTTCTAGTCCTATTCTTTTGTACACTGCAGTTTACGAATAACTCAAATGTCTTTCAAAATTAAAATAATGATGTGATTCATTGATAAATGTCACAAAGTATATGATAGCCACAGCAATTTAACTGTAGTTGGGTGTATTAGGCCTATGTGTTTACTAACCCAGAACGAACAACATACAAAAGTTTCCGTAATGAAGCAGTTAATACTCTAGAACATATGGAATAATGGTTAATACATGTGGCACTGACATGACGTTAACAGGTGAAATTTGTAAGTCTTCTTCGTCTCTCACACGAATTTCTAGGCCTTTCTATCATTGTCTTAATAAAAGAAATAGTGTAATCATGCAATTAACAGCTATATATCGTCGTTGATCCATGAAATACTGTAATGGGACTTACCTGCAGCACATGCACCATTTAGAGCGAAAATTCGTTGACATAGTTCATGAAGTACTGAACTTTAGAACCCAGGACTTTTCTGGTCTCAGTTCAAAGCTAAAATATTTTCACATAACGGTTTTTCCATGCGCTACGAAGTTATAAAACTGAAATGAATTGGTGCGTACAGCAGCGATTAGAATTAATTCAAGAAGTTCACCGTAAGTACTAGAAAGCGTGAAAATGACATAATCCAATGCAATATCATATGCTTTATTCACGAAATCATTCCGAAAGTTTAAGAAAAAGAATAAAACAAATATATATATCCTACAATTTGATTTACGTCTTTAATATTTTGCTTCATTATTGTACCGCAGTATAAAAGTACACAGAATTGCCTTATGGAAGAAGTTCGTCACCCTCGGAATTTATTTCCTGTGCACAAATATGAGCTTAGTTCTACTGCATTTCAACGAATGGCATGGATATTGTGAAGTGAGCATAATCCGAGCAACCATAACAGCTTATTAGACACTACAAACACTTTTTACTACCGGTTTCAGAGACTTCATTTTGTTCCTTCGTCCCAAACATGCTCACGCATTACCCCGTGGCATCTGGAATGTACAGCACCATTGACAGGACACCTTTTACATTTTTCTCCCGGAATGGGATGGGCCCAGGTGCTTTTAACTGAACAGATTATTGTCGAGAGATGATCAGCCTTTTCTTACAGTGTTTACTTGGCTCAGGTGCTGAATATCAGATGGTGAATCACGCTCGAATCTGAAAGATTTCATTTCTAAAAATCGGAGTTGCTTACCATAAGCGAGCTTATTTTTCTGTCTTACCCCGTTTGCTTACAAAGGCGTAGGAAGTTATTATGTTCCATTCTTATAACATACACCAATTCCTCTAACAAGATTCATTAATATCTCTAGCCCCATACTGTTCTTCCTGGCCTATTAACAGTTACCTTACGTAGGCACTTTATGTTTATTTCGCCTAGTTTTAAGGCCCGATGCCATTCCTGACGCCAGCCCTATATGGAATGGAATCGCAATCGCGTGTTTCTCTGGGGGTTTTAGTGGATATGCTGTATGAAATGCAAGGTGCGTGTTAATACAAACCTAGCTCCTGAGCTAGCGAAATTAACTAGACGAAGTTAAAATAATCGATGCTGTCGGGAAACGAACCTAGGGCCCTCTAAAACGAACGCCCTTATGAAGTCATTCAGCTCAGGGGTCACGCGAATCTGGCCTAGTCGTTAGATGTAGATTACCTAAATTCATGTCCTCTCATGCCTTTGCTGGCGAGATGTAGTGTTTACAGTGCACTATGTCTTCTGGTATGTGCTATATCAAATGTGTTACTTTCATTGATCTGTCTCAGTCACATCCTTGGCTTTGACAATATGAAAGTGACTGAGGTATGATTGATGCTAGTAATACCATTGCTTATGCAGCCAGTCCCTGTTATGAATGGTGTAAAAATATCGCTCATAGGGTCGGTTTGTGCACGCATTTCAGTGGGCATGGCAGACTGATATGTAATAGCAACGGCTGGCTCGGTGAGGAAAGCAACGGGAAACTACCTCACTCCTCATTTGCCTAGCACGCCTCTACAGTGACGCCTAGGCTATTTATGACGGCTGTTGGCGGAGCTGAAGAGGATAAAACCAGCCTTCGGGCTGAATACCCAACATACATACATTCATGTCCTCTCATTCCTACAGTAGGGGCGGTGGTACACCCCAAATGGAGGTGAGCTGCGAATGCCTCTTCAGGCACATATCAGCCTTCTTGCTATCTTTGACAGGGCTGTGAATGTGGCAGCTAATAATGTTAACCCTTTTACTACGAAGGTGGATGTCATGATGGAAATATGCTGTAGGAATTAAAGTCTACATATGCATTTCAACTCGGCTGAAATTGATACATTTAAATACATTAATAATGCACGCAATTTATTAAGTGCGTAAAACAGTTTTTCATACTTGCTAGCAAATACAGTATATTTGATGTAGACCTAATACTCAAATATATTGCTTTCAAAATGTTGAAGTTAATTCTACTTAGGGAAGCAATTTCTGAAATGCATTCTTTGGATGAAGAATAACTGCTTCGACTAGAAGCGGTCATTACACTTGCAGAAACTGCTACTTCTTGAGGTAAAGATGGAAATTATCTCCTCCTGGACATCATCTTAGTGTGTAACGTTGGAATATCTCACGGATGCAAATTGCACTTACATCAGGTTACGATAACGGCCATCGGGTCATGATGAATGTTTCAATACGTTTATGTTTGCTTGTCTCATTGCGTACAGTATTGACTAACACGAAAACCACTTTTGTAAACAATATAGCTCATGACTACAGTACATGATTCTTAACCTTCCATTTATAATGCAAGTAATGACGTAGGCTCTTCACAATTTGAATATACAGAGGATTAAAATCCTACGTAATTGTTTGATACTAACACATTTCCAAGCAAAATAATTTTATTAAAAATATAATATTAAACACAATAAATTGTATGTTCACTGTAAGTTTTAACATAACCTCGCTTGAGGAACAATATAACGCATCTGACAATATTCTTCCTATCCATTAGTTCTCTTAATATTGGTAACGCCTCCCAGCAACAATATGAATGTGCAGTTCATCAGAACTATTTTCGCTCGTTCATTTTCCTTTGCTTGTGTTTAAAGCAAATGAACATAAATACATTATACTTCAGGAGAGCGTAAATATGTAAATCTAACATATAATCGCAGAGCACGCTACGGTAAGGTTCATTTTCCTTTACAATTAAACCGGGCGAGTTGGCCGTGCGGTTAGAGGCGCGCGGCTGTGAGCTTGCATCTGGGAGATAGTGGGTTCGGATCCCACCGCCGGTATCCCTGAACATGGTTTTCCGTGGTATCCCATTTTCACACCAGGCAAATGCTGGGGCTGTACCTTAATTAAGGCCAGGGCCGCTTTCTTCCAATTCCTAGGCCTTTCCTATCCCATCGTCGCTATAAGACCTATCTGTGTCGGATCGACGTAAAGGCACTAGCAAAAAAAAAAAATAGATTTACACTTAAGCACAGGAAAATGAACACAATGAAACTTGTTCGAATGGACTGCATATCCGTATGTGGCTGGGAGTTTGACCAGTCTGAATGAAAATAATTGATACGAAACGCACTGTCTTATACGTGGTATTGTCCAGTAAGCGACGATAAGCTGATCTATGATGTTTTCTATACCTACTAAAGGGTGCAAACCTATCACTAATATAACTTACAAGGACAACAACATGTTGTAACGTGCTGGCGGGATAAATAAGTAAATAAATGAGTACAGAACTTGGTAGCGTCCTATTTCTAAGATTTATTAACTAAGCACTGCAATAAATTACAGATTTACACACACAGAGACAACAGCCGAGCTTACAATTTACACACGTACACGGTTACACACTTACACGGTTCGCGCTCTCTCTCTTAGTTTCTCCTGTTCCATCTACAATGACACACACACACACACGCACACACACAGAGTCATCGATTATTTACACTACACTCACTCAGCCACTCAGTCACACTAGTTAGTGCTGTCACGGTCCACAGCCTACACGTCAGTCTCGCAGGCCGGAATAGTATCCGCTGTTCACTCAACACGTCGAACCCCGTTCGCAGACTGCATAAGTCGGCACCCAGTGTTCCCTTCGTGCTGCTCCAGAACACCCAAGGTTCTTCTCCAGCAGCCGGCCTCAAGGGACTCACACACACGACAACAGTGAAACAGGAGGGAGTCCTCGGCTCCAACAGGCAGATACTCCGTCAGGTTGACCTCTCAGCCCAGGCTATCACTGACTGCGCACTTCGCTAACTCACACCAGCGAAATCAATCTCGCTCTCACTCACTCCGTCTAATTCTTACTGACTCCAGGCAGGTCGTTCCTCTCTTATATACCTGCGCTGGCCCTTCCAGAATCGTCCGGATGCTCGATGGATCCAGGAACCTCGTGAGATGGAACACTCCAGATTATTAGTCGAGTAATTTCCGTCGTCCCATGCGGCGCGACCACGGATAGAAGAGAGAATGGCCGGCCCAGCGCTTAAGTGTTGCTCACGATTGGCACGGTCGAGCGTAAGCGCGGTGGGGCGATGGGTGACGCGCTCGGCCCGTAGCAAGTTGGCATGGCCTCCGCTGTAACCATTACAATATTACACACATTCTCACGATATTCTATAAGGCCCCTACTTAGTGTAAATTACATCTCACACTTTTGGGGCGATGAACATACTCGGTAGCATATCAGTTCATCGTACATTTGGTGATTAGTTGCTTGAGTAAGTATAAATCCTGTCTCCATGATTACTGATGTTCTGGAATAATTTCTTACTAGTATTGTCAAATAATGAGACGTGCTCTAAGACGCGTTTAACACATGGCAAATATATATTCAGTCCATAACCTATTTATATATAATAACATGTCCTGACTGACTGACTGACTGACTGACTGACTGACTGACTGACTGACTGACTGACTGACTGACTGACTGACTGACTGACTGACTGACTGACTGACTGAATGACTGACAGACTGACAGATTCATCATCGCAGAGCCAAAACTGCTGGACATAAAGAAATGAATGTTGTGGATATATTTACATTAGAGTGCAGGTGCTCGCTAAGGGAGAATTTCTGGATATTCCGTTGCTAAGAGGGTGAAAAGGGAGGGGGTGATTATTTTTAAATGAGTATATCTATATCTCAAAAACTTAAAAGTTTACAGACGTGAAAATTGGCATTTGTAATTTCCTTTAAAAATAAACACCTACATTTGGGAGTAAAATCCAATTAATGAGGGGTGAACAGGAATGAAAAACGGGGGTGAAATTTTAGAAATACCTTAACATGTTACAGACGTAAAATTTGGTATTTGGAAACTCCTGTAAAAGTAAAGAGAGTAGATAATTTTATTTCTGAAAATCTACTTAAGGAGAATGAAAATAGGGGTGAATTTTTAAAATGATCATATCTAAAAACTTAACTTGTTACAGAAGAGAAAATTGGTATTGAAATCGGTTTTAGAAATAAATAGACATATATTTCTGTTTTTAACAGAAACACTTTGTGTGGGAAGACGGGTAAGTGGAATGAAAAGATTGTTGAAGTATTTTAAAAGAATACTGATATTTCAAAAACCTAAGATATTACAGACGTGATAATTGGTAATTGGTATCGCCTTTAAAACTAAAGAGAAACGTAATCCTTGTTTTATGAAAATCCACTTAAGGGGGTGAGAGAATTGAAAAACTGGTTGTATGAGGACACATATCTTAGAAACTAAAGACGTTGCGTACGTGAAAATTGTTTTTTGGAATCTCCGTTAAAAGTAAAGAAACGTGTATTTCGTAAAATCCAATTATGGTGGGTGAAAGAGTTGAAAGTTGATTTAATTATTTGTACGAGGATACTTATGCCTAATGAAGACTAAAATTCTTAAAGACGTGAAAATTGGTAATAAGAAATACCTTTAAAAATAAAGAAACACGTATTTTCGGGGGGAAATCAACTCAGGGGGAGGGGTGCAAGGATGAATTGAATTCCGTTCATCAGGACACATATATCTCAAAAACTGAAGATGTTGCAGTCGTGATAATTGGTGTTTGGATCCTCCTTTATAAACGAAGAAACACATTTTTCCGGAAAGTTCATTTAATGGGGGGAGGGTGAAAAGAAGTAAAAAAAGTTGAATTCTTTTTATGTAGATATTTATATCTGAAAAATGGGACAAAGATTTAGAAGAAGTAAAAGTCTGTAGGAAAGTGGCACAGAGGGTAGCAGATATAGAAAAACAAATGCTAGGAGCTGAGGGTAATAATAGGAAAACTCTGGAGGAATTCATGAATATATATCCAGGTATGAAAATATTAAATGGTAAATAAACAACAAGATAATACAGGGGGTTGATATGGTGGCTGTATGGGAGTTTATAAAAACAAGGCTTTCACAGAAGTGGCAAATACATGCTTATTGTATGAGAAGGAGTTAGGAAATGCACATTTCTTGACACAGTGTGAAAGTATAATAACATTACAGGTTAAATACTTGGAAGCGGAAGAGTTAAATAAGACAGAAATAGATTTATTTCAAATTAATGAGCAGGGAATGGAGAAGGCCAGGGAAAATATCGAAATTATTGACAATTGTAAAATGCTTGTGGGAGAAAAAAATAAAAGTGGTGAATGAGGGAAGGGTAAATGCTGATGAAAGTGATGAAAGAGGGATACACAGATATGGAACATTATAAAGTTAAAGTCAGTAATAGTAACGGGGTCAATAATTATAATTTTAGTATTATATACCATTTATGTGCATGTTCAGTTTTGTTCCTTTGCTCCTTACGTATTGTATATTTTATAATTAGTAGTATTTTAGTTCATTGATAAGTAAGTCGTATTGTATTCCTTCTAATTATATTGTTTGTGTTGTTGGCAAATCGCTTCTCTGCCTGTTGGCTTTTTTTTAGATAGCGTTTGGCTGGTGACGTAGAGATGGAAGAAGGGGAGATAGGCCTGACCTATCTCAGCCTAAGAGCTGATTAGTACGTCTGCACGTGTAAAGTAGAGTAAGCTAGTGAGTAGTATTAGGTTAGAGGAAGTAAGTTGTCAGTGAGGCAGCGAAAGATGAGCCAAGTCATACCACCGTCTCGGCAGATGAATGCAGACGTGACGGCCTACATGTAGAGGTGGCATTCGCACACATATGGGCTGTTACATGAAGGAGTGGTGCGGAATAACATTGGCAACTTAAGGGTCGGTGAGGTTTCCAAGCCTCATTAGACATGTCTGGTCGTGACATCCCAGGGAAGGGTGGTTGCAGTTCATCACCAAGGGGGGTGTCGCGGCCAGACAGATTTAGGATAGAATTAGTATAGATTTAATGTAGTAAGTAGTTATTCATAGGCTTCATTTAGATGTAGTGGGTGCCCTAGCGGCTCCGGTAAAGAAGTAGGGGACTGAAAATATTATTAATATTACATATTACTCACAGGTGTTCAGGACTCCATTTTGAATATTATTAGATCCCAAAATGTTGCATTATTAATGATTTTGGGGGTAATATTGGTAATAATTGCACATAAGATGTTTGAGGATGTATTCATGATAGCCATCTTTGTTTCCAGAGATGTTATGGTTTAGACTGGTTAGAATAACCACCTTTGTTTCCAGAGATGTTATGGTACAGACTGGTTACTTAGAGTTTACAGAAAAGCAAGGAACTGCAGATAGGTGAGGAAAGCATGGAAGTTACAACGCAAAGCATGAATGTTACAACATAAAGCATGGAAGCTACAATGCAACGATGTAAAGAAGTAGGGGACTGGAAATATTATTTATATTACATATTACTCACAGGTGTTCAGGACTCCATTTTGAATATTATTAGATCCCGAAATGTTGCATTATTAATGATTTTGGGGGTAATATTGGTAATAATTGCACATAAGATGTTTGAGGATGTATTCATGATAGCCATCTTTGTTTCCAGAGATGTTATGGTTTAGACTGGTTAGAATAGCCATCTTTGTTTAAAGAGATGTTATGGTACAGACTTTTTACTTTGTCTTTACAGCAAAGCAAGGAACTTCAAATAGGTGAGGAAAGCATGGAAGTTACAATGCAAAGCATGGATGTTACAACATAAAGCATGGAACATACAATGCAAAGATGTTATTCTCATGACAGAGCTTAGTCTGGATTTTGCAAAGATAGGGTACAGCTATTAAATTATATTTTTCCTTGCCGTGTGGGCAGAGCTTGGCCTGGATTTTTCAAAGATAGGTTACAGCTACTAAATTATTTTTTTCCTGCCGTGCGGGCAGTATGCGCCGCGGCGATAGTTAAGAGCTTCTACGGGGGCCACTGTTCTCATGACAGAGCTTGGCCTGGATTTTGCAAACATAGGTTACAGCTACTAAATTATTTTTTTCCTGCCGTGCGGGCAGTATGCGCCGCGGCGATAGTTAAGAGCCTCTCGAAGGGAGTGTGGCCCCCTACTGTTCTAATTACAGAGCTTGGCCTGAATTTGCAAAGATAAGTTACAGCTACTAAATTAGAGGAGTTGTAACATCCATGCTTTATGTTGTAATATCCATGCTTTCCTCACCTATCTGAAGTTCCATGCTTTGCTCTAAAGTCAAAGTAACCAGTCTATACCATAACATCTCTGGAAACAAAGATGGCTATCATAAATATATCCTCCTACTTCGTATGTGCAATTATTACCAATATTGCCCACAAAATCACTAATAATGCAACATTTCGGGACCTAATAATATTCAAAATGGAGTCCTGTACACACGTGAGTAATTTTCAATGTAACATTACTATTATTTCCAGTCCCCTACTTCTTTACCACTGCCGCCCTAGCATATGAGCAGGTCATCCGTCCATGTTAGAGGCAGCTTAGTAGATTTAGATAGGGATGGCACCTTGCATGTTGTATGGTATTCCGCACGTGTGTGGGAGGTGGGGGGGGCACCAAGTTAGTTGTAAGATTACAGGATTGTGTTGTTTGCCATTACATGTGGACTGGTCATCCGCCTGTGTAAGGGGCCTATTAGTAATTTCATTGGTGTATTTCTAGTTATGTCTATAATTGTTCAGTTTCACGGGGTTTAAGCGTTCTTTTGTTGCACATGTGGATTTGGCCCTGTTTTCAGGCCAAATGCCCATTCTGAAACCAACCCTCTATGGAGAGATATAATCATTATTGCATATTTCTGTGGTGGTTGGTAGTTTGGTGTATTCCCTGAATATGAAGAGAATAATGTTGGGACAGACACAAACACCCTGTCCCCGCCAGAGGAACTAATCAGAATCCATTACAATCCCCGATCAGGCCAGGAATCAAACCCGCGACTCTTAGACGAGAAAAGCAGTACGCTAACCATTTAGCCAGGTAGTCGGACTCTGTGCATGTAATTATAAACCCAAAAATTCCATTTAGACCTAAGGAGTTCATTGACGAGGGATTTAATAGATTCAAAATAATACCCATCACATTATCATCCACCGTACCATGAGATCTAAAGAATATTTCCTTTGTATATCATTACGCAACTAGAAAGCTTTTAAACTTCAGCGTGTAATAAATACTTCAATATTTCCTTTGTATATCGTCACGCAACTTGAAAGCTTTTAAACTTCGGCATGTAACAAATACTTCAATTCGTACTCTTCTAAAACAGTCCTCAGTAGATATCTTTCTCGAGGAGAGCAAAAAAGCCCACTCTACATAAGTATGGTTGAGAGTATATAAACGTGTGTTTCTCACAAATACACTCTGATTTCCTCAAATAAGGCATCCTTTATCAAAGGAGTTTTGTCCATCAATATAAGAAAGATGATGTGTTGATACCAATGGGGTCTGTGCTGCATCTGGTGATTTCTATTTTTCTTACAGCACCAAAACACCCCAAATCCCTTGAAAACTCCATTTGATTAACCTCTGTACTTCCAACATGGTCCTTCTTCAATATCACGAGTCCAATTTGGTATACATAATGATGTGCAGTAACAAACTGTTGCTTGTCTCATTTCGAGGATTTGCAAATTACAGTAATGAGTTCCAAAGTGACCCTTGTCCAATTTTTAGATATTCAATTACCATATCTCACTAAAACTTGAATTATTTAATCTTTACTTCGTTTGAATGGATTAGTAAATGTAGTAAATGTTTTCTAGTTGGCAGCATTGCTTTCGTAGAGAAATAAAATCAAAATATTTTAATTTTAACGAACATGAAGCTTGTAATGCTTCTGTGAGTTATGTGTTCGAATTGGGTGTGTAATTCCTATTTTTCTACGAGCTCTATATTTCCGTTATTAATTGCTACTGCACTCTATGGGTTTCATAAAGATCTGTTTGCTTTACAATGTAAGTCAACACCAATTGCAGACAAGGTGCAGATATCTATACTCAGTAAAATTTAGGCCAGGAGAGAAGAAACATTGACAACCGTGTCCTTAAGGAAAGGCAAGAGAAAGAACGAAATCCATTGTATGGAGGAAATATTTTTATAAAAATAGTTATTGTTCCTCCATGTGCCTTTCAAAACTACCAGACTGCCAATAGAAGGACAGAAAGCATCTCATATACTTAAATCATTCATTTCAAAATGTTCGTAAGTTACAAAACATGTATTATTGTAGAAACATGGATTATATGTCAGCTAAAATAGACCAGGATTATATAGTTCTTATGTAAACCACAACAGAATCTCCTGAAAGTAAAGAAGTTTGAGTAGAACGTAAGTAAACCAGCAAAACTGCCATAGGTATTATATTCAAATCATCAGACATGGCAGAAAGGAAACAATACTAAATGTCTCAGAAGGCACTTCTGAACATTTTATAAATTAAGAAAACAGAGTCCAAAGAATATGTAGGGCTCATTTAAAACTGGTGCAAGTCCCAGTTAAACTTGTGATGGTGATCATCGCTCACCACAACACTATGAGCAAGGAAAATAAGTCAAACGTTTCAACGAGGCACTCCTGCAATTAGAATTGCATTACTGTCATAATATCCAGACAAATGAGTAGTATTTAATATGCTTGCAGTAGCCACATGTAATTAATTTTACAATAACTAATGGTCAGTAAAAGCCTTGAAAATGAAGTATGAATACCTCAGAAATATTTTTGTAAAGGAATATTTTTTTTTGAGACACCTACTGTAGATGCCTGTTCGAAGTATATGCAATGTGAGGGGAGATGGGAGTTCATTAAAAACGGACATAAATCATTAAATTGAGCTTTAGTGTTATAAAATACAGTGTAATACTTACTTTTCAATCTTGAAAATGGGTGTAGAGAAAACCGTAATTTTTCTCCGACTGTCAAAAGAACTTGGTACTTCCAAAATTACCTCCAGCTATTCGCGACACTTGTACATGAACAATTTCACAATATCTGAGGGCATTTCAAAAGATAGTCAGTCTCTGGATTACTTATTTTATTTACAATTGGAGGGTCATGACGATCACGCGAAATTACCACAGTGGTTTTTCATCGAGCCACCAAGCTTTCTGGTGGTAATAAGGTTTTTGTCAAGATTTACAGTTCTAACCAGAGTTCTGGTCGTAATGAATTTGCTGCTAAATGACGCCACGAAACAGGGTTACTTGTACCATTTTAGAGGTTCTCTATCGTAACTGTGTTGGTTAGGGACCACGTGTATAACCGGATTAGCAGGTCCCACATCTCCCGGATGAAAAATACATAATGTTGTTGTCATTACTGTTTCAAATTTGATTCTATTTATTAAGTAGCATTCTTGAGACAGTTATGTGGATCTATGAGTAATTTTATTTGAATTTAACTAACTTTAACTCTTGTTGCAATTATTTTGGTTATTTTCTACTCTACTTTTATGGCGACACTTACTCATGGTGTTGAGGTTTAGTGTTACCTTTGAAGAAAGTAAATTAATATTATGCGGGATTCATATTTGCGGGGTAGTTGAGAGTCGTTTTTTTATCTAGGTGTGAGTTTCTGTTAAAGTGGAACCCTTCAGAATTTGTATTTTCATCTTATTATTTGGATTTTATCATTTGTAACACAGTCGAAAGAGTGGGATATTTTTATGGAATTTAAAGAACTTACGATTCCAACAAGGAAAGACTGTTTGTCTGTATTTAAAAGAAATAAATTCATGACTTGATCTCTAGAAATGAGAAGTCACTATTTGCTGGTATAAAATTAAGCACCGATGACATCATCGTACCTAGCCTCGTAATTTATCTTTTGAATCTGTTGAATTAAAAACTAGTAACAAAACAAAGGGTTGCTGTATTTGGAAACCTATTATGTAATTTCGTTTTATAGCGGTTCTGGCAGTGCCGTGGCTTCATGCCCTCGTTTTAGGTGTACCAGTGGTACATTCCCCGGCTATTTAAACTGCGCGCCTTCTCTACGGCCATCTGTGACAACTGACTTGAATTTACATACTCCCATGAAATTTACTCTTCTTCTGTTAGATGGCTCTACCATCGATTTATTAGTGCACTCTTATGGATTAAAAACTAACCTAGAGATTAGGCAATTTTATGTTTGTAATTGGCAAACCTTTTATTCTGAGGATTGTATTGTTTATGTACTGAAGTTGTCAACACTTCAGCTGGTTCCTCCTCGATTATAATAAACCTGTCAGATACTTGGAAATGTGTTCTCTAGCCAGTTGAAACCGGGGGTGTGTACAGGTATCCAGCCTATAAGTAAACAGTACTGGAAACTTCCCCTTAGCGTGCTATAAACACCGGGCACTTTAGGGCCGTCTGGCCTGATTTGCTCCAGTGTTTGGGAGTGCAAATTGGCCTAAGGGAGGCAGGGGCGAGGCCTACGTGAGGAAGATCCAGCGGCCCAAGGTAATGACAGAATTTACCTAGACATTTGATAGCTCCTGCGGACAGTTTGAGGGGAAAGTTTTAATCTCCTTTCTTTTAGTGTAAGTTTTTAAATTGCTGGTTTCAATGGAGAATTTTTGGCAAGTCTGTGGAATTTGGTTTCATTCGCTACTGAGAAATATGTGATGTAAGGGAACAAAAATTGATGACCCTCTGTCGTTTCCCATTTAACCTTGCATTGGCGGACTAAAGCTTTCATCCTCTAAATTTCGTAAATCTTGTCTTGGCATTAATGTTTATCCTTAAATCACCCCCGTGTAGTATAGGATCGCCCTCTGTATCTATCTGTTTTTAACAATGTCTAGAAGGAGTGCAGGGGTTTCGCCTCCTCGCATTTTCTTTATGGTCGGATATGTGCAACCTTTATCTTTTTCCATTAAGGCCATATAGTATGGGCAATTATGCCCCCTGTTTCTTTGGTAACTAATTCTGC
Organism: Anabrus simplex; assembly: GCF_040414725.1. Lineage (NCBI taxonomy): Eukaryota > Metazoa > Arthropoda > Insecta > Orthoptera > Tettigoniidae > Anabrus > Anabrus simplex. Next base: position 793,482,076 of record NC_090266.1, read on the forward strand.
ATCTTGGTTCCCTTCAGGAACAATGCTTAGTGTTATTGTAAATATAAAGTAATTGATGAACACTCTGAAGTGAGATCACCCGATGGATTTCGTAGTGTGATTTATAACAAAGGAAACTGATTGCTTCTGCAAGGCTAGGCTATGATATTTCGGAGCTCAGACTCCTGAGTAATTTACCTTCTTGGAGTAAATCATGCTCCTGTAAAATATCGTACCTGTCAAGAGCAATAAATCTCTTTTCTATGTAAAATAACTGCCATGTAATTATTACAACTTTTATAGCTAATCTTCGGAATTCTAAGTCCCCTGATATTGTTAGATCTGACGATCTCATTAATAATCTGTTATATTTGTCTGTTATTGATTGAGTTTTACTATCTGTCAATTTAAATTAGGAAAAAAGGAAAGAAATTAAATTTCCAAATTGTGTTCAGTTCAGCTCTAGTTAATTCCTTGTCCAGCCATTCAACCCAGACGCTTCTTATCCCTCTGCGAACTATGGAAACCGCAGAACATTAGGTATTTGAAGCTCCATTACCATCTAAGTACGAGATGCAATGAGAGACATAGGTCATGGTATGTGTTACCGGATTCTGCAGTTGGTAATGCAAGAGTAATTTGATTACAAAGAAAATTCTAAATTATTGTAATTTCTATAACCTATACTGACAATTAATTTTACTCTTCATTTGTTGGAAGTTTTTACAAACAATCTCTTCACCCGGTGTGGAAGTTTTGGGGAGGGGAGAGTTGTAAATGTATTTTAAAATTTGTGTTAAGTCATGTCCACTTGAAGATGTGAACAGAGTTATTTAGAACTTTAATCTTTTTAGCTTTGTGCTGAGTATGGAACATGATTGGTCCATTATCTTAAATCACTGCTGTTACTAGCGAGTTCGTGTTGAACTTGACTGTTGTAGGGAGCCATCTTGTAAGTCTTGACCAGGCTGTCGTGTTGTACACACGATCAAATAATGCAGGCTTACATATATACTGTACAAGTAAGGCCGGTACAGCCCATCGTATTTTAAAGCTCGTAATATTTCGCCACGCTGCAACACGTCAGATTGCCTGCTCAGCTGGTGTGGAACATATGAAAAAGCGCGCTCACTTCCAACTCCAATGTTCCAAGATGTTCAACGAAGTTCTATTTCACATTCAATTTTGTATTTTCCGCGATAACTAAGATACAGTAAGATGGATAATAACATCGTGTGCACAATGATTACGCCTACTAGGTCCGTAATTTGAAGAATGATCCGACAATTATGGTTATTATCGCAGTGTAAACAACTTATTTTGTCTCCGTGACATGAGTTTCCCCACATGAGAGCAAGTTTGATTAGACCTGACAGGCAGTATAGAAGCCACAGCTGCCCAGTGCGGGTCAGTTGTTGGGCACAATGTGAGGTACAGGCGAACAGGATAGTTATTTTCAACACAAATGGTATTTATCAGCCAATGACACTTTGCCGACGAGACAATGTGGTGAGAATCTTCTGGACATAGTTAAATTTTGATCCACAAATAATTTTAATTTTACGCGAATGGACTTTGCTAAATTCTATGTTCATGTGAACATTATTTGTGACGAGTAAAATTAAACTCAATCGTTTATTTTAACGGTATTTAACAAATCAGGTCGTGTGTTAACGGTCTGTGTTCTTCAGGAAAGGGAGCGAAGTAGTGTAAATTTGCGATGTAGTGTATGGACGTGTACTCTTGTTTCATGGCCAATGAACTTGTTTAAGTACGTAAAACAGTGAAGGAACTTGTGTTATCATTTTGAAGCCTGGAGACGTGCTAAACTACGAGAGGTAGTATTAAGAACTTTTGCTCTTATTTGGATACCAGAGAACTCGTTTATTCAGGTCAGGAGTTATGAATGCTCAGTGTCAGTAAATATAAATTTAAATTAGCGATCTATTTCTTTTCAACGTGTAGCGGCCTCTCTAAAAATTGACTTAAATAAATATTTCTGTTCACTATGAGTGGAACTTTGTGGTTTTTAATTTCCAATACTGCGTGCTCGTGAATGGAATTACTTCGCGTGAAGTTAGTGACATTGCCTACGTGTGACATTTCATAACAAGTAATGTAGATTCCAATACCAATAGATAAAAATTTCACTGTTCGACGGGAAGTTGCGAACGTCTCACTTGGGACCATCGAAATCCAATCTACTCTTACAATCTATACTAGTGAGTTTCCCTGATCCCTTGAACTTCCGTCGTGGTACTATGGTGACAGCGTTAGATCGTGGTCCTACGGAGAAGCGCTGAAACGTGGTACTATGGTGATGGCACCTGGATCACGGTTTCGACGTTGGATCGTGGTACTATGGTGACGGAAGGATGATCGTTGTACTATGGTGATGGCAATGCAAGAATGCCCAAGATACCTACTTCAAGAATAAACGTTCAATACAAAGGTGATATTAGTTCAAATAAAGCAAATGCTAATTTTCAAACTCAAACTATACTTTGAATTATCATTATAAGTGTAGGGAACATTAACTTTAAGAACTGAAGAGGATATTTGCTAATTCTTTTAGTGGAAAGAAATTCAAAATTTCTCAAACTACTTCGAAAAATCATTTTTCTTAAACTTTAATTTTCACAAGTTCTATCAAGAAATACGAATCCTTTAAATATTTCATTAAGTGACAGATTTATTAACTTTTCAAACCGCATTAAATAATGCTCAGTTCTTTTATGGGTGAAGAAAGAGCATTGACTTCGTCTGCCTACGTCACATAAACCAAGTTTTGATTTATGTTATTTATCCTAAGTAAAGGGAAATATTTTTACCTTATGACGATTATTAAACTGTGTACCCATCTCTGTACTAGCTCGTTTAATGTACCACACACGCTCTGCGTAACCTGCTCATGTTCAGTCTAGTTAGCACTCAAGTGCGGGTGTTTCCCGGTACAATTTATATTAGGTATTTATCCCCCTTTTCCATCCCTTCTTCTTTGGAAATAATCGCGTGATTTTTTCCTTTTTCTTTCCTTCTGATGCGTTTTTAATCATGTTAATCTTGATTTTGTCTTGTGTTATTATAAATAACCGTCATTCTTTTCTGCTCCCGATAATTTTTAATCACTAGGGATTCACAAGGCTCATCGTCATCCTCGCTAATGAATAGGAAGTGATTCACAGGGTCATTACTGACCGTTTTTAAAACCTATCATATTACCTTGCTCTGTTATAATTGCCGGTGAACAGTAATTTTATCTGTAGCCGTTCAGTTAATTGAGGCTACCATGTCCTATTTTATTGTAAGTCTGCAACATTAATGTTTGTTTACCGATGTAATGAAAAGGATGTGATTCACAGAGTTGTTACTGACTATTTTCCTAAAACCTATTAAAATATCTCGTTCCGTCTTAATTACTGGTGATCAGTAATTTTATGAACAGGCGTTTTACTAACTGGGGCTAGCATCTTGTTCTATTTTATCGTGATTCTGCAACATTAATCACATTGAGTTTTTTTTCTGATGTAAAGAAAGAGAACGAAATGCTAATTTTAAAACTCAGGCTACACCTAAAATATCATTCTAAGTGAAGGGAAATGGCCATTTTTCTGAAACTATTATATATTCTTCTCTCTTAATTAACGGTGATCTGTTATTTTACACACAGCAATTCAAATAATGCAGGCTTGCATTTTATCGAATTTATTGTAATTGTGCAACATTCATCACATTATTTCTTACTTACCGATGCTCGTTTTTAATACCATCTTAACATTATATTTAATAACGTGAAGCATTTTAGCTAAGAAGGGAAGCTCGTTATCGAATAATTCCTTAATATAAACATTGAAATTTACTTGAATGAAACGAAATAATTGATAAAAGATGAAACTCACATGCTTTGTTGTAGTTGAATGTTCAGATATTTTCTTGCTTCCATGTTTTCATTTTGTCAACTTGTTGTTCTACTAACATTTATTGCGAATTATTCCGGATTTTTTAAAAAGGCAATGATGAGGGAATGGGACTTTGGGGACTTCAACCGAGAAAAACGTATTGTGGCAGCGGTCCGTCTAGTGAAAAGACTTGCTCTTAAGACTGCATTAATTCAATTCTGAACAGATGTTAATTGTTCTTCATCAATTGGTGTGTTTATTTACTTATTCAATAATATGATTGAAGATATTATTTAGTTGATTTCACTGTGGTCTTCCTTTTCTTCAAAGGACATTTGTTCGGTAATGTTAATATCATTTCTCCTGCCTATTTATTTCGGCATATTTGTTTCTATTTAACGTACGGTGCGCTTTTCAAACATACTATTATTTTCATTACCTACTTGCATTTTGTTCAAGGTAATGAGGCCAGTAGAATCAGTTTGTTTCTCACCTGAAAAACTTGAATGAAAGTTATTGTAGATTCAAAACTACCTTTTCTTCTTCTTAACCAATATATAACTGAAAACTTCTTCATGTATTTTTCTTTTCAAGGGTGTAATTTACATTTAATTTATTTAGTTGGAACTAGGTATTCTCTATTTATCTACTCAACCCCCGTTGATGACTACTTATAATCAATATCTTAAGATTTTCAATTAATACACTTTTCTGGTAATCATTTTTATTCATAAATACCTGTGACATGGGATAGTAGGAAATAAATACTTCTGAATAGTCGTACTTGCGAACGGTACTCGCCTTGAGACACACCAAACATAGGGTAGTTTCGTCATTGACACCGCCGCCTGGTTCATGGGAATTGGTGGGCTGCTGTCGGAGGGGCAAGACGGCCGGAAGTAGGTGTTCGCGTACCAAAGCCGAGCGGAACTTCTGCTTCATGCATCGGTAATTGATGGCAATCGTGAAGACCTTGGAGCATATCCACAAGTACTTGTATGGGCCGCCATTCCACTTGCGCACCAGCCATTCTGGCGTGACTTGGATTCCGAGCTTCCGTAAGCTGGAAGGGCAGCGGGCCAGTTTGATACAGTGCCTCCAAGACTACGACTTAACCGTCGACTACCGTCATGGAAGGAGACACTGCAACACGTATGCTCTGTCCATGAGGCTGTGTCCTGAGGACTGTGCACACTGCCATATGCTAGAGAGGCAGGCTTTCGCCATGAACTTCCGGGCCGTGAGGGCCGTCACGTTGTGGATGAAGGCTGGGATCGAACGGCGTTGAGGAGGGAATAGCACAAGGGTGACAACATCGGACAGATTGTGCAAGACGTCGAGTCGGGACAGCAATCGGAGATGAAGGACATCGCAGAACGTACCCGAAACGGTTACGTGTCAGATGCGACCGTGCCAGATGCGACCCAGCATTATCGTGCCAATAGCGACGGAGCGGATAAGCATCGTGCCGTATGCGACCCATCAATCACTTACAATTGATCTGCATTAAGGGCTGTCACCAAGTGTCAGATTGCTTATAAGTAGCTAACTTGGTCTTCTCTAAAATAAAGGTCTGACACCGTGGTTAGCAGGTTCGAGTGCCATTGGTAGAAAGAAAAATATAATAATGTTGCTGGCTTTACGTCCCTGTAACTACTTTTACGGTTTAAGGAGACACCGAGGTGCCTGAATTTAGTCCCGCAGGACTTATTTTACGTGCCAGTAAATCCACCGACACAAAGCTGACGTATTTGAGTACGTTCAAATACCACCGGACTGAGCCAGGATCGAACTTGCCAAGTTGGAGTCGGAAGACCAGCATCTCAACCGTCTGAGCCACTTAGCCTGGATGAAAGAAATCACCATTAGAATGTTAGCCGGTAGTGTAGGAAAGTTGGTGGTAGACAGTTTCTAATCACTAGATTGCATGCCAAAAGCCGGGATTCAAATCCAAAACTTTTCGCAGTGTTCAAATGGAGTGCGGGGATATGATGCTGTTGATGGTGATTCGGCCGTTGGATGGCGACGTAAAGCATTGAGCAGACCCTTTGGTATTATTTGAGAGGAGTAGGCTACGTGCCGAAACCGGGTTTCATCTCTCCCTCTTATTATCATAATCCCACATCCTGACGCGCAGGCCGCCCAAGGACGTCAGGTAGAAAGACTTGCACCAGGCAAAGAACTTGAATGGGAAGGAAGCGGCCCTGGTCTTAATTAAAGTACAGCCCCAGCATTTGCCTGGTGTGAAAATGGGAAACCACGGAAAACCATCTTCAGGGCTGCCGTCAGTGTGATTCGAACCCACTATCTCCCGGATGCAAGCTCAGGGCCGCGTGCCTCTAACCGCATGGCCAACTCGCCCGGTAAAAACGTAAACGCATCACCATGTTTCGTATTGTAAAACGAGTTTCGCCCAGTAGTGTTATGTAAAGTACGAGCAGTAGCTGCTTACAGGACTTATGTCAATGGCATTGCACTTCGTTTGGCTTACCTTATCTTGGGTGATGACACAACTTATGAAATGACAATTTTCTTGTCAACGCCGGTCGCATCCGGCACGGTTACAGATTATGCGGTCGCTAGTGGCACGGGTCGCATGCGGCACGACCGCATCTGGCACGCCACCCTCCAAACTACAAGGCGTACAGCGCTCAGTGGACGTATTTGGAAGTCAGCGGAGGGGTGCTAACCCACGTATGGGAATCCACCGATAGAAGGAAGCGGATAGCCCACCTGTTAATCTCCAGGAATATGATGCGGTGGCCGAGTTGCATTCCGGCCAATTGGAAGTAAACCAGACTTTAGATCGTGTCCGACAGCAATACTGCAGTGTACACTTCAGGAACGACGCCGAGAGGACGTGAGAGATGTGTGACGCCTATCCTCTGAGTCGAGGGCCACTTGCCAGGAGTAGGGGTTAGATGGTGCAGTACAGCGTCGGCGCACTCTTCGAAAGAATCGCCATCGTCATCGCAATGGCATTACCCGAATCCGACCCCTTAAACCACTACCTAGTCCTAGCCATTGGTTACATAGTGCTCCACACGCACGTCACGCGACGAATCATTCGGAAACGAGACAGGCGAACGTAAGGCAAGCCCCTCAGCCACAACTCCGTCATCACGCCGGAGGCCTCCGGACGGTGGAAGAAATACCTGGAAAGTGAACCAGGATCATTCGGATTCTAGAGGGATCTAGGGGCTTCTCCTTTCGCGAAGTATCTGGAAGGCCTGACCTCTCTATTTAAGGTGCGATGGGGAAGGGGGGCTGATGAGCTTAAGTATTTAAGCTGGATTTTAGGAGTCAGTCACACGTCAGTCAGCGAATTAGTCAGTGTGTGTTAGCCTGTATGTGGTTCAGCGTAACTTAGCAGAACAGTACAACAGAGTAGTTCTCTCCGTGAAATTGAGTGTTCGTTCTGTTCTGTCTGTCACCAAGATATCGAGAATTTCCTGTCCATCTGCTCTGAACGAAACGAAAAACGAACGAAAACTGTTCAGAGTGTGCGGACAGTGTACATATTTTCAATTTGCTTTACTTCTCACCGACACAGATAGGTCTTATGGCGACGATGGTATAGGAAAGGCCTACGAGTGGGAAAGGGGCGACCGTGGCCATTATCAAGGTACAGTCCAAGCATGTGCTTGGTATGAAACTGGGAAACTACGGAAAACCATCTTCAGGGCTGCCGACAGTGGGGTTCGATCCCAGTATCTCCCGGATACAAACGGACAGCGTATGGCATACCAGATTGTGAGAATCCGTTGTGCACGAGCTGTGGACTAATTGGCCGTTATAACGTACCACGAGAATAACTGTGGAACTTACTTAGACTCTGAGTGACAGTTGTGGAAGAGTGTGTTGTGTGATTGTTTAATTTGTAAGCGAAAGAGTGAGCAACTAGTGTGACATAGTAGTGAGAGCAGAGCGCAACTGGTGCACTGTGTAGTGGCGTGGTACCGGTGTGTCTGTGTAGCGAGTAAGCTTCCAGTATTTAATTAATATATCTTAGTCATAGAAATTTAAACGCTACCAGTTGTGTCTTTAATTCCTACCCACCACCACGTTACAGTAATGAGTGTGAAAAATATTATGAGCATACAACGAGCGATAGGTCTGATCAATTTTAACTTTTTCTCTAAAATGTCACTTATTGGACTTGAAACCCTTCAGAGACGGGTGATACAAATAGTTTTCATTAATAGTGTGTTCAATTCCAGTACATCTACTGTAATTATAGTGGTAATGTTCGTCTTGGTGTGAAACGATAGTAGTACAACGACGATATTAACATACGATAAATCGAAATTACGAAGTGACTTATACGGTTTGACTGTTAGTTTTACAAGTTTAGCCAAGGTTGTGAAAAAACCGTTTTATATTTTGTTATATATATAATCATACCAGTCCTTGTGCTACCATTTTTTCCTATATTTCTGTATCAACGTTACAGATAGCAACGTCCGTGAAGTTTCCATTCTCTGTATTTGCAACATTATAAAAACTATTTTTTTTAAATGAAGAGGTTATTGTAATCGGTCACATAAAGCTTTAAACAGAAAAGTATTCCATAAGCAGACTACTGCATATCAGCGTGGTACTCACAGCAAACTGTTAAAGTTCCATGCTCCGCTACCTATAGTTTCATACTATGTAAATTGAACGTCATCATTTCGGTCTGTGTGTAGTTTCTTTAGGGGTCAACAAATAACGCTTAATTCTCCAAACGAAGCTAGTACCACGCTGTCATTTTACATTCGTACACGTCGACAAGCGTAGTCTTTCTTCGTAATACAATATTTATAAAATGTTTATTAGGATTATCATACTATATTTTGAGACTTATTTCACTTCACTTTTTACTGCACCATAATTTACAGACCTACTTGTATGCATTCTTTCGTAGACACTTAATGAAGGGTGATTTTCAGCCTCAGTAGCATGTACATTATCAATAAATTCAATTGTCTCTCTTTACAACGTTTTGCTAATTATTCCTTCCTTCCGGAAAATGGAGGTATTGAAATACCATCGTCGTTAGAAAGCGCTAGTAGAACACAGTATATATTCAGTATACGTTTACCGTAATCGATTTTACCCCTAAATCTGTAACGTAGCAGTAGGCACACTTATATATGCAGTTTATATGTTTAAAGAAAAATTCCATTTCTAATTAGACAACAAGACGAAATAAAAATTATAGAAAGCTAAATTCTTGTTACAATCTTAGGAGTTTTAACTTATATCTACAGAGATATTCTAGTCTGAAAGCAATATACATGACGAAATCTAAAGTGTCGTATTCTTATACTAGAAATATCATTGCTGTCAGCGGGAATCGAACTGCAAACGCCCGACTGAAAAGCCGGTATAATACCACTCAGTTGTTCTACAAACTCGCTTTGTGTTTATATAAACGTTGTGTCGTTTTGTATACAGTATATGTTTCACTCTGGGGAGTTGATATTTCATGAATTATTTTAACTCTTGCAGAGAGGGTCGTACGTATGCCGTACTATTGTTCTGAGAGCGAGTGATGGAGTGACAAGCATTATAGGCTAGATGAGAAAGTTAAACGTTCTGAAATGCACAAGTACGTACTCTGGCGCGGGATGTAGAGCTGTCTAACGACATATACATATTTTGTATGAATAAATTTTAAAAGAAGTTCCTTCGTGCTAGCAACCGTTACGGCCTTGGCCTGCGAAGTCAATTGCTTCCCTCCAACGGTCTGCATATACTGGAGTTCAACGTAGCCAACATGACGACATCCTCAGCCGTACTGCTTGGCTCTCTCGGCCGGATCCATTGCCTATCCCGTAAGTCAATTCCTCAATTGGCCTCATGAGGCTGATGAGTATGGTTCCAGCCCCAAATTTTAATTTCTGGACTGGCTCGAAATTGAACCTGTGACCTCCGAGTAAAGTGCGTGCAAGTAGTATAATAAGCGGGTTCTGCCGCCGCCTCCGCCTCCGGGCTCCCAGGGGCCCCTCCACCTCCGCCTCACGGGAGGCCCTCCCAGAGGCCTCCTCCGCCACCGCCTCCCGAGGGGCTTTCCCAGAGGCCTCCTCCGCCTCCCGCGGGAAATTTGAATTGGTAAACAAACCCACGTGCTTTTTGACAGCTGTCATCGACAACAACGCATCGCTAACCCCACTGCTGCCATCTTGACGGGCCTAAACCTCAGTGGTACCAACTTAACCTCACTAGCGCGAGATTTAAATAGGTAAACAAAGCCACGTGCTTTTTGACAGACAACAACACATCACTAACCTCAGTACTGCCATCTTGACGGGCCTAAACCTCAGTAGTACCAACTTAACCTCACAAGCGCGAGATAAACAAAGCCACGTGCTTTTTTGACAACCACGTGCTTTTTGACAGCTATCATCGACAACAACGCATCGCTAACTTCAGCGTTACCATCTTGAGGGACCTAAACATTAGTGGTACCAAGTGAACCTAACTAGCGCGAGATTTGAATCGGTAAACAAATCCACGTGCTTCTTGACAGCTGACATCCGCCATCTTTTATCAACAGAGCACAGTGCTGCCCTCTTTAGCTACTTACCTTCGAAATGTGGTGGCGGATAATTTGAAAAATGCTTTTTGATAGCAGCCATCTTTAATCGACAGAGCACCGTGCTGCACACTGGTGACAGACAATTCCACGTGACAGCAGCCATCTTTAATCAAGAGAGCACAGGGCTGCATTCTATGTGGTGGCGGCAATTTGTAAAATTTCACATGCTCTTGTTTGGAAACAAAGCCACGTGCTTTTTTGACAGCTACCAACCGCCATCTTTAACCAGGAGAGCATCGTGCTGCACTCTCTAGTTGAAATGTGGTGGCGGCAATTTGAAAAATTCCACGTGCTCTTGTTTTGAAACAATGCTACATGCTTATTTGACAGCTACCATCCGCCATGTTAAATCAAGAGAGCACCGTGCTGCACTATCTAGTTGAAATGTGGTGGCGGCAATTTGAAAAATTCCACGTGCTCTTGTTTGGAAACAATGCCACATGCTTATTTGACAGCTGCCATCCGCCATCTTTAATCTATAGAGCACAGTGCTTCCCTCTTTAGCTGAAATGTGGTGGCGGATAATTTGAAAAATGCTTTTTGACAGCAGCCATCTTTAATCCAGGGAGCACCGTGCTGCCCTCTTCAGCTAGATACCTGTGATGGCAGGCAATTCCACGTGACAGCAGACATCTTTAATCAAGAGAGCACCGTACTGCCCTCTTTGTGGTGGCGGGAAATTCCACGTGCTCTTGTTTGGAAACAAAATCACGTGCTTTTTTCTGACAGCTGTCATCCGCGATCTTGCATCCCGAACCTCAGTGCTGTTCTCTTTAGCTAGATACCTTTGAAATGTGGTGGCGGCAAATTCTACATTCTCTTGTTTGGAAACAAACCTATGCGCTTTTTTGACAGCTATCATCCGCCATCTTTAATCCAGAGAGCACCGTGTTGCCCTCTTTAGTTACTTACCTTTGAAATGTGCTGGCGGCAAATTCTACGCGCTCTACAAACTCATGTGCTTTTCTGACAGCTGTCATCCGCCATCTTTAATCCAGAGAGAACAGTGCTGCACTCTATGTGGTGGCGGCAAATTCCACGTGCTCTTGTATGGAAACAAATTCTACGTGCTCTTCAGCTGTAATCCACCATCTTTAATCAAGAGAGCGCCGTACTGCCCTCTTTGTGGTGGCGGATAATTTGAAAAATTCTTTTTTTTTGACAAGCAGCAATCTTTAATGCAGAGAGAACAGTGCTGTCCTCTTTAGCTACTTATCTTTGAGGCGGTTAATTTGAGAAATTCTATTTGACAAGCTGCCATCTTTAATGCAAAGAGCATCGTGCTGCTATCTTGCTGGTAATTTTTACGTCACAGCTGTCATCCACCATCTTGCATTGCTAACCTTAGTGCTGCCCTCTTTAGCTACTTACCTTTGAGGCGGAATATTTGAAAAATCTATTTGACAAGCTGTCACCCGCCATCTTGCATCGCAAACCTCAGTGCTGCACTCTTTAGTTGAAATGTGGTAGCGGATAATTTGAAAAAATCTTTTTTCACAAGCAGCCATCTTTAAACTACAGAACACCGTGCTGCTATCTTTATCGTAGTAGCGAGCAATTTAAATTCTAGGTGCTTTTTTCTAGCAGCTGTCATCCGCCATCTTTAATCTAGAGAGCACCGTGCTGCCCTCTTTGTAGTGGTAGAAAATTCCACGTGCTTTACAAATCCACGTGCTTTTTTGACAGCCTTAAGGGTGCTTGCGCAAGATAGCTGCTGCTCTTATGAAGAAAGCTAGCTTAGAGGCTAACGTGTCATGCTAGTTCGATTCATTAAATTTGGGGCTTAAATGCAAAATGTTAAATATCTCGAAAACGGTGCATCGTATAGCAAAACGGATAAAATTTTTCCACGTGATACCTAGGTTTGCAGTACGAGGAACATGATAGCATAAGAAAAACATAGTGTAATGATGAGATCAACGGTTCGGTTCCTACTTAGGCCCTTTGGCATTGGCAGCTATCTAATTCTACAAGATGGCCGCTATACATAGCTTCTTATGAGGCAGCTTAAGAGCGCGTGCACAAGATGGCTGCTGCTCTTGTGAGACTCCCTAGGGGTGCTTGCGCAAGGTAGCAGAGACAAGACGGTGACTATACACAGCTCCTTATGATACGGCCTAGAGTTGCTCACACAAGATGGTGGCTGCTCTGATGAAGAAAGCTAGCTTTGCATCGTGCAGGTATCTTTACAGCACTAAACCTCATACCTTTGAAATGTGGTGGCGGGTAATTTGAAAAATTCTACGTGCTTTTTCTTAACAGCAGCTATCTTTAAACAATAGCGGCTATACATAAGCTGTTAAGGCCTCCTCTTCTGTCAAGGCATAGCTCTATCGAACAAGTTTAAACCTGCATCGGGATAGCTAGAGTAAGCACGTGCTGCAGTGATGACGTCATTATGCATGTTTACACTTGCAAATCACTAAAGAAACATAACAAGACTAGAACCGAACACTGCAGTCTATGCCGTTAACTTTATCATGTGATCGGAACATTGATTGAAATGTTTAGAACACTAAATAAGTGATCAAGTCTAAAATAGAACACTGTACTCGATACAACATGTGTTTAGAACATGTCAGGGGATACCTTTGTTCTAAGAAGATTAGATTACCGCACATTCCTTTTAGGGCTAATAGGCTAAAGGGCTAAAGGGCAAAAGGGCTAATGGGCTAATGGGCAAAAGGGCTAAAGGGCTAAAGGGCTAATGGGCTAAAGGGCTAAAGGGCTAGGGTGTCTCTCCTCTCTTTATCCGGGCTTGAGACCGGCTCTACAACTAGAGGCGGAGTTAAAACCCTAAGGAATGAAGAATGTTGGGAAATAATCTATACGAATATAGCTACTCGATCGACTATATACTACAGATGGATGACTTAGGTGAGGGTAAGCGCTTACTTAATAATACCTCCACGACGTAATTCATGCTCTATTTCAAAAATATCTTCTTTGAATTGTGTGTAACCAGCATCATGATAGGCTCTTAGCAGTTGTAAACGTTTTACGAGTACGTTGGGGTCTTTACAGTATCTTATATCTACATAGGGTAACAGAGGCTTGTTGTGAACGTTGAGTCTATATGCAGACAGTTGATGTGTAGGGACTTGTTTTGATGTAATACGTGCTTCAGCAGTAGCGTTTCTAGGTACAAACTTAACTTGTTTCGATAGCGATGAAGCTTAGAAATTTCCTTCTTCTTTACCTTGCATCTCTTCTTGAGATGTTTGCACTGCGACAGAACGTGTAGTAGGCTTAGGAAATGAAGTAAAATCATCAAGCTTTAATGGCAATGAAACATTAAGATTTTCTTCTTCTTCTACTTTCCCTTTACTACTGTTTTGAACAACATTATTATCCTTATTATCATAATCATGATCTTGCCTCTCTTTATCTCGAAGTTCGTGCTTAGTAACAGAACTTGGAGCAGGCCTAGACAACAAGGGAGAATTAAAAATCTCACGCAGAGGTGTACTTTTTAAACATAAATCAGTGTTCGCTAGAATATGGTTGAGCTCTTTGTATTTTGTTCCCGATGAAGCTACATTACAAGCGGCTTCATGACGTTGAGCGTTGTATGCGTTCTTGAAATCTCTTCTACAATGTTTGCATTGAAAAATTGTCCTACATGATATCTCATGACGTCTCCTGTGATAGCTTCGGGAAAATGCTTTTCCACACGCTTCGCAAATATACCTAGAGATAGGTTTTTCCATGACGGACTTTTATCTTCTGCTAAGAGATTCTTCTTTAAATCTACTTGACATTCGTTACTCTCTACTTCGATGATGCGAACAGCTTAGCGATTAACAGTAAACTAACACAAAAACGTATAACCAAGGTAGCAACAGTAAGGTTTAAGCCCATCAAGATGGCAAGAGTGAGGTTAGCGACGTTCTGTTGTTGGATTTTAAATTCCGCGCTATAACATGCACCGCCGTAAAGATGGCAACAGTGAGGTTAGCGACGCTCTATTGTCCTTCACTTTGAAGTTAGGATCCGTCAAGAAGACAGCTGTCAAAAAAGCACAAGGCTTGGTTTAGTAAACAAGAGCACGTGGCCGTGACGTCACGGTCACGTAGTATGCTGCTTCAGCATGCGAATTTGAAAAATCCTCGCCTACGCAATTAACACTCTGCTATGTTCACAAATTTTTACACATAACTATTCTTTATGCTTTAAGATCGTTCACATAGTTTATGTTAAGATAGCAGCACAAGTACAAGCTATGGTCGCACGCTCGCGTAGAGGTTGTTTAGTACGATAGTTGATGTATGCATTATCAAAAGGTGATATGTACACGCTTTTAAACCTTGCTATGCTTACCGCTACTATGTTCGCAAGATTTTCAAACATCCCTATTCTTTGTGCTTTAAGTTCGTTCGCATAGGTCATGCTAAAGTAGCAGCGCAAACACATGTGAACGTTGTACATTCTAGCGGGATGTGTTAATACGATAGTTGATGCATGCAAAATCGATAGGTGTTGTGTACACACTTTGAAACTTAACTATTCTTCGTGCATTAAATCCGTGCACATAGGTTATGCTAAGATAGCAGCACACTCTAGCGGGAGAAGTTTTTACTCTAGTTGATGCATGTATAATCAATAGGCATGCGTACACACTTTTAAAACATTGCTATTCTTACTGCTGCTGCTATGTTCACAAGATTTTTATACATCAGTATTCTTTATGCTTTAAGTTCATGTGTATAAGTTATACTAAGTTAGCAGCATACTTATAAGATTGTCGCACACTCTAGTGGGAGAAGTTTAATACGAAAGTCAATGCATGCAAAATCGATAGGTGATGTGTACACGCTTTGAACTTGGGTATTCTTTGTGCTTTAACTTTGTGCACATAGGTTATGTTAAGATTGCAGCACACACAAGCGATGATCGCACGCTGTTGTGGAAGAAGTTTAGTACGATAGTCGATGCATACATCATCGATAGGTGATGTGTACACGCTTTGGAACATAGCTCTTCCTTGTGTTTTAAGTTCGTGCACATAGGTAGCAGTACACAATTGCGAACGTTGTACACTCTAGCGGAAGAAGCCTAGTACGATACTCGACGCATGCATCATCGATACGTGATGTGTACACGCTATTCTTTATGCTTTAAATTCATGCACATAGGTAGCAGCACACAATTGCGATCGTTGTACACTCTAGCGGGAGAAGTATAGTACGATAGTCGATGTATGCAAAATCGATAGGTGATGTGTACGCACTTTGGAATGTAGCTATTCTTTGTGCTTTAGCTTTATACACATACGTTAGCAATACACATATGCGATCGTTGTACACTCTGGCGGTAAAAAATAGTCGATGCATGCAAAATCAATAGGTGATGTGTACACGCTGTTAAACATCGTTATTTGTTGTGCTTTAAGTTCGCGCGTATAGGTTATGCTAAGATAGCAGTACAATCTGGCGGAAGAAGTGCAGGGTGATGTGTACACGCTTTGAAACATAGTTATTCTTTGCATTTTAAGTTCATGCACATAGGTTATGCTAAGATAGCAGCAGAATCTAGTGGATGAAGTTTTAGTACGAGAGTCGATGCATGCGAAATCGATAGGTGATGTGTACACGCTTTGAAACATGGCTATTCTTTGCACTTTAAATTTATGGGTATAGGTTATGCTAAGATAGCAGCACAATCTAGCGGAAGAAGTTTAGTACGAGATTCGATGCATGCAAAATCAATAAGTAATGTGTACACGTTTTGAAACATGGCTATTCTTTGTACTTTAAGTTCATGCACAAAGGTTATGCTAGGATAGCAGCATCACTGCCTTCGTAATGATCAGGCCGTAGTGTAACTTCTGTGACGTCACGCAAAGAGGCGGTTGGCTAGGTCCGTCCGACCCGCGCAATGCATGCACATATCGTTGTAATGCGATATAATTTGTCTTTTAGTTACGAAATATTAACGATTTGTTGCATTAATATAACAGATGAAAACAATAACACTGTGATCTTTCGAAATATAGTAAATAAGGCCGACATAATTTTAGGAGAATTTGGTTTAGAACGTGATAAAAACATTCAAAGCATAACGATTGTCATACTTGTCAACGCACTCAACAAATCATATTTTTCATTGATAAAAGCATGGAGACAACGAACGTACAAAAATAAAATGTATAATAATAAAAGGCATTACCTCCATAACTTTAGATGTCCATAAATACGGCAGCTTTCCTGGTTTTCTTCTTGGAACTTCCGGCACTATCCTTCCAAGATCGTTTGGAGGCACTATCTTCCACACAAACATTTGTTTGAATTTTGCTGTAGTTATTTAGCAATACATTCGCCCAAATGTTAACACACCGGCCAGCAAGATATACTAATGTTTTCCCACATTCACATACAATTGTAGAGGAACTAAGTTGCATTGCTTCTAGTACCAGATGATTAAGCACAGATTTTGGGTCCTCAGAATACAAAAATAACATTTTGTAACTATCAGAAACAAGAACTTCAAAGATTTTATACACCTGAATTCCAATTTCAAGTGAGAAACTAGATGGATACTTTAACCCTCCACGATTTAAATGGTTTAAATAACTCACTTCTGGGCGTAAATCACAAATTAAGTCTGAAGCTGTAATTAGAGTTGTCTTACACAACAAGCATTCACATCTGAGAGAGACTTTAAAGCTAACATATCCAGCAAGAAATATTATTATTTCTAAAGTAGAGGATTCCATCTCAATTTCCTCACTTTCATTTATGACATGGTCATATTCAGCAGGCAAAAGGAATTCACTGGATATGTCCTGGTCTGAAGCTGCATTAATATCTTTGATCATCTCAGAAACATTGAAAATTGCTTGCCAAGACTTTAACTTCAGTAAATTTGTAACTTTTATTTTTCTCTCAGATTCTATTATCTGCTGAACTGAAACATTGTAGATGCACCCACTCATCTGCCTATACTTTCCAAATCTTTGCTCCCAAGTCATCAGTTTGAAAAGTGCCTAACATTACATAATGCAACTTCAGATCATTCAGAAGGTATTTACATAGTTCGAGCAAGGTCTCAGTGGAATGTAACAAAGCTGAAAATGTCTCCTTACTGAGTTTTCCACAACTTTTGGGAGAGTCAATGATAACAATATCATTCCAGCTTTTGAGCCAGGAGCAAAACGAATATAAATACTGAACACTTTCCTGACCCATGTTTCTAATAGGCTCAGCATACTTCTCTCTCAAACGACTCCCCTTCTCGGGATGCTTCACATTAACAATAATCCACCACTTCCTGATAATTTGCAACCACTCTTTTGTACCCTCTGTATCCTGGATAGTAGACATTGCAGCAATTGTTTTATCATCAAAAAGCGGTACGGCATAATTAACATTTTGTCGTTCAAAACTGTTTGGATAACACACTCGATAGGAAAGATCTGGGGCATGCGTTACAAGATGAAGTTTCTGGTCCTGATAAATTCTTCTGACATCCTGAAATTTACACAACTGAATGGTGTTAACATCGTTCATTGATGGGTAGATGAAAGTACTGTCCCTCTCGTTTAACCAATTGTTTCTTAAAATCTTCAACAGATGAACTGTATCTAATAGTAAAAAGCACTTCTTCTGACTGTCACAGGGGTTAAAGATAAACGGGTGGATCACACTATCATTACTTAACAGTTTGTAACATTTAACATTAACCTTAGCATTGTCTGCAATAACAGCAACAACCTCATAGCCTGCTTCATGAAGTGTGCGTAAGACATTCATTACTGCCTGATAGAGAAAATCAGCATCCATATTTTTACTGGCAGTAAAGCTACTACATCTTTCTGTTTTGACAAAATAGATTTAATCATAAAAGTCTGAACAGTAGTTGCTGATGTAAGATCCAATGAATTCCTTGCCATGCCAACAATTTTGTTGCCTTTGTATGTAATTTTCGGTTTAACATATATCTCATCTAGCAACAGACATACCAGTTTTTCATGCGCTCCCAGGGCATCACATTTTACTTTCAGATACTTCTTAAGTGAATTATTAACATCAGAACTAATGCTAGATAAGGTGAATGTTTTGAGATAAGTGGGATGTGGCAACACAAGAATTTCTAAAGTCCTAAGAAATCTGTAAGCAGCAGGAAATGAATAAAAAAAGCTACAGACAAAAACTAAAGTATCAACAGAATACCTCATCTGGCTGGAAAATAAAAGTGCAAGCTGGTCACTAATGAAATCCAGAGCAGCTTTTATTCTGCTTTCCTCACAAACATCATTACACTCTTTAAGAACAACCTGGATATGTCTAATTTTATCCTTAATTGTAACATCTTTACTTTCAAGGTTGTTTACTGCCGTTAACAAAATTAACCAGTTTAGAATAAGAGTTGCATAATAGCTCTGGGCCTAAAATATATGAAAACTGCCCTACCTCAATATTTATAATATCAACAAAAATGTTTACTTTTAACTCTTTATCAATGGTCACAGTTCTTTTAAGGCATGCACAATCACTGAAATCTACATTCATAAAATACAATTTCTCATTTTTACCTTTGACTATCCAATCTAAATGATTATACTTTGATTCATTATTTAAAACCTGATCTAAATTTGAAATTTTATCTTCTGACAACCACTGAGTATATTTCCTGTTTTCATTCTCGATATAAGTTTTTCTTCTTTCCTCTGGATCGTTACGATAAACGCGATTGTCTGAAGTAAGATACTTTGGTAAATTTGGAAATATTGATGGTACGGCATCACTTGTCAGTTCCAATTTCTTGCGTGGTACCACCAATTCAGTACCTAAGCAAAAAAATTGGCCCATTTTGTTGTTGTCTACAAGATAAACATCATTCATACTAGCAATAGTTTAATTTTTCAGTGTTATAATAATGCTAAAATAAGTTAACAAAGATTAGGATTTATAAACTGCATTCATTTCTACATTTTAAGCTGTGTTTTAATCTTACTTAGCATGAGAGGAAAAAAGGCAGCTAATTCTGAATATTCCCTACCCAAGAAACATCACAAATTCAGGCTCAGTTATTGACCATTTAATTACATGTAGGCTTATTCTCAAAATTCACTACTATAAATCTGTACCACAAGAAGAAAGACAAAAGCAGGACTCACCATCAGCACGGGTTGCTCTGATTTCTCTCACAATCTGGTCTTCAGGAAAATGAATTATGCATACTCCCGTATTCTTTGTAATTGTTAAATTTTCCCTCGGTATTTTTCTCTTCCATAAATGAATTCTTTCCTCATCCGAAGGAAATGAAAATACTGGTGTAGTTGGATTTGCATCCTGGCACACAACAACTTTTTGGCATAATGGCAATCGCTTTTCACACACACTTCAACTCACAACACATTGTATTAACACAGAACAGAAAATATTCAATTAATGTATTTAACAAGGAGCAATAAATCCTCTGAATTAACTCAGCTCCCCACGAGGAGATAGCATACCTAACCCAAACAACCTTGTCTCACTATTTCAATTACAGCTACTTATGTGGATCTCGCTTTGATGAATTACGATAATTTAGAAGAAAAGGCATTTAACATACTTAAAAATCAATAATTGACTTTCAATAACCCCTATTATTCACAGAAAGCTTCCAAACACTTCGTATTACACTCGGAGATCGAACTCGTAACATTCGCCCTAATCGATCAGCTGATTGCCTTCGCGCGCTTCCTACAGTACGGCCTGTTGCATTACGAAGGCAGTGGCAGCATAATCTAGCGGAAGAAGTTTTAGTACGAGAGTCGATGCATGCGAAATCGATAGGTAATGTGTACACGTTTTGAAACATGGCTATGCTTTGCACTGTAAGTTCATGTGTATAAAATTATGCTAAGATAGCAGCACAATCTAGCGGAAGAAGTTTAGTACGAGATTCGATGCATGCAAAATCAATAAGTAATGTGTACACGCTTTGAAACATGGCTATTGATTGTACTTTAAGTTCATGTGTATAAAATTATGCTAAGATAGCAGCACAATCTAGTGGAAGAAGTTTAGTACGAGAGTCGATGCATGCAAAATCGATAGGTAATGTGTACACGGTTTTAAACATGGCTATTCTTTGTACTGTAAGTTCATACGTATAGGTAATGCTAAGGTAGCAGCACGATCTAGCGGAAGAAGTTTAGTACGAGGGTCGATGCATGTAAAATCGATAGGTGATGTGTACACGCTTTGAAACATGGCTATTCATACTGCTGCTCTGTTCCCAAGATTTTAAAACATAGCTAATCCTAATGCTGCTCTTAACGACGTAGAGCAAAGGATTGATTATGTGACAGTGACGTCACTGCCACGTGCTCTTGTTTAGTAAACCAAGCCACGTGCTTTTTTGACAGCTGTCTTCTTGACGGACCCTAACCTCACACTGAAGGACAATAGAGCGTCTCTAACCTCACTGCTGCCATCTTTACGGCGGTAAGCCTCAAGGCTGCCACCTTATTCATGTTATAGCGCGGAATTTAAAATCCAACGACAGAACGTCGCTAACCTCACTCTTGCCATCTTGATGGGCTGAAACCTTACTGTTGCTACCTTGGTTATACGCTTTTGAGTTAGTTTACTGTTAATCGTTAAGCTGTTCGCATCATCGAAGTAGAGAGTAACAAATGTCAAGTAGTTTCAAGGAAGAATCTGTTAGCCGAAGACAAAAGTCCGTCATGGAAAAACCTATTTCTAGGTATCTTTTCGAAGAGTGTAGAAAAGCATTTTCCCGAAAATATCACAGGAGACGTCATGAGATATCATGTAGGACAATTTTTCAATGCAAACATTGTAGAAGAGAGTTCAAGAACGCATACAACGCTCAACGTCATGAAGCCGCGTGTAATGTAGCTTCATCGGGAAAAAATACAAAGAGCTCAACCATATTCTAGCGAACACTGATTTATGTTTAAAAAGTACACCTCTGCGAGAGATTTCTAATTCTCCTTTGTTGTCTAGGCCTGCTCCAAGTTATGTTACTAAGCACAAACTTCAAGATAACGAGAGTCAAGATCATGATTATGATAATGAGGATAATGATGTTGATCAAAACAGTAGTAAAGGGAAAGTAGAACAAGAAGAAAACCTTAATGTTTCATTGCCATTAAAGCTTGATGATTTACTTCATTTCGTAAGCCTACTACACGTACTGTCGCAGTGCAAACATCTCAAGAAGAGATGCAAGGTAAAGAAGAAGGAAATTTCTAAGCTTCATCGCTATCGAAACAAGTTAAGTTTGTACCTAGAAACGCTACTGCTGAAGCACGTATTACATCAAAACAAGTCCCTACACATCAACTGTTTGCATATAGACTCAAAGTTCACAACGAGCCTCTGTTACCCTATGTAGATACACTGACTGACAGAGCAAATGCAACACCAAGAAGGAGTGGTTCGAAAGGGATGAAAGTTGGGGAAAAAACAGAGACGGCACGGACGAATAATTTATGTTTATGTCAAACCGATGTGCAGGTTACACAATGCGCACGGCATCGACTCAGTAGGATGTAGGATCACCGCGAGCGGCGATGCACGCCGAAACACGTCGAGGTACAGAGTCAATAAGAGTGCGGATGGTGTCCTGAGGGATGGTTCTCCATTCTCTGTCAACCATATGCCACAGTTGGTCGTCCGTACGAGGCTGGGGCAGAGTTTGCAAACGGTGTCCAATGGGATCCAACACGTGTTCGATTGGTGAGAGATCCGGAGAGTACGCTGGCCACGGAAGCATCTGTACACCTCGTAGAGCCTGTTGGGAGATGCGAGCAGTATGTGGGCGGGCATTATCCTGCTGAAACAGAGCATTGGGTAGCCCCTGAATGTACGGGAGTCTCACCGGCCGCAGCACATGCTGCACGTAGCGGTGGGCATTTAACGTGCCTTTAATACGCACTAGAGGTGACGTGGAATCATACGCAATAGCGCTCCAAACCATGATGCCGCGTTGTCTAGCGGTAGGGCGCTCCACAGTTACTGCCGGATTTGACCTTTCTCCACGCCGACGCCACACTCGTCTGCGGTGACTATCACTGACAGAACAGAAGCGTGACTCATCGGAGAACACGACGTTCCGCCATTCCCTCATCCAAGTCGCTCTAGCCCGGCACCATGCCAGGCGTGCACGTCTATGTTGTGGAGTCAATGCTAGTCTTCTGAGCGGCCGCCGGGAGTGCACGTCTCCTTCAACCAATCGACGGGAAATTGTTCTGGTCGATATTGGAACAGCCAGGGTGTCTTGCACATGCTGAAGAATGGCGGTTGACGTGGCGTGCGGGGCTGCCACCGCTTGGCGGCGGATGCGCCGATCCTCGCGTGCTGACGTCACTCGGGCTGCGCCTGGACCCCTCGCACGTGCCACATGTCCCTGCGCCAACCATCTTCGCCACAGGCGCTGCACCGTGAACACATCCCTATGGGTATCGGCTACGATTTGACGAAGCGACCAACCTGCCCTTCTCAGCCCGATCACCATACCCCTCGTAAAGTCGTCTGTCTGCTGGAAATGCCTCCGTTGACGGCGGCCTGGCATTCTTAGCTATACACGTGTCCTGTGGCACACGACAACACGTTCTACAATGACTGTCGGCTGAGAAATCACGGTACGAAGTGGGCCATTCGCCAACGCCGTGTCCCATTTATCGTTCGCTACGTGCGCAGAACAGCGGCGCATTTCACATCATGAGCATACCTCAGTGACGTCAGTCTACCCTGCAATTGGCATAAAGTTCTGACCACTCTTTCTTGGTGTTGCGTTTGCTCTGTCAGTCAGTGTATGAACTACCGTAAAGACCCCAACGTACTCGTAAAGCGTTTACAACTGCTAAGAGCCTATCATGATGCTGGTTACACACAGTACAAAGAAGATATTTTTGAAATAGAGCACGAATTTCGTCGTGAAGGTATTATTATTAAGTAAGCGCTTACCCTCACCTAAGTCATCCATCTGTAGTATATAGTCGATCGAGTAGCTATATTCGTTTAGATTATTTCCCAACATTCTCCGTTCCATAGGGTGTTAACTCCGCCTCTAGTTGTAGAGCCGGTCTCAAGCCCGGATAAAGAGAAGAAAGGAACCCTAGCCCTTTAGCCCTTTAGCCCATTAGCCCTTTAGCACTTTAGCCCTTTTGCCCAGCAGCCCATTAGCCCTTTTGCCTTTTGCCCATTAGCCCTTTAGCCTATTAGCCCTACAAGGAATATGCGGTAATCTAATCTTCTTAGAACAAAGGTATCCCCTGACATGTTCTAAACACATGTTGTATCGAGTACATTGTTCTATTTTAGTCTTGATCACTTATTTAGTGCTCTAAACCCTTCAATCAATGTTCCGATCATATGATAAAGTTAACGGCGTAGAGTGCAGTGTTCGGTTCTAGTCTTGTTATGTTTCTTTAGTGATTTGCAAGTCTAAACATGCATAATGACGTCATCACTGCAGCACGTGCTTACTCTAGCTATCCCGATGCAGGTTTAAACTTGTTCGATAGAGCTATGCCTTGACATAAGAGGAGGCCTTAACAGCTTATGTATAGCCGATATTGTTTAAAGATAGCTGCTGTTAAGAAAAAGCACGTAGAATTTTTCAAATTACCCGCCACCACATTTCAAAGGTATGAGGTTTAGTGCTGTAAAGATACCTGCACGATGCAAAGCTAGCTTTCTTCATCAGAGCAGCCACCATCTTGTGTGAGCACCTCTAGGCCGTATCATAAGGAGCTATGTATAGTCGCCGTCTTGTCGCTGCTACCTTGCGCAAGCACCCCTAGGAAGTCTCATAAGAGCAGCAGCCATCTTGTGCAAGCGGTCTTAAGCTGCCTCATAAGAAGCTATGTATAGCCGCCATCTTGTAGAATTAGATAGCTGCCAATGCCAAAGGGCCTAAGTAGGGATCGAACCGTCGATCTCATCATTAGACTATGTTTTTCTGATGCTATCATGTTCCTGATACTGCAATCCTAGGTATCAGGTGGAAAAATTTTATCCGTTTTGCTCTACGATGCACCGTTTTCGAGATATTTAATATTTTGCATTTAAGCCCCAAATTTAATGAATCGAACCTGCACGGCACGTTATACTCTCTACCATAGCTAGGCCTGATCATGTTACGAAGACTTGCTTCAATACAAACTAAAACAGAGCGAATGCCAAAGGGGCTAAGTAGGAACCGAACCGTTGATCTCATCATTAGACTATGTTTTTCTTATGCTATCGCGTTCCTCGTATTGCGAACCGAGGTATAGGGCAGAAAGAATTTCGTCCGTTTTGCTCTACGATGCACCGTTTTCGAGATATTTAACATTTTGCATTTAAGCCCCAAATTTGTGAATCGAACTAGCATGACACGTTAGCCTCTAAGCTAGCTTTCTTCATAAGAGCAGCAGCCATCTTGTGCAAGCACCCTTAAGGCGTCTTATAAGGAGTCGTGTATAGCCGCCATCTTGCGTCCGCCATCTTGCGCAAGCATCCTTAGGGCGTCTCTAGTCGTCTTGTGCAAGGACCCTTAGGCCACCTCATAAGAGCAACCGCCATCTTGCGCAGGCATCCCTAGGGCGTCTCATAAGGAGCCCTGAATAACCGCCATCTTGCGCAAGCATCCCAAGGGCGTCTCATAAGAACCTATGTATAGCGGCCATCTTGCATAAGCACCTTTAAGGAGTCACCATCTTGTGCAATTAGCGTCGAGAGATGGCTGATGTAGAATTTTTCTTTTTAAATAATCCGCCACCATATTTCAATGGTATGTACCTAAAGAGTGTAGCACTGAGCTCTATAGATTAAAGATGGCGGATGAGAGCTGACAGAGAGCGCGTGAGTTTGTTTACTAAACAAGAGCACGTGGAATTTTTCAATTTGCCGCCACCACATTTCAAAGGTATCCTAATAAAGATGGCAGCACGGTGCTATCTTTATTAAAGATGGCGTATGACAGCTAACAGAACTTTTCAAATTGCCCGCTACTACAGAGGGCAGCACGGTGCTCTGTGGATTAAAGATGTCGAATGACAGCTGACGAAATTGCCCGCATGGTAGCAGCACCGTGCTCTATTGATTAAAGATGGCGGATGACAGCTGTCAAAAAAAGCACCTGGCTTTGTTTCCAATCAAGAGC
Organism: Anabrus simplex; assembly: GCF_040414725.1. Taxonomy (NCBI): domain Eukaryota; kingdom Metazoa; phylum Arthropoda; class Insecta; order Orthoptera; family Tettigoniidae; genus Anabrus; species Anabrus simplex. The sequence continues at coordinate 793,507,645 of NC_090266.1, forward strand.
ACATAGAATTTTTCAAATTGCCGCCACCACATTTCAAAGGTATCTAGCTAAAGAGTGCAGCGCTGAGGTTTGTGATGCAAGATGGCGGATGACAACTGTCAGAAAAAAGCACGTGAGTTTGTTTCCAAACAAGAGTACGTGGAATTTGCCACCGCCACAAGAGGGCAGCACGGTGCTCAAAGATGGCTGCTGTCACGTGGAATTGCCTGCCACCACAGGTATCTAGCTGAAGAGGGCAGCACGGTGCTCTCTGGATTAAAGATGGCTGCTGTCAAAAAGCATTTTTCAAATTATCCGCCACCACATTTCAAAGGTAAGTAGCTAAAGAGGGCACCACTGTGCTCTATGGATTAAGGATGGTGGATGACAGCTGTCAAAAAAGCACGTGGATTTGTTTACCGATTCAAATCTCGCGCTAGTAAGGTTAAGTTGGTAGCACTAAGGTTTAGGCCCGTTAAGATGGCAGCACTGCGGATGACAGGTGACGAATTTGCAGCTACTGCGATAAAGAGGGCAGCATGGTGCTGTGTGGTTTAAGGATGGCGGATGACAGCTGTCAAAAAGCACGTGGATTTGTTTACCGATTCAAATCTCGCGCTAGTAAGGTTAAGTTGGTAGCACTAAGGTTTAGGCCCGTTAAGATGGCAGCACTGCGGGTGACAGGTGACGAATTTGCAGCTACTGCGATAAAGAGGGCAGCACGGTGCTGTGTGGTTTAAGGATGGCGGATGACAGCTGTCAAAAAGCACGTGGATTTGTTTACCGATTCAAATCTCGCGCTAGTCAGGTTAAGTTGGTACCACTAAGGTTTAGGCCTGTCAAGATGGCAGCACTGAGGTTAGCGATACGTTGTTGTCTGTCAAAAAGCACGTGGCTGTCAAAAACACGTGGCTTTGTTTACCTCGCGCTAGTTAGGTTAAGTTGGTACCACTGAGGTTTAGGTCCGTCAAGATGGCAGTACTGAGGTTAGCGATGCGTTGTTGTCTGTCAAATAGCACGTGGCTGTCAAAAAACACGTGGCTTTGTTTACCAATTCAAATCTCGCGCTAGTTAGGTTAAGTTGGTACCACTGAGGTTTAGGCCCGTCAAGATGGCAGCAGTGAGGTTAGCGATGCGTTGTTGTCGATGACAGCTGTCAAAAAGCACGTGGCTTTGTTTACAAATTCAAATCTCGCGCCAAAATTCAAATTTCCCGCCAAAATTCAAATTTCCCGCGGGAGGCGGAGGAGGCTTCTGGTAGGGCCTCCCCTGAGGTGGTGGCGGAGGGGCCCCTGGGAGCCCGGAGGCGGAGGCGGCGGGAGAACCCGCTTATTATACTACTCGTGCACACTAGCCCCACAGAACACGGCTGACTAGGGTTCCTTGTAGCAAATTCGAGAATACTCCAAAATGTTCGGAAACATGTGCGAATCGAACCGCAAACGTCCGACTGAAAAGCCGATGCAGTACCACTCAGCTGTTCTACGAACTCATTTTGTGCATGTATAAACGTTTCTGTCTGCCTATGGGTGATTTCGAAGCGTATAATCGTGCATTAACGTGTTCAAGGAACATTCGTATCCATCTGTGTACTCGGTTTTGAAGAGCGTTTACTTTGCGGATACACAAATTGAGTGTATTCGTGCTCCCAAAACATGGTTTACATCCTGTACAGACCTGTATTCATTCTTTAGTAGACACTGGATAAGTGACGATTTTTCTACCTCATTAATATGTGCATTATCAATAAATTAAATCGTCCTTCTTCATAGCCTTTGCTAATTATTCCTTTACGAAAATAGAGTTATTGGAAAGATCAAATCACTACACGACTATCGTAAAAGAAACCGCGCGGGCTGTGCGGTTAGAAGCGCGCAGCTGTGAGCTGGCATCCGGCAGGTAGTGAGTTCGAACCCCACTGTCGGCAGCCCTGAATATTGTTTTCCGTGGTTTTCCATTTTCACACCAGGAAAATGCTGGGGCTGTACCTTAATTAAGGCTACGGCCCCTTCCTTCCCATTTCTAGGCCTTTCCTGTCCCACCGTCGCAATAAGACCTATCTGTGTCGGTGCGACGTAAAGCAACTCTCAAAAAAAAAGAAAAGAAGCCGCGTTGGGTATACAGTATATGTTTCACTCTGGGGATTTGATATTTCATGAATTATTTTAACTCTTGCAGAGAGGGTCGTAGGTATACCGTGCCATTGTTCTGAGGGCTGCTGGTAGGCTGCATTTACACAGTGGTTTGTTTGTGTAGATAGTGGTGGTAGCCTTTGTGGCTAGGAAACTGTCAAGATTGTTCTTGACGGCGATATGAAGGACAGACACATTCACATCAAGGCACTTCAGATGATGAATTACCGAGTGGGTTGGACATGCGGTTAGGGTCGCCTAACTGTGAGCTTTCATTCGGGAGGTGGTGGATTCGATTCCCACCCTTGGCAGCCCTGTAGGTGGTTTTCACGTTTTCCCATTTACATACCAGGCAAATGCTGGAGCTATACCTTAATTGAAGTCACGGCCGCTACATTCCCAAGCCTAGACCTTCCCCATCCTCCCATCACTGAAAATCTTTGATGTGTTAGTGCGACGTTAAACCACTAGCAAAAATAAAAAGATTAAAAAACAAGATGATGAATTGATGGAAAATTTCAATTTTCCATGTTTTCTAAGAGTACGTATGGTTTTCGGATGAACTTCACCGACTTTTAAAATATTATATTAGCACAATTTCACAACATTACCATAAGGTTGGATATAAGAAATCCATTGTTATTCACAAATATATAGATAGCGTGAGGCAGTTTTGATGGTTGTCGGAATTGCTCAGGATGAATTTATGATGCAATCAAGAAATAAATAACAACGTATTGCTACACATACGTACAAGAAGGACTTTCTTTCCGAGGCGCAAAAGGCTTGCTCGGTTCATACGAAAGGACGTGGATTCGATCCTCCAGTATGAAGTCGAACAATAAAGAAATGAAACTTCCTCTTCTGGAAATGTAGATGACCCAGGCATTAAACCAGCCCAATCAGACATTAGCACCTGGGCACAGTGGTAGAGTGATGAATCTGTGGGTATTAGAAACCATTATCCCCCCCCCCTCCTCAATAGCTAGAACGAAAATGGCTTTAATATCCTAATGGAAGTTGTAAGACTTGCGGATTACATCTATAATAGGTATCTTTACACTTGGCTAACACAAACGGTTCGTACTCGACTGGGCATTGAGTCATGAAATGATGCTACCGTGAGGAATAGACATTCACGTATCATTCAATTGTGTCCACAGCTTATCAATACAAACGAAACCCTCGATACATTGTGTCCTAATTTTTTGAAGATGTGTACCAAATCTCACGATCTAACCGGCCACATCAGCAAAGGAATATTGTGATCTCTTAAGGAGGCACACAACGTCGATTATGATCTACAGGTGAGTGTTGAGCTGTGAGAAGCGAAGCTTAAGGCGTTCCAGAATGCCATCCATGAAAAATCTCTCACGGAGTTGGCATCAGCCGACCACTTGTGAACAGGCCCTTCAGATGAACAAAAATTGCAACGTGTTGTACCAATTTCAGCGACGTTACGTTGTGTCATCTGATAGGCCTAGATCAAATATTTCTAGACAAGTGAGAAAACGTAACGCTAATAGTTGCTCAGTAATTGCTGGCGTTGCATAGCAAATCTGTCCCGTTAAATTTTGTCGCTTATTACGGCTTCTACATTATATTCCGATATTCGTGAACTTCCCTTCTCAATTAGTTCGATAAAGACGATAACAGCTATTGGTGAAACTAGGATTCAAAAAAGCCTAAAAATTTAAATGTTCTCACATAGTAGAGCAGTTTATCAAAGGCCATTACCCGATTTACTTGTATACGTCATAATTTTAAGTCATACTAACTATATGTTTAAGGTTTTAGGAGACGCCTAGGTACCGGAATTTAATCCCGCAGGAGTTCATTTACGCGCCAGTAAATCTACCGAAACGAGGGTGACGTATTTGAGTACCATTAAATACCACTGGACTGAGCCTGGATCGAACCCTTAAAAGTTAGGCTCCTCAACCGTCTGAGCCACTCAGCCCAGCAAGGCAGAATGGTAGAAATTGACAATTTCTAAATAGATGAATTGAGTTCTTGATGTCAGAATGACTGGCAGAAGTAAATCGTAAAATTGTACTTCAGTAAAGAGATTAGGCAGAAGAGTCTATCTCCTTTGCAATAGGTTAGATGTGAATCTAATGAATTTGACTATTCAGTCGCAGCAGTATTCAATGAATATCAATAAAAAGCAAAGTCATCTCCGCAAAGGCCATGAAGACTCTTGAACAGGTGGAATGTAATGGTTTGCTCTATCCTTAACTTCAGCACTTGGTGAGGTAGAGTGTTTAGCTCTACACCCGACCACCTCTGCCCCAGGAAACAACCTGGTACTCGTATTCGGTGAGTCGTCTGGGCCTAACATGTTAGTATCGACTTATAAACTTCTGGCTGATGACTTGTCGTCCTAAGAGAAAAATTCATTTGCGAAGAATGGGTAATAGCGATGGTGTTCTGGTGTAAATAATGCGAATAACATTTTCCCTTCCTAAATTCCCAATAGGTATACATTCACACGCATGGAATGAAATGTTAAAAAATAAACATGTGTACTGTTAATTGTCATTTATACTAAACCTCTGCGATGTGCAAGCCCCTGAGTTGAATGTTTAGACTAACAGCTAGTTAGGGGAAGTTTTATCATGCATCATAACAGTACAAATTTTTAGGCGTTGTCTTTCCTAAGTAACAAGTTATATGTTTTTTGACCCCTCGGTAAAAGTACGGTGTCTCTAGTGATCCCTAGAATTAATGCTGCTTCTACTAAGTAGTAGTAGTAGTAGTAGTTCATCTATCGGGTTTACAACCCTCGGTGAAAAGACGGTGACTGAAGTACCCCAGAAATAATTGGTATTAATATCTGCAGTAGGATTGTTGTGGAATTTATTATTATTAATTCTAATAATTAATTCATGTTATTGGCTTTACATTCCACTAACTACTTGCGTTGTTTCCAGACACTCCGATGTGCCGGAATGTAGTCCTGCACGAGTTCATTTACGTGCGAGTAAATCTACCGACACGATATTATTAATTCTCTCCGATATTCTGTTGTCTTACAGACGGAGCGAAAAGGGAAATTCGTGGTGTTTTGGCCAAGTCACGTGAACTCATAGTAGATCTATGACAGGTGGAAGGAATATTTTAAAATTCTTCACAATTTAAAAGGAAATTTTGTGTTGACGCGGCAAACAACTGGCCTCTTAGGGAGGAGGACTGTGTTTTGCATGAAATCATGCTTGAGGAAGTTGGAAGGATCGCAAATTAACCCAGCAGCAGGAATAGATGGAATTTGACCTGAAATGTTGAGATACAGTGGGAAGGCAATGGTGAAATTTCTTCACAGAGTGATAAAATTAGCATGGAATATTAGTAAGGTGCATTCTAATTGGACGAAAACCAGGAAATGCATCAATCTACCAGGTGGTTCACCAGCCCCTTTTCATTTAGTTTTATGCATTCTGCTGTCCGGCATGACATTTCGGAGTGCGTAAATATGTCTGTAGGCTAGTGCTGCGTCACTGGGAAAGACGCGGCCTGTTCAAGGTTATCCTGTAACGTCTACTACAATGGAGAGTTTGTGTTGGTCGCTGTCGGGCATAACCATCACACTAGCACACGAGCCATTTCACAGGAGACGAACATCAACCGTACCACCTAACTTATACCAGGAGCGCCATGGTCATGATGTCGAAGCACAGGTGGCGTACTGTCAGTGGAACCTACAACATGCGCACACTGATCCTACTTTTTGCGATCATCTTATATACGGACGAAGCGTGGTTCCAAAACAATGGAATCGTTAGTCGACATAATGTGCAATACTGGAGTGTGGGTGACCCCCACTGGGTACGACCGGCAGCTTTTCAGATACGGCATCGTGCGTGATCATCTCACTGGTCCTCATTTCTTTGAGGGACTACTGATGGGAGAACGCTATCTTCGGTTTCTCCAAGGTGACCTACCACCGATCTTAGAACTTGTGCCACTCCTTGACCACTGCAGGGTGGCGGTGTTCGTCCGGAGCCATCTTCAAGCGACGTATCTTGGTAAATGGATAGGAATAGGAGGACTTATCGCCTGCCCATCAGATCGCCTGATCGTCCCTGGATTTTTTCCGTGGGACTGTGTAAAACAACTGATGTATGCACAGGAGCCGAGCAATGCTGGTCACCTTAGACAGCTCATCACCGTGGTATGCCAATCCATTACGCCGGACACGTTACAACGTTCCAGACGGTTCTTACAACATCGTGCGGTGCAGCCCCGCATCGAGCACAGAGCTCGCCAGTTCGAACAGGAGCTGCGTTAAAAGACGTAGGTAACCGACATCCTGACATATGTTTCCTAGCCTAATCCAACTCAGCTCCATACCATATGGCATCATACCAATGGTCCTTTTCAGGACAAAATAAACAAATCAGTCTGTGGAAGTTATCAATTATGCAACTTTGCCAAAACCCAGTCAACTGCCTTAAAATAACTGAGTAGGATACGAATCTAAGAACATCGAGCCACTGAAAAATGAGCTCTCGGGAGGTTTGACATCGAGCGCGCAGTTTCCGGTCTATACGTTACCTGTTCCTGGTCTGTGCGTCACCTCCTGTTGCAAGGTTCATATTATACTTTGTATCCGTGATAGCTTTACTGGCTCAATCGGGGTGCTCACAATGAATTAATGGTGGCGCTCACGATTCCTGCTGCTTTTTAGGTAGGCCGTAACCACACATTTCGTTATCTTACCACAGTTTAGGGAGAGCGACCGATGTATGTAAGAATTACAGTAAACGCGGCGGTATGCATAAAACTAAATCGCAAGTGGCTGGTGAAAGAATAGGTTCATGCAATGATACAGGAAGGATTGCGACATCAATCTAGGAGATGCTTGGATAAGTATACCAGGCGAGGTGTTTACTTGCATTTAGGAAGTGTGGCTGAAGTGAATGGTTCAGAGAAATTTGGATTGAAATCGGTGTAGCTTCAGGCCATATTGGGACTGTCGGGATCAGATATTCAGTATGCCCCAAGTATTTGAAACGTGCTACTAAATGAATAGACAGTTATGTCTATCTTTCGTAAGTTTGGAGAAGGCATATGACAGAATACCGAGAAAAAACATGCTAGCCGTACTGAGAGATTACGAGATTAAAGGTAGACTATTAAAAGCAATCGAAGGCATTTATGTTGAAAATTGATCTAGTGAGAATTGATGGTAGAATGAGTTCTTGGTTCAAGGTTCCTAAGGGGATTAGACAAGGCTGTAATCTTTCACCTTATTTCTTCACAGATTACACGGATCACTTATTGAAAGGCATAGAATGGCAGGAGGGGATTCAGCGTGGTGGAAATGTAATAATAAGTTTGGGCTATATCTACGACCTGGTTTTAATAGCTGACTGTGCTGAAAGCCTATAATCTAATATCTTGATTTTGGTATGAAAATTATCAGTTCCGAGTCTAAAGTGATTTCAGTAGCCAAGAAGCCTAAGAGAACTGTTTGTCAATTTGGGATTACACAACTGGAAGACGTAGATCATGCCAGTCATTTCGTAAGTGCATTTTCACAGGATGGTAGTAAAATAAATGAAACTAAATCAACCCGCATCTATTGCATTGAGCTCGCAGTTGTGATCAACAGTATTCTGTAAGAAAGTGGTCATCTTCGGAACGAAACCATATTTATTTTTTTAATTTACTTTACGTTACACCGACACAGGTAGGTCATATGGCGAGGATAGTATAGGAAAGGCCTAAGAGTTGGAAGGAACTAATTTAAAGCCTCAGCATTTGCCTGGTGTGAAAATGGAAACCACGGAAAGCCATCTTCAGGACTGCCAACATTGGGGTCTAACCCACTACCTCCCGGATGCAAGCTCACCGCTAGGAGCGCCTAATCGCATAGCCAACTCGTCCGCTGAAACTATATTTACAGCGGCCTGTTTTCAGACCGAATTTTCTGTACGGAAGTGGCTGCTGGGTTGACTCAGAATACCTTATTCATGATAACATACATGAAATTTGCGAGATTTGTTCTTGTACAAACAGCTGGAATCAATGGCAGGAGGGTATTCGGGATGAGGACATAAAAGCTACGTTAGGAATGAACTAGACTGGTAAAGCTGTGCTCATATACCGGCGTCGGTGGAGTGATGTGAGGAGAACGCACGATAGTTAACCTAGGCAAATAATGGACTCTTTCATAGGAGGCAAGAAGAGTAGATGGAAAACAAGACGATGATGTTTACACTCGGTTTCTAAATTTAAATAAATGATATATGAAACTACCGTAGTTACAAATAGAGCATTGTGGGGGAGTTAAGTAAATTCAGAGAAGTCTGCAGACTGAACGCTAAAAGAGATAACAGTGTATGGTGAATATCGTATTATGCATTTTCTTATTGAACCGAATAGCAATTACAACAACGTATTTTACATCTTACATCTGAAATTTTCTAACTTAAGCAAATCAATATCAGTCATCATTGATCTGCATTTTGGACTGTATAACGGGTGTTACGTTTCCTACCAAACGTTTATCTAGTCGTTTTTTAAATGATCTCAAATGATTTAGGAATTTATTGAGCATTTTCATTGATGAAATATTCCATTCCCTAACCCGTCTTCCCATAAATGAATCCCAGTATATCCTCTTGAATTCCAACTTAATCTTCATATTACGATATTTCTTACCTTTGGAAGCTCCACTCAAGCTTATACGTCTACTAATGTTCTTTCACGCCAGTTCTCAATTATCGCTGGAAGTGTAGAGCAAGAAATTTCCTTAAAAGTGTTCCGAGACAATTTCATCCCCAACTGCTTGAAGTGAAACCATTGTCTTCGCTCAAAATTCATTTGATTGTTATACATCCCATTCCCCAAGACATAGGGGAACAAGTTTAGTGGGAGAACAACGTCAGATAGGGAAAGACATGACACTGAGTGGAAGTGATGAATAATAACACCATGTAAGTCGGTAATTCCAATGAACACCTAACAAGATAGACCGGGAGACTGTATTTGAGAGTTTGAAAGAGTTTCAGGAAAGTAAAGGAAATATTTAGAGCACAAGAGAAATTGCAAGGAGTAAATTAGAAACGAACTTACGGATATGTATTAATTGTAAAGAAGAAGATTGTATCTGCGAAATGCTTGACTGGACTACATTGGTGGCTACTAGACAACAGACGTTGATGCAAATACCGGCTCATTTTCCTCATGATGTTTAGAGTTGCATAATTAATTCCACTACGTTCATTAATATTTTAGTTACAATTCACAAAAAGGAAAAGTGGGAGATACGCTGATGATGTACAGTACATTGGATCTACTCATCCGAGTGGTGACATTTCAATATAAAGAATAACATGCCGGACGGAGAGAGAATACTAGGGAACGGGGTAGTACACGGACGGCAAAGTGCGGGCTCGTTTTAAGGTAATACCATTAGCTTCCCGCTGTATGTTTAACGGCTCAACGGAGAGACTAGATTCACTTGAAATATTTCTTCGTAACTACCACAATCTACTGCTGTTTGTGCACGAAGGGGTAATGCTGTTCCCTGGACTTACGTTGCTAAACATCTCTTTCATTTCTGTAATAAGAGTGCAGGTTCAGGACTGTCTAACTTTATTCATTTCATCGTGAGAAGTAAATATTATTTCGAAAATTATATGACGAGTCATCTTAATCAAAGCTTCATAAGAGGGCGTGTATAGAACGAACTGACAGACTGTCCAATACCAAGAAGGCAAGCAATAACGCAAGCTGTATTAGAACTCGGCAAGGTTATACAGAATAAAGAATATAACATAGTTTCCACTGCATTCCCGCACACGTAATCCATATAAGTTTGTCGTCCACTTATTCATCACAATAGTTAATTTCACCGATGTTCATCTGATGCATTGTATGCCAAAGCGGAGCACACTGCCAAGAGAGACCGTCAGGTAGTTGAAAAGGCGCGGCTGTTATGGTGCAGAGGATCATATACGACAAAACCATAGACCGTATTGCTAAAGAAAATATAATTATAATTGCAGTATTATTTCGATATTTGCCAGTACCACTATAGGAAACCGTTATTACGGTATTATATGGTAACAGGACGTGTATACCGCTACACATAAAATGAACGATGTACCGGTGTAATACCGGCAAAAACATCGAAGAATAAAAACCCAAATACTTAACAAGTGATTTAAGTAGTTCTGATAGGCATAGTCATTACGTTTAGATGGTAAAGAATTGGGCCTTCTGATCCATTGCTTGTTGTTTCGTCACGGTAATCACTAACCTGTGTAGCCTGCTACTTCGTTACGTAACGAGGGAATACAGCAAACGTTTGTCCGTCTGTAGTCGTAACACCTTTTTTGTGGCGAGTAATTTAAAATGGGTAGAAAGTAAATCCAGTATACCCGTACTTTACTTAATATCAGCGAACATCAAACACATTCAGATCCATAATAAACAACTGCTTGCATGTTGTGGCATCCTCCAGCGTAGTACAGCGGGTCAAGAGCAGGCTACAGAATTAGTGCCTACCCTGAAAGCTAAGGCTCGAATTCTGGCGTAAACTCATTTTTTGTTTCCCGAACGAAAATACCGTGATGACGTCAGGCAACGAACACACCATGTTAGCCCGAGGTAACTTTGATCCTAAAAGTTTCACTCTATGCTAACACAACACATTATTCACACGTGTCCAGAGTGCAAGTGTTCCCTCTCGTCCAACACATTAATTGTATAATTCGTGAAGGAGCGATTCGGTGTGGATTTTCGCCTAAGACTGCTCAGAGATTGACGCTGTAGTGATGGGTGTCGGGGATATAGGAAATCTACCGGGGACTGGCTTAAAGAGTGCTTCTATTAGGGGAAAAGACAGAAGATAGTTGAATCTTCAGAGGCGAACCAGTTCTTAAACTCGGCAGAGATCATGCAAGAGACCAAGTTTTCTGGATGTCCATAGATGGTCCGTAAACCACTACGAGAAGCCGGACTCCACTGCAGAAAGGCTGCCACCAAAGGGTCTTTCTCTGATAAATGGATGGTCGATGTATTTGCAGAGATGGACTCAGATCGTAATTAGGATCATGCGATCTTGTCTGACGGGGCTCCCTTCAGTTCGGCTGAGGTCAGGGCGGTCCACGTTTAAAGACCAAGAGAAGAATGCTCTCTGCAAATATGCGTGGTTAATCTCGGAAGCAGCTGGCTAAAAATGTAGCCAGGAGCCCTATAGCTACGATGACGTTACCAGGTCTGTCTAATTTCAATAATAATGTTTTGTAGATAGACATTGTAAATGCTTGTCCATTAAGTTACTATGTTGCGTGTTTAGAAATTAAGTATATTATAATATTGAGACGAAGTGTCTATTAGTCATGTCAGTGTATGAATCTTCAAAATGTGTTTACAATTCCTTTAGAAAAACGTAATATGCAAAGGTTTAAATATTGTACTAAAATCAATGAAATATTATTCAGGCTTATACAAGTTACAATAATGATAACGATAAAATAATCGTGGTGAGTGTGATAGAGCCAAATATCAAATTAATAATAATAATAATAATAATAATAATAATAATAATAATAATAATAATAATAATAATAATAATAATAGAAATTAACATTCACGTCAGGATAAATTTGAGATGATAAATTATGTGTTCAGCAGCAATGTTAAGTGAGATTTGTGATTTATACCGAAACCCAGTGAAGTCTGATAAAGTTAATATTCGTTTTTGGGAAACTTGAATTTTGTGACACCGTATATGTGTGATACAAAAATCAGGGTATGTTATCTTCCTCTTGATGTCAGAAAAACGTAAAGAAGTTAATTGTGAGATTCTTATAAAGTTGTTTATCATGGGATTACATATATCTGAAAAGATTCGAACAGGAAGGAATGGATTGTAAAGGAAATTAAATATTATGAGATTAGTTAGGAAAATGTTAAAGGCAGAGTAAGCCTGTACCTTATGAGTGATATGTAATGAATAGTAGACTGAGGTTAAGAATCACTGTTTTACGACGGAGAGGAAATTGTGTGACAGAGTATGTCAAAATGTAATATTTCTGAGACAGGCTGTGTGAGATAACGATGTCCTGTAAGCAATCCAGAAGAGCTGACTAATTTAATAGTGGTCAGAACCCAAGTGAGCGCGTTGTAACGCCTTTTTAAATTACAAGTCGATGATTTTCCATGGTTACGACTTTTGTATGAGATCGCAGATCTTGGCAATTAAGTCCACGTGACGATTGTATGTAGAACCAGCATAGTGCATTTTTGTGATAGACGACCTCACGAACAAAATTCATTCTGACACACGGTCAAGGTAATATTTGATTATTGTAAACTGAATTCTATTCTGTATTTTACGAGATGAATTTATCATTGACCAGAAACATTGCTGGTGAGAAAATTGAATGTTATTAGAATGATAGGATAGCTTGTGTAGATTGATGGAAAGTTGATTCACTGGATAGTTCACGGCAATACATATTTGGAACCGTTGGACGAAAGGCCGTTTGAAGCCTCACGCTTGAGTTATGGTATGGATTTCGTGATGGTGGTGATTACTGTTTTCAGCGATATTACGTAAAATTAGACGAGAGTTGAATTTATTTTCATTTACCGTACTTCACTGCATGTGTTGAGACTGTATTGAGGAATAGATTAAAGCAGTCGGACATGTTGTTTAATTTCGGTTTCATGTTTTATTGTAAGAAATTGACATATTTATATTACCAGGTTGGAGTTCACTCTGTGGCGAATTTCATTTGATTGTTTTAGAGTATCAACGATGATTACATTTTCATATCGGGGATTGTGTTTGAAGTTTCAATTTCGCCTGACAGTATTGAGGATGTGTAGATATCCCAAGTTTGGCTCAACGATAGATTTAGGATGCCGCGTATGTTATATAAATTTAAGGCTGTGTAGACACTACGTAGGCTCAACGACAGGATTACGGCGTCGTCTGTAGATAGTAAAGCCATAGGTTAGTCACTTTTGAAAATCGACCTGAACGATGTTAGTGTCTGCAGTAGTGAATACGGATGTGCGGAGTGTTAGCAGATAGTATTCAGACCATGTTTCGGCATAATTCTTACTAGCCAGAAGGTGCTCTCATAATAGCGTTGCATCAGTGGTGGCATGAATGTGAGGTTTTTCCAACATGGAAGCGAGGCTAATAGAGATTGATCATTACTGCTTAGCTGTATTTGTTGAATTTCGATGAACTTTCGTTTTTCTGTTTGCTTTCTTTACTTTTACATTTATTGTTCGGAGGTTTGGTATCTTATGACAGTGCTGTGTGTTGGACTTATGCTACGAATGCGGTTTCGAATCGTCAGCTGTTAATATATTTTATTTTCAATTTTTTGTTATTTCACTTCATATTAGGTTAGACGTTGGTCTACCAATTACTTGTAGTTTGGTTTAATGGGACAAGTGTAGGTACACAGATTTGTAATGATAGTCGTAGTTATAGAAATTAGAAAGATTTCCTTTATTGTGTTTGGATTTGGATTTATATGTTAATAAACTTAACTACATAACTATTTATGACCTGGAAGTCGGTTTAGTAAGACCATGTTTAAGTGACTTAACATTTTTTCTTTAACATTAGTGTTTAGCATTTCTTCTAAATGCATAATGATTTAATGTTTCCTGCATTTCGCACTTTTGTTCCTTCAGGACGACGTAACGTAAGATCCGCTCGGATCAAGTTGCTGTTGGTTAATTCTGAACATCTGTTTAGGTGATGCATGATTCAGCATTGGGATTATTCTGTAACTTTAAGGGTGTCTTGAGATGACGAAACATGGTGGAGTTTTGTTTTTGATTGTGACCATTGCTGTTAACTTGTAATGAACACCACGCTTTCTAGTAATATTTAGCAACCTATCCAAAACAACTGATAGTCAATTTGGTTCCATTAATGCTCCATTCGGGGGATGTTCCAATATCCGATAGGATACCAGACTGGTGGATAACCTTAATTAAATGTAAATCTGGAATTCTACTTGTTGAAAGCCAGATTTTCCAAGATCATGTGCATTAACTCTTAGTTATAGTTTTAATTAATGGTGCCCGATTTTCAGGTTTTATTCTCGTTTTTCTAGTTTTGCTGTCCACGAATTTTATAATATATTTTTCATTTTTTAACCATGCTGTTAAACGGTAATAAGAAGATAATAATCACGTTACGTATTGTGACTGCGTCAAAACATTATACATTATTAAGTGATTATTTATGGATAATTTTAATAAATATTTTTGTCGTGATTTAATTTAATAAAATTTAGTAAACACACATTTGCTCCTCATTTGAAGTAGTTAGGCTCTTTTCTGAACCCCATCGTTTGGTCAATGTAGTGACAGAAATAAACCCGCTACGAACCCAAGATCCAACAGTTCGATATTGCTCTATTGAAGCAGCTGTGGGAGACGACCAACGAAGGAATGGTAAGTTCAAGGGTTCAGTTATTTCCACTTTATTTATCCTGCAATTCTTGACATAAAGCTTGGTATTGTGTCATAGAGGGCAAATGGCATTTTTAGTCGCAGCTCTTCTATATACAACGGTTGTCTTGTGTGAGCTCATAGCTTAGTCTCGAAGGAGTGTCTTGCCTGGCACTGATATGTTTTTAAAGGTACATGGCCTTCACTCCTTCTAGCGTAACTAGTTTATTGTTTGATAGTTGTTCCCAGATAATTTCCAAGGCTATATCATGATAAGGTCTGTATGTAAGTAGACATTTTTCTCTCAGTAGCATGTGATCTTTTGTTAGGGGCGGTCTGCCATGTGTTGAATATATTTGTAAGCTGGGAAAGGTAAGGGAATCAAAGGCTATCTAGCAGGGAATAGTATCCTTCCGTAATCAGAGGAAGTGATATTCTCTCTGGTTTGACAGGTAGTAATTAAGCATGGTTCCATGCAATGGCATTACTAAGGATGAAAATCGAATATATCAGAATGTTAATGAAAGCGCTAGTCGCTTAGCAATCTGCTAGTATTAAATGTATTGCGGGTTAGGAAAAGCCTTCGCCTGCAATTATTCCGGAAAGAATAAAATAAATATGAAGCAAATCGGCCCATTAGAACGAACGGACGAATTAGTTGAAGTAGTTCTCAGTTAACTACTTTCATAATATAGAGATAAGAAAAATAAATTATGAATTCTTGAAAATATGATTGGTTAAATGTTATGATACAATAAGTAGCCGGCACCGACTAGGTTCCAACACAATGCTTACTCATCCACACTCCCTATTTCCCAGGTGTACACTCGCTGCTTAGTAAGAGCGAACCAAACACTCATCACTGGCCAAATACGTTTTCCAATGCTCATGCGATAAAAACGACCGTCGTACACATTGCACCATTACACTATTTTATCTATGACAGAACGGCTGCCTCAAATTCGTCGTAATTCATTTTCACATGCAAATAAATATCAAAAGGCGTCTTGGGCTTTGGCTGAATGGTCACCATACTGGCCTTCTATTAAGATGACCGTGTTCAGTTCCCGTCCGGATCGTGAAATTTAATCGCGTCCGGTTAATTCTTCTACTTCGCGGACTGATTACTTGTGTTCGTCTTCAACCACATAATCAAATACATGTGCAACACATCACATGACAACCCATCACAGAAAAACTCAATAGTCAGTGCAACCATCCATATAGATTTGAGCTCACCAGGAGAATCCGGCCGTATACTGAGGCTAAATCAATTCAAAAGTGCCGACCCAGGTTAAAAGGCCAAGAATTAGAAAAAAAGTCGAAAGCGTATAGTACGCACCATATGATGACTGTCTTCAATATGATATGATGTCCAATATTATCATACAGTGAACTGCTCTAGTTTCCCAAACAGAATAGATTCTTTCAAAATACGACGCTTTTTGCTTAAAATATACTAGCAAATGTACCCGTGCATCGCTACGGTATTCTACAATGTATACGGATATCGAAATAAATTGCTGTATATGAGGTGAATAAAACATTTTTTATTGCATGTCTCTTGGCGTTATCCGAGAAAAAGCATAGGCAGGTCCGCAGACGTCGTTTCCAATGTGAAGTGCCGGTTGCAGAGTTGTGATGATAACGACAGGTCCACTTGTCTTCCGCAATTCACTATGCGTAACGTCAGTCACATTTTGATGAGTAAATTTGTTTATAATCGGGGGCACCTATACTTTATGATAAAAATAATCAGGTAAAAGAGTTTTTAAGAAAATGCACGCTCCCTTGCCTTCTGCTAGTCAAATCAAGAAGGGAATTAAGCATTACAATGGTACACAGGCGTTGGAGTACTACCATATTCCTATTGCTAGTTAAAGTCGATGTGGGGAGTACTGATTACAACAGCAGACGACCTCCTGCTGAGAGTCACTATTGATTTGTAAGGTATTAATTACAAGATAAGACACACCCCTTTCTAGATCGCTGCAAATCGACTTATATTAATAAATGAAGATCGACATACGGAAGTATAAGCATGTTCACCTTCATTTACAGAATAACTGCTGCTAAACGGTGCATTCATATTGAAAAACGGATTGTATAAAAAGACGGCTCTGGCCCCAGTTAGCTATCTAAATGGCTGGCCCTATGATATTTCCTCGTATCTCATCTATTTACAGACAAGATTATTTTAGAAACGTTGAATCGGGTGAAATTTGTGTAAGGTTCTCACACAGTGAATTACTTTTCAGATACTTATGCGACAGCAAAATTTACCTAAATCCAGAAATAGAGCCAAATTTAACATAAGGGATAGAGATACGACAAAGAGTCATATTACCAAAGTTGTAGATCACTCCAAATTTAACGGAGTTTGTGCCATCCGTTTTGTGATACGACTTACCGTTTACCCACCAAATACCTCGAAAGGAAGGTCTGCACCGTCATTAAAATTGCCTCCATATTTCGATATATTTGGGGGTAAAAATATAACCTTTTTAAACATCTCGTAAATTTTCCATCGGTTACAGGCAAAAAGCTATCATTTTGCCAAATTTCAATTTTCTGACTCGTCTGGGAGATTGTTCTGCCATCTTGATGTGGGGGAGGGGGTTAAAGTTAGGACTTTTAGGAAACTTTAAGCCCATGAAACCTATAGGTTATCGTTGAAGATAAATGTCACCGACTGTGTTCTTATGCAGATTTGAAAATCCCAACGTGTCCCTCTCAGAGAATTTTGAGAATTTTAGATTTTTCTAGGGATCATGAAGTCATCAGGTTGTCTGGTACCAAGTTTTAAGTTTCTATGATGCCTAGAATGGTCTCATTAATTCGCGTCTGTTTTCATGTTTATGCCTTAATTTATATATTATAGTACAATATATATATAGATCGCGCCAAACTGACTTCTATATATTAGTATGGATTACATACTTCACCCGCTTCCGAAGTGGTCCTAGGGGCATCTTACTCCCACAATATGTTTTCCAGGTAGTAAGTCACACTTGAAAGTCATACTGGAACATACACACGTCTATTACCTTGGACATTCTTGACAATTTATTTTTTCACCCTTTCACACCCTCTATGCCAAAGGGGGTCATTTTTGCTAATTTATTGTTTCACCCTTCCTCACCCTCTACGCCAAAGCGGGCTGAAGCTGGACTTAAAAAATCCGGAATGTTACTATTCATCTCAGCGACCCGGAAAACTATGGATTAGGTAGTATATTCGATTATTATTATATCTCACTCCCCCTTCCCCTAAAGGGGGTTAAATTTGAGTTTCAAAAAATCGGGAGTGTTACTATTCATCTCTGCGACCACGAAAACTATGGCTTCGACACTATTTTCGATTATTTTTAGATCTGAATCCCCCACACCCCCTACCAGAGAGGGGGATGAACTTGGACTTGTAAGATATCCGGGGTCTCACCATTCATCTCAGCGACCCCGACAACTATGGATTCAACATTATTTTCGTTTATTTTTATATATCACTCTCCAATTGCCACCCACCACGAAGAGGGCTGAACTTTAAAAAATTCCGGAGTGCCATAATTCATCTCAGCGACCCCAAAAAGTATGTATTTGACAATAGTTTAGATGATTTTTATACCTCAGCCCCTCGCCCCCCCGCCCCTAAGGGTTCCTGGGGTGTCCTACCCCCACATGGTTTGTCTCCTGATACTAAAATTTCGAAGTGTACAATTCACCTCGGCGAAATCGAAAACTATGTATTTCACACTATTTTCGATTAACTTTCATATCACTACTCCCTCGCCCCCCACCCCAAAGGGGGATAAAATAAAATATCCTGAGTCTCACTATTCATCTCAGCGACCCCAACAACTATGGATTCGACACTCTTTTCGATTATTTTCATATATCACTCTCCCATCGCCCCCTACCACGAAGGGGGCTGAACTTGGACTTAAAAAATTTCCGGAGTGTGACTATACATCACAGCGACCACGAAAAGTATGGATTCAACACTAATTTTGATGATTTTTGTATCCGAGCCCCCTTGCCCCCGTGCCCCTAAGGTTTCTTGGGGTGTATTAACCCCACGTGGTTTGTCGCCTGATACTAACAATCCGGAATGTCACTATTCATCCCAGCGATCCCGAAGAGTATGAATTGGACACTATTTTCGTTAATTTGTATATCTGACCCCCTAAAGGTTCCTGTGCTGTCTTACCCCCACGTGGTTTATCTCCTGATACTAAAAGTAGGAAGTATACAATTCCCCTCGGCGACCCCGAAAACTATGTATTCGACACTATTTTCGTTTTTTTTATATATCACTCCCCCTTTACCACACAAAGGGGCTGAACTTGGACTTTAGAAAACCTGGAGTGTCACTTTTCATCTCAGCGACCCCGAAAAGTATGGATTCGACACTATTTTCGTTAATTTGTATATCTGACGCCCTTGCCCCCCCCCGCCCCTAAGGTTTCCTGGGCTGTCTTACCCACACGTGGTTTGTCTCCTGATACTAAAAATTCGGAGTGTACAATTCACCTCGACTACCCCGAATACTATGTATTCGACACTATTTTCGTTTAATTTTATATATCAGTCCCCCCTCACCCCCACCCAAATGGGAGCAGAAATTTGACTTAAAAAATCGGGAGTGTCACTATTCACCTCAGAGACCCCAAAAACTACGGATTAGACACTATTTTCGATGTTTTTACCTGACCCCACTAACCCCCACTTCTAAGGGGGCTAGGGATGGCTTACCCCCACATTGTTCGTCTCCGGATAGCAAATAATAAGTGTTCAAAATTTGATTGAAATTGCTCCAGTGGTTTAGGAGGAGATGTGTCATTTACATACATACATCCATTTTTATATATTGCAAGATTAAACTTAGCTCTGTAAGTGACTGTGGCATCTGTTATGAATCACAGTGTGTACTGAAGACAGTAATAAACGTTTGTACCTCCACACTTATTAATATTAGAAATATCGAGAAGCCGAACTAGCACAATTCCGGATTTTCTTGAACCTATGTCCGAAACCAGGCAATCAAGCGACTGTATTCTAGCACTTACTGTATCTCATAAGTAATATGTATGTTTAAGCCTGTAACCTCATGATACAAAGAAGTTATGTTAAGAGTGAGTAACAAGAATTAAGACGAAGGAGTTACCTGAAGTTCCTTCATTTTTCAAATATAGGAGTATACTATGCTAGTTTTATAAACAGAGTCTCATAGTTAGATAGGTACGCAAAAATCCAGAAAATATTACGAGTTGGGCTTGAAACACACGGAAGGATTAGAGTTGTCGTAAGAATTAAAAACTAGTACGGGTCGCGTAGCTGTGAGCTTGTATTTGAGACATCATGTGTTAGAATCCAACCGTTGGAACATCCGAAGATGGTTATACGTGGTTTCACATTTTCACACCAGTCAATTTCAAAGGCTGTACCTTAATTAAGTCCATGCTTACTACTTTCTCAATAATAGCAATTTCCCTCCGAAAATCTTATATGTATAGCACTACGTTAAACCTCTAACAAAGAGTACTAAAAACTGGTAGCAATAATTCCGAAAATGTTTACCCTGAATAAGACTTAGTAAATTCCTACGATAAGATTGTGAAAATGACCTGAAACACTTACGTAGATATCTAAAGAGCATACAGGAAGATTATCTATGAAAGGTGAGTGATCCATCGAAAACAAGAACAGAGGATGAATAACATTCCAGGAATTCAGTCGTCACTCTATGTTCCGAGAGTGCGAAGCCTACGCCAGGCAACTTAAGAAAAAGACTTAAAGTGGGCGAAATAGACTTGTAGAATCTGTAAAGTCAGTTTGTTTGAGGGACGAATATTTTACCAAGTCGCAAATGGTGAACGAAGAATAAATTAGCTATTTGATAGGTCGTAGTTACGACATCTATCACGGTCTGGGTAGGATATTATAAATTTAATAACTGAAGGATTTCTGAACTTCTCATAGGGAGACAGCAGATTCAGAGGTAGTTTTGTGAATTAATGTGGACAATATTATATTTTTATGTAATCGGTAACGGAGGACGATAGTCTGGCGGAGATAAGCTTTGTGTCATACGGACAATCACACCTATGAACATCTGGTTGGAGGGGAGTTGGGAAGAGTCCACAAACTGCATTAGTTGAGTTCTCGATATGAAACGAGGAGGTTTAGCTGTTATATGTGTATAGAATAATTTATTGTAACGGTGTTGCTTCAAGCTAAGTGTAATATCTGTGTATGTATAAGGTAATATTTAATTGGAGAATGTGTCCAACAATTATGCAGGGCTATGTTGGAGTTTGGTGGCATGAAATGAAACTGAGATAACTCCACGCCAGACAACTACAATTACAAGTCTGTCTAATTTAAATATTATGTTTTGTAGTTAGTGATGTAAATGCTTGTCCCTCTAAATTAAGTAAATAATAAATCACAACATCCCGTTGAACAAGTGGCGTGAGTAATCAAGTATATTGCGATGATGAAGAAGTGTCTTCTAGTTATTCTAGTGTGGAGGCGAATTGTCTATTATTTATATCAGCGCGCGAGACTTTAAATTGTGTTTAAATTTATTTTAAAAAATTAGAAGTGAAGTTAAATATTGCAATGAAAATCAATGAAATAATATTTGGGATCGGTAAAAGTACAATAATGATAACGATAAAATAACCATTATGAGTGTTATGAAGTCAAATATCAAATTACCCATAATAATAATAATAATAATAATAATAATAATAATAATAATAATAATAATAATAATAATAATAATAATAATACATTATATTCACGTCAGGATAAAATACAGATTATATATTATGCGTTGAGCAGTTATAAGCGAGATTAGCGGCTTTTATCGAAATCCAATGAGGTATGATAAAGTTGGCGTTTTTGGGAAACTTCAATTTTGTGACACCAAGTTTTTGTGATACAGAAAATCACGGTATGCTATTTTGCTCCTGGGGTCAGGAGTGATGTAGGGAAGTAAATTATAAAGTATAAAGTTGTTTGGTCATGGAATTGCTTGTATTTTAATAGTTTCAAACAAGGTGAAAATGGATTGTAATGGACAAGAAATATTGTGAGAAAAATAGGAAGATAAAGGCAGAGTGAGCCTGTATGTTATGATTGATGTAGCATGAGCAGGATGCCGAGGCAGACGACCGACGATGGAACAGTAAGTTCAAGGGTTCATTAAGGAAAATTAAAATTTGCATTACATGCTTATTGTGGAAACGACTGACACAGAAATACCATTTTCCAAAATTATGAACAATGAACATACAAAACTCTTATTTTGTGTGTTTGGACATTTTCTTTTTGTACGTGCGAGGAATGTGTGTTGAATGTTTGGCCGTACCTTGTTACACCATGTATATTATGTATATGTATGTGGCGAGATATATGAATTCTTTCTGCATTAACAGGTGGGAACAATGACAGGATGTTATTTATGACGATGAGATAAAGCTGAGTTTGTAAACAAAAAAGTGGATGAATATCTGTTTATAAACTTTCATTACTATTGTGTCCAGCTCCGTAGTCTAATGGTTAGCATGCTACCCTTTGGTCCAGGGGATCTCGGGGACAATTCTCAGCCGGGTTCGGACTGTTTATTCTCCATTTCCTAATATTCCTGTGGCTCGGATGCTGGGAGTGTGTGCCATCTTCAGCATTAGAATTCGTAATAGTTAGAGCCCCATCCTCACAGACCTGAACGTCGCCCACGGGTGTTAACTCCAAATACCTGCACTGAACATCTCCAGAGGCCATACGCCATTAATTAATTGCTATTGTGGTCATGCGATGCATCTGGAGGTGAGTGAGTGTCGTACTGCAATAGACTGGTGTACTTAGTAATGGTGATGTAGAGGACCAGAGGGAGAACTAAGGTAAGTGTGTCCGACGCTTGTCCGTTTCCCTACGGGTTCGAAGATGACTCTTCGTAGCGAGTTCCTACGCCCGCATTCCCTTCCTGGCGTCACACTCATTAAATAAAATAATGAAATGAAGTGTATGACATTGAAGAGGGGTAATCTCGGCGCCGGCACCTCTGCCAAACAGCACCAAGGGTTCTGCTATAGGCTTAACGTCCTCATCTGACGGACGAATCACAATCAAGGTCGTCAAATGCCCTCACTCCATATGAACACTGCGGAGATGTTTGGAATTGAATGCAGGATTTTGGCACGCAATCTAGGGATCAGAAATTTCAAACCACCACCTCTCCTATCCTGACGGCGATATTCTGATGGTGAATTTTGACTACAAGCGGGACTCAAACAGGCTAACCATGATATCAGACCGTATAAAGTCGATGCCTTTATGATCGTGGCAACCAGGCGAGCTAGGGAGACCTAAGGTATAAGTAAATACACTGACTGACAGAGCAAATGCAACACCAAGGAGGAGTGGTTCGAAAGGGATGAAAGTTGGGGAAAAAACGGAGTCGGCACGGAAGAATAATTGATGTTTATTTCAAACCGATATGCAGGTTACACAATGCGCACGGCATCGACTCAGTAGGATGTAGGACCACCGCGAGCGGCGATGCACGCAGAAACACGTCGAGGTACAGAGTCAATAAGAGTGCGGATGGTGTCCTGAGGGATGGTTCTCCATTCTCTGTCAACCATTTGCCACAGTTGGTCGTCCGTACGAGGCTGGGGCAGAGTTTGCAAACGGCGTCAAATGAGATCCCACAAGTGTTCGAATGGTGAGAGATCCGGAGAGTACGCTGGCCACGGAAGCATCTGTACACCTCGTAGAGCCTGTTGGGAAATGCGAGCAGTGTGTGGGCGGGCATTATCCTGCTGAAATAGAGCATTGGGCAGCCCCTGAAGGTACGGGAGTGCCACCGGCCGCAGCACATGCTGCACGTAGCGGTGAGCATTTAACGTGCCTTTAATACGCACTAGAGGTGACGTGGAATCATACGCAATAGCGCCCCAAACCATGATGCCGCGTTGTCTAGCGGTAGGGCGCTCCACAGTTACTGCCGGATTTGACCTTTCTCCACGCCGACGCCACACTCGTCTGCGGTGACTATCACTGACAGAACAGAAGCGTGACTCATCGGAGAACACGACGTTCCGCCATTCCCTCATCCAAGTCGCTCTAGCCCGGCACCATGCCAGGCGTGCACGTCTATGCTGTGGAGTCAATGGTAGTCTTCTGAGCGGACGCCGGGAGTGCAGGCCTCCTTCAACCAATCGACGGGAAATTGTTCTGGTCGATATTGGAACAGCCAGGGTGTCTTGCACATGCTGAAGAATGGCGGTTGACGTGGCGTGCGGGGCTGCCACCGCTTGGCGGCGGATGCGCCGATCCTCGCGTGCTGACGTCACTCGGGCTGCGCCTGGACCCCTCGCACGTGCCACATGTCCCTGCGCCAACCATCTTCGCCACAGGCGCTGCACCGTGGACACATCCCTATGGGTATCGGCTGCGATTTGACGAAGCGACCAACCTGCCCTTCTCAGCCCGATCACCATACCCCTCGTAAAGTCGTCTGTCTGCTGGAAATGCCTCCGTTGACGGCGGCCTGGCATTCTTAGCTATACACGTGTCCTGTGGCACACGACAACACGTTCTACAATGACTGTCGGCTGAGAAATCACGGTACGAAGTGGGCCATTCGCCAACGCCGTGTCCCATTTATCGTTCGCTACGTGCGCAGCACAGCGGCGCATTTCACTTCATGAGCATACCTCAGTGACGTCAGTCTACCCTGCAATTGGCATAAAGTTCTGACCACTCCTTCTTGGTGTTGCATTTGCTCTGTCAGTCAGTGTATATTATAATACCAGTCATGAACGCGAAAGAGGCCGCAATTTGAACAGCTAATGGAGGAATGATTACGGGTTATTTCGTTCATTTTCAGCGGCTTCCAGGCTCGACGTTTGAGGCCTAAGTGAAAAATGAAATAGTGAGTTTATGAAGGTTAAGTAATGCTCCGATTACTTTCGAATCTTAGACCGAAGAACATGGAGAGAATAATGTCATACAATGCAACACGGTAGTCATCCTAGCATGCTGCTATGTGGGACTTTGAAACAGTCTCTCAAGTACCTCCTGAATTCTTAAATCTGTGCAGTTCGTATCTTAATTTTAAATTTTTACCTTTTACACACGGGATTGTGCATGTTTCGCAACGGTGAGGCTATAATCGAAAGGGGAGGTGTAAACTGATGCGCGTGTAATAGTTCTTCTAAACAGAGATAAGTAAATTTCTAAACCGTCAGAGAAAAACATGAACCTGTATGGAAATTTTCGTCGTTCAAGATGTTCAGTCTGCTTAGTCACGCGGGGGCATGAGTAGGTATTATCTGGGGTTTCGGCGGCCTCGTCTGCCTCAAATTTAGACCAAGATCGCCAAATTACTTTTTGAAATTTTGCTTTGAGTTGGGATTTTGGAACAGGGATACCAACCTACTTCGGGATTTTTTTATTTGGAGAATTTTGGGACTTTTCCATTAGGAGTACCATCGTCTTTTATGATATTTGATGTGATTTTCAATTTTCGATCAGCGATACCAAACTAAATTTGGATAATTTGAGATTTCTTTATTTTCGAAATTTTTGACTTTGATTTTCGAATTTTCTAAATTTGAAATTTCAAGTGGTCGAATGTTTGTAGGTTTGACTTTAGGCTTTCGAGTGTTCGAATGTTCGAAAGTTTTGGCATTTCAAATCTGTCATTTAATTTCATTTACGAATATTTTGACATCTTCGAAGTTGGTACCGGTATCTCCAAAGTCTGCCGAGTCTGGAATTTTTGGGACAGAGGTGGTTCCTTGGAGGACTTTTGAAAGCTGATGAATAATGTATTATCACTCATCTTCAGAGTTGGCAATTAGTCGAATTTTCGATTTTTCAAAGGGATGTCGGTTTGTCAATGTTGTGAAATTTTTGGAATTATGGAATTTCGAAATTTGGTATTAGGGTATAAATCTGTTATTTATGTTATGATATGATGCATTTCACTTTTTTATTTTTTGGAATTTGCAACGTTTCTTTGAACTGAATGATAATCTGAATATATCTCTATATAACACGAATCTTGTACTACATATTTGGCTGTAATTTCGAAGTCTTAACTGAATGATAATCTGACTAGTCTATGGTATATTTTAGTCTCTCTATATGGAACGCAAATGTTTTTGATAGTGGGTGGCTGAACGAAAAATATTTTGCATTTCATGTAATTAAAACGAGGATTTACTGATCATTCCATGAATTAAAAGACGAATTAAAGCCTAGCCTTTTGGCGCAAATTTTTTTTGCCACGTTTTCGTAGCACATTTTCTACGAGGTAATGCTCGAAATATTGCGGTTTTCGCTGTTCTTCGATGTAAAATCCAATCTCGATGGACTGACCGTTGAGGAAATCTAGTAAACAGGTAACCGGCTTGATGAGTTTTACTTTTGTACTGCGAAGCACTCTCCGTAGTCCAGTTTCGTGTTTTCCTTTGGTGAAGATATGTTTACTGATGCGAACATAATCATCCATACGAAATCAATAACCTCGTGTATCAGCTGTTTCATTGGGATTAAAAATAACATTCAAACGTGAAATACTTTTTGTTACGAGTTGTGGTTTCTTGTCTGTAGTTCTATGTTTGGTATCGTTATGACGTGTCACTAGAGTATGCAGTAAATCGAGCCAGTGATTAGATCCCCTGGCAGTAAATTCTCGCTACATGTTCGGTTTTAAGGGTAGATTTAAAAATTGCACAGCAATAAATTTTGGATGTTGTTCCAGTCATCAGTCCATAGACTGGTTTGATGCAGCCATCAATGCCACCCTATCCCGTGCTAAACTTTTCATTTCTACGTAACTGATGCATCCTACATGAGCTCTAATCTGCCTGTCATATTCATACCTTGGGCTTCACCCACCTTTATTACCCAATATACTTCCTTCAAGAACCAACTGCTCAAGTCCCGGGTGTCTTAAAATGTGTCGTATCATTCTATCTCTTCTTGGGGTCAAATTTAGCCTAATAAATCTCCTCTCACGAATGAGATCCACTATGTCTTCATTCATGATTCGATCTATCCATCTCACCTTCAGCATTCTTCTGTAACACCACATTTCAAAAGCTTCCATTCTCTTTCTTACTGGGTTAGTTATCACCCATGTTTCAGTTCCATACAATGCCACGTTCCAGACGAAGGTCTTTATAAACGTCATTCTAATTCCTATACCAATGTTAGAAGTGAGCACATTTCTTTCCTAGAGAAGGGCCTTCCTTGCTTGTGCTAGTCTGCATTGTATGTCCTCCTTACTGCCGTCGTTAGTTACTTTACTACCCAAATAACAATACTCATATACTTGCTTTAAGACTTCATTTCCTAATTTAATATTTACCACATCACATGCCTTCGTTCGACTGCACTCCATTACTTTTGTTTTGGACTTATATATTTTCATCTTGTACTCCTTACCCAAGACTCTGTCCATACCATTCAGCAATTTTCCAGATCTTCTGCAGTCTCAGATCATATAAAAATATCATCAACAAATCTCAGGTTTTTAATTTCCTCTCCTTGGATTAGGATTCTTTTCCCAAATTCCTCTTTGATTTCCTTTACTGCCTGTTCTTTGTAATATTGAAACGTAGGGGGGACAAACTGCAACCTTGCCTCACTCCTTTCTGGATTGCTGCTTCTTTTTCAAAGCCCTCGATTATTATCACTACAGACTGATTTGTATACAGATTGTAGATAATTCTTCGTTCTTTTTCGCTCACAGCCTTGAGGAAAAATGTGATAAATGGGCTGTTTGACGAAGTACGCAACGAAGTTCGAAAGCGAGGAAGAACATCTAATTCCGATGATGAAGAACGTTTCAATGGTAAACTACACATCATCAACGACCTACAAGGAAAACAACATAAATATTGCCGTCTATTGAAACAGGAGCAAGTAAAATGGCAGAAAGGAAACAGTTTAGTACTGCGAAACGTGTTCGAGAAAATCCGGTCCCCACTTAGAAAATTGGTTTTAAAAATACCACACAATGAAAAACTGGAAGGATTAATGTGAGTCCTAACAGCAAGCATACAACGTGTAACATATTATAGTTTTGCAGTGTTTACGTCCTGAAGCTCTTCATAGTGCAGACATTAATTCGGAATGGAGCAGGAAGCATACGCTAGGGGTAATTGAGTTCAAAAGGTTAAAGCGAGCGTTAGCTTAATGTTGAATAAAAGCTTCGAAGCCTCTACGATAGCGACCCTTATGGATCTAATTCAGTTTGTCGATAACAACAGGGAGCTCACAACTCTGTAAAGGCGATAAATGTAATGCCTGGGTTCATATGGTCATCGTTTAACCTTGTCGAAATAGGACAATAGCGTTCGCATTATCGCCTATTAGCAGTTTCGGTATGCGGGGATAGATTTCGGGGAGGTAAAAACAGTATACGTTTCTGTGTCGACCCATACTAAAATAAGCTTGAATGATGGTTTGCTGTTCAATGCGTACATCATCGAAGATCTTGAGCGTATCTGGACGAACTTCACTGGGAAAAAAGACGTCTTCATGTACTACGAATCAAAATAGGCCATTTTTTCGTTTTTTGAGCCCACGCAGGATCTGTTCTAAGAACACATACAGCGGTTGGTAGTGCGACTTAGAAAAAATATTGATATTCTGAAAGTGTACTCCATTCAACGAGGTAATCAGAGTGATTAGAATGTTTGTCTTTTCACAACCCGGTGGTGCGGCTATGAGACACCGAATGGCTGTGGGGGAAAAAGGTCCGTGGCGTTGTTCGGTCGATGCTGGAATGAGGCTAGAAACTACATCTCAGACGGGAAGTTATTGCGACTGGTCAACAATCTTCCTAACTAGAAAATTGTATACAACATACTGTATAGAGGGAATGTGGTTTTTATTCTAGTATATTATCATGGATGAATTAGGAAGAACGTTATTAACTAAAGGACAACGCTTAAGAGAACCTACGCCAGACACCGTCTCTACAAATATACGATGTGTACAATCCGTCCTATTACAAGGGGTGGTGAATTTAGAATGTGCACCGTGAATTGCAGAAGAACCTAAGTGGGAGACGGATCCGGTAAATAAATGGTTCTGGGACACAGGTAAGAAAAAGTTAAGGAATTAAAACCTGCTCAACAGATGGTAGAAGAATGTAAGCGAGAAAACGATCCGGTGAATAAACGGTACGTGGATAAAGTTATAGAAAAACAGATTATGAATTTAGATACCGCAGTGAGACTCGTGAAAGATACTAAACATGGCAACGATCCGGTGAGTTACGTCGATACAGTTAAATTAGTACACATCAAATCAGGGAGTTAAAATCTACCACGCAGTCTGTAGAAGATCCCGAGCAGGGAAACAATAAAGCAAAAACAAAAAAATGAAGAAAATAATCCAGGCGTCCTTCAAAACCACCAAGAATGTCGGCCAAGGCATTTATTCTTCGTCAGTCAACAAACAGTTCTTTTTTTTTTTGCTTTACGTCGCACCGACACAGACAGATCTTATGGCGACGATGGGACAGGAAAGGGCTAGGAATGGGAAGGAAGCGGCCGTGGCCTTAATTAAGGTACAGCCCCAGCATTTTCCTGGTGTGAAAATGGGAAACCACGGAAAACCATCTTCAGGTCTGCCGACAGTGGGGTCCGAAATCAATATCTCCCGAATACTGGATACTGGGCTCACTTAAGCGACTGCAGCTATCGAGCTCCGTAAATATGTGATTTGAACAAGTTTAAGTTTGACCAAAATCACAATGAAAAAAGCACAACCAACCTACAAACAGTAATTTTATAGCATTGCTCATGGTTACTCCGAAGGCAAAATGTCCCGACTTGGTCCTGTGAAGTTATTTTCGTAAATAAACAGAATTCCTCGTTGAAAGAAAGCCGACGATGACAAAACGGACGAAATGCAAGAACAGGAAATAACATGACATGTTTAGAAATACATCTAACGAATCATTTTTGTAGCAATACTCAGTATGCATACAGTTGGAAAGAACATTTAGTCTAGTGTGTTAGTTTACTGAAAAAGGAACCTGCACATCACTATTAACTGGCAATTCGCACATCGAAGTTATTTCATACCCTGTTCTTGAAGGAACTTACAAATATCGCTGCGTGCCTCCCGCATAAACTAGCGATATTACTGTAAAGGCAAGGATCTAAAACGAAGTTTTCGAACCAACATTTTCTCCATAAAATTATAGCGTTATCACTTAAGTAATAAATATATATTTGACTTCATAAAGGGTAGTATATTCTATTATGAGTGAACATAAATAAAGGAGGCAGTATATAATAATTTAGGACTTCACTTTATTGCTTTACTTAAGTAAGCTCTTTACCGTCGTATAGTATGTAATGTGTTCCTTATGTGGGAGCAGAGAGAATGAAAGGCTTACTTTGCCTCTTTGGCCAGGTAATTACGAGCACCCTCGCCTCCTTGTCATACTTTCAAGTCGCTGCTGATTTTTATTTACGTACTAGATTCAACGATTTCTCCCTTTCAAAAAGCAAAGCATACAATTCATACCCGAATATGTTCCATACTCTGTTAATGACATCCCTCTATTTTTTCCTTTCACAATTTCATTTAGTCGCATCGACACTGAAAGTTCTTAAGGCGGCGATGAAGTTGGAAAGAGCTAGGAAGGGGAAGGAAGATACTTCGGCCGTAATGAAGGCACATCCCTGGCATTTGCCTAGTGTAAACATTGGAAACCAAAGAAAACCATCTTCAGGGCTGCCGACGGTGAGGTTCGAAACTACTGTCCCCCGAATGCCATCCCTCCTGCCTAAGTAATTATATGAAATCCGTGTAAACTCTTCCTATCACAATATTGACAAATTCGTGCCACTTTAAGCCAAGATATGCTATTCAAATTCCCTACGTTAGCGTTTAAGAAACAGATTTTAGCGAAAGCATACAAAATTTAAACCCAGTTCCATCTCTTGTGAGATATAATTTTTAATTTGCACTGTGTGTTCTGGTATTTGCTAGAAATGGAATATTACGTTCACTTACATGCAACAGTCTCATTCTTGGCTTTGAATATGTGAAAGTGACTGAGGTGTAAGCAATGACGGTAATGCCTTTCCTTGTGCAGACAGTCCTAGTATCTAATGTTCATTACAAGAATATCACTTGAAGCACTGGCCTTCAGGTCAACTGTCGACATGGGGAGAAGCTAGTGTTGTAGTTACCCGACAATCACACCTCTACAGAGAACTTAGCTCCTATGCAATAATTCAATATTACACTCATCTCCTTAAAAACAGAACACCTTGAAAGACTAGAGATAGAAAATTCATATTCACAGCACATGTTCATTATTATGTTCGGCAGGAACGATTAGCATTTCAGTCACCTACGTTCAGCATGTGTTCTGTTGCCTAGTAGGCACTGGGTCCTCGATGGGCACTGGTAACTTGTCTCATGCGTGATGGCATCGACGCGTTTAAGGCGTGAGTGGCGTCCTAGGATATAGTCATACATGCTGCA
The DNA here is from genome assembly GCF_040414725.1 of Anabrus simplex. Taxonomy (NCBI): domain Eukaryota; kingdom Metazoa; phylum Arthropoda; class Insecta; order Orthoptera; family Tettigoniidae; genus Anabrus; species Anabrus simplex. The sequence continues at coordinate 793,538,732 of NC_090266.1, forward strand.
TTCACCTAGTTACGCAGTTCATCCTTGGTGGTTGGCATTTGGTCACATCACCGCACCCGTCGCTTCACCATATCCCGCATATTTGCGATTGGCGGCAATTCCGGTGATCGGGCGGGCCTGGGCAACATTCTGACATCCTGTGACAACAAGAAGGCACGTGTCTGTGCAGCAACATGTGGTCGCGCATTGTTCTGCTGAAATATGGCGTCTGGGGTGTCTTGCAGGAAAGGTATGTCTACGGGTCGCAGGACGTCATTCACGTTGGTTAAACTGGTCACAGTGCCCTGGACACGCACCAACAGCGATTTGTGGTTGTACCTAATAGCACTCCACACCATAAGGCCTTGAGTTGGTGCTGTATGTCTTGTGCAAATGCAGTCAATGTGGTGCCTCTCCTCCTGTCTGCTGTGAACCAAAATGTGGCCATCATTTTCAAACAAGCAGAACCTGGATTCGTCCGAAAATTCTATCTGCTGCCATTCATGTCCACAGTGACGTCGTTCCATACACCATTGCAATATATCATATATATGCACATTAGTCAAAGGTAAGCGGAGACGTGGATGACGCGCCGGTAACCCAGACCGTAATAAACGGCGACGGACTGTCACTCCAGGTAGTGTACGACGTGTTACACTGTTTCATTGATGCGCCAGAGCCAAAGAGGATGCATATCTGTCCTGCAATGCCATTCGGATGAGATGTCGATCTTCTCAGGGGTAGTCTGTTTGGTACGACCAGACCCATCTCGTCATGTTCTACGGCCTTCTGTGAACCAATCTGTACACACCCGTTGCACTGCCGACACACTTCGTCCCATACAACCAGCAATTTCCCGGATAGATGAATCACGTTCTCTCGTGCCCTCTTTCAAACTCATTTGACAGTGCGGTTCTCGCATACGTCTGCGAGGCATCCTTCACGTCTCATCAAGTCTTTCTGATCCATTACCTTAGGTTTATAGCGACAACGAGAGCCGCAGGCACATTTTACCAGTCGGTGGCGGTGCCCCAAGATATCGATGGTGACCTTGAACCTGAGGGCCGGCATTGTTCAAATGCTAATAATTTCTTCATAACATACTAATACACATGTCCTGTGGATATGAATTTCCTATCTCAAATCCTTCAAGGTGTTCTGCTTTTTATGTGCGTGAGTGTAGTTATGGATCATAACAGTTTAAATGGCAAAGCTCCGTAAGATGTGGCGGGCAGTATTTGTCAATAATGAATATTGGGTAGAAATAGAAATGGAATTGGCAGCTAGTACTGCTGATGTTCGCAGTCCACAACTCCTAGTGCAACAATTTTGCAGTCTGAGTAAATGGGCAGGAAAATCATTTTACTACTTCAGTTATTAAATTAAAGGGACAATGATAATGATCGTTTTTTTCCCTACATTATACAAAGAACTTACAAGGAACTAATCTCACATTACATTCAGTTTTCAGCACTGCAAGATCAACATAAAGAATTTTCACAAGTTGCTTATATTTCTGACTTAGTGAATACCATATTTAAATAATCAATCCGAGCTTTCACTTGCTTGTAATCGATTTCTTCCTTTCATCATTCTGGCAGTGCTGTGATCATGAAAAATATTGTTCGATTCCATGGGTAAATGGTTAGCGTGCTGGCCTTTTTAACCAAGGAGCTCCGAATAAGATTGCACGCTGGGTCGTGGATTTTAAACTTTATCGGTTGATTACAGTGGTTCGGGGGCTGATTTTGTGTGCCACAATAAGCTCTAGAATTCATCATAGGTAAGGCCCCATCCTCACAAACGTGAAGGTCGCCTAAAAGGTGTCAACTCGAAAGACCTGCACCAGTCCTCTCCAGAGGCCACACGACATTAACATTATATATAAAATTATTCCCTCCCACCAAAGCCGATGGCAAGTCCAGGGCAACGAGTAATGGTGTTTCCTATTCCATCATTCCATGACACGTGTCTTCAATAACACAGAATTTCCTTTCAAGGTCAAAATCCCTCTGAGGCTCTCAAGAAAACAGACACATCACTTAATGGAAAAACTGAAACCGCAGACGTGCAATTGGACATGAAGACGATCTTGCCCATCTGCAGGAGCTCCCGCACCCTGTATGAAAGTCACTAAACCGACTGAGAGAAGGGGTCTCGAGATGTTAATTCCTATCCTTTGAACTAGTGTCTGTTACCTGTGTGATCCAACACATTGTGCTTATGTGGGGACATTCAGAACCCAGGATATTTCCTTGTCTGCAGCAGACCGCTCGTACTCGCACTACTCGAGTTTTCTTTGAAACCAACAACAAAATCATTGCGGGTACTGAATTTTAGTAAAACATTTTATTCTACCTGGACACAGAATAAAATTAAATCCCCAAACTAACATCTCATAGTTAGAAGGAATTACAACTACAAATTCATACGCATAAAGTGGCGGCTAAGAGCTCAGAATGTCAATAACCTACCTGCACAAAACACAGAGTTGATAACTGTGTAACAGAGCACATGATACCATAACCGTTAGGTCTGTTGTTTTGTACCCCCCAGCTGATTTATCAGCTAGGGACTTCCAATCTGCCTGGCATATCCTCCCTTCAGATACGTCTCTGTCTCCCAAGTCACAAACATCCCCTATTATACGAAGAGCAATTATTTGTTCAATTTCATCTTCATCCTTATAATTATTAATGATTAGAATACGATAATGTTATTTAAAAGTACACAAGAATGCACGGCAACTCAACTATTTACTCTGTGATGATTTGTTATTTGCATCCCCATGAAATATCCATATCACTTCGAAATGCCCGGATCCTTGGCTAAATTGGCTTTCGGTTCAGAGGCCCCCGAGTTCGATTCCCGGCCTGCTCGGGGATCTCAATCTTAATATTTTAATTCCCCTGGCTTGGGAACTGAGTGTTTGTGCTGTCCCCAACATCCGTGCAACTGATTTACAACATACAATACTAACCTCCACCACAATAACTCTCAGTATCCTATACACGGCAGATACCGTCAACAATTTTTAGATGGTCTACCTTACAAAGGCTGCATCAGGCTATAAACAGCCGCAATAAGTTATTATTACTTCAAAATTATCGCGTAATTCATCAAAACCTTTACCCGTTACAGACTCTCCTTATTTATTCACATCTTCGGCACTCTACACCCCCTGCAAAGTATAGTGTAGATTCAGCCTAAATAATGTAAATGCGAATAAATTCCGTATACTATACTGTGTCTTCCTAAAAGAAAAAAGAAGAAAAGAAAAACAAAACAAAATGCGTAACATAAATAATACCGTTCCCCTGTGCCACCAAATGTAATTTCAATTTACATGAAGGAAGTAAATCAACAATGAAACAGTCCTACACTCGTTGAATGTTACTCAAAAACGGCTTAAGTTACATAAAGAAATATTTTGATATTTTAGCTAGTACTAAACAGATTTGAACACAATTCAAATAAGGCTGAAACAATTTGAATTTCATGACCATACACCTTGTTCATAAACATTTTAAAATGAATTCTGGATAAGTAAATCTATTCCAAGCTTATCTATTTCAGGTTACCTGAAATTCCGAAAAGCTTTAGATTTCATGTGCAATGAATAAATTGTGTTTACCACATTGAGGACAGCGAAAGTTGCGGATATTAAAATTACACACTCCGATCACACAAACAGGGGAATTGATCCCATGTGGTGATTCATTATCATGCATATACGTGCGCTGCGGTGTCCACTTAAAGGTTCTGCATAAATTCATACACCCAATACCGTGCATGCATCTCTGTAACAGCTACGGTCTAATCAATAGCATACCACTACAGAAACCGGCTAATTAAACAGTGTGATCACTGCCGTATTTTCTTATGACCAGCGTATGCATGTGTCATTGATTTGACAAGCATACAAAAAAGATCATAGTGTGAACTTAGCATATTTCTTACAAATTCTTTTCTATACTCTACCAGGAAATGCCCGACTAATTTAATGAACATTCAATCACTGAATTAACTGCATGGAGCGAATCATTGTCTTTACAGGGCATGATCGGTAACAGGCTGGAGCAGTGTACAGAGTGAGAGGTTCTAACTAAATTAATTCTTTCTTGGGAACTGAATTTATACAGTAATAGTTTAAAGCATATCACTTTACAAGTGCATATAAATCTGGACGTCGTCATCCTAGGCGATCTTCTGGGCAGCATTCTCTCCACGGCACCACGACACCACGTTTCCTGGTCGGCAGCCATCTCATGGTACCATACTCCCACGTCGTCGTTCAAGAGGGTTTCGCAGCGGGGTAATCACTGCACTGTTTTAATTTGTGCGAGTGTTCAATATTAACAGACTCCAGAACTCCAGAATGAGTTTGTGTATGATTATAGTAATGCGGCTTGCACTTGTGTGGCATCTCGCCATTTATGATCACTGGGTACGTTCTGTAGTCAATTGTTCTATAAGAAAAATAAATGCTTAAATTCGCGCATAGAAAACATTAGTGGTAACCTTACACTCGAAACGAAACTGTACTAAGTTCCAAGATTCTCGAATTTGTAGTGTCTTTCCACAATAATTAGAGAAAAATATTGAGTTGAATGAGATTCGTACAGTCTACTCGCACTGAAATAATAAATGTTCTAAAGCACACGCCTGCAAATGTTTTTGAATGTCCGTTGAAATGATTAACATAAAAATCTCTATTTACAAAAAAAAACATGTCCTGACTGACTGACGGACTGACAGATTTATCATCGCCGAGCCAAAACTACTCGTCATAAAGAAATGAAATTTTGAGGGTACACTTATATTAGAGTGTAAGTGTTCACTAAGTGAAGATTTTTGGATATTACGTTTGTAAGGGTTTGAAAAGGGGAGTGAATTTTTTAAATGATTATATCCATATCTCAAAAACTTAAAAGAATACTGACGTAAAATTTGTATTTAAAATCTCCTTTAAAAGTATAGAAACACTTTTTTTTTGCTTACGGAAACTCCCATTAAGGGGAGGGGGTGAAAAAGTGTGAAAGAGTGGTTCAGTATATTTTATGAGGTTACTTATATCACAGAAACTGAAGATGTTACAGGCATGAAAAATGGTATTCGGATTTTCCTTCAAAAGACACCCATTTTTTGTTTTTAGAAAATCTAATTATTGGGGGTTAACAGGATTCACAAATGGGGTTAATTTTTAAAAAGAATATATCTACAGTATATATCAGAAAAGTAGCACGTTACAGATGTAAAAATTTGTATTTGGAGCCTCTTGTAAACGAAAAGGAACATCGAATATTTGTTTTTTTGGAAAATACATTTAAGGGGAACTGAAAAGGATTTTTAAAATGTTAACATTTTTAAAATGAGCATAACTACAAAATATCTAGAAAACTTGACATGTTACAGACGTGATCCTGGTTATTTTTAATCTTTAAAAACAAAAAATACGTATTTTTTCTTTTCGGAAAGAATACTTAAATGGGAGCAGGCAAAACAGACTGAAAACGGGGTTGAATTATTTTTATTAGGATACTGCTCTCTCTAAAACATATGATGTTACGGATGTTTAGTTAGTATTTGGAGTTTCCTTTAAAAACAAAGAAATACATAATTTTTACATACATACATTATCATTATAGACCGTTATACCTTTCAGCGTTCAGTCTGCAAGCCTCTGTGAATTTACTAAACGTCGCCACAATCCTCTATTTGCAACTTGTGGTGTGGCCTCATTTAGTTCTATACCTCTTATCTTTAAATCGTTAGAAACTGAGTCTCACCGAGCTTGATAGCTGCAGTCGCATAAGTGCGGCCAGTATCCAGTATTCGGAAGATAATAGGTTCGAACCCCACTGTCGGCAGCCCTGAAAATGGTTTTCCGTGGTTTCCCATTTTCACACCAGTCAAATGCTGCGGCTGTACCTTAATTAAGGCCACGGCCGCTTCCTTCCCACTCCTAGCCCTTTCCTGTCCCACCGTCGCCATAAGACCTACCTGTGTCGGTGCGACGTAAAGCAACTAGCAAAAAGAAACTGAGTCTAACCATAGTCGTCTTGGTCTCCCTCTACTTCTCTCACCCTCCATAACAGATCCCATTATTCTCCTAGGTAACCTATGCTCCTCGGTTCGTCTCACATGACCCCACCACCAGAGCCTGTTTATGCGTACAGCTTCATCCATCAAGTTCATTTATAACTTAGTCTTTATGTTCTCTTTCCGAATACCCTCCTTCCATTGTTCCCAACTGTTTGTACCAGCAATCACTCTCGCTACTTTAATGTCTGTTACTTCTAATATATGAATAAGATATCCTGAGTCAACCCAGCTTTCGCTCCCGTAAAGCAAACTTGGTTTGAAAACAGACCGATGTAAAGATAGTTTTGTCCGGGAGCCGACTTCCTCCTTAGAGAACACTGTTGGTCGCAACTACGAGCTCACTGCATTATCTTTACTACACCTTGATTCAATCTCACTAACTATATTACCATCCTGGGAGAACACACAACCTAAATACTTAAAATTATCTACCTTTTCCAGTTTTGTATCATCAATCTGACATTTAGTTCTGTTGAATTTCTTACCTACTGACATCAATTTAGTCTTTGGAAGGCTAATATTCATACCGTACTCATTGCACCTATTTCCAAGTTGCAAGATATTACACTGCAGGCTTTCGGCTTAATCTGCCATTAAGACTAAGTCGTCAGCATAGGCCAGACTGTTTACTACATTTCTACCTAACTGAATCCCTCCCTGCCAATTTATACCTTTCAGCAGATGATCCATGTAAACTACGAACAGCAAAGGTGAAAGATGACAGCCTTGTCTAAACCATATAGGTGCCCTGAACCAAGAACTCACTCTACCATCAATTATCACTACAGCCCAAAGGTCAAAATAAATGCCTTTGATTGATTTTAATTCCATAGTCCCCCAGTATGGACAAAATCTTTTCCCTCTGTACACTGTCATATGCTTTCTCTAGATCTACGACACATAAACGCAACTGTCTATTACTCTCCTAAAAATCATTCAATTGTCTGGCGCATACTGAAAACCTATCCTGACAGCCCCTCTGTGGTCTGAAACTACACTTGTTTTCATCCAACTTCCTCTCAATCACCCTTCGCACCCTCTCTTCCAAGATGCCAGTGAATACTTTGCCTGGGATACTAATCAATGAGATACCTCGATAGTTGTTGCTATCCTTTCTGTGTCCTTGCTTATAGATAGGTGCAGTTACTGCTTTTGTATAACCTGAAGGTACCTTATCAACACTCCATGCTAATCTTACTACTCTATGAAGCGATTTCATCCCTGCCTTCCCAATATACTTCACCATTTCAGGTCTAATTTAACCTATACCTGCTGCTTTATGACAATGAAGTTTATTTACCATTCTTTCCTCTTCCTCAAGCGTAATTTTACCAACATCATTTTCTTCCTCACAGTATTCTTTGAAGGAAGGCAGCTACATAACAAAACGTTTTGAGCCATAAGTGAAAACAAATTTTACATTACCTGTAAAGTATATAGTTCTTGGATATCCACGCAAAATTGGATGTGTTTCATCTAAATTTGATCGAATTTCTGCTCAACAAAAGGAAAGTGAAGTCACCTTTACACGCGTTCTCATCATTGGTTTCTCGGATGAAGTTCATCGCATCAAACTGTAACCATGTTAGTATTATTTATCATTATTTCTTGATACGATTTGCCCCACTCACCTCTGATGTTTCGAAGCATGTCTTTCTGATTATGACGTCGGTCTGGACATCTATGAATAATTATTTCAGTTTATATTACATATCTTTTATATGTTTAGTGGTTGCCTGGCCGAGGCAGCAAAGGCGTGCTCGGTTCGCCTGGAAGGACGTGAATTCGAATCCCCGTCAGGAAGTCGTAAAAGTTAAGAAACTAGATTTCCACTTCCGGAGGTGCATATGACCCTGAGGTTCACTCACCTTACACCAAAATGAGTACCAGGTTAATTCCTGGGGGCAAAGAAGGCCGGGCGTAGAGCTAACCACTCTACCCCATCACGTGCCGAGGTTAACAATGATGGTAGCCTTTACCTGTACGGAGCTGACCTTGATTTTTATATGTTAAAAAATTGCTTCGTTTCTATACAATGGCTTCGCCACTCCATTCAAGCAAATTCAGGTGTTAACGACAACTACAGTATATGGTGGTACTCGAGTTATCCTTTAAAGTGAAGCCTTCTCTAAAACTCTGTCATTTTGGTTCCACTAATATTTGTAGAATGCCGTCTCTGCACTTTTTGGCATTAAGTTAATCACTGGACGGCTACGAGATATGTACCGTTATCCCGTGAAACGCCGTTCTAGATGATAAAAGTATCACCACTTTGCTGAACACGTCGAGCATCGTATCGACAACCAGATAATAACGCACAATTAAAACTGAGGAGTTATCATAAAGTGAGATAGCTGCCATGGTAATTAAAACCAAGAATATCGGCCAAATGATTTGTCATGCTGACAACACGTCACCTAGCAATCTTCAGGCCTTCGGGCTGAGCAGCGGTCGCTTGGTAGCCCAAGGTACATCAGAGCTGTAGATAGTAAGCGAGATTGAATCGAGTTGCGAGTTTGGCACAATCTTCAGCGTTATATGCCCTTACTCTATACGAACACTGCGGAGAGGTTTGGAATTGAATCTAAGCCTTTCTTAATCTAGATATTATTTTTACGACCAGATCGCCTTTCTCGTGCCAACCTCATAGCGTACTGCTGTCTTCTCAAGGCTTAATGTCTCGATCTAACAATCTAAACATCAACAGCGTTATATGCCATTGCTCTACATGAGTAATCTAGTGATTAAAAATTGAATACTACTTTCTCTCCAATCCCTGTCGGAAAAAAAATCTGATAGCAAATCATTAATCGATTTCAGCTGCTTCGGCTTCTGGGCTTTGATCTGCGCCGAGTAATACTTCATTCTTTAACTCTGCAACATTCTTCTCTCTTCCGTCCATGGTGTTAGGGTCCGCAAACTAACTTTCCCTTGGAAACACGTTGTGTTCTTACTTCCAACTTGTAAGTTTCTCTGTTGTTTATTTCCGATCCTTGTATTCCCATTTCTGTCCGGTCTTTTTTCACTTCCTGATACCAGCGTACCACAGTTTTCCTCATGTCAAAAAGCCTTACTATCTGGTTGGTCAGTCTTCCCGGGTCCATTCTGTAGATGTGTTCAAAGAACATTGCTCTCATCTTCCGGATGGTGTCTGAGATCTTATCTACCTTGCGTCCTAGGTATCACTGAAGAAGCGTAGTAAAGAAATTAGGAATGAGGTAATTTCCCGTTACTCTCCTCGCTGAGCCAGTAGTTGCTAATACATATCAGTCTACTAAACTCACTGAAATGCATGCTTCTCTAAATGGGTTATTAAATATCTACATAATGTCTAGTGTTCGGTTGAGGAATTTAATCTTAACTCGGAAGGTAAGTTTTTTTTTTCTTCTGCAAATTTAAGCATTTGCTTCTTAGATATCAGTTTAAAATCCCGTAGTTTTTCATTTTTCCTGTATTTAAGTATGTTCAGTCCTCAGCCCGAAGGCCGGTTGTATCCCCAACAGCTCTACCATTAGAAAGCCTAGGCAACACAGAAGTGGCGTACTACTGAAAACGCTACAACGTATTCGGATGATGAATTAATTTTAGTGTCAATTGTGTATAAGTTTGCGTGTTTGAACCTACCGCTCAACGGCAGGTAAGGAGTGCAAGTGTTGTTACGTATCCTAATGTCGTATGACTAGGTAACCATGAATTTACCAATCACGTGAAAAACGATCTGTCAAGAAAAAATACTTCCGGAATCTCTGATTGTTACTTTTCCCTATATATATTGTAGTTTTATACATGTTACACGAAACGCAAACTCCTTAACCAAATCGCTCGGTTCATGTGACTACTTTCCGATGACCACAATATCATTTCAAACGAGCAACAGACGAACTAAGCCGTAACACATGAGGATGCTGAATGATACTGTGTCGTCAGTTTCATAGGTCACTTCCAGAATTTCTCTGAGGTCATAGATTTAGGCTTGTCACGTCATGATGTCAGTATAATTACCGATACGTTTCACCACAAAATAACCTGGATGTATCCTCTCCACTCGGCGCCGCTATAACCACAGAGGATCGTCACCCGTCAATCGAGAGTAATGCTGAACATGATACGACGCCACTCGTCTCGAGTCCATGTCTCCAACATTGGGCCATTTTAGCATCTCACTGCCCCGAATGTCTGGTAGCAGTTGCATGATACGACCAACCGATATCACAGAGATCCACAGTGTGGTCTATATCAAACACCATCAAGTGCCATTATTGATAACTTATACGTCTATGAGGTGTAATCTTCTCTTACTGTGTTGACTGACTGACTGACTGACTGACTGACTGACTGACTGACTGACTGACTGACTGACTGACTGACTGACTGACTGACTGACTGACTGACTGACTGACTGACTGACTGACTGACTGATAACACTGTGGCTAATATAATTGTGGAACTACTAATGCACTCTCCTGGACGTTACAGATCACCACATCACTAATCATTTAAGCACCTATGGACGTATTTAAGTGTACCAAATTACATTGTTTCTGGGTTCTTAAGTTTAACATGTATGTTTGTGTATTATCAGTAGTAAGAGATACCGGGGTGCCTGAATTTGGACATGGAGAGATAAATTTTAACCCACGAATAAATAACTGTCACGTACCTTCGAAACTAATACTCTTAAATGCTAAACACTTGTACTACGATTGGATAGGAATCTACTGGATGAGGAACTTCGGAAATCAATTCCGGGCACCGAAGTCCCATACTCCTTACTTTCATTGGCACAACGGCTAAGCTCAAGAATATACGGGTCAACTGTTTATTCGCAAATAAGTGGGCACTTCATCTAAATATACCGAAAGTAGGGTGATCTATAATAAAAGAGGGATACGCTATCCTATGGAATAAAAAGGATATTTGTTCCCAATTCAAAACATAAATTTTAATAAACTGATAGAGTCACAGAAAAATCTATACACACGAGAAAATGCCATATTATTAAATACAGAAAAGAAAATCAATGATATGGCAAATGTCGTTACCGTCCATATCAGTCTATCTTATTTTTTGAATATCATTTTGGTATTCCCAAATCAGCTTATATTAACACTGGACACACATATCCTGCACTCCATAATAAATATGGGTATGTCCCTTTACCTAATACCGGTACCCGCTGGTATCCGTTATATCAACACCTAACAACACATACATTAAACACACAGAGATGGCATTTCCCGCGAAGAAAACAATATTATTTGTCAACACTCATCATGGCCTCGAGATATTTTATAAGCCACAATTCCGCATACTTTCATAACCATGAAAATCATGTCGTCGCTCGATGCAAATATGATCTACTTGGTTACAATAACAACGTTGGTATCCTGTAAGTCACCATAAGTCACCCTACAATGATATCATATATAAATACAAACACATGAAGAATAAATCAATCACCGATAAATACATCAACATACGATATAATTCACACACTTAAATGCCTCCTGACAATGCGACACATTAGAGGCCTCATTGTTTCAATCTTTTTTTGCTAGTGGCTTTATGTCACACCGACACAGGTAGGTCACATGGTGACGATGGGATAGGAAAGGCATAGGAGTTCGAAGGAAGCGGCCGTGGCCTTAATTAAGGTACAGGTCCAGCATTTTCCTGGTGTGAAGGTGGGAAATCACGGAAAGCCATCTTCAGGGCTGCCGACATTGGGATTCGAACTCACTATCTCCCGGATGCAAGCTCACAGCCGCGCGTCCCTATCCCCACGGCCAACTCTCCTGGTCCTGGTGTCGACCTAAGGCCGTCGATACCACACGGCATCGACCCCTTGTTAGTTGGATCTCGAGGTTCAGCTGGAAGCCCTATTGCGGCCTCATTTGAACACAAAATTGGGAGGATTACATCAACTATCGGATCATGAACATACAACGCTGATGGTAAGAAATTATTGGCACGCGACTAATCAATACCGTGAAAAAGTGAGGGAAACGTTTTATGCGTTTCTGGCGAGCAATATGACAGGGATAACGGGCCAGCCTCGAAGCATTGTCTCTGAACCCTCCTGTCCTACATTCTGAGGGGCCATAAATCTATACCACTATACACCAGCCTGCTACCAGCTGAGAAGTGTTACTTTCACTTAGTCACGAGAAGTAAATACGTATTTCTCAATTCAATTCACTCGTAATTCTCCCAGCAGCTCATCATTCATTGCTATCTTCAAATATAATTTATCAATATTTTGACCATATTCGAACCTGTTCCTCTCATCACTATGGTTATTATTATCATATTTCCCTCTGTCATCTTAAACACTTCCACACATATCGTTTCACCCTTCACTTTACACACGTGTATCTCATACCAACGTTAAATACACATTAGGATGACTCTAAATTGGCAGGTAATTTAATAAGCATTCACTCGCGTAACTATATAAATCATTACTGCACCTCGAGCCATTATCGCTTTCTTCCAGTTGTCAACATCCTTAAGATTTAAAGGGGGATAGCTGGACACACGCATTAAGTCGTGAAGCATGGAAATAATATACGGTTGGAAATTCATGAAGACCATCTCACTTAATGAACTTGGAATGAATTATGAAGTCAGCTGAAGTATCAAATCCACCCTTAAAAATGCTTCACTCACGCACAAACACTATGGGGTTTACATACTAATTCTTGCACTAAAAATTCCCGGAATAAATTCGTGATTATTCATAATCACAGATGAAACCCATAAAATCAAAATAATAAATATCGTTCCCCATCGAAACACGCATATTTGGTCACCTACACGTTATCCAATTACATGCTGGGAATATACCTACAGTACTTACACAGTTATATTTAATGCGACCCTTATGATTTTAGTGCCTTGAAATATGATGGATTGCACTTATAATTGCTGTGAGTAGCCGCGGCGTCATTGGAGGGCACAACTATGGGAATAAGCCTCCGTAACTGATGCCTCGTTTGCTGAGAGTCCTAGATTCATCTTCTCCAGGGCCACGTCCATGATGTCTTGATCTGCAATCTCGTACAGCCGGAAGTTCTGAATGATCCCTGAATGAATTATTGCAGTCACAGTGGCGAGTTCTGGTCTAGTATAATCCAACACTACAGGCACAAGAGCGCACTCTGGTAGAGCATAAACCGGGGTTCGACCAGCACTCATATACATATGGACAAATGGGAAACTGGTTACAGAAGTACTGTTTATATGCCTTTAAATAACATAATAAGGCTAAACCCACTCATAAGCTCCAATGGACTACCCGAGTAGCGGTTACAGTCCTGGGAGATCACTACTCAATTCCCGTTTTATTGTAACATAACACGATCACTGACTTCCATTATTCTTACGTGAGCGTCACTTGTTCAATTACACCTCACTTCCTGGCTAATCTAACACTTTCGACTGGTTAGAATGACATATCCTGTTTCTGCACATGCCTTAATTAAGGCAAAAAGATTATTGGTAGAATATAGTCAATCACTCACTAGCGCCTTGGCGATCATTGGAATTTCACCTGTTCTTTGAATATTACTCGTGTGAGCCGACACTAACTTTACTATTCTGCATTCCCTTTATAGATATTGGGATTAGAAGCACCTGTATTCACACACCACAATTATTCCTTTCACACCAGAAATATCAGATTATAGTATACGTGTACCGGTCCGGCTTGGAACAGACCTTTTTCTAACACAATTATTTAAACACTGAATAAAGAGTATTAATTGAGTGGCGGCACTCAATCACAATGACTGAGCAACACTGGTTCAAAATGAATGACGAAATCTCAGCAACAAATGAGTAATGAATAGAGTACTAAGGTCTCATTCGCGTTTCTTTTATAGTAAATCCGGGTCGCTGGCTGGAGAGAGGGTAAACTCCGCCCACAGATGGCAAATCGCCCCGTTAGGAATGATTCTTCAGAGTCGTGTGAATATTCATGTTGTAGGTCTTGAATTCTTCTTTTCATTGATCTAATTTCATGTCTATCGCATCGCTGAATCTCTAGTAATCCTACAAGCTTCTTCTTGGAGATTTGAGCACGAGCCAGTATGAGCTGGGGATACCCTTCTTTCCGTCCAGATACGCGTGCCCAACATCTGGTTCCTATTATAGACATCTGTCTAATGTGCGTCATTATCAGTACTTTCATTAAGTAGTGCATCTTCTGACATCATTAAATGGTGAAAATTATGCTGATTCCAATGAGTCCTTACTCGTAAATTTCTGAAGCTTGTACCAAAAATGTTATGACTATTATTATTCTTGACGCGCGGAAATGGTGAGTTGGCATCCATGAATATACAGAGAAATCTCTGAGAATCTCCAGTTCTCAAGTTAAAATCCTCTAAAACAAACTCCGCCCCTTTACCCAGGCGTTCTCTGTGCGTGTCGTGCTTTGTCTATCTCGCTTGCTGAATAGAGAGCAAAATATCAAGGTTCCCATGTACTGAGCTCTCCCTCCCTCAGTACGCATAATTAGAGTTTTGCCCTCCGAGCTACCGCAGCGCCGCTCGTATCCCGGACCGGGCGGAAAAGGCTTATTAAGACCAAATTTGTCGTTGAATGACGCGGAAAACTGCATATATTACTTGTTGGGCCCCATTATATGCCCATTAGCATGGTATCGAACGGTTAAAATAAGTCCTTTGCTATGAGGATGACTGGGTAATAGGGGTCACTACTCAAACACGTACCGTAGTATTACCAATACACGAACATTTAATGAATATTATTGGTATAATATGTCCCACTAACTGTATCGTTGAATGCATAAACATCGGTTATACACATTTCCTCAAGAATTAAAAGCAGCCCAGCTTTCTCAAATAGTGGATGCATGTTTAGAGGCAAAAATAACAGAGTCCTTCTATTTGAAATGAATATACCTGCACGATATATTCCGTCCTCTTTTCTTATTAACTTTTTGACACCAGGAAATGGACGTCCACATGGTATAGACGAATATCCATTCCAAGAGCAGTATAGGAAAAGCAGCTTTGCACCTACCGTTCCCTGGCCGGGACATCGAATACAAAAAATTGAGAAAACTTCATAGGATCCTTTCGTGAGCAGTGCCTTCTAGCCATGCATTCAGTTTTGGTTTATTGCTCTTCAGGTCTGTGATGAGAATGCATCAATAGTGAGCTGGTGCAGATAAAATGCTTCCTGGAGAGCTAGTTTTGGAATCTGGATATTCTGCAAGTAATAGAAACACAAATCTTCCACACTCTTATATTCCGTACACTTTAAGGCTTCCATTAATTTCGTTCTCATTATTTTAACCCATTTGAGCCCGTCGTTCATTATTGGAACATGAACTCAATAATGTGCGTTTCCTTGTGGTTAGAGTTTTTGGGGAAATTTATCCTCTTTCAGTGTTATGTTAGTTATCCTGAAGGTATACAATTCAAATGTTTAACAGCTGCAACAATGAAGATCTGAATTCTCCTTTATTAGTTGTCCCATCTTGAGAACATCATGTGCTCGTCGATAAAGTAAGTCATAATACCTTAACTTTTGTCTTTTGTATTGTGATCCAATTGGAATGTAATCTTTAATGGATATGCGTTTCTTTATTCAGGATGGTAATTCTGATAAGTTGAAAAGTAGAGTTGTAAATTACCTTCACACATAAATTTTCCAGTATTGGAACAAAGGGCGCGAGAGAGTACCATGAAAAGTTGTTTCTCCTTCAAACATTTTACGAGTGACTAACTTTTATTTTAAGGAGAAATATCACAATTCGTATAGAAACAAGTTGAAATACAGTCAGTACTGTCTTCTTAAAAGTGTTAAAACATGTATTATCGAATAGCGTCACTGAACTCATTTATGGAAATTGCTTTTGTAATACTTATATTACTGACATTCTTGCTCCCCACAGATTGACTGTAGATGAAATTGCTGACATTCTGAGAGTAGATGATGACATATTGGTAGATGACATAATAATCTCACCACCAGATACCTGAGAGGTATCAGATAATTATAGTGGTGAGGAAGATGAAGTAGACATTGATCGGCTTTCTAGAAACCAGCTTCTTGCTAACTCAGAGGATATCGTGACAGCTGTGAGGGATGCTGAGTTAAGAAAAGCTGGGCTGCAGAAATTATGTTCCTGATCCTTTACAAATACATAACACTGCTTCTACCTCTGGTGAAACAGCAGCGCCCCACGAAAAGAAGATATGTGTTATTCCTGAAGAAGCCGACTGTCAGAATGTCGATTTGCCCGTGTGCAACGAGAGAGAATTATGGATGGTGATACTGTGGATACTGGAGAAAGAGTTCAGTCTAGTCGAACTGTTCGAACTATTCTTTGATGAAGTCGTTTTGGAAATGTTCCGAGAATATACAAATGTAAAGTGTTATCCAGGAATTAGGTTGAGGCAGATGCTGAGAAAAGTAGAAGAGAAGGAGGAGGGAAGGAGAAGGTGGTGCTCACGTTGGTACAAACAAGGTAAGGCAAGCTAATATAAGTACTAACATAGTTGGGGATGTGTGGGATCTGGTAAATGCAGCACGGGTGAAGTTTGAGAAAGCGGAGATCGTTGTCAGTGGAATACTGTGTAGGAGGGATACTGACTGGAGGGTGATTGGGGATTTAAATGAGACTATGGAGTGGGTATGTGGGAACTGGGAGTGGAATTTCTAGATCCTAATGGGTGGGTAGGAGATAGGGATCTGCTCTCAGATGGCCTTCACTTAAATCGCAGTAGTACGTATAAGTTAGAAAATTTGTTTAGAAGGGTAATAGGGAGGTACATTCAGCGAAACGGTGTTGTCTATGGAGCGGTGATGTGGGCACAGAGATGTGGAAGTCAAGTAGGGATGACATAAAATGTTAGTGTTGAACTGCAGAAGTATTGTAAAGAAAGGAATAGAATTAAGTAAATAGAAATATATTTACCAGATATTGTAATAGGAGTTCAATCATGGCTGAGAAATGATATAATGGATGCAGAAATTTTCTTACGGAACTGGAGTGTTCATCGTAGAGATAGGATAGGAATGGTTGGAGGGGGAGTATTCATTCTGGTGAAAGAATAATTTGTAAGCTACGAAAAAGTTAAAGAGAAACATGAAATTCTAGGTGTAAGACTCATTTCTAAAGATAATAGGCAACTTGGTGTCTTTGTAGTGTACAGACCGAGAAAGGGTAGTACAGACACGGATTCAGAATTATTTGATAAGATAATCAGCTATGTGGGAAACGACATGTAAAGGAATGTGATTGTAGCGGGAGATCTTAATTTCCCAAATGTCAATTGGGAAGGAAATGCGGACGACAGGAAGCATGACCAACACATGGCAAATAAGCTAATACGGGAAGGACAGCTGATTCAGAAAGTGACGGAACCAACTAGAGGGAAAAATATACTGGACGTGGTTGTGATAAAACGAAATGAGCTCTATAGAGAAACCGAAGTAATAGATGGTATTATTGACCACGAAGCTGTTTTTGTCGTAGTTAAAATAAATCTGATAGAAAGGAAGGTTTTAAAAGTAGGACTATTAGGCAGTACCATATGGCTGATAAATCAGGCATGTGGGAGTTCTTAAAATGTAATTATGATCGGTAGGAAAACGGTAAATAAGAATGTTAACAGACTCTGGGATGGGTTTAAGGCAATTGGTGAGGAGTGTGAAAACAGGTTTGTACCTTTAAAGGAGGTAAGGAATGGTAATGACCCACCTTATTATAATAGAGAAATAAAGATACTAAGAAGGAGGTGCAGACTGGATAGAAATAGAGTTAGAAATGGTTGTGGAAGTAAGAAGAAGTTGAAGAAATTTACTAGGAAATAGAATCTAGCAAAGAAGGCAGCTAAGGATGGCAAGCATAATTGGCAGTCATACAAATTTTAATGAAAAATGGAAATGTATGTATAGGTATTTTAAGGCAGAAACAGGTTCCAAAAAGGACATTCCAGGAATAATTAAGCAACAAGGAGAGTGTGTATGTGAGGATCTTCAAAACCAGAATTATTCAGTCAGCAGTATGTAAATATTGTCGGTTAGAAGGAAAATGTCCAGATAGAGGAGGTGACTAATTCTAAAGATGTATTAAAGTTTACATATGATAAAAATTATATTTACAATAAGATGTCTGTATGTTAGGTTATCAGCCCAGAGGCTGGTTGGATCCACAAATAGCACTACCAAAGGTTATGCGGTTATAAGGAAATCCCAAAAACTAATGGCAGCACCAAAATGAGGCGTACTAGGCAAGATAAGGAGTGAGGTAGTATGCCATTGCTTTCCTCATTGGGTCAGAAAGTACTATTGCAGCACGACTGACCCTATGAGCAGCAACATTCATAACACTCAGATGCACTAGTCGTGCTCTGAACGTCATTACTCAGCACTACCCATACCCCAACAACTTGCATATTGTCACAGCCATGGATGTTGACTTGGACTTTAGTGGAAGCTATACTTTACTCTGGCCTGTGCCAAGAGATGGATGCAAAAGTACTGTATCCATCAAGAAATGACAGCAGGCAAACAATAAGGTACAAAAGTTGAAAACTAGAAAAGTGGCTGGAACTGGTAAGATTTGTGGGATTATACTAAAGGTAATGGGTTGGGATATAGTACCATATCTGAAGTACTTATTTGATTATTGTTTGGTTGAAGGAGCTATACCAAATGAATGGAGATTTGCTATAGTAGCCGCTGTATACAAAGGAAAGATTGATAGACATAAAGCTGAAAATTACAGGCCAGTAAGTTTGACATGCGTTGCATGTAAGCTTTGGGAAGGCATTCTTTCTGATTACATTAAACATGTTTGCGATATTAATAACTGGCTCGATAGAAGGCAATTCGGTTTTAGGAAAGGTTATTCCACTGAAGCTCAACTTGTTGTATTCCAGCAAGATATCGCAGATATTTTGGATTCTGGAGGTCAAATGGACTGTATCGCGATTGACCTGTCTAAAGCATTAGATAGGGTGGATCATGGGAGACTACTGGCAAAAATGAGCACATTTGGACTAGAAAAAGGGGTGACTGAATGGGTTGCTATATTTCTAGAAAATAGATCTCAGAGAATTACAGTTATTGAAGCTTTATCTGACTCTGTAATAATTAAGAGGGGAATTCTTCAAGGCAGTATTATTGGACCATTATGTTTTCTTATATATGTAAATGATTTGAGTAAAGATGTGGAATCAGAGGTAAGGCTTTTTGCGGATGATGTTATTCTCTATAGAGTAATAAATAAGTTACATGTTTGTGAGCAACTGCAAAATGACCTCAACAATGTTGTGAGATGGACAGTAGGCAATGGCATGATGATAAACGGGGTTGAAAGTTAGTTTGTGAGTTTCAGAAATAGGAAAAGTCCTCTGAATTTTAATTAGTGCGTTGATGGGGTGAACGTTCCTCTTGGGGATCATCGTAGGTATCTAGGTGTTAATATAAGGAAAGATCTTCATTGGGGTAATCACATAAATGGGATTGTAAATAAAGGATACAGATCTATGCACATGGGTGTTTAGGGTTTGTAGTAAGGATGTAAAGGAGAGGGCTTATAAGTCTCTGCTAAGACCCCAACTAGAGTATGGTTCCAGTGTATGGGACCCTCACCAAGATTACTTGATTCAAGAACTGGAAATAATCCAAAAAAGCAGCTCGATTTGTTCTGGGTGATTTCCAAAAAAAGAGTAGCGTTACAGAATTGTTGCAAAGTTTGGGCTGGAATGAACTGGAAGAAATGAGACGAGCTGCTCGACTGAGTGGTATGTTCCGAGCTGTCAGCGGAGAAATGGCGTGGAATGATATTAGTAGACGAATAAGTTTGAGTGGCGTCTTTAAAAGTAGGAAACATCAAAATATGAAGATAAAGTTGTTATACAAGAGGACACATTGGGGAAAATATTCATTTATAGGAAGGGGAATTAGGGATTGGAATTACTTACAAAGGGAGATGTTCAATAAATTTCCAATGTCATTGAAATAATTTAAGAAAAGGCTAGGAAAACAACAGATAGGGAATCTGCCACCTAGGCGACTGCCCTAAATGCAGATCAGTATTGATTGATTGGTTGGTTAAGATATAATTGGTTGATCTGTATGATTTCCAGAAGGCTTAACAAATCTTAATGTTGCAGTTGAAGAACATAGGGTCTTTTTTGTATTTCTGTTAGTTTAAGGTTACTTCAGGTCTCCCGGCTTGGAATGTTCTGGGAACAGAGTCCAGATTGTCATAATAAAGCCATTGCTGATGCTGTGTCCAGAGACAGATTCATACAAATTATGACACATTTGCAAGTTTGCAATAAGGTGATAAGTTTGCCAGGATCACACCTTTGCGGAAAGCACTGAACAAAAGGTGGCTTCATTTTTTCCACGCGGACATACATTTTGCAGTAGACGAAGGGATGACACTGTACTACGGCAGGCATGGCACCAAGCAACATTTACACGGTAAACCCATAAGATTTGGGTATAAAGTATGGGGTATGTGCAGTCGCTTATGATAATGATTCCAAGGTACACCTTACCAAGGAGCAAGTGCAGAGAACACCAATCAGCAGCTTGGAGTTTGTGGGTCTGTTGCCATGGATTTGGTGAAAGTGCTACCAACTGATCTGAAGTATAATATCATTTTCGATAACTTCTTCACTTCACTTCCCCTCTCGAGAGAGCTCAGAAGTTTGGGACACAATGGAACTGGAACGATTAGAAGAAACACAGTTGATAAAGCACTTTCATCGGACCCAAAACAGCTTTCAAAAAGACCACGTGATACCTTTTAAGAAGTAACCGACAGCCATTCTGGCATCACTCTTTTTCAGTACAACGACAACCGTTTTGTAACTGTTGCGTCCACATGAGCTGGAGTGTCTCCTCCAATAAAAGCAAAGAGATATAGCAATGTTGAAAATAGGCCCATTGAAACTGAACAGCCTAAAAGTGTGTCGCTCTACAACGAGTATATGGGAGGCGGAGACCGTATGGATGAAAATGTGTCTCAGCTGAGAGTGAATATACGGGGAAATGAGTGGTACTATTTTCCTAGTTCCTTTACGTCGCACCGACACAGATGGATCTTATGGCGACGATGGGACAGGAAAGGGCTAGGAGTGGGAAGGAAGCGTGCCCTCAATTAATGTACAGCCCCAGCATTTGCCTGGTGTGAAAAATGGGAAACCACGGAATACCACCTTCAGGGCTACCGACAGTGGGGTTCGAACCTACTATCTTCTGAATACTGGACACTGACCGCACTTAAGCAACCGCAGCCATCGAGCTCGGTGAAAGGAGTGGTACTGGCAGCTCACAGCATTTCCTCTCAACGCTTCAATAAATAATGCCTGGCTTTTTATATCATTCGCCACTTTCTCACAAATCAAAGCCTTTAGATTTTCTTCCATTTACCTGCCGCATAACAATGACTTACCTGCAGAAATACAAGCAAAGATCAATTACTGGCAGACCGCTTTCGAATCAGCAGGTACGGGCTGTAGACAAAAGGGTCACTAGCGAAGTGCGTTATGACAACCAGGGACACCTCATCATGAAGTCCGAGAAGCAATCTCGATGCGGCCAGTGCGATAAGAACTCCACCATTAAGTGTGGAAAGTGCAACATCTCCTTACATACAAACTGCTTTGTCCTATTCCATCAGAAATAGACTGTCAGATACAATGTGAAATTAATCTTTTTTAAAAAGATGATTAGCGTTTGCGTTTCTGTATAAGTGACCACTGTGGAATGTAACATTTATCTGTCTATTTACACTATTACTAGAAATTTATACAATATTGTTTCTTAACCCGATTTTCCTTAAAAAGTAATAAACCCTGTCATTATTTTCCACAAGAAGTTCAGATCGGTAATACAGGGAACAGGAGTGATCATGTCACCTTCCTGAGCCCGCTGTTCCAATAATAGAACATGCTCAAATACAAGATCAGAGACCTGAAAATGGACTAATATCACAAATACCTTTGTTTTATATTGAGACTAATTATTTCAAAAATGAATGTATTAATGATTCTCAAATTAAATAAGTTGGGTTCAAACGGGATAATTTTCAAATTATACTCCAGGAAAAATAAAAATGTTGTAAACAGTTACTCTTAAGAAATGTTCAAGGGCTAATTAGTTATAAAAAGTGCTTTTCTTGTAAGGTAGATAATGTAATGGCTAAAATTTCGTACAAAAATTTATATCTTGTAAAAGCATGAGTTCACAAAATCTAGAAAAACATTTTTATTGGCAACAGATATACATATCACCTTGATCACTTTGCAGAAAGTAAACAAGTATCCGAGCTTAGTACTGACGTAACTGAAACACCCTCTCGTTTGGCAATTTGCCATTATTTTATGTTTCGCCTGTAAAATTGAATTTTTACACTAATGTTGCTTATGCAACTACCGATTCTAAAACTTTTGCGGTTTTCTGAGGGACCGAGGTACTTTCGTCCCGCAGAAGTATTTTTACGTCCCGACAAATATATTGACATTAGGCTGGTGAATTTAAGGACCATCAAATACCATCGGACTTCGCTAGCATTGAGCATGCCCATTTGGACTGACAAGGCCAATGCTTCTGCTATCTGAGGCACTCAGTCCGACATATACACCAGTACTTGCTACAATCGATCCACTCATTCAGTAACTAAGAGAGCGTGTCCTCTTCTTGTTCTTCTTCCGCCGCTTTTCCCACATCTCTGCAGTCGCTGGTGCGAAATGTCTCGCACATGTGCATTAGACCCAGTTTTACGGTCGGATGCCCTTCAGAACGCCAGCCCAATGTGGAGGTAAATACTACTGCGTGTATCTTTAGTGGTTGGTAGTGTGATTTGTTGGCTGAATTTCAAGAGGAGAGAGTGTTGGGACCAAGACAAACACCCAGTCTCCGAGCCAGAAGAAAGATTAAAATCCGCGACCCGGCTGGTAATCGAATCCACGACCCTGTGAACCGAAGGCCTCAACACAAACCAACCAGCCAAGAAGTCGGTCGACTAGAAGAGCATGTACTGTAATAAAAGAAATCGCCGACACGTTAGAGATATCTAGAAATATCATTCCAGGTAGGATGGAAAATGAAAAAATTATCAAAAGTTAATAATAATAATAATAATAATAATAATAATAATAATAATAATAATAATAATAATAATAATAATAATAATAAATTTCCTGAAGTAAGTGTTTGGAACATATTTAGGCTATAACCTTTTAATACTAGGTTAATGTATGTTTATATAATTCCATTCCAAGTGAGAACAACAAGGATGGTGCATAGTCGTACTTCCCCCTAACACAGTTACCATTATAACCACCACCACCACCACCACCACCCTGTGAGAGTAATAATTGCAACAGTGTCGAAATGAAAGAATATCCAAGTTGAAGGAACATGAGAAGGGTTTTAGTAGTTTGGTTATGACAAATACCATATTTTGTGAACGTCAGATCCTCCTGATAGCTATTATACTGCATATTCGATGGTTTTTGATCAACAATTGATTCAACATATTTAATTAAAACGTGGTCATACTGCGTAAATATTCCACCCTTGTTCTGACACAAATGTCAGTGGAGCGAGTGACCGTTACGTCAATCATATAATTGACGTTTTAATGAGAATTAAATGAATTACAAAACTTCATTATACCACCATTGCAAGGCAATCATATACGTTTTATATTAATGTTTTACGGATTAATGCATGAAATTCCACAAAATGTACACTCACAAAAAAAGAGAAAAAAGGAAATGAGCACACTCAGGGATATTCAAACACGTGACTGAATTGCTCATACTAGAGCAAATACTCTAGTATTTTCTGGATTACCTGGGGTCGACACTTTGTGTAGAGTTAGCCGACTTTTACTGCCTGATGTCTTCCCTGACACCAGTTGTACGTGGTGGGACGTATTCGCTATTGTGCGTTTCTGTGATAGTAGCGTGATTTGTTGTACGAAATTGAATATTTGTATTAAGATGAACACAATCACGAAGACTCGTACCTAGAGGAATTAACCCGACGTGGTTAAAATCCCAACTCTGCCGGTAATCAAACCCGGGTCCCTGTGAACCGAAAGCTACTTTGACCATTCAGCGAACGAGGCAGCAGCATAATATACAGTACAGGTATATATGTATATCTACGATTTTTTCCCGTTTCCTGATATGGTGTCTGGGATGAGGTGAGATGAAATTATGTGTCATGTTTTTACGGCCGGATGTCCTTCCTGGCGCCAACCTTAACTTTTGTTTTTTGCTATTTGCTTTACGTCGCACCGACACAGAAGGTCGTATGGCGACGGTGGGAGAGGAAAGGTCCGGGAACAGGAAGGAAACAGCCGTGGCCTCAATTAAGGTATAGTCCCAGCATTTGCCTGGTGTGAAAATGGGAAACCACGGAAAACCATCTTCAGGGCTGCCGATAGTGGGATTTGAACCCACTATCTCCCGGGTGCGAGCTCACAGTTGCGCGCCCCTAACTGCACGCCCAACTTGCCCGGTCCAACGTTAACTCAGGAGCTAATGAATATGAAATGAATGATGGTGAATGAAATTGTGTAGGGATGTGGAAAGAATCGGCTTTGGCCTATGCATAGGTACTGGCCTGGCATTTGCCTGGAAGTGTACATGGGAAACCACAGAAAATATTTCTCAGGACAGGGGACGGTCGGTTTCGAACCCATCATCTCCCGAATGCAGAGCTTGTCTCCATATCCGTAGCACGTTGACCAACGTGGCCAGTCCGCTCGGTGAAGTAAATAGCCTATACATTATATACTGTTTATTAGAGAACACTGCACGAGCAATAATCGTGGATGCAAGGTCTGTAACTAATGGTCCTGAAATTCATTCCAGTGCATGGTGTTACCACCTTAACCATTAACAGAAATCTGCACCGTGCTAAGTATGTTGACTATATTAATTCCTTAAGTATCCAAGGTAATGGCGTGGTTGAGTAATGAAATCTGTTGGTCTCTGACTCGTTGAAAAGCTGTTCAATTCCTTTCCGTGTCCATTGGAATGGGTGCTCAGTTGGAAAGAAGGTGACAACGGGTTTTGTGGTTTGGTGTTAAGGAGT
Source organism: Anabrus simplex (assembly GCF_040414725.1). NCBI lineage: Eukaryota > Metazoa > Arthropoda > Insecta > Orthoptera > Tettigoniidae > Anabrus > Anabrus simplex. The sequence goes on from NC_090266.1 coordinate 793,563,926, forward strand.
ACTGGACCCGACCAGACCAGGAAAAGGTTAAGGATATCTACATGACACTTAACACATTTTCAAGAATTGTTCGAAATATTCATTCCAGTGGACTGTGAAAGCACTTCTGTCCCAATCTGACATGGAATTAATCAAATAAACCTGTTCTGATAACATTTGATAATCCATAGCATATTCATGGTAACCTCGTGAATTTCACTTTCACCTAAGACGATCTGACTACGAACATGGACATCCGCATGATTTTCGATTTGGACTGTTGTTATTTATACGTACCTTATCTTGTTACTCATCTGCTATATATTTATATCTTATGATGAAAGTTTACTCTTGTTGATTCGTCTGTTGTCATTACAAGTGTGAGGTGCTCAGTATAACTGTGTCTTATGCTGTGAGAAAAAAAAATGATGGAAATGGTCACTCAATGTGAAACATTGCTACTGCATTAACAACCAGTATATTTAAGTGATCTCATTTGAAGCGTAGGTATGCTGAGGTCTAACAAAGTGGGGCTGAGCTGGATAGCTGCAGTAGCTTAAGTGTGACCAGCATCCAGTATTCGGGAGATAGTGGGTTCGAACTTCACTGTCGGCAGTCCTGAAGATGGTTTTCCGTGTTCTTCCATTTTCACACCAGACAAATGCTGGGGCTGTAACTTAATTAAAGCCACGGCAGCTTCCTTCCCACTGCTAGTACTTTCCTGTCCCACCGTCGCTATAACCCTTACTTGTGTCGATGTGACGTAAAGCAACTGGAAACAAAATATAACAACATGGATGTAAGTCAAGTCTTTAGGTAGGTGGCTGGTTGATTCCTCAAATACCGAGCTCGCCAGCTGCAGTCGCTTAAGTGCGGCCAGTATCCAGTATTCGGGAGATAGTAGGTTCGAACCCCACTGTTGGCAGCCCTGAAAATGGTTTTCCGTGGTTTTCCACTTTCACACCAGGCAAATGCTGGGGGCTGTACCTTAATGAAGGCCACGGCCGCTTCCTTCCCACTCCTAGAACTTTCCTGTCCCGTCGTCGCCATAAGACCTATCTGTGTCGGTGTGATGTAAAGCAATTAGCAAAGAAAGATTCCTCAAATAGCACCACCAAAGTTTATGCGGTTATAAAAACTGCACACTGTTGATGGTGCCACAGTGAATTGTACGAGGCAAAATGTTTTACATGTTGCTTTACGTCGCACCGAGTCAGATGCGTACTATGGCAACGATGGGGCAGGAGTTGGAAGGAAGCTACCGCGGCCTTAATTAAGGTACTGCCACCATATTTGCATTGTTTGAAAATGGGAGACTACGGAAAACCATCTTCAGGTCTGTAGGCAGCGGGTTACGAACCCACTCTCTAACAAGTGCAAGCTAATACCTATGTGACCCAAGCCGCGTGTCCACTTTCTCGATGAAATGCAGTGTGGAGCGAGTTAGTTTGGCATCTCTTTCTTCGCAACGATCAGATTAAGGGCACTTAATTTGTTGGGTATGAACAACATAGCACTCCTGAGTGTGATTTCAGTGTAATGATTATTTGCACGTGGTTTATTGTTGCTGCAGTACCTTCTCACTCCACATTGCACGATGTACAGTGAGAGGTGCAAATTAGATTTTAAAATTCAAGATGTTAAACCTTATACATGTCTCGCGTTTCACATTCACCGTGTGTTTGTCATGTTATGACAGCAAATATCGCAGTCGCACGCCCTACGTTCATATGGCTTGTTATAGGGGTTGGGAGTGATCGCAAAATTCCGTAATTCATACCAGTTAATTAGCCTCTTGCTTGTTTACAGATGATTTTGTGACGATTGTCGTGATGAGGTGCTAAAGCTTCCCTGTGAGATCTCTCAGACGGTGAAGGTAGTTAGTATGGTACTCCTGTGGTCGAGGCATGTTTGCTAGGGAATCACTTCAAAAATATGGACTTTAAATTTGCGGGAGTGCCACTACGTTGGGGAGAGCGGCGTACATCTCCCACCCTCATTCGTAGAAGGAAGGCACCGAACAACGCCTTACTAGCAGCGTAAGCTATGGAGTAAAAGTTGAGGGAGCATGAAGCATGCCCCGACAGCACATCCGACAAGCCTTTGATCAGCTAGATGAGTTTGAAATAGGTCGGTTCGTCAGACTAAGAGAGACAGTTTGGACATTTCAGTGTACTGTTCACCACGCAAACTGTTCCCACTACATTGTGCCTCGGTGTTGGACGCAGTGGGAAGGTGAGGGCACACAAACGCATAGAGAAGGCTCAAGGCACATGTAGGGAGGATCTTATAATCGGACAACAGGCATCTCTGGCCACCATCCAGAGACATGTCTTGACATCTGTGGATATGCCTGAGTCTTCCGGTTCCATATCCAGGCGGCTAGCGGAGTACGGTCTGTCGTCAAGGCGCACATTACAATGATCTCCATTACCACCTGAGCGTCTCCTAGCATGTTTGAATTTCAAAATCAACATCTCGTTATTTGCAAATGAGGTGTCTACCTCGGAGACAAATTGTACACTAAAATGCATTATTGTCAAGCACTAAATTTTAGATTAACAAGAGAAGAAAATTTTCCTAGAATACAATATTACACAATTTACGCTAACAATTTTTTCTATTAAACACACAGCTCATCCTTAATAAATTTATATTGTTTACAAAATTCTACTTATAACATCTCCTGTACTTACAAACATAGTCAACTCATATACAGTATGTGGAATTACTTCAAATAATACTATACAACTGGTATTAGATTAAAATTTATATTGCATTTATTTACTTATTTATTTTTTACCTATTTTGGAACCTAAGTAGCATAACGACCTGCTGCGTCTTAACCAGATCCCCCTTTTGCCACCACTTTTCAGAGTTCTTGAGGGGCCTTCACAGCATCGTAGCGGTCACAGGGCCCTCGAAGTCCCCACTGACTTCACCCCTACAGGCAGTCCCCCACTTTGGCTGTCCAAACTCCTTAGACCAGGGGATGGAATTAATTTATTCACACACATATTTTATTTACAATAACCTGCACGGGACGAATGCCCACTAACATTTCGCTTATTTTCTCTGTTGCTGTTTATCCTCTTCTTGAATAACTTGAATTTTCGAAAAGGATCAAACACTACCCCTGGTAAACTGTTCCACTCCTTCACGCCTTTCCCAATGAATGAAAATTTACCCCAAAAGCTTCTGCTAAAATTCCTTCTAATTTTATACTTGTGGTCAGTCCTGCCGATATAATTATTTTCCAACTGAAGCCTCTCACGGATATCTCCCCATGCTTCTTCTCCTGTATAGGCTCTATATAATCCTATAAGTCTAGTTTTCTCCCTTCTCATACTTAAAGTTTCCCACCCAAGTTCCTTAAACATTTCTGATACACTACTCTTTCTCCTGAAATCCCCTGTTACAAATCTTGCTCTCTTTCAATTCTTTATTGCATCCCTTAAGTAGCCTCATTATGACATGTAATGATCTGTAGGCTTTCCCAAAAATGTCATCCACATGACCCTTCCAGTGCAAATTACTTTCAAATCTCACACCTAAGTATTTGCACTTGCCAACTTTTGGGATAACTACCTCATCCAAAGTATATTCAAATTCAGTTTTAAAACCTGTTTATAAATGTTGTAACAGTTGATTTGCATCCATTAACCTTCATATTATTTTATTCAACCCATTGTTGGATACTCTCAAGGTCCCTTTGTAATTCTGAGCAATCCTCAATGTTATTTATTTCCCTATAAACAATTATGTCATCTGCATACAATCTTATTTTTTATGTTGTATTATTCCCTAAATCATTTGCGTATATTAAGAAAAGTAACGGACCGATTATACTACCCTGTGCAATTCCCTTCCAAACTCTCTCTTCCTGCGATACATTATTTCCTACTTTGACTTTCTGAACCCTCGAATTTAGAAATGTTTTTATCCAACGTGTAGCCCTTATGTCCAATGCTATTCCATCCAAATTCTTTAATAATATTCCATGTTCCACTCTATCAAAGGCTTTGGAAAGATCTATTGCTATGCAATCTAACTGGTCTCCTTAATACAACTGATCTGATATGTCCTGCTGAAATCCCACCAGTTGTGCCTCACAAGATAATTCCTTTCTAAATCCATACTGGCTCCTCATGAACCAAATTTTATCATCACATATCCCTCTGATGTACTTTGATATTAAACTCTCCAGTATTTTACAAACTATACTGGTCAGCCTGATTGGTGTGTAGTTCTCTGGTTTCCTTTTTATCACCCTTTCCTTTATAAATTGGTATTACTTTATATTCCTTCCATTCCTTTGGTATTACACTATTATTTATGACATAGTCAAAGAGAAATTTTAAATAAGGCACTATGTACCACCCCATTGTCTTTAATCCCTCCCCAATAATTTGATCACTTCCTGCTGCTTTTCCTTGCTGAAACAGCTGGATTTCTCTGAAAATATCATCATTTGTGAATGAGAAGCTTCTTATTTCCCTATGTGTCTCTCCCTCTCTGTCTTCTGTTTCAGTTTCCAACTCCTGACAATCTTCTACTGATCTCTGAATTCCCTACTAAATAGGTTTGCTTTCTCAGTATCTGTTAAATAGTGTTCACCCCCTTCTCTACCATTGTAGGAATTTGGATTCCTTTTCTTTTTGATTCCTGACATATGAATACAACTTTTTTCATTTCCTTTTGTGGTCATTTCCCTCTTGAAGTATGCCATTCATATAATTCTCTTTTGCTTCCTTTTTCACTCTATTTATTTCCCTCATTAGCTGTTTTCTAGTTTCTCTACTCTCCCTAACCCCTTCGATTTTCCTGTTTACTAGTCTGCATTTTCTTTTTAATTTTCTTATTTCCCTTGTATAATAAACAGGATCTGGGGTCATTTTAACCTTCTTAACAGGTACAAAGCTCTTTTCTCCTTCCCAAATGATTCCTTTGAAATTAACCCAAAGTTTATCCACATTACTCCCTTCACTTATCCAACAACTGAATTGTGATTTAAGGTAAGTCCCAAATTCATCAACTTTAGTTTTTCTGTACAATTTCTTGTCTTGTGTGAGCAACTTATTAAGCCTTTTTGGTACCAGTCCTACATCCATTATTACAGCCTTATGGTCACTTATTCCTTCAATTACCTCAGTTTTATCAACAATTTTCCATGGTTTAAACAAGAATATATCTAATAAGTTATTGAGGCCAGTTGGTTCTTGTACTACTTGTGTATATCCTCCCTCCCAAATTAACTTATTTGCCAGTTTTTGTTCATGGTCTTCACTTGCAGCTCCATTCCATTCAACTTCAGGCAAGTTTAGATCTCCCCCAATTATTACCATATCATTATTATTGTTTTTATGAGTATAATCTATTACTTTCTCATATATTTCCATGTCTCTTTCCTCCCTTCCAGGCCCATATGTTCCTAAAATTTCCACCTCCTTCATATTATCACAAACTAATGTTATCCCTAATATTTCATCCCTTTCATCCGTGCCAGGAATGGGCAGCATTGCAGTTTGTGAATAGGTGACGAGTGATATACAGGGAAGAACCATGATTTTGGCTGAATTCGAGTCTGGAGACGTCCTGGCCCGCGCAGTGAACCAGTCTTCACCGTAGAGCGGTACACCACCCCAACGAGGGGTGTCACGACGTCAGGTGCTATTTTCTACGATTCCTGCTCCCAACAGATGGTGACTGAAGGGACTATGACGGTGTGGCGATACGTTTAGGAATTTCTGCAAGCGTGTGTGCTTCCTCTCCTGGTACAGCTCGACCAGCACAACTTTCCACTGAGGTAAAGCCCATCCTCGTAGACCAAGGGTATCCTGGCCTTCCTTCGTGATGTAATTACGCTTCCTTGACCAACAAAGTCTCCAGATCACGCACCCAACGAGAACGTGTGTGATGGAAATTTCGGCCATCGGTAGGTATGCCAGATATGGAAGGTCAGTTGTGCCACCAGTGGCAGGAACTTGTTTGGGAGAACATCCAACGTCTGCATGCATCAATGCATGACCTTATCGCCAACTGTCTCCGCGCTACGTGTCGTCCAACATTATACTACGTTCATTCAGTAAGTGTTTGTTACCCGAAAATAAATGCTTGGTGTGATACAGTATTTTGGTCTATTCTTTATACTACCATGTGTTGAGCCTGTTAGCCTGCGATGTATCCTACAGTTCATGGTGCGATTTGTTAATGAATATATGATTTTCTATGGAATATTTCTGGAGGAATTTAATTTACTGTCATCAAGTTTTTGATTTAATTAAAGACACGTTAATTAAAATTCTTCTACGGTATAATACTAAAATATAAGTGACAGCATAAACAATGGACTGCCATCTCTGAGAAACAAAATACTCTTGTATGAACTTAATGGCACAGGCTACAGCATAATGTGTCCTTTACAGATATTTTCATCTCATTTATAGCCATGAAAGTGTGAAATTTCAGAATTATTGGTGGTGATATATAAAGCCATTTGGGCCTGGCCTGTGGTGTCACAATAGCACCTCCTGTGTCGAAGGGGAAAGCAATGGTCAACTCCCACCTCCAGCGTAACCTTTTTTTTTTAGCTTCCCTACAGTGTACAGTATACGTATATGTAGATTATGTAACCAGTCTCCGACCGGATACATTTAACTTACAGAAGACATTGTAAAGTAGGATTTGTTTGAAAAAATGGTGACACCAGATTTATAACAGTTTCTGTTGAGAGATGATCCTCTATTCCTTCAATAGGGCGATTCCGGCAAGTCTCAATAGATGAACACAACTAATATCGATCATACAATCATATTCAACACATACCCATTTGGCTACAACAAGACATACAAAAAGCAAAAACAAAAACAAGAAAACAAGAACATAATTCGCTGAATACTGTTTTAATTGGAACATAGGTGATCAATTCCAGCCATGACGGGAGGGCAACCAAAGTGCAAATGTACAGAATTGCATATGTCCATCACAGGTGAAAGGGGAAAACAGAATGACAAGCCAAAAGTAGCAATTAAAATGCTACAACTTGTGCATTTCCGGAGGGAGTAATAAATGGCGCAACGAAAGCCTCATGATTGACGTTTGAATCTACAGTAGTCTATGGCACATAAATAACGATGGAAGCTTCGAATTTGTCTGTCGGAGCATGAATTTGTTTTCATTTGTCAGTGTAAGTACCGGTATCGCATTATACTGCGGATATGAGAACGTATGTTTCACGATTCATGCTCAGAATGGAAATATTGAGATAAAGCAACATACCGGTAGTTATAATAGTGTTATTTGCTTTACGTCCCATTAACTACTTTTATGGTTTCCGGAGACACCGAGGTGCGGGAATTTAGTCTAGAAGGAGTTGCCTTACGTGCCAGTAAATCTACTGACACGTGGCTGATGTTTTTGAGCACCTTCTAAAACCACCGGACTGATCCAAGCTCGAAGATGCCATGATGGGGTCAGGAGGCCAGCGCCTCAACCGTCTGAGCCACTCAGCCCACCATACCGGTAGTTCACTGAATACTTAAGTATTTCTTTGAAATATACACATATCCGTATGTCAGCAATCACTTTGGACTCTCTTTCTTTCTTTCTTTCTTTCTTTCTTTCTTTCTTTCTTTCTTTCTTTCTTCCTTTCTTAATCTGCTTACCCTCCAGGATTGGTTTTTCCCTCGGACTCAGCGAGGGATCCCACCTCTACCGCCTCAAGGGCAGTGTCCTGGAGCTTGAAACTCTGGGTCGGGGCATACAGCTGTGGAGGATGACCAATACCTCGCCCATGGGGCCTCGCCAGCTATGCTGAACAGTGTCCTTGTGGGGGATGAGAAGATTGGAAGGGATAGACAAGGAAGAGGGATGGATGCGGCCGTGGCCTTATGTTAAGTACCATCCGGGCGTTTGCCTGGAGGAGAAGTGGGAAACCACGGAGAAAACAATTCCAGGATGACTGAGCTGGGAATCGAACCCACCTCTACTCAGTTGACCTCCCGACGCTTAGTGGACCCCGTTCCAGCCCTCGTACCACTTTTCAAATTTCGTGGCGGAGCCGGGAATCGAACCCGGGCCTCCGGGGGTGGCAGCTAATAACACTAATCACTCCACCACAGAGACCGACACTCTAATATTTCTGCATTAATATTTTATGCTTTATCAGCCTTTCTATTTTATGAACCAGTACATACAGAAAAGCAGGAATATAGGAAGTAAGGATAGAATTATGTACGAAATGGAAGTCGTTAAATGGTTTAATGAGAGAAAATGGAAAGAATTTGCACGCCAATTAGGTGCACTTGTTAAATAGATATTGTGAAGAAATCGAAACCCACAAAAAAGTATGGAACCGAACAAAGGAAATTTGTAAATAGAATAGCAACCAAGAAAATACAGTCAACGAAGAGTAGATAAGAGTATTTCTCTGGATTACTAGGGGATTGTAATCAATTGAAAGTTATTATAAATGTGATCGCTATACTTAGTAATTTGAAGAACACTCTGCCCTTACTAGATGGTAAATAACCGCGGATGAACTATTAGCAAAAATGAGAAAATGGAAAAGGGAAATTCATATGCTATAAGCGCAACCACTCACGAATTTCGGAAGGAATTATAACATAATTTATATGATGGGAATGACAAGAATATGCCCCATATACAAAAGGAAGGGTTTGATAAATACGAAATACTACAATAATTAGAGGGCCATTACTTTGTTGATCGCATTTAGAAAGATTTATACTGGAATATCAGCAGAAGTGTCAAAATGGGCGGAGTATTATTCTCGGTGTGGATTCAGGAAAGGAATGAGAATGCGTGATTTATACTTAAAAGAATAATGCATACATACTTCACGAGAAGAGTGGCAAACTATATATTAAAGCCATTTATAACAGAAAGCTTTCGCATCAGTCAGCAGATGGGCGGCCAATATTAAGCTGGCTAGAAAACAGGTGACAAATAAAATTATTAATAGCAAGGAATAGCTATGTTCAGAGGTTAAATGCACGATAAAAGAGATCTATTAAAATAGTGAGCTAAAGCAGGGGTACAAGCTATCACTTGTATTGTTCATACTTTTGTTAACGTGATTATGGAAAATGCAGGTATAGAAAAAATGACAAACCCATGCCTTGACAATAAAGATATTCCTGGCATAGTTTTCGCAGACGTCATCAATCCGATCATTTTATTGCCGGGCGGTATGCAAAGCAGAATCACTAAAACTGCTTAATATTGCAGAAAACATTAAGGAACGTAATGGTATGTAAAATTGAAGCGCGAGTAATAAAAGAAAAATTGTATAATTAGGAATTATACAAGCATCTAACGGTAAGAAGGAATGGAGAAACAAGACGAGCAAAAGTGAAACGGCATGCCACTCTATCTAGCACGAGATGGCTGGAGAGAAAGATACCAAATATTGATTATAATTTGCAGAAAAAGTCCACCTCTTTGGTGTAGTGATTAGTGTGACTGGCTGCCACACCCGCAGGCCCGGGTTCGATTCCCGGTTTTGTCATGAATTTTAAAAAGTGGAACGAGGGCTGGAAAGTGGCCCACTCAGCCTTTGGAGGTTACCTGAGTAGAGGGGGTTCGATTCCCACCTCAGCCATCCTCAAAGTGGTCTTCCGTGGCCTCCCATTTCCCCTCCAGGCAAATGCCGGGATAATACCTAACTTGAGGCCACAGCCACTTCCTTCCCTCTTCCTTGTCTACCCATTCCAATCTTCCCATCCGCCCACAAGGCCCCTGTTCAGCATAGCAGGTGAGACCTCCTGGGCGACGTAATGGTCCTCCTTCCCAGTTGTATACCAACGAAATGTTTCACGCACGAGCACACTTCCCTTGAGGCTGTAGAGGTGGGATTCCCCGCTGAGTCCGAGGGAAAAAGAGCAACCCTGGTGGTTAAACGGATTAGGAAACAAACAAATAATGCAATAGAAAAGTATTCTACATTCGCTTGTAAACGCAGTAAAGAACTAGATGTCTTTCTTTCTTTCTTTCTTTCTTTCTTTCTTTCTTTCTTTCTTTCTTTCTTTCTTTCTTTCATTCTTTCTTTCTTAATCTGTTTACCCTCAAGGGTCGGTTTTTCCATCGACCTCAGCGAGGGATCCCACCTATCCCATCAAAGGCAGTGTGCCGGAGCATGCGACATTGGGTTGGGGGATACAGCCGAGGAGAACCAGTACCTCGCCCAGGCGAGCTCACCTGCTATGGTGAACGGGGGCCCTATGGAGGGATTGGAAGGGAATGGCAAGAAAGGGGGAAGGAATCGGCCTTGGCCTTAAGTTAGGTACCATCCCGGCATTTGGCCAGAGGAAAAGTGTAAAACCACGGAAAACCAGTTCGAGGATGGCTGAGGTGGAAATCGGATCCACGTCCACTCATTTGACATCCCGAGGCTGAGTGGACCCCGTTCCAGCCCTCGTACACCGAGCTCGATAACTGCAGTCGCTTAAGTGCTGCCACTATCCAGTATTCGGGAGATAGTGGGTTCGAACCCCACTGTCGGCAGCCCTGAAGATGATTTTCCGTGGTTTCCCATTTTCACACCAGGCAAATTCTGGGGCTGTACATTAATTAAGGTCACGACCACTTCCTTCCCACTCCTAGCCCTTTCCTGTTCCATTGTCGCTATAAGACATATCTGTGTCGGTGCAACGTAAAGCCAATAGCAAAAACAAAATAGCAGCCCTCGTACCACGTTTCAAATTTCTTGGCAGAGCCGGGAATCGAACCCGGGCCACCCGATGTGGCAGCTAATCACGCATCACGCTAACCACAACACCAGAGAGGCGGACAAGAACTAGATGTAATAAGTAATATACGTAATGGTTAGCGTGATTTGCTGCCACCCCCGGAGGTCCGGGTTCGATTCCCGGCTCTGCCACGAAATTTGAAAAGTGGTACGAGGGGAGGAACAGGGTCCACTCATCCTCAGGAGGTCAACGGAGTAGCGGTGTGTTCATTTCGCACCTCAGCTATCCGTGAAGTGGTTTTCCGTGGTTTCCCCCTCCAGGCAAATGCCGGGATGGTATCTAACTGAAGGCCACAGCCGCTTCCTTCCCTCTTCCTTGTCTATCCCTTTCAATCTTCCCATGCCCCCTTAAGGCCCCAGTTCAGCGTAGCAGGTAAGGCTGCCTGGGCGATGTACTGGTCATCCTCTCCAGTTGTATCCCCTGACACAGTGTCTGAAGCTCCAGGACATTGCCTTTCAGGCGGTAGTGGTGATATCCCTCGCTGAGTCCGAGGAAAAAAACCGACCCTGGAGGGTAAACAGATAAAGAAGTAGAAGAAGAATTTCTACAAACTGCTACTAATAATAATAACAATGGGTCTACCAGAATGTACAGCTAATACTGGAATTACAATTCTATGCGAATATACCGTGTGATTCAGCCGACTCTTCCAATGTTGCCCTATGCAACCCAACTAACGTGATACATGGTCATAAGTTGGTGCATCCCCTGCAGGCGTACTGTAGAGAACTAATGGCCATTGAGCACTATTTGCACTCGATTCTGAACCCTACCGACTGGATATATCGCCCGCTCGCAAAGCATGACGATTTGAAATCATGTAGTTACGTACTTTGACCATGTAACTACGTTAATATATCGTGACTCGTGACCGGGTGATGAGGAGGGGAATCAATGTATAAAACAACTTAACAGTTCGGTAATTAACGTCTTTAATACAGAACCGGACGGCCTATGTATTCTACACTCATCGTACCACCAGCATGGTCCCAGCAGTGTAGCGTAACGGATGTGGTTAGTCGTAAGCCTGGCAATCAACGGACTGTTCCGCCGCTTGTGCGAATCCTGCACCGTATAACTATTTTTGCATCGGTATGATGTTTGAATACGTAAATACAGGCCCACTTTTGTCACATTCAAACAGTAGAACGACGCTGTTATTCAGCTCGTACCCTGAAAATACTCCGCTGGTTAGGGCCTGAATGTAATCTCCGCCCTCAGTCGGCACGTTTTCACAGAGGAATACATTGAAATGCTCGTCATTGATAGGGAAGCAAGAAAAAAAGCGTGCGAGGCACTATGGCTGCACCAGGAACGGTATCCCGAAAGGTGACACCCGACTGCTACGACACTCCGCCGTGTCGGAAAACGCTTAAAGACAAGCAGCCACCAGTCCGTGATAGGTCCCTTACATCGGGTGAAACAGAAGTGGCCGTTCTGGGGTCAGCTCTTAATAATCCACACATCAGTACAAGGCGATTGCACAACAGGTAAACACCAGCCAGCTGTCCGTCTGGCGAATACTGCATGAACATAAATTTCATCAATACCAACTTGAGCTATAACAAGAGCTCCGTGGGGGGATATCGAAGCACGAATGCAGTTCTGTCGGTGGCTGATAGGCAGGCTGGACAATGATGCAGCATTCGTATCGCACATCTTGTTCTCGGACGAATCGCGGTTCCACAATTATCGCGGTTCCACAATTATGGGAACGTCAATCGCATCAACCTGCACTGTTGGAATCCGTATAATCCTCACTGCGTTTGACAGGCGGCCCATCAAGTACGATGGGGAGTGAATGTGTAGTGTGGAATCTTGGAGGATCGTCTGATTGGACCTTATTTATTTGAGAACCATTAGACGGGCCAACGCTAACTGCACTATCCGCGGCAGGAACTCCCTCTGCTGCTGGAAGATGTGCTCTTGCACGATCGTTTGACGATATGGTTGTAACAGGATGGAACTCCACCACATTCAACTTCACGCTTTCGTAACCATCTGAACGAGGAACTGCCAGGGAGATTGATAGGACGAGGAGGCTCTGTTTCTTGGCCCACCAGATCACCGCATTTAACGTCATTAGTCTTATTGTGGGGATACTTTACGAACGTCATTTACACTCAAGCGCCGGGAAACACCCCGACCAGCTTTGGCAAATCATCACGGACGCGTGCCGAGCAATTACACTTGGAATGCTCCAGAGCTCAAGATGATCTATTTGACACCGGGCTCGAATGTGCATAAACCAATACGGCCACCTTATCGAGCATTTGCTGAGATAAAACGTTGTCAGGGCAGCAGTGTTCCTATTATTTCCCGTCCGTATGCGTCCGGCCTGCTAACTAATCGGCCTTTCTTAGGGCTACAAACACATTCATTCACACATAATTTGCATGAAGCGGGTGTTGAATTTACATTACGTACGATACGTATTAACAAATATTTCAAAAATACGGAATCTTCGCCCTGGACTCGAGCCTTCCAACTCGAACGTAAGCGATCTCTGGCGCTACTTTCCCAACTACGGTATGGTTCCTTACGGCACAATGTGCAGCTTATAGCATGTATTGTGCGGCTCCATGGCTAAATGGTTAGCGTGCTGGAAGTTGGTCACAGGGGATACGGGCTCGATTCCCGCCAGGGTCGGGAATGTTAACCACCATTGGTTAATTTCCCTGGCACGGGGACTGAGTATATGTGTCGTCTTCTTCATTTCATCCTCATCATGACGTCCAGGTCACCTAAGGGTGTCAAATCGAAAGACCTGCACATGGCGAGCCGAACATGTCCTCGGACACTCCCGGCACTAAAAGCCATACGCCATTCCATTTTTTTGCTAGGGACACAGATAGGAAAGGCCTAGGAGTTTGAGAAAAGCGTCCGTGGCATTAATTAGCGTACAGCCCCAGCATTTGTCTGGTGTCAAATTCGTAAACCACTGAAAACCATCTTCAGGGCTGGCGACAGTGGGATTCGAACCCACTATCTCCCGGATGCAAGCTCACAACCGCGCGCCTCTAACCGCGCGGCCAACTCGCCCGATCCATTTCATTTCATAGCACGTATTAGTATTACCGTGGTCACATTATCAATTTGGTGTTACACTGGCTTGTTAGGTTCATAAATGATCTAGAAGGCACAAGCATGCCGTCCATTGTTTAATAAGAGTATAATATTACGGCGTTCTATTATGGTAAGGCGATAAATAATAAGATATCCGGTTGTGTTTTCTGAATACACCAGCAGGGCAGATATGTTCAGAAGAGAATCAATATTGCAGGTTGCATAAAACTACATTGGAAGGGGCGGCTGAATCACAGGGTATAAGTATACAAGCAGATATGGCTTTTTTTTTTTGGTTTGTTGCTAGTTGTTTTACGTCGCACCGACACAGATAGGTCTTACGGCGACGATGGGACAGGAAAGGGCTAGGAGTGGGAAGGAAGCGGCCGTGGCCTTAATTAAGGTACAGCCCCAGCATTTGCCTGGTGTGAAAATGGGAAACCACGGAAAACCATTTTCAGGGCTGCCGACAGTGGGGTTCGAACCTACTATCTCCCGAATACTGGACACTGGCTGCACTTAAGCGACTGCAGCTATCGAGCTCGGTGCAGATATGGCTAAAATGGTAATAAAATATTGGTTAGGATTAAGGAGGAGAAGCGGGAGGGATATACTGATGTTAACTTACCAACATCAGATGAAACCCCTGTAAGGTGGGTAATCAACGCGAAAGATATCCGGCTCCATGGCTAAATAGTTAGCATTCTGGCCTTTCGTCACAGAGACCTCGGGTTCGATTCCAGGCAGGCTAGGGAATTTTAACCATAGTTGGTTAATTCCGCTGGCACAGGGGATGGGTGTATGTGTCGTCTCCATCATAATTTCAACCTCATCACGAAGCGCAGGTCGCCTACGGTCGTCAAATTAAGGACCTGCATCTGGCGAGCCGAACTTGTCCTCGGTTACTCCCGGCACTAAAAGCCATGCGCCATATCATTTTTTATGCAAGGCCAAATATACCCTAGATAGAATAGACTAAAGATATTCAGAACGACGAAGCTGAGTGAGAAAGTAACTATTAGAGTGAAAGATGTTGCGAGGCAGATGATCTTGTCAGAATGTACGACCAAACGTACATTACTGGAATTCTGTGAAATTAGCAAAATTTTGTCAATAAGGAAAGAATTGCGAATACAGAATTAAGAAGGACTTTTTACAATTAGATAGATCTTATGTCCACGATGAAATTAGAAAGGCCTAAGAGTGGGAAGGATTCGGTCGTGGTCTTAATTAAGGTGCCGCAGCATTTGGCTGGTATGAAAATGGGAAACCACGTAAATCCATCTTCAGGGCTGTCGAAAGTGGGGTTCAAACCCATTATCTCCCGGATGCAAGCTCATAGCTGCGCACCCATAACCGATGTAAGAAATATGCTATGGTGGTTAATGGGTATCTATAAGAATAAAAGTCAAAGAGAAGAGAAAAGGAAAGTCATACAATTGTAAAAATTATTAAACAAAGAGTGGGTTACACAGGGAAGGACAGCACAAAGATATGTGGCAAAAGAAATAAGAGAAAGTAAATTGAACACTAATTTAACTAATGAAGGTTAGGATACATAAGTGTCCTTAGAATATACTCTATAACATCTAGGACTGAAGAGGTGGTAATTGAAAAATGGGCAAAGACGATTATTAGGCTTAATAATAATATTTAATGTAGTAATAGATACACTAAGCGTAATCAAATGCATACATCAAACACACATTACACGTTACGCAATTTTTTGGATGACCTCCAGCCATTAAATACGTTCATGTCAAAAACTGTTTGGAATGCAAAATTTTATTTTTACAAGTTGCTTTACGTCGCACCGAGAGAGATAGGTCATATGGCGATGATGGATTGCAATAATAATTACTCTCTTCCCAGTTTCGGGTAGCATAGAGAATAAGGAGTATTTCATAGTATTCTACTCTAGCAATTAATTCAAAATATTCCGAAAGGAGATTACTTCCCGTAAAGATTCTTTCCTAGATAGAACCACTTATCACAATTTTTTTAATACTCCGAACGTTCTGCCTCTAAATGCCACGAACTGGGTGAGTTGGCTGTGCATTTACAGGCGTGCGCCTGTGAGCTTGCATCCCGGAGATAGTGGGTTCGAATCCCACTGTCGGCAGCCCTGAAGATGGATTTCCGTTGTTTCCCATTTTCACACTAGGCAAATGCTGGGGCTGTACCTTAATTAAGGCCACGGCCGTTTCCTTTCAACTCCTAGACCTTTTCAATACCATCGTCGCCATAAGACCTATCTGAAATGAAATGTCGTATGGCTTTTAGTGCCGGGATATCCCAGGAAGGGTTCTGCTCGCCAGGTGCAGGTCTTTCTATTCGACGCCCTAGGCGACCTGCGTGTCGTGATGAGGATGAAATGATGATGAAGACAACACATACACCCAGCCCCCGGACCATTGGAATTAATCATTTAAGGTTAAAATCCCCGACCCGGCCGGGATTCGAACCCGGGACCCTCTGAACCGAAGGTCATACGCTGACCGTTCAGCCAGCGAGTTGGACAAGGCCTATCTGTGTCAGTGCGACGTAAAGCCACTAGCAAACATAAATAATGAAAATAAATGCCACGAAACCTACAACAAAGTGAAGTTATATCACACTCCCGTCCGACACAATCCGTTATGCTGAAATATTTACGACCAGACTGTGCCAGCAGAGAGTCCATTGAGAACTCCACTACACTCAACAAAAATATGCATAATTTACCGGAGCTCTCTTTCGCTTAAAATATAGTTACAGTAATGCTACATACACCCATAATTACATTCAATAATATCGCTAATTAACTCGCTTAGTAAATGTCTTATACTGAGTACAAGGGGAGGCAATAAAATAAGTTGTGCTTCACTTGCAGTTCATCAACAATAAATTATATTACTCATGATATTGTGCACAATAACGAGTAATAGGAGAATGTTCCTTGAAAATGAAACGAGGTGACTTAACAACTTTTGAACCAAAAGCCTTTATTTATTCCATATTAGGTAGGTATAAACAAACTTTTTACAATAAAATAATATTCAGTGAGAACTTACGTCCCTTGTTTGCAATGGAAGAGTTCGAATAAAATCATATATTACCATGCATCTCCCAGCGACACCAGGGAGTATTTCTTAAGACTACTCATCGTCGTATGCGAGTCATAGTAGAAATAAAACACATGGCTCGGTTTGGGTAACGTAGCAATTACCTGTCAAAAAGGAATGGGTTCATTCTCTATTGCTTACTTAGACATTGTTATGCCATACTCGTTTTATTGTGACGGTCAAATATCAATATCAAGGAATTTTTCGAATGTTCATTTCAATTGGAAAGCCTCCATGGCTCAGGCGGCAGCGAGTCGGCCTGTTACCTCTGGGTTCCGTGGTTCAAATTCCGGTCACTCGATATCAGATTTATGCTGGACAAAGCGGAGGCGGGACATGATTTCTCCGGGTACTCCGATTTTCCCTGTCATCTTTCAATCCAGCAACAATCTCCAGTATCACTTCATTTCATCTGTCAGTCATTAATCATTGTCCCAAAGGAATGTGACAGGCTTGGGCAGCCGGCACAATTCCTGTCCTCGCTGCTAGATGGGGCTTCAATCATTCCATTCCTGACTCGGACAAATGATTGGAAACAGGCAGTGTATTTTCAGTTTCGATTGTCACCGTATCAACAACAATGTTATTTAATTTGCGTCCACTAACTACTGTTTCGGATGTTCTGAGACGCCGAGGTGCCAGAATTTTTCCCGCAGGAGTCCATTCACGCGTCAGTAAATCTGCCGACACGTCGCTGATATACTTGAACACCTTCACATACAACCGGCCTGAGCCAGAATTGAAGTTGCCAAGTTGGGATCAGAAGGCCAGCGCCCCAAACGTCTGAACCACTCAACCCGGCGTGTTCCCGTACAGAACTCCCGCACACAGTCATGGAATTTCTCCAGAACACCTTTCTTGATAAGAATAGCACGTGGACGGGGATATGGTCATTCGAATATTTTGCCTTCTAGAGGAGGGAGATGAGCGTGAAAACTATTATTATTATTATTATTATTATTATTATTATTATTATTATTATTATTATTATTATTATTATTATTATTACTATTACTATTATTATTATTACTCCTTAATCCGTTTACCCTCCAGGGTTGGTTTCGCCCTCGGACTTAGCGATGGATGCGACTTCTGTCGCCTCAAGGCGAGTGTCCTGGAGAGTGAGACTTTTGGGTCGAGAGGATACAGCTGGGGAGAAGGACCAGTACCTCGCCCAGGTGACCTCACTTGCTATGCTGAGCAGGAGCCTTGCGGAGGGATGGGCAGATTGGAAGGGATAGACAAGGAAGAGTGTATGCAGCGGCCGTGGTCTTAAGTTAGGTACCATCCAGACATTTGCCGGGAAGAGAAGTGGGAAACCACGGAAACCACTTCGGGGATGGCTGAGGTTGAAATCGAACCCCCTATATTCAGTTGACCTCCCGAGGCTGACTGGACCCCGTTCCAGCCCTCCACCCTCGTACCAATTTACAAATTTAGTGGCAGACCCGTGAATCGAACCCGGGCCTCCGTGGGTTGCAGCTATTCAGACCAACCACCACATCACAGAGGCGGACATTATTATTAGCCTATCATTATTATTAATATTAATAGTACTAGTAGTAGCATTAGTAATAGTAGTAGTAGTAGTTGTTTAAGTAGTAGGAGTAGTAGTAGTAGCACCGTCCTATAGGTGTGAAGGAGTCCAGCTACCTTGAATATTCATGAGATTTTCCGATTATAATTAATAATATTTACGCCGGCCCCGTGGTGTAGGGGTAACTTGCCTGCCTCTTACCCGGAGGCCCCGGGTTCGATTCCCGGCCAGGTGAGGGTTTTATACCTGGACCTGATGGCTGGTTCGAGGTCCACTCAGCCTACGTGATTAGAATTGAGTAAGTATCTGGCGGTGCGATAGCGGCCCCGGTCTAGGAAGCCAAGAATACTGGCCGAGAGGGTTCGTCGTGCTCACCACACGACACCTCGTAATCTGCAGGACTTCGGGCTGAGCAGCGGTCGCTTGGTAGGCCAAGGCTGTAGTGCCATGGGATTTTCTTTTGGTTTGGTTTTGTTTGGTTTGGTTTGGTTTGGTTTGGTTTGGTTTGGTTTGGTTTGGTTTGGTTTGGTTTATTTAATAATATTTAACCAATTTGCCTAAATTCAACTACGGCTAACCATATTTTGATTACTGTAACACATTATCATATACAAGTCCTGTAAGATTTTCATAATGTGACAAAATAAATCAAACACTTAGCTGTCTTTACATAACTAATAAGTAAACTAATCGTGAAATAATCATGATATCATCAGACGTATCGGAAAATGAATGTTCGTATCCATATCCACTATCTTGTATTACTCCTTTCCCAATAATCGAAGTCCAATGAATTCGACATGTCTTAATTTGTTCTATTGGTTTTTCGCCACAGCGACTCAAACCGGTCTTATGGCGACTATGGGATAGCAAGAAGTGAGGAATGGAGTGGACTGGCCTTAACTAAGGTACAGCCAGGTGAGAAAATGACAAAATAAGGGAAACCCACCTGCAAGGCTGCCGACAGTGGGATCCGAAGCCACCATTCCCCAAATGTAAACTCACATCTATGCGACACATACCACGCAGAAAACTACACTGATTGCCTTAAACTAATTTACAAGGTATTTTCCACAAGTATTTCTACACTTAACCTAAGTTCTGGATCAGTTACATGTCAGTTCCGTATATCTATTTTGTAGAATAATGCCATCTTGGAAAGAAACCACGTGCGCTAAACCCTTTTAACACATAAATAATTGTGGAAAGGCAGTCACCACACAAAATATAATATATATATAGGTATACTAAGCACGAGATAAACAAAATACGTAATATTCTGAAGTCCGTATTCCCAAACTCACACTGAATGAAATGTTTCTTTTATAGGAAATAATGTAAAGTTGAAATAGCGAACTTAAAAATTACATTATTTTAATAACAACTTGCTTTACCTTGTACCGACACAGGTAGGTCTTACGGCAACAATGGGATAGAAAACGGCTTGGAGATGGAAGGAAGCGACCGTGGTCTTAATTAGGGTAGAGCTCCAGCATTTGCCCGATGTGAAAATGGGAAACCATGGAAACCTAACTTCAGCACTGCCGGCAGTGGGATTCAAACCCACTATTCCCGAATACAACCTGACAGCTACGTGACCCAAAACACGTAACTACTCGCTAAACTCATATTCCTTAACGTGTATATCCAACACGCAGTGATGATAATACGAAAATAATTTTACAGTCTAAAGCAGTGGAAAGAACGCTCTTATTGTTACCTGGCCTTTGACATCGTGATGATAGCCACAGGACCTCCAGTTTTACCTGAACGGCTAGGACATGAATTTCATCTTTAAAAAATCCTTCCTGTCTTGGTCAGGTTTAAAATTGCAGCCGTCTTGGGGGAAGTCAGCGACTGTAACACTCATTGCGCATCACTTGTAGTTCATCAACAATTAGTCATTTGCTGAGGACAGATATTCACATTGAAGAAGTAATAACAATAATATTGTTAATAAAAATTAGTAGTAATAATTTACCAAGGATACACGTTGCCAGGATATATAAACTGTGCGCCTTCTCCACTACAGCCAACTCCGACAGTGATTGAGAAATTTTAAGAATTTCTAAAACTTTCTTCTCCTATGAGTACATGGCTCTGGCATCTATTTTCTGCAGATCTATGGTGGGCTAAGCCCAAATTAATTCACGGAGTAATGTAATTTGTTGTATTTGGTAAACCTTGTCGCTGGTTATTTTTATTTTATGTGCCAAAATTGTCAATATTTCACCTCGTTCCTCTCCTAATGTAATCTGCCTATCACATGCTTGTAACTAACTTCTCTAACCAATCATAACCCGGGGTGTGCATGGACATTTAGCCTATCACTGCAGAGATTAGTAGATTCTATATTTTCAAATTTTAAGTATACATTTCTCTATCCTTATATCTATGATCTTTTAATATTTAGCCCAGATTTTGAGTCTCATATGTCTCAACTACACCAAGTTCTTTCCAGATTACGTTCTATTGGTCTGACAGTTAACCCCTCTAAAAGTTCCCTAGCTCAAACTTCTATAAAGTTCTTAGGTCACATTGTGTCATCGCAGGGATTAGCTGTCGATCCCGAACGTACTTATGCTATTTCTAACATCCCACCTCCCAAAAATCTCAAGCAAACGCGCACCTTTTTAGGCATGGTTTCTTTCTATCACCGGTTCGTTCCTAACTTTTCTCACATTGCTGAGCCTCTCAATTATCTGAAACCGTAAAAATGTTCCTTTCAATTGAACTCAATCTCAACAACATGCCTTTCTTCAGCTTAAATCTCTTTTGGTGCATGCTCCCATTCTTCAATTTCCTGATTTCTCCTTACCTTTTGACATACATACTGATGCTTCTAATCTTGCTGTCGCTGGTGTTCTAACTCAGGTTGTTAATGATGTTCCTCTACCTATCGCCTATTTCAGTAGACTTCTTTCTCCTATTGAGAGGAAATATTCAATATTTGAGCGTGAAGCCCTGGCCTTATTAAATACTATTGAACACTTTGCTGAATATTTGGAGCATAAAGAATTCCTTGTCAAGACACACAATCAGGCTCTCTCATGGTTGTTACACAATGCACCTAAGATTGGCAGAACTGGCCGATAGCTCATGCGATTGTCTAGATAAAAGTTTTCCCTTAAGTTCATTTCTAGCACTGAGAATTCTGTAGCTGACGCTCTTAGTCGCTTATTTGCAACTTCTACTCCTCAGTCAAGTACGACTGACGATCTATCCCCGGATGTCTCTATGATGCTTTCATCTTCCTCCATTAATGCTGTTTTTTCGTTAACAGACTTTCCTCTTTCATTCAGTCCTGTGAGTCGCATCAGCTCACCGATCAGTTCTGCATCCAACTCAAACAATCCATCTCTGATCCCACTTATCAGGGTCCCTTTACCATTTTTAAAGATCTCTTGGTCTACAAACCCACTAAGAAAGCTTCTCTTAAAGTGGTGCTTCCACAGGTTCTTCACTCCATGATCCTGCAATATTATCATTCCTCCCCTGTGGCTGGGCATCTAGGCATCACTAAAACGTACAACCGTATAGCCTCTCTTTTCTTTTGGCCTCAAATGCGTAAGTCTATTCGCAACTTTGTTCAAATTTGTGAATTGTGTCAAAATTCTAAACCTTTAAACACAAAGTCTGTTGGTCTTCATTCTGCCCTTCCACCCACTCACCCTGCCCAAATGTTTTTCATTGATCTAGTTGGACCAATAGTTCGTTCTTCTCGTGGCGACTTGTATATTTTCACCTTGTTGGATGCTTTTCAAAATTTCTAGTCCTTCGACCCTTACGGAAAATTTCTACTAAGATCATCATCAATTTACTCACTGAACAAATCTTTCCTATTACCGGTTTGCCTGTTAATATTTTTTCTGATAATGCTTCTATCTACACATCAAGTGTCTTTTTTAAATATGTGCTTTCAACTGGGTATCGTCCGACTCGTTGGCTAAATTGGCTAAATGGTCAGCGTACTGGCCTTCGGTTCAGAGGGTCCCGGGTTCGATTCCCGGCCGGGTCGGGGATTTTAACCTTCATTGGTTAATTCCAATGGCCCGGGAAGTGGGTGTTTGTGCTGTCCCCAACATCAATGCAACTCACACACCACACATAACACTGTCCTCCACCACAATAAAACGCAGTTACCTACACATGGCAGATGCCGCCCACCGTCATCGGAGGGTGTGCCTTACAAGGACTGCACTCGGCTAGAAATAGTCACATGAAATTAAATAAATTAATTAAAAACTGGGTATTAAACGTATTTTGACTTCTCCCTACCACCCTCAGTCCAACACCGTGGAAAGGTATCACCGTAATCTCAAAGTTGCTTTATCTATATTTCATAGTTCTTTCCAGAAAGACTGGGATTCTCATCTTTCCTCTAAAATTTTTGAAATTTGTCTGCCTTTAAACGCTAACCTTTAGTCACCTTTTCTAGCCTCTATCTCACCGTCAGATTGCTCCTCAATTCTAATCACGTAGTGGACCTCGGACCAGCCCTCAGGTCCAGGTAAAAATCCCTGACCTCGCCGGGAATCAAACACGGTGCCTCCCAGTAAGAGGCAAGCACGGGGCCGCCATATTGTAAGCGAAACATAGAAAAATATAATTCGAATTTAATAGGCCTACATCATCAAAACAACAATTTCGCACTCATTTCAAAATTATCTGAAAGAAGTTTTTAATGACATTCACTCATGTGCTAGAGATATCAAGTAAAAATAAACGGCACAGTTAATTTCCCTATTCTGTAACAACGTATCTGAAGAAGCCTCAGAATGACATGAGATAAGTAAGCAGAAAGCAATATTATTGGGAGGAAGTATGTTTCCCTGCTGTTTTAATATTACAGTATTCCATTTGGATATTTGCATTTACTGGTAGTCAGTGAATTCCGTTAGCAATGGCTAATTTCCTGAAGGTGCCAGCCAGATAGCTCACTTTAACTCTCAAATAAATGGTTGAAAACCATAACGGTATAAGTGACATTTAAAAAAATAGATAAGTGCAGAATGTAACTCCGGGGGTATGTATATTTTCATCAGCAAAAAGATACAAGTGATAGCGGTAATATTCTGCTCTCTAGTGATGGGTGGTATAACTACAAATAGCATGCTTTATATGAGTGTTAAGATGTTTAAATGCCTTTGTCTCTGAATGATCAAAATGTTACTTATACCGTTATGGTTTTCATCCATTTAAATATAGAAAATTCTGAGCTTTCAACTCGCTCTTCCTGGAATGAAGTTATGTACAGGTTTGTCATCTGACCCTTGATGTGTTGAAATGAAATGGATTATGGCTTTTAGTGGCGGGAGTGTCCGAGTACAAGTTTGGCTCGCAAGATGCAAATGTTTTGATTAGACGCGCGTAGGCGACCTGAGCGTCGTGATGACGATGAAAGTATGATAGGGATGACATATACAGTACACCCAGCCTGCATGCCAGCGGAACTAACCAATTATGATTAATATTCGTGACCTTGCCGGGAATCGAACCCGGAACTCCTGTGACCCAAGGCCAGAACGCTAACCATTTAGCCATTGAGACGAACACTTGATGTGTTTACTTTAAAGGTCGAAGTGTTTTCCAGTTCCTTGCTCTACCATCGGCCATTCAGTGCCATTTGTGAATAAAGAGCTATTTAAACAGAGAAAGCTGCGGTATTTTTATTATATCCGAACTTCGAACGTGTACAGTATTACCTTAGAAATGAAAAATTCTCTGAATCAAGATGTTACCCTACTTACACCCAGTCCCAGTGAGAATCTCTCCTCTAACGGGTCAGCGATCACCGATGGATTGCATAGTCAAAGCTTCCTGAACACAAAGAGGGCCTGAATCAGAATATATCCGAGATACCATCTCCTATTCTATAGCAACCAATACCCCCACTCTCAGGAACACTTACTAGGCCACTCAGCCGTTGCCCATGGTTCACGAAGAAGGTGGTGACTGAATTAACCCACACCACGAACTGTATTAAAATAATAATAATAATAATAATAATAATAATAATAATAATAATAATAATAATAATAATAATAATAATACTAATAATAATAATAATAATAATAATAATAGATGAAAGAAGGTGCCGGGGTGAATGGGTCTAACTACCACATCAAAGTTAATTTCAAAACTGTAACAAGGTTATATTTTCTTTCCTTTTTTAGAATTTCAAACTTAACAATCTTTCACTAAGTGAACACAAAAATATATCAGGTACTATGTCAAACTAGAAACAAGATACGAAAGATCCCAATTTTAGTTATTTTTACACTCTTGGGATACGCGCCCCTATTTTTACAATTTTGAGCTCTTAGCTCAATTTTACCAAAACACAAATTTTAATGCAAGGGCAGAAATCCCCTAATGCCTGGAGCACATGCTCCCAAAATGTCAATGTCAAGCCTCCCAGAGGCACCTTTACAACACTTGAAAAGAGCTGACACGCTCTCAGTCTTTCAAGCCTCTTAAAGGCAATACCAGACTTTACAATTAATTGCCATCAAGGCACAACTTACAAAAATGACAGGGGGGTATCTTGTACAGAACCTACCGCGCCTTAGCGGAAAAAGAAAAGGTTAAGTAAATGGCCCGAAATACCTAAATGAATTGAGACGTGTACTTGCACTCCTAAACACTCATTCTAAAACCTAAAAGGCACTAGGCAGATGAAACAGGGGCAATTCCCAAACTATGGAGGTGACCCGTATAAGAGTAATTTAAGACATTACAGAAAGGAAGAAAACCAGTTACGAAACGTAGTCACCTCAATCCAATATGAAGGGGAGCCCGAGAGGGTACAGCACTCTCTATCCCCGATTTACAGTTAAAGATTTTATGAAGTTTCACGTAAGCCGACAAAAATTACATATTTAGAAAAGTAGGTTACATGGAAAATACTCGGACCTATCCCTCGGGTTAAACTGCGGAGCTAGCAAAAGGTGAAGATGTTAAGTGGCCATACCTTATCGAAGTACTGCTGCCTGATGAAAGAGGCACCTCCCGCCCCCCTGCTTCACATACAAACACTTAGTTAGATGTTGATCAAGTGGCCAAGAGACGTGAAAATCCGCAGTTTATGAACCCTCGGGGAAGGTTCGAGACCTTTCCTGAATAATCAAGACACACGCACGGCGTTTTATTGGTTAACATCAAAAGTTACACTCAAAATCGAAGAAGAAATTCGTAATAGGCTGAAAATTAATTACAGATATTAGGGATTGGCTGAATTCAAAACTGGCGGAAAGAAAAGATAAATATTGCCAACCCAAAGATGAATAAACAAAATTTACTAAAGAAGAAACTTATGAATACAAATTTTTTTCAAAAAAGATTCTCTCACTTCGCACCAGGGTGTATGATCATAGTTTGTGTAGTGACATCTATGAGAGAATGTCCACACTTCTTGATCAATGGAAAACAAAACAAGTTGAAATTCACACAGTACTGGCAACTTCATAATCACAAAATTACGGTAGTGACATCCCCTGAGGAAAAGTTTAAGTAGGTCTAGTTCCAAGTTCAGTGTTTCTCCTGTAGAGGAGTTCTCATTGGCGCAAGATTAAAATGCGTGGTGTAGAGGTGTACCTCCCGGTACAATAATAATGATAATAATATTAATACCGTGCCCAGTCAGCTTTCTTGGGGGTCTGGCACCGAATTAACTAAGCGCTAGACATAACTCCTCGGAAGACACTGGGGTGGGGGGGCCTCAACCCCGACACGGCGCGTCCCATATGGCTGATAGGAGATGTTCCTGTAGATATGCAGGACAGGTGTGAATAAGGTCAAGCCAAATAAGCACCCGCGGATCAACTGAGGCAAAATGGACTGCAGTCAAAGGTCTCGACGGCGGAAGAGGATATTTCCCAACGGCTGAGAGAGTTCTAACCACGGACTCCTAATTAATAGTAAATGATAATTTAGCCGGAAGACACCAAGAGGCACCGAGTTGTAACCTTGTAATCATACCAGTATGATCACCCCCTGCATGTATCTTCAACTTGCAACATTGGAATGATGGATAACACGTTATCAGAGCAACAACCCCAGGCTCTGGACACACCTAGTCCGGTTTCTCCCGATCATCGCATTCTGGGGGATCGGGAGCATCATGCAGAGAAGAGTCGTAGCTTCTCAAAATATATTCGTCCCAAGAAAAAGACCTTCTTAGGTACAATTAATGTCAACACCCTACTGGAAACAGGCAAGCTTAAACAGCTAACGGGCACCCTGGATAATTTCGATATTCAAATCATAGCACTCCAGGAAACGCGCTACCAGAATGAAAACCATTTTGACTCTGAAGAGTACAGGATATTTAAGGGTAAAACTGCCATAAGTATCCATGGGAACTTAATACAACTTGGAACAGCTTTTGCGGTACGAAAAACTATCATCAGTTCTGTACTTGATTTTACATCCCCATCTGAAAGAATCTCAGTACTTACTGTGAAATATGGCAATAAAGCTTACTCCTTGGTCAACGCACACCCTCCCACAAACATTGACAATAAGAAAAACCCAGAGAAAGTGGAAGCCTTCTGGGAACTCTTAGAAGAAACCACTAGCAAGATTCCAAAGCATCACGTGAAAATCTTAGTAGGTGTTTTTATCGCACAGGTTGGCAGAGAGAGGAAAGACAAATGGATTGTTGATCATCACTCGGCACATTGGAGAACGAATAAAAACGGAGAACGTCCTATAGACTTCTGTAAAGCCATTGTCTTAAAACTCATGTATAAGCATTTTGCGAGACCTCCACATAAGAAGAAAACGTGAAAATCACCAAACCCGTTATTGGGCGAATTCCAGATCGATCACGTCGCAATCTCCAGAAAGAATATGTGTGGGATCCAAAATGTTAGAGTACGGAAGGCAGTTGTCGACTCGGACCACTACCTAACACAAATCAAAGTGAGATTCCAACCCAACAGACGCAGACCTAAACACAACAGATCTTTAAGAGTTGATCCAGAATGTCTTCGACAGAACGCCACGACCTTTCTACAAGACATACGTAAGCAGGACCCCAAGGACTGGCCAGGCCTTCGTAAAACACTTCAGACATCAGCCGTGAAATTAGGACAGCCTCCAAGGAAACGCAAACATAGGTGGTGGAACACGACCTGTGAAAAAGCCATTGATGAATGGACGAAAGAATGGAATCAGTGGAATGGACATCAAACAAATAAGAGATGGGAGACCTTTCAAAAAGTCCAGAAAATCTCCTCAAAATAATCCGCAGGGAGAAATGAGCCTATGACAAAAATAGACTCATAGAAATCGAACAAGATTTCCTTAGAAACAACTCCAGGAGTTTCTACAAGACTTTCCGTGGGAATTTATCCAGTTATCAACCATCTTTATGTTTCCGTCGAGCAAATGGAACATTAGAAACGAACATCAAAGAGAACTGCACAATTCTAGCTGACTGCCTCAGTTGTGATCTTCCAAAGGAAAGACTGAACTTTGAAAAGCCCATGCCCAACCCCGATTCACAACCAACGACAATACAGGAAACAGCTGAGGTTATACGATCGCTTAAAAATAATAAAGATCCTGGAGAGGACGGCATCACTGCGGAGATGTGTAAACTTGGAGATTATATTGTAAGCAAAATTCATGCAATCCTACTAGTAATATGGGAAACGGAAATGATTCCACAGGATTGGAAGTGTGCACTAGTACACCCATTGCACAAGAAAGGTGACAAGGCAGATCCAAACAACTATAGAGGCATATCTCTACTGCCAATCGCATACAAAATTCTTTCCAAAGCTGTCTTGAACCGGTTAGTAAAACAGACAGATCAACTGATTGGCGAGTACCAAGCGGGTTTCAGGAAAGGTCGATCATGTGCAGAACAAATATGGAACTTAGAGACGATATTAAGGATTCGCCGAAGCGCCAGCACGATCGTCACCTTTGTGGATTTTAAGAAGGCGTATGACTCTGTGGACAGACACTATGTGATACTCTAGAAGAACTCAGAGTGGACAAGAAGACCAGAGCTCTTATCCAGCAGACCCTCACAAATACGACCTCTAAAGTGAAATTCCTTGGAGAAGTCTCTGAGCCTTTTGAAATATGTACGGGCGTTCGTCAAGGTGACGGCATATCCCCTATTCTGTTTAACTTAATTCTAGACAAAGTTATTAGAGAGTGGTAAAAGGATATCAAGGGTGTGAACATCGGAAATATGGGAAGCAAGGTCAATGTGAAATGTTTAGGATTTGCTGATGATCTCGCAATTATTACCAAGACCAGGGATGAAACAAGGTACGCCTTGCAGAGACTACACAATATAGCATCAAAGGCAGGCCTCCAGATATCCTACGGGAAAACCACGTACATGGAAAATCTACGTCAAAATAGCAAAAGAACTCCGCTAGAGATGGAAAACGGCACAATTTCACAGGTGCCCTCCTTCAAATACCTTGGAGAAATTATACTACCATCAGGATTAGCCAGTAGTGCCAATGTAGAAAGAAACACCAAACTACATGAGGCATACAGACTGACGTGGAATTACTACAACAAAAGAGTCATATGGCGTAATGCAAAATTACGACACTACAAGACAGTTGTATTGCCTGAAGCTATATATGCCTCAGAAACCATATGCTTAGGGGGTCACTCTAAAATTACAGAAATTGAAAAGCAGGAGCGGAAAATTCTCAGGAAAATTTATGGTCCTACGAGAGAAAATGGAATGTGGATTAAGAGGAGAACAGCGGACCTCTACTCTTTCACCGACAGGTTTACTGATGCCGTACGGAAAAGTCGCCTTAATTTCTACGGCCATATTTACAGAATGAACAGCGACAGACTAACTAAAAGATTATTAAATGTAATCAACTCAAAGAAGGTCAAAATAAAATGGCTAGAAGAAACTAAGGAGGACCTCCAAGAAATAAATATCACAGACGACATCATGGAAAATCGTGGAGCTTTTAGAACAAATGTAGCCAATCATAAATTTACGGAGAATCCCTAAAAGACAACTGGTAGGAAGTGGTCGACAGAACGCAAGATGCTACACAGTGCATTCATGAAGAGATTTTGGAAGGATAAGAAGGCACAAACCATCAAACCAACTAACAAGTTCAAACGCGCTATATGAATGGGCATAACGAAGAAAGAATAAGAATAATAATATTAATAATGAAAATATACCGTACTGTACTACAGACCTAAGTGTGAAATTTTATAGTATTGCGATACAATCTAACGAAATGGAATTGGAAAGGAAGTAGACAAATTCTATTACACAAATAGGCTTCCATTACGCAATATTAACAGCTCACAGAAATACTGTATTTAAATTCGTAAATTGTCCTCGCCCCGGGGTGGTGCACTTCTTTTCGAACACACCCTTAAGGGAAATGATCTGCATGCGCCGTTTTTAACCACATACCAACCCTCAAGCCAATCTTACATTTCTGGCAGTGTCATAATTCAAGTCCACGATCCACAGGGAGGTTGCTAGTACCGCCAACCGTTATATTACAGAGGTGGACTTGATCACATTATAAATACAGACAAACGATATAAATAATCACTTATTGGAAACTTTAAGTGATTCTGAACTTTTCTTCTCATGCATACATTTTTATACCGCACTGTGGCTACTCCAACCACTATTCTTGTACCTTCATATCTTCCACACAATATAAATAACATTTGTTTGAGCGCCAGTTGCTTTTTTTAAGAAAAACAACACAATTCGGTAGAGCATACCTCTTATATCAATTATCTCAAGGCGTGAGGTGATAAACTCACATATCTGGCAATATACAGGGATATGGATCAGGACAATATTAAATTACTGTTGCATTTCCACAATTGAGGATTGTACATGGAACTGGAATCACTTATTATAATTAAAAAACTGAGTTTATGACTATAATTTACGTCACAATGAACAATCATTGACGTCTTTTAATTTAACAAAAGAAATATATCGTGAGATTTGCGGTACTAATAAAAGGAAAATCTAATCTAAACAAAAAAGCTATTGGCATGAACTTGAAGTGAGAGGTGATATCGCCGCTGATTACGTTCTTCTTCATGTTATGAATGCATAACATGTCTGATGCGCTAATTACCTGATGTCTGCCTATACCGCTGTTGAACTTGAAATTCTTGGGAAAACCTCTGAGCTGAAGTCGGGAGCCGTCTGCTGTTATCTTCTTATATAACAAGGAGTTGGCCTACATACCATGTACGCGTGTAGGGAGTTCCAATGTAATTACGTCCACTCAATATATTATAAGAAATTGGAAATATTATTGAAACATCTTGTGAAGTCCATCCTCACAAGAAGATGATGTTTCTTTATCTGCATAGTACCCGTCTCTGCTTGGATACAACCACCACTTGTAGACCTCCTCGATTGTTACTTCTTCAAACACAACTCTTAGCTCTGACCATCACACTAAGACCACTTCTTCCATTTGATACATCTGACTGTTACATATGATCTGCACAATATGATCTGAATATGATACCTCTCACCACCGTCGCACCGACTTATATAACCTCGCGATGACGACTCATCTCCCTACTCACTGTTCATCCCTTCCACATCAACATACAGTAGCTGGCGAATACTGACACTTGGTCGCAATCACGTGCCCACGCACTGATGTCATCAGTCATGTGTCGTCTAAGCGTACCCAAGCGGATTGAGAATGACTATGCTGAATGCGTCACCGGGAAATCTACTTGCACAGTTAAACATAGCCTCGATTGCAAAATACTATGCCAGCTCATCTAGCCAGAGTTACAGGCCACAGCATGACAATATGAAACCAACAAATCTCACTTACTACAATACAGAATAATTACAAACAAATTTCACTTAACCTATGATTAAATACAATAATATACGTGATACCTAATTATTACAGTCTAAGTGATGCGAAACAGAATATAAAATCTAATGAATCGGGTTAATAATAATAATAATAATAATAATAATAATAATAATAAATACTGAATGGAATCTGTAACCTTGTTGTACGGTTACAGAACGCCTCCCTCATGAAGTAATCGATGAAATGAATCGATTGATTCATGAAATATATACTGTCCGCACACTTTATCTTGGTGCATTTACATCCTAGTGCTGAATCGGTCGACCTCGGCAATCTTCGAGATTCATACTGGCAACCTTTGCAACACAAACTATGAATCGCTTAAGCATCATTGTGCGACATCTGGCGTAAACTTTACGTACTAATACTGTTGTTGTTTACACATCAAAGTCAAAGTATAGAATTCATGCTAGGAACAAGATTCGCATCGAGAGATATGTTTTATAATGTTATATAATGTGTATGTGACATAGTTGTTGGCTTAAGATGATAACGGTTTAGAAATTTCATATCGATAGATCATATTCTCGATTCAATTCAGATTTCATTTTCATTCAGTTGGCAGCACCAGGCAGCACTATCGATACCGGGACAGCTCGCTCCTTACTCCTCACCCCGTACACAAATGCATCAAGATAAAGTGTGCGGACAGTACATAATCACCTGAAATCTAGTACACCATATATACATGTATAAAAATGCCCTTTACAAATTGGGTACATAGTATCATCCATCTGGATGTTCGTTGTTACACATATAAAACATTGATCAATTATCATTTTCACTTTGATTATACAGTATTATTTACATACAGAGATTACATTACTTTCTCACTTCTGTCGTTTCAAACGTTCATTTAGTGTCCAAAAGTAATTCTCGAAGCCATTTCATTATATACACTTTCTCCAAGCACTGGAGTTTATTGCACTGCCGTGCGTTACTTAATATCACAATACACGCTAATTTCACTGAAGTCCTGTTCGCAATGCCAGCTTCATAAAATATGGTGAATTAACATAGTAATGAGAATTAATCCACAAACTCACATGATATATTTCTTAAGATTTCTTATATTGTATGTGCCTACGATATTTCCTTCCTTGTCTTCTAATGAATAAGCACATTTCCCAATCCGTTTCACTACGGTGAAGTATCCCTGATATAACAAGAATAACTTAGAAAATTGACCAGCTTCTGCTGATGACGGGAGTGGCACTCTGAGTAAAACCTTGCCACCCAGTTCAAATTCATCCAAAATAGTCTTTTTCTGCTGGCGAATACGTTTATCTCCTGCTTTCTTTAAATTATCCCTAGCCAGCTGGATATAAAAATCCTTAGTTTTCTCCTCTCCTAAGTTCAAGCCTAACATACTCGCAATTTCATCAGTAGGCTTCCTGCCGTGATGAATTTCATAGGGCGTAAATCCAGTGGACTCGTGCAACGTGATGTTACACCAACGTTCGACATTACTCAACTGTGAAAACCACGAGTTGTGTTTGTCATGCACCTATGCCCTAAATATACGTCCTATTTCACGCATCGTTCTTTCAACCATATTGCTTTGCGGGCAACGTACCGATGAAAATATAGTTTTGATCCCCAGTTCATTTAGTTTGGTATTCCAGATCTTCGAAATAAACTGGCTGCCATGATCAGATAATATTCTGAGGGGACATCCGAACTCAGGAATATATCTGTCCACGACCTGTTTGAGACAACCCCTCCCTGTAGCTTTCCTCAATGGGTACATCTTGACATATTTGCTGAAGGCATCAATCAAGACAAAAACAAATTGGTAACCATATCTGGATTTAACTAACGGTCCAAACAGATCAACACTAATAAGCTTCCCGGGTCTGTCAACAATAACAGCTTGCCTGGGCCCCTCTAGAAGTCTAGTCGGGTGCTTAGAGCGTTGGCAGAGATCACACGTAGCGAGTATTTTCCTCACGTGCCTTCCCATATTCCTCCACACAAAGTTACCCTGAATAGCATATAAGACCTTATTTGCTCCAAAATGACCCAGCTCCTTATGATAAAACCAAATCATATCCTCTTGCGGGGCTTTAGGTACACATACATTGAACTTCCCAGAATAACATTTCCGAGTGAGAAAACCATTACATAACTTATACGTAAATTTACCGTTCACTAGAACTGTACCTGGTTCCTTATCTCTAAGCGAGGTCAACAGTCCCGCCAACTCTTCTTCTCTTTCCTGCTCGGACAACAGATAACGAAGTCTATCTCTTTCTGCAGTATTATCAGCCATCGAGCCAACACAAATCAAAATACCTTCTTTCACCTCTAAAGAGACAGTATTTTCCTACTTAGGGAGATACCTGCTGAGAAAGTCAGCCATAACATTATCTTTCCCTTTAATATGACGTATCTTAAAATCATATTCACTCATGGCTAAAATCCAACGAGTCATACGATTACTAGTTAGTTTATAAGTATTTAAGAATACCAAGGCCTGATGGTCAGTCCATATCTCGAATTTATTACCTAAAACATACATTCTAAACTTACTTAATGAATACATGATTGCAAGAAATTCAATCTCAGTGATCGTATATCTCTTTTCTGCCATACTGAGCCCACGACTTGCCAAGGAAACTATGCCTAAATTGCCGTTATCATCTCTCTGACATAAACATCCAGCAACTCTCTTCTCTGAACCATCAGTCATGAGAATAAATTCACTATCTGACATAGGATATCTCAACATAACTGCTTCATTAAATCCATCCTTCAACTTCTGGAAAGCCTCATCATGTTCTTTCCTCCACTTCCACTTCGCACCTCCTTTCAATAGCTCACGAAACGGCTCTAACAGCGCAGAATATTTACCCACAAAACGTCGAAAGTAATTACACATTCCCAGAAAAGATTTCAATTGCTTAACATCACGTGGAGTAGGAGTGTTGTTTATCTTGTCTAATCTCGTCTGTTCCGGTTTTACCCCATGTTCAGATACAGTGTGTCCCAAAAATGTGATCTGTTGTGAACACAATGTCGATTTACTCAGTTTTAATGTAAATCCCCCTTCCCTGATTTTATGTAGAACAATCTGTAAGTGTTTCATGTGCTCCTCAAACGTGTGGGATGCTATAACAATGTCGTCTATGTACATGGTCACAAAACTATCCGTATCTCTCCCTAATACTTTATTCATGGCTCTAATTAATGCTGCAGATGACGTACGGGTCCCGAAAGGCACCCTGGCGAACTGATACAAGCAATTCTTGTATGCAAACGCCGTAAGTGGACGGTCGCTTTCTCTAATTGGAATCTGCCAGAAAGATGACGACAAATCAAAAGTAGAAAACCATTTTCTACCTTCAAAACGTTGAATAAGTTCCTCTACCGCCTCCGCCCTTTGCTGATCGGCTTCAATTCTCATATTCATTAATCTGCCATCAATGCACAATCTTACCGTGTTATCCTTCTTAGGTATAATAACAAGTGGATTTAAATTAGGACTACATGATGGTTCAATAATATTATAATCTAGCATAATGTCAATCTGCTCTTCAACAGCGCTAGCGTATTTTAACGGAATGGGATATTTCGGTCCTACAAAAGTTGAGTTATCAAGAACATTAAATTTGTGTTCGTAAAGATGTGTTCTACCAGGCCGGTCACTAAAAACATCACTCTGTGATATCAATAATTCACACAATTCGTCCCTCTGACTCTCCGCTAAATTACATTTCTCCACTGTCTCATACAATCCATCTCTAGAATCTCTCTGTATAGACACATGGCAGACATCAATATTTATCCTAATATTAGGAATTTCACAAGGCCCTTCCGTACTAGAACATACTTTATTCGCACTAATTTCTGACAAAACATCATATGGTAAACTGACTTCCCTGCTACTCTTTCCCCAAATAAGATTGACATTACACAGATCAAAATTTAATTTAGCCTTGTGACACGTTAGCCATTCGGTACCTAAAATAACGGCATAAACTAAATTAGGCACAACTAAGCATGGTTGGAAAATACATTATCCACTTATGCTAATGGGGACAGCTATTTGTTTATTCACTCTTTGAGACTTGTTTCCAACAGCTGTTACGATGAACGTATTCCTCACTGGAATTTCCGCTACCTCATAATTCTCTCTCAAAACTTGCTCATACAGCTTGGAATTTACACATGACTTCTCACTACCAGAGTCCAACAAAATCTTAACTTTTCTGCCCCATATCAGCAGTTCAATCGTCGGTGTAACAGTAACACTACTTAAATTATCCTCATTACATAATACACTGACTGACAGAGCAAATGCAACACCAAGAAGGAGTGGTTCGAAAGGGATGAAAGTTGGGGGAAAAACAGAGACGGCACGGATGAATAATTGATGTTTATTTCAAACCGATATGCAGGTTACACAATGCGCACGGCATCGACTCAGTAGGATGTAGGACCACCGCGAGCGGCGATGCACGCAGAAACACGTCGAGGTACAGAGTCAATAAGAGTGCGGATGGTGTCCTGAGGGATGGTTCTCCATTCTCTGTCAACCATTTGCCAGAGTTGGTCGTCCGTACGAGGCTGGGGCAGAGTTTGCAAACGGCGTGCAATGAGATCCCACACGTGTTCGATTGGTGAGAGATCCGGAGAGTACGCTGGCCACGGAAGCATCTGTACACCTCGTAGAGCCTGTTGGGAGATGAGAGCAGTGTGTGGGCGGGCATTATCCTGCTGAAACAGAGCATTGGGCAGCCCCTGAAGGTACGGGAGTGCCACCGGCCGCAGCACATGCTGCACGTAGCGGTGGGCATTTAACGTGCCTTGAATACGCACTAAAGGTGACGTGGCATCATACGCAGTAGCGCCCCAAACCATGATGCCGCGTTGTCTAGCGGTAGGGCGCTCCACATTTACTGCCGGATTTGACCTTTCTCCACGCCGACGCCACACTCGTCTGCGGTGACTATCACTGACAGAACAGAAGCGTGACTCATCGGAGAACACGACGTTCCTCCATTCCCTCATCCAAGTCGCTCTAGCCCGGCACCATGCCAGGCGTGCACGTCTATGCTGTGGAGTCAATGGTAGTCTTCTGAGCGGACGCCGGTAGTGCAGGCCTCCTTCAACCAATCGACGGGAAATTGTTCTGGTCGATATTGGAACAGCCATGGTGTCTTGCACATGCTGAAGAATGGCGGTTGACGTGGCGTGTGGGGCTGCCACCGCTTGGCGGCGGATGCGCCGGTCCTCGCGTGCTGACGTCACTCGGGCTGCGCCTGGACCCCTCGCACGTGCCACATGTCCCTGCGCCAACCATCTTCGCCACAGGCGCTGCACCGTGGACACATCCCTATGGGTATCGGCTGCGATTTGACGAAGCGACCAACCTGCCCTTCTCAGCCCGATCACCATACCCCTCGTAAAGTCGTCTGTCTGCTGGAAATGCCTCCGTTGACGGCGGCCTGGCATTCTTAGCTATACACGTGTCCTGTGGCAAACGACAACACGTTCTACAATGACTGTCGGCTGAGAAATCACGGTACGAAGTGGGCCATTCGCCAACGCCGTGTCCCATTTATCGTTCGCTACGTGCGCAGCACAGCGGCGCATTTCACATCATGAGCATACCTCAGTGACGTCAGTCTACCATGCAATTGGCATAAAGTTCTGACCACTCCTTCTTGGTGTTGCATTTGCTCTGTCAGTCAGTGTATAAGATCACTTAACAAATCTTGCCTTATATCTAAATTTAAATTACACTTATAAAATTTATTGTCTACGATTAAGTCGTCACTTAAAACATTTGAATTATTGCTACTTAGGTCACAATCATGTTCACTTACAACTATAGGCTGATCGACATTAACATACTTATCTACCTTATACGTGAACTCACCATTTACGGACTGTCTCAGTGACCTGTTTATACAGTCCGTTGCGCGTTTAAAGTACTTGGTTCGGTTACAACTTGTTGGTTACACACCTCAGTCGGCCTCCCCTGTTGCCTATTTCCTCTAGCGTCATTGTTATTATTATTATGGCCCGTATTCTCCCGCCTCCCAGCTTCTGGTTGATTACCATAATCACGCCTCGCAGTCCTGAAATTTTCCGAACTATTTTGATAATTTCTCTCCCTGTGGAAATTATTATTAGGTCTCTCCTGATATTCTCTTCTGTAGTTACGATTATTCATAGGCCTGTCCTGATTATTAGATTGGTTACCCCTTCCTTCTACATTCCTATTTAGTGTCCTACTATTATTCAAACTACTACCTAAAGCAGCAAAACTTTCCAACAAAATCTCCATTTCCTTAATAGTCTCCACTCTTTGCATACAAACAGATTCTCTTATTCTATCGGGATAGTGCTTAGCCATAAGTCTAACTATATCAGCCTCAGGTCCAATACATTCTAAATTTCTCCACACCAAAACATGAGCCAAAAAGTATTCAGTCATTCTAACACCCTCGTTAGAATTATACCTACCAAACATTACTCTCTCTCTCTCTCTACTCTGAACACCTTCACTCCAAAATTTAGCCATGAATTTCTCCTTAAATTCAGTTAGACTAGACATCAAGCTTTTATATACTTGAAACCAAGACTTAGTCTCTCCTACGAAAGCATTAGATAAGATCTCCAATACAGTTCCCAGCTAATAATATTGTCTCTTAATTGAAAAGCAAATTTCTTCTCTACTACTCTCATAAATTCCATCGGGTTAAATTCGTTCCTAGAAAACTTAGGTAAATCATGATCTGTAGTGATTAAACCATTATTTACAATTATCTCACGTACATTCTTACTATCACGCACTTCTTGCTGGAGTACTCTCTGGCAACTCAGAAATTTTTCTTCCACTGTTTCCTCAGTCTTTTCTTGAATTTTTCTTAATTCCTCCAACTTTTTTCCGATTCTCTCACCTTCTGTGATAATTATTTCTGCTCACTCCCTAGATCACATACTTCTCCAAGTTTTCTTTCCACAAGTTCTACCCTACTAATACATTTCCTAGTTTCTTGCCCCACTGTATTGGTTATCTTTTCAAACCTTTCTTCCACTAACTCATTCATTTCCCCTTTATTAGACTCGATCTTGGCGTCTAATTCATCAATCTGTTTGATGCATGTCTCACTAACTTGCTCGATTTAAATATGGAGATTGCTCCGACCCAATTCCATCTCAGCTCTGATGTCACTGCACTCCCTATTTACCTTACTTTCTAAATTATTAATTTGCTTACTTATTTCTAACACCTTATGATCTATCTTATTACTAACATCATCGATCTTCTTATTAATACTATTTATGACATTACTCTGAGCTTCAATTTTCCCACTCATAATATTATTCTGAGATTCAATTTTCTCACTCATAATATTATTCTGAGATTCAATTTTCTCACTAATGACCGCTTCAATTTTCTCACTCATAATAATATTCTGAGATTCAATTTTCTCACTAATGGCATTATTCTGCTCAGTCATTTTGGACATCAGCAAATTAAATAAACCCAGGTCAATCACCCCTTTACTTTGATCTTGCGTGACAGCGTTTTTTCCAGTTTCTACTATTTTCTGACTTTCAGCAGGTCCCACCTTAGTCACCAACTTCCTATTTATGTTACCACCTTGGATTTCCTTGGACACAATAACCTCAGCCTCATCACCTGACTGCATATTGCTATCCTTGTCCATCTTCGGTTTCCTACTTATTTTTCGCGATCTCAAAGCTATTTCCCCTTGCACTTCCTCTGACATTACCCCTTAAATACAAACTTCAACAAAATGACCTTCCTAACATTACTCGGTGAATTTAACATGTGCGTACTCATTAAAAGAACTGATCCATGTATATTCCCATTCAGAAACACTTTTTCTGAACCTTCCGAATCCCACGTTGCTGGCGACACGTTGTGGCTACTCCAACCACTATTCTTATACCTTCATATCTTCCACACAATATAAATAACATTTGTTTGAGCGCCAGTTGCTTTTTTTAAGAAAAACAACAAAATTCGGTAGAGCACACCTCTTATATCAATTATCTCAAGGCGTGAGGTGATAAACTCACATATCTGGCAATATACAGGGATATGGATCAGGACAATATTAAATTACTGTTGCATTTCCACAATTGAGGATTGTACATGGAACTGGAATCACTTATTATCATTAAAAAACTGAGTTTATGACTATAATTTACGTCACAATGAACAATCATTGACGTCTTTTAATTTAACAAAAGAAATATATCGTGAGATTTGCGGTACTAATAAAAGGAAAATCTAATCTAAACAAAAAAAGCTATTGGCATGAACTTGAAGTGAGAGGTGATATCGCCGCTGATTACATTCTTCTTCATGTTATGAATGCATAACATGTCTGATGCGCTAATTACCTGATGTCTGCCTATACCGCTGTTGAACTTGAAATTCTTGGGAAAACCTCTGAGCTGAAGTCGGGAGCCGTCTGCTGTTATCTTCTTATATAACAAGGAGTTGGCCTACATACCATGTACGCGTGTAGGGAGCTCCAATGTAATTACGTCCACTCAATATATTACAAGAAATTGGAAAATATTATTGAAACATCTTGTGAAGCCCATCCTCACAAGAAGATGATGTTTCATTATCTGCATAGTACCCGTCTCTGCTCGGATACAACCACCACTTGTAGACCTCCTCGATTGTTACTTCTTCAAACACAACTCTTAGCTCTGACCATCACACTAAGACCACTTCTTCCATTTGATACATCTGACTGTTACATATGATCTGCACGATATGATCTGAATATGATACCTCTCACCACCGTCGCATCGACTTATATAACCTCGCGATGACGACTCCTCTCCCTACTCACTGTTCATCCCTTCCACATCAACATACAGTAGCTGGCGAATACTGACACTTGGTCGCAATCACGTGCCACGCACTGATGTCATCAGTCATGTGTCGTCTAAGCGTACCCAAGCGGATTGAGAATGACTATGCTGAATGCGTCACCGGGAAATCTACTTGCACAGTTAAACATAGCCTCGATTGCAAAATACTATGCCAGCTCATCTAGCCAGAGTTACAAGCCACAGCATGACAATATGAAACCAACAAATCTCACCTACTACAATACAGAATAATTACAAACAAATTTCACTTAACCTATGATTAAATACAATAATGTACGTGATACCTAATTATTACAGTCTAAGTGATGCGAAACAGAATATAAAATGTAATGAATCGGGTTAATAATAATAATAATAATAATAATAATAATATTAATAATAATAATAATAATAATAATAATAATAAATACTGAATGGAATCTGTAACCTTGTTGTACGGTTACAGCACATACAGATTCAATATCAGGAATTTCAATAGGTCCAACATCAAGCCTGAGGCTTTTTATCAGAAAAAGTTCCACTACCCTCTTCCCCCTGTTGTAGATCTCTTTCCCTATGTATGAGATGCGAGGTCCAGACCATTCACACGGTCGATCTGTAGCAAAAGCGAGGTGACACGTTCTGAGCAAACTACATAAACAACAGTTGAAACACGCTTACATTTCATGGAAACAATTATTCACCTTCATGAAATAATAACGATTGTTACCAAGGGTATCCTTGGAAAAAATATGGTTATGTTTAAAATTAATTAAAATTAAAATTTTATCGCCTCCCTAGCAGAATTAACCTACGCTAACATGATTTCGTATTAGAAATGGACCAAGGATATTTTTCTGAAGACAGCATTGTTGAATATGTATATGGACACTAATCTCGTTATCACCACTATTAATAATTATATATATACATAAATTACTACGTTGAATCTATCGTGAAATGGTAGGATATCTAGTGAACCAATGTTCTTTTTTTCTGATCATATTTGCAGTTATTGCTCTGTTGCTATTTCCTGCGAACTGTTTTTCTTGTAAATTTATTACATGGCCACTTTCTGCAAGTTTGGAAAAATGTGGCCAATTATTGTTGCATGAAACACTCTGAAATCCCACTGTTATTATTTAGTCGGCAAGGGCAGCACGCGGTGAGATGACAGCCGATATGTCCGCGGTAAAACGCATTAACCTACAATGTTCGCCACTCGCAGCGCAACGGTGCATTTCTCCCATCTGCGCACGGAGCCTATAGGGATGATATTCGGATCAGCGGACCAACAGGTAGCCCAATCCCTGGGGGCTTTTCAGTGCTGGGATACCCTCTCTCCACGGGTTATGAATATGGAGGGCCCAACTCTGGGATATGAGTGAAGTCCACAACGGTAACTACGGTCGAGAAGGTGGAATTAGAAGCGGTGTAGTTGGCGGAAGTGGCGTCCTATTACACAGGATCAATAAAAATAAAAGCCTAAAACTGTTAGTGTCTGTTCTGGTATCCAACGGCTTATGGTCAGCTTCTGTTTACCAAGTGGGTGCGTCTGTTACAAATATGTCTTGATCTTAACAATCAAGTCTTAAATAACTGTTATCTCCAACGGAGATCTCCACAATCACCTTCAACATCAATAAATCATGATGGAACAACAGGAAAGATATCCACTACCCCAGGTCCCAGTAAATATACTGGACTTTCCTGGTTATCAGATTGTGGCGGACCAGGAACATCAAGAAAAAAATAGAAGAGTCGGAGCTTCTCAAAACCTATTCGCAAACGCTATATTGGCACACTCAACACGAATACGTTGGTCAAACTGGGCAAACTTACACAGCTGACAGATGTACTAGAAAAATTTCAAATCAAAATCCTTGCTATACAAGAAACACGTTTCACAGTTGAAAAACACTTCAACACACAAAATTACAAGATATATAAAAGAATACCTGATGTCAGACGGGGAATGCCGACAATGTTTTGCACAGGATTTGCAGTGCACAAATCTGTCATTGACAACATCTTAGATTTCAATTCAATTTCGGAAAGGATCCCTACAATAACCTTCAAATAAGGAAACAAAATATATACAATCGTCAATGCACATGCACCGACAAATGAACTCAACAGAAATAAACAGCAAGAAGTAGAAGACTAATGGGAATATATGGAGGAAATAACAAAAATTACCAGAGAGATATGTTAAAATTGTCTTCGGAGACTTCCATGCACAACTCGGCACAGAGAAAAAGTACAAACAAATTACGGGCCCATACAAAGCACACAAACGCACGAACAAGTTTCGAGAACATCTCATACGATATTATCGAAATTTTGACTTAAAATTTATGTCAACACAATTTAAAAATCCAAGACCAAAGCTTACAAAATGGAAAACGCCCAAAGGCTTATGGGGAGAAATCCAAATATATCACGTAGCCATATCAATCAAAAATAAAAGAGAAATTTTGACCGTGAGAACACGCAAAGGATTCTTCGAGTCCGACCATCACTTGCTACAAATAAAGGTTAGTCCATTCCCAAGAAACGGAAAGGCAACCTTGAAGAAAATTATAAGAGCGGACCCAAAAGACTCGAAGATTAATAAGGACAAAATTATTGAAGAAATTAAACAAAATGCAACAGAATGTTGGAGAGACCTAGTGAAGGCAGTTCAGAAGGCAATGCTTTGGGGTCAGTCTCCTAGTACACGCAATCATAGATGGTGGAACGCAACTTGTGATCTAGCAACTGAACGACGAATCCAGGAATGGAAGAAATTTGGCAGCAATAGAACAGCTGGGACATGGCATAATTTTCACAGTGTCCAGAAATAATCATCGAAAGATATTAGAACAGTGAAACGGACATACGACAAAACAGACTAAATGAAATTGTGGAAGACTTCAAGAGAAACAACATGAGAAATTTCTATAGAACATTTAGACAAAATATAAAAGGTTATCATTCTCCAAATATTAGCTTCCAAAGACTGGATGGATCTTTGGAAGCAGATACTCAACCGAACTGCAAAATTCTTAAAAATTACTTTGATAAACTACTCAACAGCGATAAGCCTAGAGACAAATTACATGTAATCTCCTGGAAAACCAT
The DNA here is from genome assembly GCF_040414725.1 of Anabrus simplex. NCBI lineage: Eukaryota > Metazoa > Arthropoda > Insecta > Orthoptera > Tettigoniidae > Anabrus > Anabrus simplex. Next base: position 793,607,268 of record NC_090266.1, read on the forward strand.
ACCAAACCCACATTCGAAACCACACATAATCACAGAGTGATGATCCCACAGGAATGGAAATGAGCATTGATCCATCCACTGCAGAGAAAGGGCGACATGACAGACCCCAATAATTATAGAGGGCTCTCAATATTGCCGGTCATTCACAAAATTCTCTCCAAGGCATTACTTAACAGACTGGAACCACGAGTTGATACAAATATAGGTGAATACCAAGCAGGATTCAGAAAAGGAAGATCGTGTGTTGAACAGATCTGGAACGTGCGAAATTGCTGAAGATCGGACAGACGAACAACACTGTAGTCACATTCGTGGACTTTAGGAAGGCATAAGATTCAATAGACACTCTAGAAGAATATGGAGTAGACAAAAAAACTAGGGCATTCATACAAGGGACACATACACCACATTCAAAAAAATTAAGGGTGAAATCTCAGGATCATTCTAGATACGTACGGGTTCGGACAAGGAGATGGGCTCTCACCGCTTTTATTCAATTTGATCTTGGACAAAATTATCAAACAATGGGAAGGAAAAAAGTAAAAGGAATTCAGTTAGGAAGAACGTGTATAAACGGAACAATCATAAAATGTTTGGCATTTGCAGATGACCTGGCAATACTTAGTAACAATAGACAAGAAGCACAAAGAGCACTGGAATGCTTACACGAAATTCCTATCACAACAGGTCTACATATAACACACGAGAAAACACAGCATTTGGAAGGAAAATATAACAGTACATAAGCCATTCACACAGAATATGGAAAGGTCACAAGAGTAGAAAAATTCAAGTATCTAGGTAGGAGGCTCAAATAAAGCATCCAACACAGACAGAACAGTCAAACTTCAGAAAGCGTACAAACTCACATGGACACACTACAATATAAGAAACATATCAAGAAAGGCCAAACTCAGCCACTACAATACAGTTGTGCTACCACAATCCATTTAAGATTCAGAAACAACCACAATTGGAAAATGAGGTACCACAGAGACAGAAAAAATAGAACGTAAAACCCTCAGAAAGATTTTTGGAGCAATGCACAGCGATGGTATATGGATGAAGAGACAAATAACTATACGAATACACAAACACTCACAAACATGATCAGAAAACGCCGACTTATCTTTTGTGGGCATCTACATAGAATGGACAGCAGCAGACATACTCAGAAAAAAATATGAATGGGAAATTTGAAGTAAAAGGTAATAAAAACAGAGAGAAAGTATGGACTGAACAAAGGAAACAAAACACAGTCAAAAAATGAAGACATTTTGGGAAGAGAAAAAGAAAAAACAAGACAAAATTGAATAATCATGTAACATTCCAGTTCAACCACTGTCTTAATAATAATAATAATAATAATAATAATAATAATAATAATAATAATAATAATAATATTCATAATAATCCACGATTATTCACATATTTTCAACTGAGAAGCTATTAATGAGAGAGGAAGCGTATTCGGTCAAGAAAGCCCAGGAATATGGCCATATCTGCTAGGTAATTTACTGGACAGTAGAAGCCTTGGTAGTTCAAATTTCCAAATGGCTTCTACATTTACGTAGTATTGAATAGAAAGTTTTATTATTATTATTATTATTATTATTATTATTATTATTATTATTATTATTATTATTATTATTGTTATTCTTATTATTCCTTCATCACATCAATTCAGAATCATCGGATTTGTGTGGCATAAATAGTCCCAACTAACATATATTCCTTGCTTTTAGACGCAGACGTTATAGCGAAGAGGAAAAATGTGAAATACGATATAGCCGCATTTTCATGAGATCCTCCATTTCACTCAAAAACTACTCGATGGAACATTATTTCTTCACAATCCTGAAGTAGTAATTTTATATAGACGCTATCATCCAACATAAGGAGATTAATCCCTTGCGAATCACATCCACTTATCTGCTTTCTTTGCTTTGTTGTAGCACTACTCGAAAACTATTGAACTGAGAGCGAATCGAGATTTCATATGAGATAGCAATTGTGACTGCAAGCACTTCCGTGAAAGTTTCTAACTCAACCCTCTTTCACCACTCTGTGAAAGTCGAACAATTCCAGATTTCTCCTTCAGTCAATTGAAAACAAGCGTGGATATCCTCTCAATTTCCTGTCTGTCATGAACCACTGCGTTTTCTTACTAAGAATTGCATTAAATATATTTTGGAAACTAAAATGCAAACCAACCATAATGATTACGAGATAATTACCACTGCAGTTTAAAGTGGGAGAAATATTCACTCAGTTCCGTCGTTACGATCAACTGTTGGTTCATATCATCTAATGTATCTTATAGAAAGGGAAAATATACGTTGATATATACATATTTTTCATTAACCCTCTACTGCATGAATTAATTTTTCGTTTTCGTTTGGTGAAGAAAATTTCAAGCTTTAATGTTCAACATACGCTCAGTGTATTAAATGTACCAGCAATTCTTAACTGGGGCTAATAGCTTAACACTCATATGTGATGTGGATTGCCATAGTTGAATATATATACGATTTTTCACAATTTTACGCTAAGCTTTTAACATTGAAAGACCGAACATTACCACCTACTGGCCATGGGTACGTACTGCAAGGCGCAAGTACAACTTGCAGAACCGTAGGTCGGTAATGTCTTTGAGGTTGAGCCAGAGGTACTCCTGAAGCCTGTGGTAATGTGATGGGGAGGGGCCACGTAAAATAAACGGTGGTTGGTTCGCGTGGATGTTGACGGTTTAGAAGGAGTACCTTTGGATATGGATATGTGTTTAATTGATTGTACAGTTGAAGGTGTGCCATAAAACTACCTCTGTCTGCAATATTTATCCATTTATACAGGTGAAAAGTTATTTGTTGCCTAAAGGCAACAGTGTGCAGTAGAGGGTTAATACGTTTTAGATGTTTTATAATTGGCATAGTGGTACAATTTTCTTCTTATCGATACCTATTCAAAATTACAATTGGCTAATATTCAGATCGCTCCACCTCTTAATTTAAACAAATTTTTCCTACTTACTTCTTCAGTAATTCATGTTACCGTTATTCATGTGTTCACTTCATTCTTCAGTGATTCACTCCTTATCATTTTCTAAGGTAACTTACCGAAATTCAATTAACTTTGTTAATGCAACTGGATCACTAGTACACAAAGTATTCTATACCCACTTTTTTGTTAGATCATTTCGTTGGAGAACAGATGCTCTACTCAGACAATGATGGTTCTACCTAAATATTTATATTATCTATATTAAGATTATTTCAGGGATAAAACGGGTGTAATTTAATGGCCGTCTTTCGAGGACTAAATGCAGTACTTCAACTACGCGTTAATCGTGCTTACCCGATATGTACAGTGCGTGTCGTGTGTGATAGTACATGTATCACGCCCTGGCACTATATGTTAAAGTGAGAGATATTATTGTCAGTATTCGATTTATTGTTATTACTATTATTATTATTATTATCGTCAGTATTTCATTTGTATATTTTGTCATTAATATTTGTAAGCTGGGAGGTCTTCACATATGTTGTATGAGTAATGTGTTTTGTACAGGGAAAACATTGCTATATTGGACTATGGTAATTTGTATGACTCATGCGGGAATCCCAATGTTTGATGATATGAGCTTGTTGATGTTGTACTAAGAAAGTTCTATGACTCATATGAAACACCCCAGAGAGTTTGTTTATGTCTTGGGACCAAGAAGTAGTTCAGGGCATGGTCTTGACAAGAGGATCTACCATGTTTGGCTGACCAGGGTCAATCTCGGCATATCATGTGAGTCCTGAGGTCTTTATATATTTCAAGATCACAGCGGAAGAAAACTACAACGAGACACACAGTACGAGGAGGAAGTAGTGCGGACACGCGGGAATGAAGTAGTGCTGATACGCGGTATTGGAGTGACACGGCTACAATGGACTGGACTTCAAACGTTCATAGAACGTCGTCTTGTTATGTTCGTGGAAAGTGGCTGATCGACAAATTGTGGTTTGCTTACGCATTAAGTATTTTAGCACTTGTGGCGGCCTGGCATTATACGTTGGTAAAAGCTATCTCAGACTTTCCATAATTTATGTTCAGGATCGACAAGCGTGTGTTGCTCAAATGTATATATCTTTACGACAAGTGTTTAAGTCTGTGAACACAGTGTTACGAGGTACAGAGACAGTGAAAAGTATTTATCTACATATATGTGCATTGTTCAACGGACTATCTGCAAATGGTGGCATAGTTCTCGCTTTCGTTTTCCCACTGTTATCATTGTTGTTGTTGTAAATATGGAGTCCTCCAGCAATCTTTAGTTTGTGTATTATAACTGTATTTTGTTGTGTTGATGAGGTGCTCATGCACGGATTTTATTGTGAATATCGTTAGATATTTTAGAATCAGTGGAGTTATTGGTGAACCTAGGTGCAGTTCCTACCGATTTAGTCGTTTTCAGGAGGTTAGGTAAGGCCTGCAGCAGATGTACCAGTTCGCAGCATTATGTACACGCCCTGAGATATAAGGAATTATCATGCTCTATCTAAATTCGAGGAATCCATTCTGGTGAACTCTGGCGCCCATACTACGGACATGTCGGTTAATTATGTTTATTAATTTAATTTATTTCAAGTATTTTATGAAGTTTTTGAGTAGTTCAATGTATTTACATATTTTATTTATTTATATAAATTTGATTTATTCAGTCGTTTATATATTTATTAATATTATACAAACAGTTACACCTGTTATTATGAAAATGCGTAACTCCCCATGTACGTAAATTGGCGAGTGTTCTTTTAATGGGCGTTTATACCGAAATTGGCTAAAAGGGGATAAGTAATATACTGATCAAAATTTTCACGATTACCACTTTCTTGTGTTGAATGGTGTAAGGTTTTCTTTCGTCGATGATACTCAGAAATCTCTTATGTAGCGACAAAAGACGCGTCAAATTAATTGTACTTTAAAGAGCAATGCAGAAAGTGGATGTTCAAGAGTACAATGCGTTGAAATGGAATGACGATGTGTTAAAAATTAAACAGTAAATTAACACATAAAAATATTGTTTTATTTTAACATACTTTATACACGCAATCAAACTCAATTAGTAATAAGGTAACTGTAAGTTACAAGGACCTATATGTACATTTCAAGTGTAAATGAAATACGTTTTTCATACTTCAAGAGCAGGGGAATACATGAGTGAACAAAACAGCAAGCTTCATTGCCTGAGTACCATGAAATAAAAGAAGACATTAAAAATAAATAAATGAATAACTAATTATTTAATTAAACGAGATCACATTACGTATCTCCGTTCGTACGTCTGATGTTGATGCGTGAAATGGATAAGTTAACTATTTTCGTGCCATGGAAATGAATCTGAATGAATTCATTCGTCGCAAAATGTAGAGATAGAACTGCTAATAGGTGCCAAAATAATATTTTGACAGTCATAAGAAGTGTGTAAGTTGGCCAAACTCTTTGCTTGTAGATTGAGGGAATTAATGTGGGCAGTTATTTCAGTTAACTGTCATCAGTTTAAAGTTTGAAGAGTTCTCAAATATCGTAGAACATGACACTTTTATTAGACAGAGCAGATACTATCAATTATCATTGAACCTGTCCTGCACGCTTTTTCATTTCGAAAGAAAAATGCTCAATTAGTTATTCATAGAACACTTACAAAATACAACCACATTTTCTAAAAGGAAATTATAGGTCTATCTTCCTTGTAAATTTTAGGGACCGTATGTGTGGCCCTTATATCCCCCGGGAAAATCATGGTAACATATAGTATGCACGACGAAAATAGTAGTATTGGAAAGAAGACATATTTGTATTACTCACCGATTGCTGTTACTTTATAGAGACATATCTAATTCAGTAACTCAGCTCGTGTGACAGATGTAAAACAACAACATTCGAGCGACACGGGGTAGTCGTATAGGCTCCCACAACTACACTTGATAGTCGTATTGGCTCTAGCATTTGAAACGTTGTTCTTACCTGAACGGTTGTATTGCCTCCCAGGTCTGTTTCTAATCGATTCTATATTTATGAGGCGTCTTCTACTTGTTTCAGGTAGAACTCCCTTCAACATTTGTGTTGTGATTCTCCTGCCATCTGCTATCATGGAGTTTATGAACAGCAATGCAAATAAATAAATAATTATTGGCGATAACATGTTTTATATTCAGCTTCCATAAAAACCTTGGAAGTGGAGTGACCAGGTGGACGTGTACTAGACGAAGTTGTAATTCACTTGTGAAGTTGGTGGAGAAGACTACTGTGGATGGGGACCTAATTCACAACTATGAAGACGAAGAAGACAACAGTTCGGTAAAAACGAACCCATCAATTCACTGGAACGAATGGTGCAAATAGTCATCAATGAACGGCCAGCAATGGTTTTTTTATGACACGAAGATATAAAGAGTGGAAAAACTAAGGTTCTGATTTCACACGATGTTTACAGAATGTAAGTGCTGCAAAGTTGAGGAAAATTTCCAAGTTACGAAACATCTTGCAAGTATTCATGTGTATGAATTAACAAAATCTATAGATTTAAATTTCTATAACGATACTGTAAAGATCATGCCAATTTTCATGTGCGATTATAACCTCGACATTCTTAGGAATGCCACTACTGTATTCATGGATGGAACTTCTAAAATTTTTCCGAAACAGTTTCACCGGATGTTTTACATATTTGTTAAAGTTTAAAGTTTTTACGTTCCTCTGGTCTTCTGACTTCTTCCAGAGAAGAAATAGCCAGAGTTGAAAGACTGTACTGGATCAACTTTCACAGTATAAGTCGTCTATAAGGGTCTATAAGGTAGTGAATGCAGGTTTCGACAAGGCAGTATATACAGTCCGAGAAAATTTTAGACATACTTTGTTTTACGGGGATGAGGAGTAAGGAGGGAGATACCCGGTTCCGGTAAGGGTGGGTTTCCATTTGAGATTAACTGAGAGAGTAACTCTCGATAACCGCTCTCAGGTTGTTGCCCATTTGAGAGTAAATTTCGGTCGGAATAACTATCGAGAGTACCCGGCGAGTCCATCGCCAAGATAGCTTTCACGAGTTCTCATCACACCCTGTCCACTAGTCCATCTGTAGAGAGTGGAGAGTAGTCGAAATGTCTTCACACTACTACAGACAACTCGCATCAGCTGTGATTATTTCATGTAAAAAAAGTCTAAAGGGGAAAGGTGCTGGGTTAAGCCATGGATTGAAAGGAGAAATGCTCTAGGTGCCGGTGATATGCTAATTCCGGAATTACAAACGGAAGACGCACAGCAGCTTCGAAATTTTTGTAGATTGACGAGCTCTGAAGTTAAGTTTATTATCGAATCTGTGGGCCCGGTAATTTTCAAGGACACTAAAATGCGTGATCGAGTGATGGTTACTCTAAGATTTTTGCCACAAGTAAACTTATTTGAATTATTTTTATTTATAGTAAGGTGTATTCTATTCGTGCTAATTGTTTACTGTATACAATGCAATTCTTTTCAGATGATTCGTTTAGCATTCTTCAGTATATTTTCCGTATCCCTGTACGCACGATAGGAAGAATAGTGAAAGAAGTTTCCCCCGCTATCTATAATGCCCTCACAGGGATATACTTACATGTAAAGAAATCGCTTATGACGTAATATCCTTATGTAATCTTATTTATTCGTGAATGTAAGTACACGAGTTCTATTAAAGAAAAATGATAACTAACGATAAAGAAACTGAAAAGTACAATTTTAGACATATTTTACATAAGTTTTCACTTCGTACAGGAAGGAAATACATATAGTGTACATAATTTTGCATTACAGATCTGCCCATCGAAAAGTATTAATAAAATATTTGGCCGAATTCGACTCAGAAATGTGAGGTAATGCAGGAGGAGATGAGAGAAAATCATTGTATCCTGGTGAAGTGATGTTCCTGGCACTCACTGAAGAGAATGAACACGTTGCTTCTTCGTCCTCATCTGCCGCACGAACTATGGCTTTTCTTATTTCATTTTTCAACTTCCTTCCAATATACTCATTTCGAAGAGTGCGTAGTTCTAAAGCAACATGTTCCCCAAATTTGTTGTATTCCTCTGGTGTTACTTTCGCCTGGACGTCTAATGCAGTTTTTATTGCAATGTCATCTTCCTCACGTTTCCTTTTAGACGACTTCGAAGTTGTTTTCCTTTTTACTACATTTAAAGTAGTCTCCTCGTTTTCGAAGGGCTATTCCAAAGTTTTAAAAATTTCTCCATCCTTTGGTATGTCTATGTCAGAATTTGAAGAATTCACCGGCTAAATTTAAATACCAAATTACCAAATTAAAAAACAAATCTAATAAGCAAACAATAAAATCAACTGTTATTTATTATAATTATTATTATTATTTACTTTTATCATAATATTATAACAGTAATGTATTAATACATAATACATATTCCTAGTTATTCATTGCCTAAGCAGACTATTATTCTATCATTACAGTTTCCAAAAAACACGGAAGAATGGCTTAAAATAGCAGAAGATTTTGAAAGTCGATGGAATTTCTCTCATTGCCTGGGTGCCTTGGACGGGAAGCATGTAGTTATACAAGCTCCTAATAACAGTGGGAGCCTGTTTAACAACTACTGTACAAAGAAACGCATAGTATAGTTTTGTTAGCAATCGCAGATGCTAATTATGCATTTATTTACGTAGACGTCGGTTGTAATGTCCGAATTTCTGATAGAGGTGTATTTTCTAACAGTGGTTTGTTCGATAAATTGGAAAAAAGGCTCTACCTTTACCCTGTCCTGAACCACTTCCAGGAAGAAATATGCCAGTGCCATACTGTCTTGTTGGTGATGATGCATTTGCAATAAAAACATCTTTTAAAACCTTATCCCTTTCGTGATCAACTAGCATCCAACCGAATTTTTTATTATCGCCTGTCGAGGGCTCGTAGAACAATGGAAAACAGTTTCGGGATTTCAGCAAACAGAATCGAGTACTTAGAAAACCTGTGCTCTTGGATCCGAATAGAGTTAAAGTCGTTGTGTCGCCAATATGTGCCCTTCATAGTTTCTTACTGTACACAAATGAGTCAGCCTACTTAAGGAAATGTAATGATTGATTCATAAGACGCTGTAGGTCGAGATGTTATATCTGGACTTTGGTGCGATGTAGATAACTCTGGAAATACACTTTTTCCGCTGGAACGAGGCAAAAGAAATAACTATACAAGTTCACAAAAGGATGTGAGAGATGGATTCAAAAACTATTTTATGACTACTGAGGATGAAATGGACTGGCAATACAGACAGACCGCAACCCACAACAGAGCATAAGAAACGTGTGTTAAACGGGAACTTACTAGAATATGAACTTATCAAATTATATTGTGTTGTACAGGGAATAAGTCCCGGGATGACGAACTTCAGAGCATTGAAATAAGGCCAAATATTTTGGTAATAATTGTCACCTCTCCCGCTCTACCGCTTTTCCTGTTTCTCACTTTTTTTTCAAATCTTGAGATACCAAAAAAATAGAGAGCACCATATTATTGATTAATTCAAATATTATATTATATTATATTATATTATATTATATTATATTATATTATATTATATTATATTATATTATATTATATTATATTATATTATATTATATTATATTATATATTATAATATAATAAAGACCAGGCTACAATCATTATAATATATTTATTTTCATGAAAATTGATGTGATAATCTATATAAATAAAATTGTTTCTGTTTGTCTGTCTGTTTGTCTGTTCCACCATCACGTCGAAACGGCTGGATAGATCACAACCAAACTTCATCTTTAGGGTATACTCATCCCGGGAAAGGTTTTGATATGCATATCATTTTAAAACCCTTGAATAGACGGGGGGTTTATAGGAAAACTAGAATGGTTTTTCCACCATCACGTCGAAATGGCTGGATAGATCTCAACCAAACTTCATATTTAGAGTATACTCATCCCGGGGAAGTTTTTCATATGCATATCATTTAAAAATATTTGAACAGACGGGGGGTTTATAGGAAAATCAGAATGGTTTTTCCACCACCACGCCGAAACGGCTGGATAGATCTCAACCAAACTTCGTATTTAGAGTATACTCAATCCGAGAAAGGTTTCGATATGCATATCATTTTAAAATCCTTGAATAGACGGGGGGTTTATAGGAAAACCTGAGTGGTTTTTCCACCATCACGTCGAAACGGCTGGATATATCTCAGCCAAACTTCATATTTAGAGTATACTCATCCCGAGAAAGGTTCCGATATGCATATAATTTTAAAATCTTTGAATAGACGGGGTGTTTATAGGAAAACCACAGTGGTTTTCCTCCATTTTCTCTTATACTATTGATTTTCTGTAAACTTCGTTTACCGTACGTGAAACGTCTCTTCGTTATAAACAACTTTCGTTATGTTCATAATTTACTTTACTCTTCACATGACGGAGAAATTTACAATTTTCTGCTGCTATCATGCTCCGCATTTTGTGACCGACAGACAGACAACGAACCTACAGGTTACCATGGCGACGTCTCTGACTGCATGCCAGTAGGGAAGTAACGTATTGCCATTTTCCTCATCATGCTTTTAAATTCGTGGTTGTTCCTTCGGTAGATGGCAAGAGAGGCGTCAATCGGCTCATCTGCGGGATATTGGCGGAATATCGTTGGAGGTATTAACCGCCCTCGAATAGATTAAGTAATAACACCATTAGTCATCTTCTTATTTGTTTTACCTAAGAATCACTGGACCTAAATTTCTCCTCTGTTACCGCTTTATTATATCCATAACTCACACTAGCATAATTTATTGAGGGGCATTTGATTTTCCAATACATTCACTTGGCATTTACTTATTTGTCGTTATCCGGCTGTCCTCAGTTATAATCCATTTTCTATTAGTTTCAACATTCTTAACTGTATTACTTTTCTTCCTTAATTACGCCGTATGTACGTGAGTGCTAGAAACTACTGGATGCATTTCCACCAAAATTCGTATTTAGAATACACCTGTCCTTAATAGGTTTTAGGGCAAATATTGTTTCTAAATCCCTGAACTGACTGGGGGTTTATACGAAACCGAAACAGTGATTTTGCACTTCCAAAAAATATACACAACCAAACTTTATGGAAGTCTACCTACCTTGGTAGAAATTAATTTCTAAACATTTTTTCTCATGTGCATCATTTCGATACGAGGATTAATAAGGGAGATATCATTAACGGACCGTTTTTCTGTACAAGTCCCATCGGACTTGACTCACGAGCGGGTGCGTGTAAAGCGTATTCCTTACAACTTGAAAACTACTGAAGACATTCGAACCAAAATTTATATTTAGCATCCACCTGTCCAAAGGTAGGTTTTAAACGTAAATAACATTTCATGTTCCGGAATGGACTGGCGGTTTATAGGGAACACAAATGGTGATTTTACTCTTCCACAATATATACAGAACAAGACCAACCTGACTGGAAATCGAGCAAACGTGATGGAATTCCACCTCTAAACCTTTTTTTTCATGTGCATTTTTTCGTCAGGAGGATTAAAAGGGAGATATCATGAATGGTCACTTTTGCAGGTTAAGTCCAGCGGACATAGACCAAAAGGTGTTTTACATAGAGCAGATTCCTTATCTATATAAATCAAATCGTAACGACTGTGTGCCACTACACTGACTATTTTGGCGAAATTTTCGTACAGCTTTCCGTTTAAGGGTTAATAATAACCATCTCCATAATTTTTGGTTTAGTTTCCTGAAAGTCCTAATTTTTACCCGCCTCGCCCAAAATCCACATTATGGCATAATCTGCCAGAAGAATAAGAAGATAATTGAAATTTGACAAAATTATACGTTTTAGCCTGTAAGGAATGGAAAAATCCTATATCATTAAATTTTTCATTTTTTATCCCCGAAGAATATCGAAATATGCAGGCAATTTTAATGATGGTGCAGACCTTCGGAAATTCCTATCACATAACGGACTGCACAATCTCCGTTCAATTTGGAATGATCTACAACCTTGGTCTTATGACTTTTTGCCGTATCTGTATCCTTTTTACGTTTGATTTTTCTCTATTAATCGATGTTAAGTCAATTTGGAATTTTCACATGCATAATTCATACTTTCAATTACTTATATGAAATACAGAATCATCAAACTCTTCACGAAAATTGGCCCACCCAGTAGCCATATGTGAGCCAAATGCTACGTATGTAGCTGTCACATTATTATCCGAAAAGTAATGTAATGTGAGATAATCTTACAAAACCTTTACCCAGTTCCAGGTTTCTAACTCAATCTGACCCAAGAATAGATGACATATCATAGGACCAGTCATTTAGGCCACTAAATCCGGCGTGTCTTATGGTATAATCCTTTGTCGATATGACGTACGTTTAGTAGCAGTTAATCTGTAAATAAAGGTCTTCAATATTGTAAACACGCATATACTTTCGTATGTCGATCTATATATATTCACTGATGTCGATTTTTAGCGATCGAGAAAGGGTGGGTCTGCTATTGTAATCAGTACTCCCCACACCGACTTTGACAGGCAGAAGGAAAGGGTTCCTTCTCCAAGTCCTGTGTAACTGTCATTAGTAAGGAAGGCCTACAATTGTAATGAATAGTTCCCTTCTCGATTTGACTTGCAGAAGGTAAGTGAGCATGCAGTTTTGTTTAAAACTCCCCTACCCGATTGTGTTTGGCAGTAGGCAAGGGTGCCCGCCATTATAAAGAAATGTCCTCATCTAAAATGTGACTGGCATTAGGTATAGTGGCCTGCTATTTTGATGGAAACTCACCAACTTGGTGTGACTGGCAGTACGCTGGCTGGCAGTAGGAAGATGGGCCTGTCATTATAATGATAACTGCACAACTCAATTTCGAGTGATAGTAGGGTAATTGCCTACCATTATAATAGAAACTCCTCAACTGTAATCTGTCTGGAAGTAGGAAAGGGGGCTGCCATTTTAACGAAAACTCCCCAAATCGATTCTGTCCGCGTTGTAGGCAATGGGGCCTGCATTTATAATGTAAACTTCCCAACTTGATTGTGAATGCCAGTAGGCAAGTGAGCCTGCCGTTATATCACAAATCCGTAACAAACACTTTACATTGGAAACAACGTACGGGGACCTCCCCATGCTCTTTCTCGGATAACGCTAAGAGGCATGCAATTTTAAAACAATCTTATTTACTGCATGTACACTATTTACTTCGATATTCGAATACAATGTGTAATACCGTAGCGAAGCACGGGTATATTCGCTAGTAAAATATACACTAACAATTTACTCTTAATTCAACTTTATTAAACAGTCTTACATGATTCCTTAAGTTGTGAAGTTCCCTTTGAACTTCAGCTCCGGAACACGAAAACTTCACTCTTATTTCCTATAAAGTTTTATGTTTCTTCACTCTGTCACGGTAACCGTTACATTTCACATTCCACAACATTTCTAGACTTTCATACATTTCAATGAACAGTTTTGTTTCCTCCGGTGACCAATTTTTAGCCATCTTTCAATTGAAAATAGAACCAAACTCTCGATAGCTTCGCCACAATTCAAACACAGTTCGTATCTGGAGAGCTAATCTCCGAGAGGGTCAGGGAGCACGTGTCGACTAGCGAGCACGTTAAGTCTAGTTAGCTCTCGGAGAGTTGCGAGGGAATTTCCGATAGTTGCTCTCGGCACTGTGTCCATTTGCGAGTAACTGCTACCGAGAGGTTCTCGCCAGTATTTACTCTCAAGTGTACGGGCACCTTAATACTGCCAACTGAATGGAAATGTGAATTAAATCGATAGTATGATCCATCGATATGAATTTTCTAAACCGTCATTACCCTGTAGGAGTTCTAGGTTGTTCCTGTGATGTACCTTGATTTTCCTCACTCATGTTCGAGATTAACATATATTATGACTTTGGTGTGTTAATAACAACAGTATTTAAAGTGTTCAGTTATACTGTCATTTGTCTCACTGAGATAATGGTTTCATATTTTTGTGTCAGAGGTTGCCAATGGGAATCTCGAAAATAACCGAGCTCTACCGATTCAGCACTATGGAGCTGAAGTATCACTGAAAATTTCTCGTGCCGTACAGCTCTCCGTTCTTCTTGATCTAGTTCACTTAGAGGATGCAGATTCCACTTGGGTCAGGCATGGTGAAGAAAAATTCTGAACTTCGGCTTGTCTAACGATTTCAAGAAGACTAAGTCATGGACTGGCAAACTTCTGACACTTGTCTTTGCTCCCGTTACAAGCTTAAGAATGCTTCATTAACGAACTGATGAGTATGAACCCGATACACAAAACGCAGGATGAAGTTTTAGGCTGTATGGGTAATTACATGAATTAATATGATTTTCTTTCTGAAATGTGGGCTAATTTTGGTAATACAGGAGGCCTACTAAAAATTGCTGTGAAACATTTCGTGAAAATTTAAACCGGGAATTGAATGCTGCTCTTATTAATATAGATAATTTCAAGGAGGTATTGAAAGAAATTCAAGCAAACATACGTATAAATCTTCGAAGCAATAATGAAGGAAGAAAATCAAAGAGAGGGAAGACAGGTAATGAATGATTCAGGCAACGATGAACAACTAGCAGAATGGGAAGATCACTAGACTGCAGTCCTTGGAAATAGTCACGTATATTTTTTCCCGTAAATGATTATAGCAGGGTTGAAACATAATTACGTTAACAGCATTTTTGACTGTGAAAATAATTTACTTTAAATTTCCAGTGAATGTTTATAACATCGACGAAGCGCATTTCCGTTAACAACATTATTAAAATGCCAATCTTTTAGAACTGGTAGTCCAAAGCCCATTAAATGGGAAGGGAAATGGAGCTAATCCAGCAGGAGCCGAAACGACCTAACTTGGGTATGTGCTTAAGCGGAAGCCGAAGCCACCAGTTCCAATCAACAGCCAAACAGAAAATTCCGGTTATTGGGAGCGGAAACCGCTCCACACCAGAGGCCACCTCCCGCTTCCATTTGTTGCCCCTCAACGGACGGCCGTTGCGTTCGATTATCGGTCAGGTCAGGGATTTTTTCCTAACCCTGAGGGCTGGTTCGAGGTTCACTCAGTCTACACGAGGACAGCTTAAGAAACTGTCTGACGATGAGAGAGCGGTCCCAATCTAGAAAACCAAGAATCGTTGCGCTGACTAAGCGTCAGTTTATAATCTGCAGGCCTTCGGGCTGAACATCTTTCGCTTGGTAGTCCATGTCCCATAAGGGCTGTAGCTCTATGGGGAGAGGGATGTAGAAACAAACTTTAAACGAGGTCTAATGTGTAGTGTGGAGTAATAATTTTGAATTAATTCTTAAAGGGAATTACTAAATGGCGCACTGAATGAGACATATAATGAGGGACCTCATATGAAGCTTCTGTGCACGTGACGATTAAGGCAAATGACGGTATAGAATAACGCATTTAAACATTGTGTACATGTTTTAGTTTTATAGTGCAATAAAGGTTATTAAACAGGTATGATTATCTGGTCAATCATATAGGAATATCACTCTCTTCCTTGACAGTGTTCTCTTCATGTTACTACAGTGTTTCCATCAACTGATTGACAAGTATTCCCATCAATGCATGTTAACACTTCATCTCTATCATTAATTTTAAATAATGAAAGCATACCGTTAATTGAAACTAAGCAGTCTAACGATATGTATTAAGATCCCGTAGTCCAGTATGTCCGGATAACGGGAATAACTTTCAAGTAAATTACTGCAAAATCAAGACAAGGAGAGAAAAAGGAACACATGTTTAGGCTATATTACTTTGAAAGGTGAATTTTATCCATCACAGGAATGGAAACTTTTGGATGTCTGTAGAGTGAAGATTTTGTTCGGTTTTAACCCTTTAACTTTCACATTAATTTGTGCTTAGTTTGCGTACATGAACAGTGGCTAAATACGTGGACACTTCAACAAAGTCGAATATGCTTGACAGAAGCCATTGCTATTGAGCCTTATTGAATTTGGTGGTGTCTGCAGACGTACAATTGCTTAATATTCGCCCACTTTCTGTTCTGCGTGTCTCTACTTACAGTGTGTTGCCATCTGGGATGAAAGTGGCTAAATATTTAGATACCGAGTTTTTGTGTCTGGCTCCACGGCTAAATGATTAGCGAGCTGGCCTTCGGTCACAGGGGTCCCGGGTTCGATTACCGGTAGGGTCGGGAAAGTTGACAATAATTGGCTAATTCCTTTGGCACGGGGGCTGGGTGTATATGTCGTCTTCATCATCATTTCATCATCACCAAGACGCGCTGGTCGCCCACGGGAGTCAAATCAAAAGACCTGCATCTGGCGAGCTGAACTTGTCCTCGGACACTCCTGGCACTAAAAGCCATTTCATTTTACGGAGTTTTTGCGAACTTAGCAGTATCACGTGCTGTGGATATTCCAGTTTGTTGCAATTTATCGAGTGTTTCTGCAGTGAATGCCGTATTATATCCCAAAATTCATATTTTCTTATAAGTATAATGATTTTTAACCATTGTCAATAATCCGTGTGGAATTAATAGCTAAGAGTGTACATATATAACAATCACCCTATTTTCAGTACACATGAACAGTGACTAAATATTAAGCCACCAGGTTCTGAGGTTCGCTTGAAAGGATTTTACGAAAAAATAATATAAAATTAAACGACATCCAACCAACAGTTACATCCGGTACAAATAATATTCTAACAATAAGAAATAAAATTTGATTACTCAGGGAAATTTCAGGAGGCTAAATATTTAGCCACTGACCTGTAAAGGGTTACTGAAGATATAAGGAAGAAAATAAGTATCCCATGTCCGGCTCCATGGCTAAATTGTTAGTGTGCTGGCCTTTGGTCACAGGAGTCCCGGGTTCGGTTCCCGGCAGGGTCGGGAATTTTAACCTTAAACGATTAATTTCTCTGGCACGGGGACTGGGTGTGTGTGTCGTCTTCATCATCATTTCATCCTCTTCGCGACGCGCAGGTCGCCTACGAAAGTCAAATCAAAAGACCTGCACCTGGCGAGCCGAACATGTCCTCGGACACTCCCGGCACTAAAAGCCATACGCCATTCAAGTATCGCATGATTACTGGGACTGCAATTCTTATAATAAAAAGTTGGTTTCTTGTGTAGGTCATCCCAAGCATGAAGAAATATTTCACCCAAAGTATAACTCCACGACAAAATGACAAGCTTCTGATGCAGCTTGAAGTATCCCAGAAGATCAAAATGTCAGAATTACATAAATGCATCAGGGAAACACTGACTAATGTTATATATCGAAGGTAGAAGTGAAAACAGGTAAAGAAATATGGAAAGGAATCTGTTAGAAAACTCCAAATCTGAAGGCATCAGTTGCGTTTTGTAAAAGACAACTGTGGACACTGTATAATTTATCTGCTCATGAAATTCATAGCTAGAGGGGGAGGTTAGTGGATCGTTCTCTATACCGATACAGCAGGAGATGAAACACAGTTACACAGTGACGTTTCTTGCACTCAAAGGAAACACAAAATAACGGAGATGCAGCAGGCAGATTTTCATATCTTTGCATCAGTCCTAGGTAGAGCTCCATTAGCAGAAAAAATGAGTCCTGAAGGTGAAGAATTATTATGGAAAAAGTTAGTTTGCTTAGGTATGAACACGAAAGACATTTTTAGGTAAGACGTACTGTAGAATAGATCTAAATGAAGAGACCCCTTTAAAGGAGGTCAAGCAGGCAAGTAAGGAAGCAAGACAATAAGCAATGAAAGAAGCTGTAATTCTACGTGATTGCTTATGGCCATGAGACCTTCAATTTTGCGTGAATCCCAAACAAACAACCGTGAATTTTAATTTCAATAATCCCACATCCATTGGACACTAATTCGGTTCCGATCTCAGAGGCCGTAATAGTACTGAGTACCCATGTGTTTCCGTATGTGATGGCCCTCCGAGTATGAACAAGCAGAGCAGAGAGGATTTCGAAGGTCCTTTTTATCTGAACGATATTTTGGGGAATTGACAAAACTGGAAAACAGAAGTTTAATCAGCTGTTTTAAACGAAGACATAGATTAACAGAAGAGTTTTAAGTTGTGCCAGACTGTCCTAGTCGATATATTCTACTCTGTACTGACACTGTGATATTATTTCAAATCACTATTCATCCCATTAAAAAATGGACCCGACTTTCTTTCAAGCGTTACCAGTAACTTTTAAAATAATTTCAGTAATTACCAAATCTAACGAATATTACCCCTTTGTAGCCGATACGTACAATCGCGCAGAAGAAAAGGAATGAGCATATGGCATGCTATAAATTCCTTGCTGGTAAATTTTTCTCAGAAATAATTGATAGTATAGAAAAAATGTTTGTTGTAGGTATCCACAGACTTCGTGTGTACACGATACGTGAATTATAGTATGGTATTATTTAAAATTAATACTGATGAAATATTAAATGTCGGAAAAATGAAATACCGTGCTATCATTATTTCTGAGTGCTTATGCATTGCGTATTTTATTAAATCATACACGGTTCTATTGTAACACATTTTATTGCGTATTTTATTAAATCAAACGCGGTTCGATTGTGAACCCATTTAGTTTACTTTTCTTTATAACAGACTGCATGCAATGCGTTAATTTCTCTCTTAATTTGTTTAAAGGGTTGTGTTATTTACTATTTTGAATATTATGTAATTGCTGTACGCAAATTTGAGTAATTCTGCAAATGACTGTACCATAATAGAAAAATAAGCATGTACAGTATATATGATATCGAGAACTAACTTTTGTGTCCTAATATTTAAATCTTTATTTATGAGAAATGTAAAAACGTTGATTTTTCTCTCCTGGAAACTGCGTAATAACAGCAATACCTTTTTATCAATAATTCGAAATCTCGAAGTTATTATCCACACAAAGGTTTTGCAATCAACTGACTCTATTTATATTTGTATTTTGTATTTTTGTATTTTCTAAATATTTGTTTCATTTCCTTCGTTCAGCAAAAATACTGTGTGAGTATTTAGAAAGATCTAAGTTTTTGTTTGAATATTTGTCTACTTCTCAGCATTTAAGTAATCAAGGAAAAAAGAAAAGCAATAACTATCGACAGAAGAAGCACCACGAATACAATGTTAAACAGTGTGTAAAAGCTTAACAGATGAACACAAATTAGCACCAGGGGGTTAGTCAGCACTATGTAGAAGAAACAATTCCCTAAAAGATTAAACATTTATAAATTTAGCATTAACATTCAAGGAGATAAGACGATTATACTTCAAGCTCACCGTTTACCATTTAATAACAATATTTGAAAGACAATACCACTCTATTGTAACGAAACTCTATTTCACAGCAAGGGGCTGCTTAGTCGAGGCCGTAAATGCATGTTAGCTTCAAACAGAAGGTTGGGGATTCAATTCCTTGCCAGAAACACGTATTGAAACGCGGATTCTGCTACCTGAGGGCTATGTGCCCGTGGGTTCACTCTAAACGACTGAATATTAGATTAATCCTCGGGGCAGACAAGCTTAAAATATCGCAGACTAACACTAATTAGAAGCAAAGTGTTACTTAGCAGTATACACGTAGAAGAAAGACTCCACTCCCTTGAAAGCTTATAAATGTGTATATTTAAAATTAAACTGGAGCTTTCGGATTTGCCTATAACAACCGTCACCAAACATTCCGCGGTGAGCAAGCAAGAGACTAAAGTACAGTACCGTAACTAATGTGAAGTGCAGCATTTCTCAATTACTCGCAAGACCTAAAGCAAGGCTTATGAAAGACTGGCGCGCAGCTGCAGAGACTGTAGTCATAAAGTGCCAAACACAGTGTAACTGTGAAGTAAAAGACAAATGAACTCTGAGATTAAATACTATACCTTGAATTTTCGAGTGTCACATAAACATTGCATACAACAGGGTGGCCATTCAGAAACATCCAGAAACATGTTCGCAATACAACTGACGCGGGATTGAACCTTATGAATGAACATCACACAAAATGCTGGGAATGGCCTCATCTGAAGAATGGGAAAACTGAGGATACAAAAGACATGACTCCACTTCACCCAGAAACACTGGCAGAATTCGATACGTGAAGGTTCGTCTAGATGCTTTAAAGCATGCACTACAGTAAATTTGTAAGGATGAAGATGCAGGTCCGTTTCGACAATATTTCAACACGACGATCCCTTAATTCCCCCTAGCACAAATAAACACCGGACGAATTGGCTGTGCGGTTAGGGTCGCGCAGCTGTGAGCTCGCATGCGGGAGATAGTGGCTTCGAACCCCACTGTTGGCAGTCCGGAAGATGCTTTTCCGTGGATTACCATTTTCACAACCTTAATTAAGGTTGCGGCCGCTTCATTCCCAGTCCTAGGCCTTTCCTGCCTCATCGTTGCCATAAAACCTATCTGTGTCAGTCCGATGTAAAGCAAATAACAAAAAATAGCACAAATAAACGGTGTTGAGATTTCGCCGGACTTCGTTCCAGGCTTTCCTTCACTCGAGCAATGTTTCCTGGTGTTCGAACTCGGTTAAATTACGGTTACGGTTTTTATTCCCTATAGAGCCCGTGTCACGCAATTTTGCCATTAAGTTTTGCATTGCAGACTTTGCTCGAGGTTTTGTCATAACACTTCGAGTCTTGAAACCTTGCGCAAACAGTTCCGCACAGGTTTCCCACGAATCGTGGTTCGCATAAGGGTCGACAATGAACACGAGCTGTTTTATCGTGAACACAAGTTTGTGTTGCATTCAATTGGTCAATAAACATGTCTGCTCCTCTTTCTCACTCACACGTAATGACACTGCGACGTACTCGCCTATGGGAGAGATGCTCACGTGCAGCCATATAACGGCAACCGATTCGTTCAAAGCAATCACGGTTTCCTGCGTTTCCTGTGATTGACAGTTCTCCCTTTCATTAACAAGTGTCAATTCCTTGTCAGTCTTATTCATATTTTCCGAACCAGTTTTGTTTTTTCTACTCGGTATACTGTATTGTAGTAATATGGTGTGAGAAGGGAGTGCTACAAACAAAGCTGAAACTCACACAACGAGAACATAATGGCGAGCTAAATCCCTTCACTCTAACCACTATCTGTTAACATATCGCGCTCAGTGGTATTCCTGTGTAATATACTTACTCCCAGGCAAGTACCATTGCACAGTTTCGGTGTGTTTAGGTTTCTCCCGGCCTGCTAGAACATTATATTACGTCAAAAACATGCTTTACTCTAATACTAGATGAGGAATTCAACTGGATAAAGAAGCGCTTCATACTTGAACTCGACTGCATTAACCGACGTCCATTTATATACATTCAATGAAATCTTCACCTGGAATTCACACTATGATTCACCCATGCATTTCTGCGACATATTGTTTCTTTGAAGCTTGAGTCGCTAGTTTGAAAAGCTGCGTAGATTTGAGCATGTTTGATATTGTGAAAGGTTTGAAAAACACCGTCATTAAGGTCTCTTGAGACTGAACTATATTAGCCAGTGACGCAGGAAAGCTAACATTAACCCGAGCTCCGTTAAGTTTCACTTGTAATTTTCAGTGAGACCTCATTTCATTCCTCTCCTTCCTGATCACCAACTTGCAAAAGCATATTAAGTTGTGAGAATTCTTAATCGACGGCCGTAAGTAGGATTTTTTCAGTGAAGCTTGCACTTCTTCCGTGTCCTTCCCATCAACTACAACTTGCAGAATTTCACGTAAGTATCCCCACATACCTAGTTCCCCCTGGCCAGAGAGAGGCTCTTACATTTAGAGGGGAATCCTCCGCATATTGCATAAAATGCAGACGTTTTTCACGACAAACTATGGGACACAAAATTCTCTATAGTATTGAGACTGGTAAACTTTCTTCTACGACAAAAGTGTCTGAAGCCTGGAAGATAAGATCTTTTACTATTTTTCCCATCATTTTTGCTCAGGGTACTTCGGTAAGAGGGGCTGTACTGACGCACGAGATGGAAGGCAGATAAGTTAAAGCAAACATAATATGTGAAAGTAGTGTTCGCAGTCCATTTGTACAAAATGTTATGCACCTGTCCAGGGTTCCAGTGCATAACAATTTACCTAAATTGGCTTGTGAAGTGGCTGAAAGGATTTATTTGACGAGACCCTCGAACAGTCCCTGGAGTCGAAGTCCATCAGCCCTACTTGAATCTTTCCTCGGCTGGCTCAAGAGCTTGGGTACGTGGTATGTCCGGAAAGGGGCATAAGCTATTTAATTCTAAGCAGGGGGAAAGACTCTCGGATATCAAAGGAATACGAATACACTGATAATGAGAAGTGAAATCATCTATTTTTGCACAAACACCTTTAATTAACTAAGGAAACATTGGTGTATTACATTACATAGAGATATGCCGAGATATTTACCGATACAGTAACATTAATTCATAAATTAGGTTTGAGCTCTGAATTTCCTTTTCTGTCTCTCTCAGATTAGCATTTATCACTTCATAACCTTCAAATCATTGAAAATACATCGAAAGGGAGTCCCCTTCCAGAACTATTTAGCACACGGAAGATCTTATCATATATCGTATTAAAACACTTTATACATATCTTTCACAAAGGCATATCTTCTTTACGGCATGAATTATTTCATTCAATTTGTATATCACGATGCCCTGAGATCCTGTTAGCTGAGGGTTACTGCAAAATTTCCTGAGCGAATTTTAAACACATGATAGTTACGTCACATTGTCTACGTTAATGACCTAGCCTAATTTATCGTGCAGAGCATTAACTCCCTCATAACACCCGTTTCATTCGGATTGCCCATGCGTTAATATAACACGCGACATTCCAATTCAACGGTGTCCCTAAAAACGATACATATAGCAACTCAACAACCAATGTATTGAGTTATATGACATACAATAAACATTCACTTGAAGAAATAATATAAAATTCTGCACTTCATTTCCATGGAAAGAACAGTATCTGCCATGATCCATCTCATTTGCTACGGGTGAGCAACAATCCTCGCCAGAATCTGGGACTCAAACCCAGGGACTTCGGCGTGTGAGGGTATAACAACCTGAAAACCCTATAACGGTTTTTACTTTCATTAAGATAAAAATAACAGAAAGATGGGAGGATTTCATTCATTTATCTAATCTGAGATCTCTACGACTATGTCATTTTCTTGATTTAGGCATGTCTTCGTTATACTACGGAAAGAAAAGAACGAACTGAATGTATCTCCTTTTACAAAGTGACAAACAAACTTCGCTCGAGCTTCCCTTGACCATAAAACTGTCAGACGAGTCGGCCCGCATCGTCCCCTCTTTTTTCCTTCCCCACAAAGCAAAGCCTCATACTTTACCTGCTATTCTTAAATATTCATATCATCACAAAGACAATCTCTTTCTTCGACTCATTAACATTATCAGCGTAACATCATATACTAGCCTACATATGGCCTCAATTATCTCATTCTCAAGGCGGCATTCTACATCGCCCTAATTATACATATTCAGCAGGGGAACTCATATATTTAACACCACTACACTCTCAAAATTACAAGCACACATATCAGGTTCCGGTAATAAGTTCAAATGTACTCAACACTCAGATATCTGCAATCAACTTTCCTCAGGGAGTACAGCCATGTATTTAAGCTGCCATCAGCATGCCTTCACTTGCTGTGGCTCCAAGAATCATTCTTTGACGATTCGCCTGCATGTTGGTTGGATCCTCGTCTGGCGTCGGAAGCTCTGGAATATCTCTGCTGCGTTGGAGTGACTGTACAGCGGACTGCTCACAGGCCCTCTTCAAACCCGAAGCTCTCGGAGGTCAAATATGCAAATGAGGAAGAACTAATTTGTCATAAATGCACTAATTGTGTCATGAATTATAACTCTGTTATGACTAAGGATACTTGTAAACTCAAGTATCCTAGCCCTATATCGGTACTTGTCCTATAGCCCGATATTGATACTTTCATTTGCATACTCCAGTTCTCCACAAATAATTTAATCTCGGAGCATCACACAGTATCCGGTCACCATCACAGGATATGAATATTAGGTATTAATATTATTTTACTGGTCATTAGTCGACCCTCTCCGTTTCACTAATCATTGATACGATATACAATTCACTGCGTTTGAGAGAATACGGAGGGTGCCGCCCGATCTACTAAAATGATAGCTAATAAGCCGCTCACTGTTATTGTAGGTTCAAGCCTTACTGTAACACTGCTACTGGACTATCCTTGTATTTGATTACTTCCTTCATTTAACCTGATTTATATAATTCACATAATTTGGCATAATCCACCACGTTCACTCAGATCAATTTCATAACTGCACACGTAATAATTCACTTCAATCGACCACCTCCTTTTCTTTTTACAACCCCGTGCCGCTCTGACACATTATCGAAGTAAATATTTTTTTATCACATACGGGTCATAGCGAAATGAATTAAAGACGTTACGAATATTTGGTACTCAGCGCACTGTCACTCACTATGTGTTGTCATTTACCACTACACAATACTGTTCAATAAGAATCTTCACAATGTGAAACACTGAATATTGAAACTAACTGTTCACTAAATAATGGGTCTACTGATTGGACCGAATGCACTGGATGTACTGCGTATACTGCCTTCTTGCCACTCGCCTTTATAGTGAGAGGCCTTAGTTTTGGAGGGGCAGTCAGACCACGCCCCCTTGTCAAACAACGGTCCGTTGGACGGTATATTTAAACGTTGAATTTGAAATCAAATTAAAGCCCGTACATCCTTCTTTCCACTGATCAATTTTCGTTCCGAGTCCTTCGCGGGTTCGTCTGCAATCATCAAAGCATCAATATCAATTCTCAGTATGTGGAGCCTGACTCCGGGGATTTTTAAGTTTGCCTGGTCCTGTCAGAGTCGGGCATCTGGTTTCACTCTCTTCATGCCATCAACTATCTGCGTACTTCCTATTATTCGTATTATGTAAAATGGTTCTCTGCATGATAAATCCGCATAAAATCTCCTCATTCATCGAAGTCGTAACTCGAAATTATCCATCAGGTATTTCCGACTTATTAATGTTAATACCCTCGAAACAGCCCAGCGTTGAAATAAAGTAGTTTTTTAAAGAAAGCACACGGCTGGTGGTTACTGGGTCTGATCTAGTATCGAGCCTGGTTATCGAGTATGGAGCCCGGGAGTTGAATAAAATAATTTAGACGGCCTTATTGATAGTGGTGATGATGGGCTTACTAATGAGATTATTAGCGTCTGACAGAATGAATCGCAGACGTGAATATGGAATACAATGTTTGCCCGCCTAAAGAATAGAATTTCTTTATATTTATGGACATGACCGACACAAAAATACATTTTTTGCAATTCTGACCAAAATACAGACAAAACTATAATTTTATTAATATAAAAACAAAAAACAAAGTCACCTCCGTACAGGCCATGAAGGCCCTTGGAGGAGTGGAAGGTAAAGGCTTCCACCATTGTTAACCGCGGCACGTGATGGTGTTACGCCCGACCGCCTTTGCCCCAGTACTTAACCTGGTACTAATTTTTGGTGTAGGCTGAGTGAACCTCAGGGCCACATGCACCTCCGGAAGTGGATATCTCGATTCTTAAATTTTACGACTTCCTGACGGGGATTCAAACCTACGTCCTTCCGGGCGAACCGAGCACGCCTTCACCGCCTCGGCCAGGCAGCCCCTATTTTATTAATATAAGTCAATTAAATAGCATCGCAAGAAAATAACAGAGAAATATGAGAGCATTCCGGTGGGAATCGTAATTTTCAGTGATCACAAAATTAATATTAACATAAGATTGCTTGCAAATTTACGTCACAATTTACTTCGTGGCAATAAATTTACTAGGAGACCTCTGGTTATACTTAGAATCCGAAAAAGGGGATATGATGTTCCGTTGCAAAAAATCTCCCACGATTTCACCGGGAAATTTGCCATGACCGCCGTGCTGTGAAACCAGTGAAAATATCATTCAGTTATTAGGTGACCGGGCGAGTTGGCCGTGCGCGTAGAGGCGCGCGGCTGTGAGCTTGCATCCGGGAGATAGTAGGTTCGAATCCCACTTTCGGCAGCCCTGAAGAGGTTTTCCCTGGTTTCCCATTTTCACACCAGGCAAATGCTGGGGCTGTACCTTAATTAAGGAAACGGCCGATTCCTTCCTACTCCTAGGCCTTTCCTATCCCATCGTCGCCATAATACCTATCTGTGTCGGTGCGACGTGAAACCCCAGCAAAAAAAAGTTATTAGGTAATAATAATAATAATAATAATAAACTCAAAGCACACAATGGGGTGAAGGGATTTCAAAATATCATGAACTGACGCACAAACCTCCGATCATTTGTTACCTTAGGTACATAAAATATGCAGCCCCCAAACTTGAAATCTGCACGCGTTGGCATTAGCGGTTTGAATACGAGCGCTATTATTCTATATCTGCTGTTCAGGCTACGGTTCTACTGAATGCCATCACCTCTCCCCACACTTTCAGCCATTTTCTGCCACGTTCACGCCTGGTAACCCCTAGGGAGTATTTTCATTCAGTTCCCCGGGCACCTCTTCCAATCATGCACTATAATGGCATAGTCGTGACATATCACTAAATCACCTACGATACTATTACATGCCGACGATAAGTGCGGCATAAAGGACAACAGACACTATAACACCTACCTAATAACCCTGATTAGAGCACGCTGGTTGTAGACCAACTAACGCAACCAGATACATTTTTAAGAGTTGAAAATTTATAAAAGTGATGTAATTGAAGAGGACAAGAAACTCATCCGAAGATGCCTTCTCCTCTTCTGGCCTTGTCAAAATTAATTGGATTCGGTACAATGCGCGGATTGAGCCCACTTCTATGACCGGTTGCATTTCCTGGCGCCAATCCGATATGGAAGGATTTATTCACTATTGCGCGTTTCTGTGGTGGTGTGATGTGATGTACGCCTATGTAAATGAAGATATGTATTGAGAAGAACACGAACACCCAGCGCTAGAACTAGTGGAATTAAGTATATGTAGATAAAAATCTTCGATGTGATTGGGAATCGAACTGGGGGCCCTGTGAACCGAAGACCACTACGCCAACTCTTCAGCCACTTTATTGATTCTAACAATGCAAACTGTTGAAACATATAATTTCGTTAGACGTGCTGG
Source organism: Anabrus simplex (assembly GCF_040414725.1). Classification (NCBI taxonomy): domain Eukaryota; kingdom Metazoa; phylum Arthropoda; class Insecta; order Orthoptera; family Tettigoniidae; genus Anabrus; species Anabrus simplex. The sequence continues at coordinate 793,634,499 of NC_090266.1, forward strand.
TGCAGATAAAGCATCCCAATGGCTACAATGAAATAGGGAACTGTTCCTGTAATCCTTCTAATAATATACTATTCATATCCAAACACAAGCGACTATGTCGGAAATTATGGAGGTACATATTCCGCGGCTTTCAACAATTAAGAGACCAAGAGTTACAGAATAGTTATGGACAGTAGAATAGCACTGGGGTTCAGGCTTTCCTAACCATGTAACACGCCTGTAGTAAACGAGTCAATAACGAATACGAATGAGACAATGTTTTAAATAATTAAATTAGTGTCCCCGTACCGAAGTGGTGCAGCTCTTTTCAGGCACACCGTTAATGGAGGTGCACTCTATGTCCAATTTTAACCCCATACCAGCCCTCTTACCATTCACAAATATCTGGCAGTACTGAGAATCGCACCCGGGTCCCCAAGGATGGCAGCAAATAGCGCTAACCTTTACGCTACGGAGGCAGAGAATTACTTGCATTACATTTATTTTATGTTCTACAAATTCAGTTTACAATGTCTAACAATGCAAAAGGTTATAAATAAATGTATTTCTGATGGATATGTCTATGCAGATTGTGCATCCGAACGGCTATACTGAAATAGAAAACAGTCCATTAATTCTACCTAGTCCGACTAGATGGCTGAACAGTCAGCGTACTGGCCTTCGGTTCAGAGGGACCCGGGTTCGATTTCCGGCCGGGTCGGGGAATTTAACCTTAATTGGTTAATTCCTACGGCACCGGGGCTGGGTGTATGTGTTGTATTCATCATCATTTCATCCTCATCTCGGCGCGCAGGTCGCCTACGGATGTCAAATAGAAAGACCTGCACCTGGCGAACCGAAGCCGTCCTCGGATATCCCGGCACTAAAAGCCATACGACATTTCAATTCTACCTAATCAGCTATGATTCATTCCAAGACAGAAGACGACAAGATGGACTAAACTCGACATCATATAACTTAAATAATGTATGCAAGAGATTTCGATAATATTCATGAAGATATATTCGTAAAAATAATGTAAGCTCTAGAACATAAGCCAGACTTCCCCCATCTAGTATTCCTGTTTTACAAAAGCAAATAACTTTCAGTTTCAAGCCCAATGTAATCTCAATACTTAATATCGATAATTCAAGGAATGCAACGCAAAAACCAAGGTTATACGTACATTGACCATTATTATACGCTTGCCTGATGATGATTATGATAATGGCGTGCGACCTCCGGGGAGGACAAATGCAGTTCTTTCGAGCTGACGCTGTACAGGCGACCTGCGCGTCTGTGAGGATGGAGCTCTACCTAATGGATGAAGACTGCATAAACACCCAGCCCCGGAGCGGGAGGATTTACCCAACCTAGCCGGGAAACGAACCCGAAATCCCCTGGACGAAAGACCAGTATGCGAGCCATTTAACCGTGGAGCCGGAATAATGAAAATGGTTATAATGATAATGTGCCGAGTGAGATGGCCGTGCGGTTAGGGGTCGTGTAGCTAAGATCTTGCATTCGGGAGATGGTAGATTCGAATCCTACCGTCGGCAGCCCTGAAGATGGTTTCCGTGGTTTCCCATTTTCACACCAGGCAAATGCTAGATCTGTACCTTAATTAACGCCACGGCCGCTTCCTTCCTACTCCTAGGCCTTTCCTATCCCATCGTCGCCATAAGACCTATCTGTGTCGGTGCGACGTAAAGCAACTAGCAAAAAAAAAAAAAAAGTAAGGACTGAACGCGCCCTGAATCTTGAAGTAGCCGGAGGCTTAATGGCAGGCAAGCGTGCAGTATGGACCATCAATATTGTTCCCTTTCCTCAATGGCTACTATTTAATTTTGCGCCGTTCATTGTGAATATCAACAACTTTATGTGTATAAATTTCATGCTAGTATGCTAACTTTTAATTTTCATTGCGAATGAGGACATATGCCTGAAGAATTCTATGAAATATATTTTAATAAATTCTGTTACCAATTTTCATTACTTATATTGCTGGTTTTGTTTTTCTCGTTATTCTTACTACTGCTACTATTACAGAGGAAGCCGGTCAAACGCGGTCCTATTCACGGCTGATTCGGATTGCATGCGGTAGAAAATATGTCTCCGAAAATCAATAAAGTCCTTATTTTTTAATTTAGTAACCAACTGCACAGCGGGATTCTGCATTACAAAATATATCTGTTAACGACTCCGTGCTGAACTGAACTACAAGCGATGATTACATGCCGTTTTAGAAATTGTATGCCAGTCTGTTCACAGAAATAATGGGACGCGAGCAATTGGCCGAGCCTTTGTGTACACAGGAGAACGTTAAGATGACTTTCACCCACCCCGCTCAACAAATTAAACGTCTGTGCTTGCATCTGCACTTAGAAATCAAGTGACCGTATTGATTTTTAGCTGTTCTCAGACAAACTTCTCGTTCAGTCCTGAGATCGGTGAAGGTGCTGCGATGTCACAAAAAAGTAAAACACACTATGTGAACGATAAGATGAACATAATAGATAGTGAGAAGATTGGCATGTCGAAAGATAGATTATCACTTGAATTCGGAATCCCAGAAGGAACAATTAGAAGATGAGTGAAGGTAAAACAGCAACTTCGAAGAGTTGCAGATTCTATCGATATTAACGCAGGCTAGAAGTAAAGAGGGCAAAGGTGGGCAACGATAGTGAATTAGATGTATGCGTCTACATTTGGTTTCGGATAAATAGAAGCGAAGGCATACCATTTTCAGGACCAATTCTTCAAGCACAAGCGGTGAAATTTCATAATGATTTGCAGTGCGACAACGACTTCATTGCTTTCACGATGGAAGCTATCTCACGGTAGAAGTCAGATGGCAATGAAAGGGAAGCACGGTAATGTGATATTGAAACTGCTGCGCTTTCCCCACAGGCATTATGCAAGAGATGATCGAAGGCAAACTGAATGATCATCATTGTGATGAAACA